>NC_064920.1:643870309-644509739 GCF_023897955.1 Schistocerca gregaria
CACAGACCAGTAATGTACGTTTCGTAAATTCACCACACCATGGTTTTTGCAACCTGCTTCATCGGTAAGCAGGTAGAACTGCAATGCATTCACTGTTAATGCCCATTGACAGAAATTCACTCGATTATTAATGTCATCTTCATGTAATTGCTGATGCAGTGACACATGATACAGTTGAAATTTGTAATGATGAAGTATGTGCATTACACTACTTTGACTCATTGCACTGCTTGTAGTAACGTCATGTGAACTCATGTGTGGGCTTATAGCAAAAGCAGCTAACACACCAACTGCACCTGCTCCTCCTGTGATGGGTTTGTTATGGACCCGTTTGCGTGTTATGACCATACCTGTTGTATACAATTGTTTGTAGATGTTTTCAAATGAGCAGCACGTTGGATGATCTCTGTCCAAGTACCTTTCTGCGTCAATCTGCAGGCTGCAGCTGCATTTCGTCTACACTCGCCATAGATGAGTATCACTTCTGCCATTTTAGAGTCAGAATAAACCATTTGCACAGTTCTTACAACAATGTACACATTGCTGTACTTGCGATCTTCTCACGTTCTTACTGTGCGTACTTCTGTTCTTACTTGTGTACAGTACGTTATCACAGATGTCTGGTAACACAGTGAACTACAGTTATTCTGAGTACAAGAACTAATTAATCAAGTACTACATGCAGACACAGAGATAGCCAAACTCGTAAACACTGTAGTCTTTGTAAACATACTCATACAGATCTTTGTTACAACATGTGACTGAATGTCTGTGGTTTCAAGTGTTAACTTTATGTTACAAGTTATTATGGATGTAATTAACATTTTACAATGTAACAAAGGGCATTGGTTTTGTATTTGTTTCTGTTTTCAGTTGTGTTACAAATAATAACAGGTTTCCATTTAAAAAAAACGTAAGTATGTGGTGAGAACCAGACCGCCATGCATTTCTTAATGGTTTGTATTAACCAGTTACAGCCGCCCATCTCCTCACTATCGATCTGCGGAATTGGTTATTCAGTGTTTGTTGTGGTTTGGGAGGTGTCTCCAGTAATAATGTTAGGCGACTCATCCTCTATACAATTTTGTATGGTAAATGGCCTAACACCATTGATAAATATAGAATTTGAAAAGAAGTTTATTCAAAATTTCTGGGTCTATGCATTGATGAGAATTGGAAGAAACACATTGATGACCTGCTGATACTGTTCGGTTCAGTTACTTATGCTGCAGGGTTATTGCAAATTTTGGCGATAAACATATCAGCAAATTAGCCTCCTCTGCCTGTTTTCATTCACTGCTTTCATACAGCATCATATTTTGAGGTAATTCATCATAATCACAGAAGTGTGCAATCAAAATAAAACCATTAAAATCTGACAGATAGCCAACCATCATTTGAAAACAAATTCAAAGAATTTCTGAACAACAACGACTTCTAGTCAATAGATGCATTTTTAGATATGAAGTAGGCATTATAAAGAAAGAGACAGAGAGAGATATATGAATTTTCACATATGAAGTAGGAAAAAAAATTATATTGTGTAAAGAAAACTTATGTTAAGCTGACATATTCCACATCATAATGAAATGCTGTATTAATCTTATATGGAAGAAGTACTAATGTAATGTAATATCATGTCCTGTCTTACCCTACACATAACCTGAAGTGCAATGTATCTGAAAACCATTCTGCAGCAGAACTAAAATCACGACTGCTTTATTTATTGTGATTTAAGCAAACCTCTAGTGAGAAAATTCAAGGCCGAAAAATATCAGCTTCAGCACTAAAAGCAGACTGCAATTTACCACTCTGATTGGTTGCCGAAAACTATCCCCACACTCGCTACAAAAGTTGCTATGTTACCAACCAATGAACAGTCCTGTTCAGGACTTGGTTGTAAACTATAGGAAACACAGGCAGATTGCAAATGAAAAAGAATGAAAGGAAGAAAAATCAAAGCAAATAAAAAAGTCAATGTGATGATGATTTGGATAAGTACCAGAAATAAAAAAATACATTTAAACCAATTAACTGACTAAAAATAATAATCATAATCTTTCATTAAATTTAAAAATAAAAAATTGTCAGATTTTATGAGATTCAAATCTCCCATCTTCTGCATGTAATATTAAAATTCTAACTACTGTGCTACACCACTACGCTGCTGCATGATTGGTGACTGAGTCACAATGATGAAATGAAATGATCGTATGACATTGTTGGCCGGGAAGCCCCATGTGGGGGAGTTCGGCCACTGTATAATAAGTCCATTTTATTTGATGCCACTTCTGCGACTTGCGAGTCAATGATGATGAAGAAAACACAACACCCAGTCATCTCGAGGCGGAGAAAATCCCTGACCCTGCCGGGAATCGAACCGGGAAGCGAGAACATTACCGCAAGACCACGAGCTGCTGACCAGTCACAATGATGAATTGCAGCCTTACAAAAGTCGGCTTCATGCAGTGTTGTCTGAAGCTTACCTAGTGTAAGTCAATCCCCATGATTATACACTACTGATCATTAAAATTGCTACACGACGAAGATGACGTGCTACAGACGCGAAATTTAACCGACAGGAAGCAGATGCTGTGATATGCAAATGATTAGCTTTTCAGAGCATTCACACAAGGATGGAGCCGGTGGCGACACCTACAACGTACTGAAATGAGGAAAGTTTCCAACCGATTTCTCATACACAAAAAGCAGTTGACCGGCGTTATCTGGTGAATCGTTGTTCTGATGCCTCGTGTAAGGAGAAGAAATGCGCATCATCACGTTTCCGACTTCGATAAAGGTCCGATTATAGCCTATCGCGATTGCGTTTTATCGTATCGTGACATTGCTGCTCGCGTTGGTCGAGATCCAATGACTGTTAGCAGAATATGGAATCGGTGGGTTGAGGAGGGTAACACTTAACGCCGTGCTGGATCCCATCGGCCTCGTATCACTAGCAGTCGAGATGACAGGCATCTTATCTGCATGGCTGTAACGGATCGTGCAGCCACGTCTCGATCCCTGAGTCAACAGATGGGGACGTTTGCAAGACAACAACCATCTGCACGAACAGTTCGACGATGTTTGCAGCAGCATGGACTATCAGCTCAGAGACCTTAGCTGCGCTTACCCTTGATGCTGCATCACAGACAGGAGCGCCATCGATGGTGCTCTCAACGACGAACCTGGGTGCACGAATGGCAAAACGTCATTTTTTCGAATGAATCCAGGTTCTGTTTACAGCATCATGATGGTCGCATCCGTGTTTGGTGACATCGCAGTGAACACACATTGGAAGTGTGTATTTGTCATCGCCATACTGGCGTATCACCCGGCATGATGGTATGGGATGCCATTGGTTACACGTCTTGGTCACCTCTTGTTCATTGACGGCACTTTAGCGGACGTCACATTTTAGATGTGTTACGACCCGTGGATTTGCCCTTCATTCGATCCCTGCGAAACCCTACATTTCAGCAGGATAATGCACGACCGCATGTTGCAGATCCTGTACGGGCCTTGCTGGATACAGAAAATGTTCGACTGCTGCTCTGGCCAGCACATTCTCAAGATCTCTCACCAATTGAAAACGTCTGGTCAATAGTGGCCGAGCAACTGGATCGCCACAAGACGCCAGTCACCACTCTTGATGAACTGTGGTATCGTGTTGAAGCTGCATGTGGAGCTGTACCTGTAGACGCCATCCAAGCTCTGTTTGGCTCGATGCCCAGGCGTATCAAGGCCGTTATTACGGCCAGAGGTGGTTGTTCTGGGTACTGATTTCTCAGGATCTATGCACCCAAATTGCGTCACAATGTAATCACATGTCAGTTCTAATATAATATATTTGTCCAACGAATACCCGTTTATCATCTGCATTTCTTCTTGGTGTAGCAATTTTAAAGGCCAGTAGTGTACTGTGTATGTTATGTCAAATTGCATCTTATGTGGAAGGATCCAGCAGTGTTTAGTTAGATGTTTCGTATGAAATCGTATGAAATGTGTGTATTAAGTTAGCATCATTGTGTGTGTGTGTGTGTGTGTGTGTGTGTGTGTGTGTGTGTGTGTGTGTGCGTGTGTACGTGCGCGAGCGCGCGCTCGTTTGCGTCTGTGAGTGAGTGTGTGTGTGTGTGTGTGTGTGTGTGTGTGTGTGTGTGTGTGTGTGTGTTTTTAGTTATCATGTTTGTTAAAATACGAAATTAGAGGCCCAGATCCAGGATTTGGGATCCAACGTATCGAGGAACAAAACCAGACAAGAAATTGGAGTTGAACTTACTAATTGTTGTGGCAGTTCGACGATGGCAGGAGTTCGAGTGTGACATTCAGCGGCCGGCCAGTGTGGCCGAGCGGTTCTAGGCACTTCAGTCTGGAACCGTGAGACTGCTATGGTCGCAGGTTTGAGTCCTGCCTCGGAGATGGATTTGTGTGATGTCCTTAGGTTAGTTAGGTTTCAGTAGTTCTAAGTTATAGGGGACTGATGACCTCAGATGTTAAGTCGCATAGTGCTCAGAGCCATTTGAATCATTTGACATTCAGCACTTTGATTGGAGGAAAACAGCTCCAACTCTCGCTATGTCACTTACCAAGTAATTTTAATCAGACAACAATATTCCATAACATAGATGAAAATCTCACTACTGTATTGAACTGGAAATTCAAGTCAGGTACGCCTTGAAGGAAATTCAGTATTAGCTTTTAAACTGTTTTTCGTCATTGGCAAATAATTCTGTTATGTAGATTATTTGATACCCAAAACTGATCTGATTTGTATCCACAAATAGAGTCCTTGTTTTCTCTTTGCAAGTGCTTCTATGAGCTCCCAGATTAAATTACCCATTATGTTGGAGACCCAGAGTCTCTATATACTGCAAAAACTCTTTGGTTTATAGCCTTTGGTCCTAACTATAAAGGTATGTTCCCATGATGTCCCTTTCCTCATGTGCAATTGCAAACACATGTGAATAATAGGGCAAGCACAAACATTTGTAGAAAGAACCCATGGGCATTATCATGTCCACACATTGCCTCATTGTACAAATAGTCTGCTGCGAATCCTCTTGTTTGTTTGGGAGCATATGTTGATTTTCTTATGATGTAGAAGTAACACAAAAAGAAACTTTAATTAAAGAAGTAGTTAAATATCAGAGGTACGGTGTCAACTTTTTGTTTACAAATTGCAGGACGAGATTGCATCAGGATTATAGGTTTTATGCTTGGGAATTGCAACAACGAGGCTGGCAACAACATTTCATTAGTCCGTAACTGGCAAGTAAAACAACAGTTTGAACTATGTATTCTACATTTCATAACAGAGCATTTTAGCGATTATTGCTAAATCTGAGAAATACTTAAGGGAGATTCCTAGTCGTTATGTCAAGGTTAACTAATTTTCAATATGTCATATGTATATTATTTTATATAAAAAGTTACTTACACAACTTTAATATGAAAGATTATATGTCGTTTAACATTGTTGGACTGAACAAACTTGGTAATTTCATAGACTCCAGAATCCATTACAATGGTAGTTGTGTTTTAAAATTTAGTATTTTTTGCAACATCAGTGTTCTTTGATTTTATTTGTGATACTTTGTGAAGGAGCCTCACAAATTTCATCACTTCTTACATAAAGATATCAGGTTCCTTAGTTTTGTGCTGTTAAGTCACCATAGCATAAATATTCATCTACAGTTTTCATATACACTTTTCACTAATTTCTGGCTTACTCTTCTCTGTTTTCCTACTTCGAAACTTAAGGTATCTTATTCTTTACAGTAATATGGTCACAGACTTTTTATCTAATACTTGACACTCGGGCCATCACATCTCAAATTTTTTATAAAATTATCTTTAGAATTGGCATTCCAAGTGACTCTTCTGTAATCATCTATAAATTTAAGTGTGCTTCCTTTGGAGTCAAAAGACATTATTGTTCATAAATCGCTTCACAGTGTAGCCTCACCAATTACGCAATGAAAACATGTGATCCCCAACTGCCTGTCATCTGCTAAAAAGTTTGAAGATGCCCACTGAAGCATGATGCAAGGCACTAAGTGCACAGCCTCCACTTCCAGGAAATTACGGATGCACAAATGTGCATTGGTAGCTGCATTATTGGAAATTAAAGCACATGCACAAAGTAAGTCAGATATATGGCATCGTCTGGACACACATTAATTCCCAACCAACCCAATATTTGTTTGCATGCGGATATAAGATCTATGCAGATATGAGATGTATGCTAACTTGGAGGCTGACATTGGGGGTTTGAGCAAAATTGCTCATATCTGTGAGTACCAACAATGTGTCCATAGGCAAATCACAGTGTCTGGACAGGAGATTCCTGCAAATACGATGCATTAAATCACGATGAGATATGCAGATATTGGTGGTTTGGTCATCATGTGCAAGTCAACATATTTTATTTCAGCTAGACATATTCAAGGATCTTGAAGCAGTTGGTCTGGGACAATGCAAACCTTATCATTGCTTTCAAACAGGACAATATGAATTTAAGCATATTTATCAACCATATGCAGGAGCTGAGATGTCATTCAATGAATTCGTTACCATATGTGGAGATTGCTGGAATAATTCGCAGTATGGACTTCTGGTCATAGATAAAACTAGGAAACTGATGAGGGCGGATATAGACGAAACTTGAATGAGTTTCTGCATAAAGGGCAGTGTATCAAAATGTAGTTGTAGCAGTGTACTGTAGACTATGGACAAATTTACACGTGTTGCACACTCGTTCAGAAGGCACAGAAAATAAATGTCCGTCTAATGGAAAAATCAAGGCAGTCAACGCTAAATTAATGAAACTAGAATGTCTTAATGGAGGTGGGGGCTATAAATGTTGTGGTGTTGAATGCTAGAAGACAGCAATAAGAAAACTGAAGAAGTAAATGTGAGTCTAACAGATATCTGTGGATATACAAGACAATAGCTAAGACACTTGACACCCATCATCACCACTAGTCTCAAAGTACACTATCTGATCAAAAGAATCCGGACATCCCCCAAAACACACGTTTTTCATGTTAAATGTATTGTGCTGCCATCTATTACCAAGTACTCTATATTACGACCTCAGTAGTCATTAGACATCGTGAAAGAGCAGAATGGGGCGCTCCGCAGAACTCACGGGCTTCGAACGTCGTCAGATGATAGGATTGCACTTGTGTTATACGTCTGTAAGCAAGACTTCCCCACTCCTAAACATCCCTAGGTCCACTTTTTCCGAAGTGATAGTGAAGTGGAAACGTGAAGTGACTCGTACAGCACAAAGCGAATAGACCGACCTCGTCTGTTGACTGACAGAGACCACCGACAGTTGAAGAGGGTCTTAAAGCGTAATAGGCAGACATCAAGCCAGGCCATCACACAGGAATTCCAAACTGCATCAGATCCACTGCAGGTGCTATGACAGGCGGGAGGTGAGAAAACTTGGATTTCATGGTCGAGCGGCTGCTCATAAACCACACATCACGCCAGTAAATGCCAAAGAATGCCTCGCTTGGTGTAAGGAGCGTAAACATTGGTCAATTGAACAGTGGAAGAACTTTGTGTGGAGTGACGAATCACGGTACACAATGTGGCGATTCGATGGTTGGGTGTGCGTATGGCAAATGCCCGGTGAACGTCATCTGCCAGCATGTGTATTCAGTAAAATTCGGAGGCGGTGGTGTTACGGTGTGGTCGTGTTTTTCATGGTGGGGCTTACACCCTTGTTGTTTTGCGTGGCACTATCACAGCACAGGTCTAGATTGCTGTTTTAAGCATCTTCCTGCTTCCCACTGTGGAAGAGCTATTGGGGGAACGCGATTGCATCTTTCAGCGCGATTGAGCACCTGTTCATAATGCGCGGCATGTGGTGGGGTGGTTACACGAAAATAACATTCCTGTAATGGACTGGACTGCACAGAGTGCTGACCTGACTCCTACAGAGAACCTTTGGAATGTTTTGGAACGCCGACTTCGTGCCAGGCCTCACCGACTGACATCGATACCTCTCCTCAGTGCAGCACTCCATAAAGAATGGGCTGCCAGTCCCCAAGAAACATTCAATCACCTGATTGAAGATATTCCTGTGAGAGTGGAAGCTGTCATTAAGGCTTAGGGTGAGCCAACACCATGTTGAATTCTAGCGTTACTGGTGGAGGGCGCCACAAAATTGCAAGTCATTTTCAGCCAGGTGTCCAGATGCTTTTGATCAAATAGTGTATGTATAACTTATAAACTATCTCAAAAATAGGTTAGTATGTATACAGTAGCATGTCGTTGACAAAATGTAAAGTTATCGACGCATGAAAGGCTATTTGCCATAACTTACGACTGATAAAGTTAGAAGAGTTACAACGAAATCACCATCTTTCAGAAATGTTTAAGCCAGTAACCGACAGCCTGGAAGGGCTATCACACACTATGGAAGGAGGCAGAAAAGAAGTAGAAGAATCCGAAGATGTGGAAGGAAATGTTGTTTCTGACTTCATTAATAGTTACTATAATGCTGAGATAGACCATATGTGGTCAACAGGATGAAAACATATTTGTTAGGTAAGCACCCACTATGTTTAACTGAGAATGCAAAAAGATTTGGTGATAAGAAATTTAAAAGAACGCTCAGTTTATTAAGCTAATATTTTTAAAAACGTTGAACATCAAAAATTATACCCCAAAAGATGTAAAATATCATGCATAATCAATGCTCATAGGACTCCAAAAAGATGAATGAAAGTCTTATACTGTGACAAATACAACAATATAATTAAAGAAGTGACAGCAGCTGCACATAGCGCAGGTAAAGGGATTAAAGTTGAACAATATACCTCTAGAGTATATATATTATAATGAACTGAATGAAATAACAGATCGATTACGACTACTTAATAGAATAACATCCGCAC
The DNA here is from genome assembly GCF_023897955.1 of Schistocerca gregaria. Classification (NCBI taxonomy): domain Eukaryota; kingdom Metazoa; phylum Arthropoda; class Insecta; order Orthoptera; family Acrididae; genus Schistocerca; species Schistocerca gregaria. The sequence goes on from NC_064920.1 coordinate 643,879,219, forward strand.
AGAAAACAGGTCATATGAATTAATTATTATCAGTCATATCGGAGATTCGAGAAAGATGCTTCATTGAGTAATTATGAACGCAGTTGCTCATGAACTTCACAGACCTGCATACAGCAAATTTCTATGCAGGCATGTGATAATATAAGAACTGAATGCTTTATGCACGCTGATCTTGTGGATATGAGAGAATGCTCACTGTCAAATAATGGTTTCAAGACATTCTAATTGACATAGACACATACTCAAAATTTACTTGGGCCCTGCCTGTGAAGGTAAAGACAGTTAAGAAGGTTTCGGAGATTTTTGAACAATTGTTGCAGATGAAACGAATCCGTGTCGCAACAATCTTCATACAAAATATGAAGGTGAATTTTACAATAGGCGTTTCAAAGCTGTTAGGTAAAGATGTGAGATAAATCACTATTCAACATTCTCCCATTTGAATGCTATTGTTGTTGAACGGTTAAACAGTATGATCAAAAACCAGATGTAGAAACAATGTAACATCCAAGGGACATACAAGTAGCCAAACATCCTTTGACAAATCATTGACGAGTATAATCGCACTACTCACCACAGAATCAAGAAGAGACCTATTGATGTCTGTGATAATAGACTTTAAATAAAGTTTTTGTATACCCATCCTTCTGATTAATGGTCTGAGGGCTTTGGTCGTTCACTTATGTAATAAAATGGAACTCCTGCAGCCATCCTTTCTGTATTCTTAATTATATAGCTATCAGTTTTGGTGATTCTGTAAAACACCTTCAGGCCTTAACGGACGCTGGGAATGAACTTCAATCATGTACATGACGCCATCAGTGCCCCCCATCTATGAACCGTTTTCCATCGACTACTGTAACAGTGATGTTATGTCTGCAACCGCCAATTACTATCTGGTAGTATATAATAAATAATAGCGAATGACAGCTGCAGGCATTCCATTTTATTACATCTAAATACAGTGGACAATCATATTAAGATGGTGGAGCCACACAAGCAGAAGTTCTGCGTATGTGATTTGGTACATATTTCGAAACACAAAGCCATGTGTGAGAAGTGTTACCCACTGAACTGGTCAACAAAGATATTTACAGTTTCCAAGATGCGGCACACAAACCCGAGAACACACATCTTAAATAACAGTGATGGTGAAGAAGTAGCAGGGAGTTTGTACATAGAGGAATTACAGAAACGCTCTGAACTGAACGTGTTCATCATAGAGTGGGCCATAAGACGTCAAGGGAACTGGTGGAATGCCTCGGCTTCTCATCAAAGTGCAACAGTTGGGCCAACGCTCGCAATTTGTTATGGAACAGGAAACGCAAATCTCAAACCATGCAGTAATTTGAGATGAGTGCAGGAAAACGTATCAACATAGGTGGAGGCAGTATACTTGAGAATCCACTATTCGAACTTCATATCCCAGGATACAATATTTGTGGACCTGGAATGAAACTGGAACAGCACGTAGTTCGTGGTGACAGTAAAATTAATATCCTAGAGGCCTAGACAGTGTGTGCAAAGAGCACGACATTGCTTAAACTAGAAATACAGATTGTCACATTGCAGACCAAATATTATCTGATAAGGGTAGGCAGATACGTCGAAGAAAGGACGTTTGTATCCTACAATATCCAGTTAAAATGAAGACATGCTTGGAAAAATGAGCTAGCCCTCAAATCTAAAAACTTAGAGATAAGTTCTGCCATCTGTTGCTGGGTACAGGAACTACCAAAATTCAAATTGTTTTCACACCTAAACGTAACATTAGGGTGTAATACAACGCAGAGAATTTCTTGCGTTTCATGATTTTTGTAAGTCAAAAATGGGCTAACCTTTTGTTGCACTCCTGCTTCCCTCCAGTGGAAAGAAGCTGAATAGCTGAGTAGCAGGAGAGCCAGTACAGTGCCATACGATAACCAGACAACAAATAATTAAACCTAATTTGAAAAGGTGTGGGGGCTGAGGTAGATCATATTAAAATTAATAAAACTGTAAACATAAAATATAATCCTTGTGTAATATGTATTATTAATTGCTTCATGAACCTAGTTAAGGGTGTTTAAAGCGTTCAGTTGGCACATTCAGTACAGAATAAGAATACCGGTTGCGTGCAAGGCACATGTGGGAATAGGACGATCGACGAAAGTGTGAAAAATCAGTGAAAATTATCGAAAGAGGAAGTGTAATACACATAATTCGCGCAAAGAAATTGAGAATAACAAGCGAACAGTGGTAAAGAGTAAAGTAATTATAAGTGTGTAGCGGAAAAGGCAAAATCACAAGGTTCAGATGAGCTTATGGGATAAAATGTTCGAGATTGTACCTGCAGGTACATGGGAGAAGTTGTTTCGTGACTTCCCAAATTTAAGTAACAATAATATTCAAAATTTTTATATTTTTGGATGTATGAATATGATTCCATCTATAACGTTACTGTGGGTGAAGTAGAGGTTCAGATTTGTAAGGAGGCTTGTCTAGCAATCTTCGGTGTACAGAATGGACGCCTATCCTGCGTGATTCAACAAAACAAAACACCTGGAACACCTGAGGTTAGTTTCAGTGTTTTATTATACAACAAAACACTAGACGTACATTCGCTATGATAGATTTTTATGTAACACGACATTAAAGGCTAAGCATTATATTTAAGGTGGATGAGCGGCGGAGACTTAGCAATCACCCAAATAAATGCAGTGAGGAGGATAAGTAATTTGCATGGGCTCATGTACGAGTAAATAGTTCTCCTATGTAGTCAAGTCACTACTCCAGAAAAAGATTCGCAACTTGACCTACCTGTGTGCAGATCGAAATGTTAGCAAGATAAGTATCTTTATCAAGATAAGTGCAAACACAGCAGCTATTGCAAGACATTTTATCAGTTTTTCAATATTAGCTTTGCAAAACCAAGTAGCAGAGCCTGTCAAGTTTGTTATCACCTTAACACACCAATTTAATGTGAGGAAAAGGTCAGAAAAAGAAACAACTAGAAGTAAAACTTAACTTCCACGTTAAAAAGGCTAGTACTGCCCCTGAAAATCTAAAAACGGACTCAGAATATTAAAATACTTATAATTCTGTTATAGTTATTGCTTTCATCAACGGATCCCTTTTTTGCGATCTCAGACTATGATAGTGGCCATTTGCTCGATTTAATTTGAACCATATGTAATGTGTTATTATCAATTTTCCATTTTACAGGCCTTTTTACTACAATTAATGGTAATTTGTGGCTGTGGATGTTTTATAATATGCAAAACAAATCTTCACATATTATTGTTCTTCTGTATTAATTATTATTTTTTATGTTACATTAAAATATAAAGGATATGACAGATCAGAAACAATAACTGGTCCGTACTGTATGGAATTCCGTTAAAAAAATGAGAGTAAAATAATTCCATATATTTTTTTCAGTCTCATTTAATCAACCCCATTTTTTCCCATTTCTAAACACTGTGGGTTTACCTGTTTTTCCATGCACGCCTTCAAATATAGACAGAAAATGCAGTAAAGTTATATCGAGTTCATGGAAGCAAAATCCCCAAACTAAATAGTCATCAAAGACTCTCAAAAACTAAGTCCATTTCGTTCTCACAATACATGAAAGATTCTTCAACTCAGAACGGTTCAGAGTTCATCATGGTTATCCACAAATTAATACACTCTACATGAGAAATAATAACTGACACTCTTTCTACTCATAGTTCTGTAAATCAAGTGGCAAAAGTCAGAGTACTGCTCTGGAGCACAATCAGACCTCTCGAAATATAAAGCCCCTTCAAAAGTTAAAGTAACGTAGCGGCAGTTCACTACCCAGAAACAATCACACGTTACTCTAGATAGGTCTATCTTCTTCCACAACTCGACACAAAATATCCCAAATCGCTCCCATAAGCTCTTCACTCAGAAAGTCCCAGTCTCCACTTGATTCCCGTAGTGTTCTGCAGTTGTCTGCTTTTCCATTGTCCGAGGGCCATCCCCACAAAAAAAATATCGTTCTAGATATGGTTTGACTCATCTTGACCACTTCCTGAACTAAACTAATTTGTTATAACAACATGTAAATAAAGAAATGTCATAAATATTCAGTTTCACTCAAATAATTTACAATAAATATAAGTACCGTAATAGCCTGGTTCATAAATTAACAAGCCACCATTCTTCACAATACATGACAGATTTTCGCTAAACATTTTTGTGAACAATTATTCATGCCTTCTTGACAGAAGTGGCGTTTTGTTCTGCTAACACTTGCAACTGACCATTTTTAAATTAGCATAGTTTTTTAAAAGCACTTGCAACCAACATTTAAATAAAGTTACTGGCAAAATAGTAAACTATTCATTAAATTGTGTTTATTTGTGAGCAGTGGCTGTTTCAGTTTATTTTATCTCTGTCTTCCTAGTGCCTTCTTTCACTGGCGCGCCGCCAGGTGGCACGAATCTAACTTGTAGTTTTCGTAGAGGATCGCTTCCTAGAGAGTTTGAAAAAGGGCGGCAGTGGGTTGTGAGGTGAGAACGGGCAGGAAGGGCGCAGCTTCAGGTCTATTATGCGTGAGTTTTCGCGCGAAACTTTTCCTTCGGCCATTAGTTCTGTTTGTGTTGAGATCTACTTGTCACTCATTTGGGTTATGGCAACACATTGCTGTATCGACAGTGTCCTCCTGTGGCCTCCAGTAGGTTTGCACTTCCATGTTTATCCATGCTGTGCGGATCTGGCTGTTTGCAGTTATGCCCTCATCGTTTCCATATAGGCATGAACCATTACTGGAATATTCTGCGGTCGGTACTGCTCGCGCTCTGATATCTATGGCTCTGCTGTTGGTGTCTTATAGATCACTGGGACGTTTTAATATATTGTGATTAATCTTGGCTGCAACAATGTTGTACCTTTGCAGTTATTTCATTGGTGGAAATGTTGGGTGTAAGTTAGTGACTGTTCCTGCATTGGTGATAAAGTGTACCACTGAGACCTTTGCTTGCTAAGGATTACCAAGACCATAAGCCATGCATCACTTCAAAATTCAGTGGTTTATTAGAGACACTTAACTTTCGCCTCATGTGTATGGCAGTTTGATGTTGGAGCTTTAGTGTTTAATTAAGTTCTTAACCCAGTTTTATTAATTTGGTCACGAGCCATGTGGCATAATTCCTGTTCACTGAGTTGGAGATTCTTTGTTTTTTTATGGTTTGAAAACTTACCTTTTAATTGTTTTAACGGAAATTTCCTGTATTAATATGTGTGTTTTGAAACTAGGTTCTAGATGGATGTTAGTCCTGAGGACAGATTCAAGGAAACACTGTTTGTAATGTTTAGTCACTAAGTATTTCCCTGGAGGGCTAAGCTTAGTCATTTATTTGGTCCATCTGTTTGACTCAAATAGGCACCCAGCCATGCAATGTTGGTGTAAAGTTTACCTAAATTGTTTGACGAGATGTTAATTATTATATTTTTATACTCTCTGACCAGTGATTTAAGATCTATTTCTTTAGGCAGTTTTTTTGGATGTAATATTTGCTACCTTATTTCATGAGGCACTTTTTGGGATTATAGCTACGATCTCTTAAGAATCTGGCGATTGTTGTTCCAATGATTTGAATTTCTGTAGCCTATATCTCACCTATGTGGTGTTTATTAGAAGCGCATCATAGCCTCATGAAGCGCAAACCCGGCGATTCGGCAGCTGCTGGCTGCAAAGGCCTGTTGCTGTTATACTCATACACGTGCCTTCTGGCTGTGTTTGAAGCATGTCCGCTGTAGCTATAGTGGAACTGTTCACCTTGGTGGCTTGACTTCTATAAGTTATGTTTCGCCTTTTCCTTCTTAAGGCTCTGATGTACTTGTTTTAACTTCTAAATATTTTGCCTAAAGGCCTATATCTGAATGAGGCTGTAATTAAATTTTTAGCTAGTTCCTCTGCCTGTTCAAATATTTGAGTATATGATTTGGCATGCTGATATAAATCTTAATGTAATTTCCATTCTGATTCCCATCTTCTTAGAATTCTGTTTTTAATTATAACTCAGTATTCTTTGCCTGGGCTTAATTTATCATTGTATCCGTTCTATGGATGTAAGAAAATTTGTCACATCTGCCATGCTTGGGGTGTTTATTCTAAATTACTGGTTCTCCAACTAATAACTGTGACTGTCTAAGAGTATTGTGCAATAGTTATTCTTTACTTATTTATTGTTTGGGAGACGTTTTATTGTGATTTATTTTTTTATTTGTTGCTGACACTGATTTCATGTGGTAGCAAGAGTTGAAAGTTTAGTCATGTCAATTTGTGGTTAAAATGTAGAAAGACTTATTTTCATTTAACAACCTCTTATGTTCAGAGGTATTTTGTGATTATTGTATTTTATTTGGTGCACTGTAAAGAATTGTGATCATTCAAAGGACAAATGTTGCAAGAATTGTGGACCTATCCTCCCAATCGATTCTTTTCCTATTCCAAACCTATATCTTGAGTCTTCAATTTACTGTGTAAATGTGGAGAATACAGTGTTGTGACAAACACTTACACAATGGGGAAGATGTAAAAGACATCGTAAAACAATAAATAAAATAGATACGGATATGTAGCTTTCAAGAATGATAGCTATAGTGCAACACTACCATCTGAGACACAGCTTGTCGAAATCGCATGAAGTGCTTAAAGTTATTAATTCAGAGGTTATTGTGTAAATGTTTATTCACTGTGAAGTATTAACTTCTGTAGTTTTAAAGATACTGTAATGCTGGTGTGTCACGGAATGTGCCTCATTTATCTGAGATCGCCGATATATTCACATTTGCTATCGTGCTGTACTGTGAGTTACTGTCGAATCTCAAAGAGCTATAACTTAGCCATCCTTAAGAATGTCTGATACTCTACCATTTCTTTGGGCTCTCTTGCACAAAGGCCGTGCAATAAGCAGCCGTTAAAATTCCGATGTTAGGTATTTTCTCCATTTCCTACTACGCGCTCCTTGTCTCTGCAACCGCGCTCTCCTGGTTGCGCGACGTCCTCGTCCCACCGCCTCGCACTCAGCCTAGCAATCAAATTCAGTTCTCCTCAGTACCAGCCCTAAACGTAATACTACACACCTGCACTTTAAGTGGGGCAAATTATCTCGCACAAAGCCGCACCAAATTAGTCATACTTAGTAACATCATAAATACATACACAACTTAATAAATAACTTAATACCCAAATAAATATGTAACTTTTATGTAACTTCCAAGACACCTGGATTTTTCAAAAGTGATTAGCGCTTTCACGATCATTTGATTGAAGTTTTTTTAACCGCATCAAAGCGCTTCACAAGCACACATAGCACGTGATCGGTTTTCTGAAGTCGAAGTTCAGATTGTTCACAGTCCAGCCGCCTTGGCCACGTACTGCGCCGAAACATGCATCATTCCGCAGTCATCGTAAGTGCTGAATGATGATAACTGTCAAAATATGACTGTAGTTTACTTACAAATAATCATATGACGTCCCATTCCCCTTAAATCAGGCACTAAACGGCCTTCCCAGTGGAAACGATATATTGACAAACAGGACAAAAAAAACTGATTTATAGCACAGGCAAAACACTTGATCCAGATTAAAATTTCGAACTCTGTCCGTGTTCCCAGTAGGAAACACGTCTTTGTGCTATGAAATTTGTTCATTACCATAAATCAACTGACATTTTATCGTTTGACTTCAATGTTTCAGCGTCTAATTAGAAACTTTAAAACTAATAGTACCCTGTGCAGAAATCGCCCCTTTAACTTTCAACTTTAACTCAGTAGTTAACCACATTATACATTCAGCAACTGTTCACTCACATTTGCACTAAATTACCACTTAGTCCCAGACGTTATTCTCATAAACGAACTACGAATGTACCCCTATAACTTTACATACATAAATCTACTCAAGCCCATACGAAACACCCACATGAAACACCCTTATTTACACACTTACATTAACGCTCATGCCGTTCTTCTTTTACACTGTTCAACACTGCCCCTGTTGGCTCTTACATTTATCCCACCAGTCTCAGTATCTCTTGACTCTCACTTTGTTACACTTTTTTCACTTGCCCTGTTTCATTGTTCATCAACGAACTCTAATGTTTACTGACTAAATTTGTGACTGGCACTGGAAAACCACCTTCAGATTTGAGAAACACATACTTTCTTTCTTCATCTGCATTCTCCATATCCTGAGCTACACAAGCGTGACTCACGCCCCATCCTCACAGCTTTAATTCTGCCAGTATCTCGTTTCCTACCTTCCAAACTTCACAGACGCTCTTCTGCGAACCTTGCAGAACTAGCACTTCTGGAAAAAAGGTCCCAAGTTCGAGTCTCGGTCCGGCACACAGTTTTAATCTGCCAGGAAATTTCTCAAGTGCGCACATTCCACTGCAGAATGAAAATCTCATTCTGGAAATCCTCCATTTCACTTAGACGATGTACATCTCTGATTTTCCCCTCGTTAAATACTACTCCCTCAAAAGATTATTTTCAGTGTCACTTTTTTTTCTTCCTTATTTATAGGACACATTATAATTTTAGAACAACCATCAATCTCGTAATCCATTCCTAAATTCACCTTATGTATCTCCAACTCCTTCTCAGGATTTAAATCACCCTGAAAACCCTAGTCTCATCATCCTTGCATGCATGTAATATACTATTCTCATCCTCCGAATTAACAATATCAGTAGCTGCAATATTCTCACAATTAACTAAGCAACTTATTTCTGAAAAACACTACAACCTTTATAACAATTAACACCATCAACATCCACCGATAACTCATAAGCTTTTTTTCTTAAAACATCCATTGCATTCGTTGATACATTACACAATCCACCACCAATAACTCTTTCTACCTCCGTCAATAGATCATATACATTGACGCTACTACATCACACCGTTCACTTGATTTGCTCCAAATTTGGAACAACCTGTGCAACATTTTGCCTCCTTTCTGGTTTCTCCAACACTTTGCATTTTGACCCTTACCTAACGCATTACTTTCACATTCATACTTACACATTCACTGATATTTTATGCTTCCATCAAAAGCCATGTGTTCATTTCCATCAACAGAAATAAATGCAGAAACTCCTTCCTCCGAGATATCTAAATCAGTAGGTTCAACTGCAGCCTCTAAAACATCCCTTTAACAATAATCATCTACTTCCAATAGATAACAAAATTCATCTCCAGCTGATGAGACTATTTCTATGACGCCTTCACAAAATCTTCGCATACTTCCGACGATACACCGCAAAATTCGTCTTCAGCTGACAAGACTACAGCTTCGCCGCCTTTACAGATAGCTTCACCTGCTTCCTCTGACACAAAATTTTCGATGAGTATATTACTTTCACCTACACTACTACAATTGTTGCTACGAACTAGTGCCTGTTTAGAAATCGTTCTGGTCACAGAATTTTCCCTCATATTCATTCCAAAATTCACTTCTCTTCCACAAAATAAATTTCTCGAGCCTCATGTCGTTATTATCAACCTTCTTTTACAATATTTCTTGTTCTATCTCTATGATTACTATGCTTAAAATTGTTCCCCACTTTATTTTTATTTCCTATAACCTACATCTCCAACATTTGTGCCTTCTTTTCCGAATTTTCGAAACCCATAGCATTTTTAAGATAACTTGTCCTTTTCATTGCCAGTTTATTTCGCCACCTCCTCATCTGAGATGCGGCGATCTCTAGTTTCCCCACATCTTATTTTGGCGTTGCATTTTGTGAAGCCCCTGCCCTTCAGTGTTTCACTCCTGGTCTCAATTCCATTATGAAAGTTCCTATTTCCATTTCACTTGTGAAAATTATTATTACGGTGATAACTATTTAGGTGATATTACAATTCCCGTTCTTTTACACATTTTCCTGTCTACTTGTAAGAGGTCCATGATTAAAGAATTTGTTGCTAGCGCACTCGAGCAGGTGTAATTTTGATGGACTGCTCACGCACTGCTTGCGATATGTAATCTATAAGAGAATCTCAGACCAAAGAGCAGTGTTGACTGCAGTAAGAACAGTGCCAGTAGGAGTAAGTAGTTGCTAGTAGTCGTGTGTATCGAGTTGGCTGGGCTGCTCGTGGGGAGCGATGGCGGTGCCTGAGCGTTGTAGTATAAGGTAAAAGCAGCCTAGCACATATGTAGTATTGTTATATCAAGTCCCATGTAAATGTTTTAAAAAATCTCTTAATAATAATCTTTCTCATAAAAAGTAACTTTTGAGAATCATTCATTTCAATTTAAAGAACTTACTAATTTCTCCAATCCATGGTCATCCTGATTATTGTAAAGAAAAATCAGTTGTTTCTGTTTATATATGACAAATCTATCGGCCAGCATTGTACTGGGCTGTGCCACAAAATTTCTTATAGGAGCAGATATATATGCGTTATCCGGCGACTTCATTGAGGTAAGATTTTTCAATTTATTCAATATGATCTTTCAGGGCCATGGTGCAGCACTGCTAATGTCCAAAATTTATGTTTAAATTCACAGTCAATTATTGAAAGGTTAGAAGTGAGCCACAATTTTATTGAGAAATTAGTCAATTAGCTACGGAATAATAAACTGTTGCTAGGTTACACTAAATGTCAATGCTACACATATTTTCACTGTTGGGTAGTTACTCTAAATGTGAATATTATTTATATTATTTTGTTGTGGGGACGTTACACTTGGCGACAACCGGCCAGGATCGTATTTTTTTGTGAATTTCTGAGAAGTAGTCAGTTATATATCTGCTCTTATTTACTTAATGTTAGATGTAGTTTTCATCTAGCGCAACGCGCTTATTAATTTGTCACTCTCTCCTTCACAGATCATCGGCAATTTATTGCTCTTTATTGACTGTATTTGTTCCATTTTTGCTTGGTCTTTGTTTTATTTTGTGCTTAAATTTGACTTGTGAAAATGCCACAAAAAACTGCTAACAGCACATCGCGATGTGCAATGAGTGAGAAAGCCGACTCCAATAATTTGACCAATAATACTAGCAACACTCAGTGTCATAATGATAATCCTCTAATTACAGATAATCAGTGTGTACCGACCACCAGTAATGATTTTATTTCAATTGATGAACAAACAAATTCAATTATGTCCACACCAAATTTATCGACAATTGAAGACGCGGCACGTTCCGTTACAATGAACGCTGCCCAGTTGGACATACCTCATTGTAGTGACCAACAGTGCACAACTGATTGGCAAACTTTTTTGTGAATCAGACAACGACCAAATGGTTACACAAAACGTGACACATGCAGATACACCATCACACAGCACAGAGAATACAGCAGCTAATTTTGGCATGGATCGATGGTATTGATTTATTGCTACAACTTAATGAAAATTTCAAACAACAACTTAATGAAAATTTCAAACATCAACTTAATGAAAACCTCAAATAGGCGAATGAAAAACAAGGCAATAACTTCAAACAACTTAATGAAAATCTTAAAAAGTTGAATGAAAAACACGACAACCTTAATGAACAGAATAAACAACTTAGTGAACAGATTACAGCCATTGCCGTACAATGTCATTATACTAAAGAACAATTACGCGAGGAAATCAAGGCTTGTGCTTGGAATAGTAGTGAGGAAATTAGATCCGTTGCACAGGAATTACGTAATACACATGCAGACACAAAAAAATTACTTGGACATGAAATCAGTGCAGCCGCCAGACAACGTTCAGGAAACGCAGAACAGTTCAGTGACGAGTTTAAATTAATATCAGAAGAAGTTTTAACCACACTGGATGCGAAAGTCGACAAGAAATTGGAACCACAGAAGAGCCAAATTGACGAACGTTTCAATTACCACTTACAAAACAGTGAAACGCGTTACCGTAAATTCACACACAAACAGAACAAAGTAAAGAAACAAGTCATGGAAACAATTACTGCACAGAGACAGGAAGATAAGCATTAATTGGTTACAAAAGCAAAAACATTCGTAGTCAACAACATTGCTACAGTATCAGACGAAATCAAATAGTTAAAAACCGAATTGCATGATGAAACCTCCGGTCTTGAAACAAAAACACACACACAGTAGACTTTCAGACATTGACCAACAGGCTTGAACAATTAGAATTAATACAGGATCCTGATGCCATCAAAGTAGACATTAAGAAATTTAACAAAAGCACAAGTAAAATGCAAAAACAAATTAATGCTTGTGACACTAAAAATATTGATCAGGTAAAAGAACTGACTGAAAAAATCGATGAATTGGCCAGTTGTATAGATGTTATCGAAAATAACAATGACACCAAATCAGACAATACGTCACCAATTTTGTTCAATCAAACACCCGAATTCCAAAACTTACAGCAGACAATCAGTGAGATAGGTTTGTCCAATAACACATTACGTAGAAAATTGCCATCTTTACAGCAAGAAGTGACAGAGATGAAAAATGTATCAACCTCTAACACGAAACAGCATATGCCAAATTCTGAACATTTGTCACACTCACACAACCAGTGTAACTTAGGTAATCTACAGAGAGTACGTGACTTAGATTCGAAACAGACACAGACAAATAAATTCTTATGCAATCATGAATCTGATCAGACATTCAGAGACGGTAAGTTTGATTACAAGCACTTTCTGTCTGTTAGGAAATTTAAGGTATTTAATAATTGCAGAACACAGATTCACCCCTTGGATTGGATACAACAATTTAGCTTTGTTTTTCCACCAACTTCGCCCGTAAGACACAAACTTGAATTTATTTGCAGTTTTTTGGCAGGCGAACCGGCAACTCATATGAGACCTATCGCGGGGCAATGCTACTCGATAGAAGAATTTCAGAATGCTTTTCTGTCAGCGTATTGGTTGAAGACGACACAGCGCGGAATAAAGGATCAATTAATTAGCTTACCAAATTATGAGAACTCAAATTTTCCCTCTGTCACGCAATTTTTTGAACACATGGTCCAACAAAACCAATACTTAAGTGAGCCATACAGTGAATCAGCACTTATACTATTGTCTATTTCTAAATTACCACGATCGTTAAGAGTATCACTTTTAACAGGACAGCAGAAAGAAAATATTTTTCGGCATTTAGATATCTGTTACAGCTTTTGGACGTTCAGCAATCAGATTATTCTTTCATAAACAAAAATTTTTTACATCATAACCAAGGCCAACGACATAAAGTAATTACGATCAGCCACGCTATTTCAATAGGAAAGGTGATAGACGCTTCAGGAATGACAACCAACAGAATTTTAATAACAGACAAATCTTTAATTATCAGTATCGTCAAAATTATCAGCAACAGCAAACATATTTTGGCAACAATAGAAGGTTTTCCCCACAACAACAAAACCAGCTGGCTAGCATACCTAACCAACAATGTAATGTGCAAGGTCAACGAAGCTTTAATGTTTCGCCGCCTACACGTATAGCGTCGGCTCCGACAAATAGTAACTCACAGCAACAAGGAAATTACTACATTCAGAAAACACATCATTTCAACTCGTATTGCAACACACAGTATAGTAATGATTACTATGACAGACGTAAAAGTAATGAGCACAGTTTTCAGCGCATATATAATAACAGTATGTTTTATCAGCAGCAGGATCATCCACAACCACAGATTATCATGAATGAACCAGACAGTCGATGTGATCCCGAACCTAATACGTCAGGACGAAATAACAGAACAGTACAAATAGTTGAAATGCCACAGCACCCTCCCACAAATAACAGTACATCAGAAAGAATTTGACGAGATATAGTACAGGTTGCATCTTCCAGCGAAGTAAGCAATACTTTCGATACACAGAATCTTGTTCACATAAAAGTTATTACTTTTAACGACATCCGAGACGCACTTGTTCATGAAAAACCAGTAGTCAGAATTTGTCAATCTGAAACAAGCTTTGTTGAACGCCCCACTTTTATCACACCTAGATCTTACCAGAAATTTTTCCATTGCCAAGGACAGTTCTAACACCGCTTTAGACGTACATATTTTTCAGGAAATTGAAGAATACGGTACTGCAGTAATCAAAAATATCGCTTTTGTAAGTCGAATTCTGTCAACTGCTGAACGCAATTATTCTGTTACAAAACATTATGTGTTGTATGGGCATTTACCAGATTTAGGCATTTTCTTTATGGAAGACATACTACCGTTTACACAGCTCATAGAGCTATACAGTTTTTACATTCCGCTAAATTTAAACATGACAGGTTAAGCAAATGGAAATTTTATTTACAGGAATTTAATTTTACAATTGTTCATAGTCCCGGTATACAAAATATTGTAGCAGATGCACTATCCCGTTCTCTCAGCAACAATCAGCAAGACATCGCAACCAACTTCTGCCAAGCAAATTTTAGCATCATGTACATTCAACAAGTTGCACTCGAAAATTTCATTTCGTCGTCATTAACAGACATAGCACAAGAGCAGAGCAAAGACAACGTGTGGAAACAAATTAAACACCTTTGGTAATGTAGGAATAACGTTACCATTAGTAACCATTATACTGTACGCAAGAACATTCTGTTTCGCCGCTCTCACCCTGACAGCAACAACTGGTTATTATGTATTCCTGACGAGCTCGTTAACAAATTAATTTGGTATACTCATTTAAGTTACGCACATTATGGAGCCAGAAAATGTTTTCTTATACTGAGACAGACTGTTATTTTGAGAACATGGAGAAACGTATTCAATGAGTTTTAGTGTCATATAAAATCTTCCAGAAAGCTAAATCAGACACAACTTCCCATATTCCTCCGTTACATCCTATTGTACCAATTAAATTGAGACGTATGGCCGCTGTAGATATTTTGGTCCGATTCCCAGATCTAGTAGGTGTTTTTGTTACATCTTTGTCGCTGTTGAACTCCCTTCGAAATTTGTTACCTTCATTCCGTTACGCAAAGCTATTGCTAAATCTATTTCTAATGCATTTGTAAAAGATTTTTTATTTCATGTAGGGAATGTATGGAAAGTAATTTCCGACAATGGACCACAATTTCGATCTGCTATATGGACACATATGTTACGAGTAAGAAACATTTCTCCAATCTATATATCCAGGTGCCACGCTTCTTCAAATCCTTCTGAACGACTAATGAAAGAAATTGGTAAACGATGTAGAATATACTGCCATAAAATATATATTGTTTGGGATACACACATTTCTAATTCCTGGATGTAATTAACTGTATACCAAATGAATCTACTTTGCTACCTCCAACTGTTATGTTGGTAAATGTTGAACCACCTAACAAAATTAAAGAATTAAGACCCTTACTACATCTCGTCGACTATGCCATCATGAAATAACTGACATTGCGCTCAGCAACATCAAACTTGTTGCAGAGCGCCGGAGAAGACAGCAAAAACAGGTTTGTGCACACCGAGACTTTCACATTGGACAGAAGATATTAGTACACTATTTATCCAACAGACGAAAATGTAGGTGCAGTAAATTTGAGCTTCTATACGCAGGTCCACATATAATTCGCAGCATTCCTCATCCCAATGTAGTACACGTCGAAACTTTGAGAACGAGAAAAAGCATGGGCAATTACCATATTTCCTATATTAAACCCTTTATTGAATGAACATATTTTATGATTTATCACACTGTAATGCCATTTCCTGATATTTGTATGACCACTTATGCAATTATATCTACGTGACTACCTACTGATGAGCATCATACTTTTTCTTGGCAAGTGCCAGGCAAGGTAACGTTAGCAGGTCGCTTTTCTTGTTGTTACACATCAGACCATGCCCATTTTTCATTTTTTGGTGTATGTATGATTGTTTTCTTATCGAAAGTAGAATTTTTGTCTCTATGCACTGTAAAATTTTTAAGATATAGCAAACACCAGTTGACTTTGACTTTTCCTTATGATATCTCAATATCTTGACTTTTATACAATTTTTGCTACTGCATTATGGTATTGTGTATACATTTTTTACACTTGAAAACTGTCTATGTTTTTGACATAATAGATTTTCTGTCATGTTATGCTGTATGCTTAGTTATGTCACTAGAAACAAGTTTTTATTTAATGGGTATATGATTTAAATGCAAGGTATTAATTCTTATTCGTCATTTTAAGAAAGTGATAACGTGTAAAAGAAATAAATTAAACAAACCACAGTGCTTTACTATGAAATAGAATTTTCACCATCAGAAGAAATAAAGAAAGAAAACGCAATACATTGTCATGAAAAGTAAATGGATCAGAATTAACAAGCATTAACAAGAATATACTATGCACATTGTATGATAGCAGTTTTGACTAATTACTTTTCTTTCAGAATATGAGGCGATTGATGCAGGCTGTCAGACAGAACTACACTTGTTAATTTTAGTGATGAAATATGCTAGAAGTAAGAAACTCTATACTATATGAAGCAATGAATGGTAATGAATAGTTTTATGAAATAAATGGTAATATGAATGTGAATAATGAAGTGTGTATTTTTTTGCAGATGATAATAAATGATGATGAATAGTTATATGAAGAATATGGTAATATGAGTAATGAAGTTTTTCTTTGCAGATGATGCTAATGATGAAGTTATAGTAATATGAATAATGAAGGTTTTCTTTACAGACGATGATAATGATGAAATTTATATATTTTCTATCAATTAAGAATTGCTATGTAGTTATTTAAGTATTTGTTGCAGTTCCTTTTGACAGTATGTCTAATGTCACATAGTATAATGATTGAATGTTTTGGGAAAGACAACTAGAGTACATACATATTAATTAGATGATTATGAATAATGTTCTGTAATAATTACTGTAATAAGACGACTTACCCATAAATGCTACGCCAATAATTTCTGTAATAATATTGTGTTATACTCTATAAATGCAATGCCAGTGATTACTGTAATGAGATGACTGATACATAAATGCTATGCCAATAATTACTGCAATAAGATGACATGATAAATGTTCTGTATTACTCCATATATAGTACATAAATGTTTAGTAAATAGCTAATGAGTGCCAGTAATTATTCATATCCGTTGATTCACCAGTGTAATTCTGAATGATGACTAGCATCAGACTTAATGTATCCTTCACCTTCTGACCTTATTACCAGAAATTACTGCAATATCCATATGCCGTGTCCATCCTCATGATCATGGAGCACTATATTTGGTTTTTGCACTAATTCTACTTTGATGTAAGAGTATAGATTCTACAAGAATGTGGTGTTGACATACCAAGCTGTCCACCACCTTGAACGTTGGAGATGTTATTATGGTCCTACTGTTTGGTGTACCTAATGTACTACTAAAATGATAACATACAATATTAATACAAAACTTCAGTGTCCTGGCTACACTGATAAATACTTCAGGGAAGAGAACTTGAGGCTGTCTCATTTGGTGTTGTGCTTCTGTAGAAAGATGTGTACCTTCAGTGCAACTATGTGGAACCCAATGTGCTATAACCTTGATGATATCCTTCACATTTCTTGAAAAATGCTAAAGACCTCTGCAGAACGTGTGCACTTCACTTAATTTGTTAATATGATCAGTTCTCCTAAATATGCTAAAGACTTTTACAATGCGTGTGTACTTTATTCCATCTCTTAATGTGATAAGTTCATGTAAAAATGTTGAAGACTTATACAGTGTGTGTGCACTTCATTTCATTTCTTAATGTATTCAGTTTTTCTAAATATGCTAAAGACTTTTACAGTGTATGTGCACTTTATTTCATCTCTTAATGTGATCAGTTCATGTAAAAATGTTGAAGGCTTATACAGTGCGTGGGCACTTTATTTCATCTCTTAATGTGATCAGTTCATGTAAAAACGTTAAAAACTTATGCAGTGCATGTGCACTTTATGTCATTTGTTAATATATTTTGTACTCATTGCGTATACACTTTGTAATTTCTTAATATGTTCTGTACTTACATTATTTATCAACAATGTTATATATGTATGTATATATTCTGTGACTGTAGACTTAGTAAACTAAATAGATTATAGAAAAATTGGTTGCTCATGGAAAGTCCAATTGACTCACCATCGCTGCCAAGTTTTTGCCCCCCCCCCCCCAGTGGAGGGTTGTGTAAGAGGTTCATGATTAAAGAATTTGTTGCTAGCGCACTCGAGCAGATGTTATTTCGATGGATTGCTCACGCGCTGCCTGCGATATGTAATCTATAAGAGAATCTCAGACCAAATAGCAGTGTTGACTGCAGTAAGAGGAGCGTCAGTAGAAGTAAGTAGTTGCTAGTAGTAGTGTGTATCGAGTTGGCTGGGTCGGTCGTAGTGAGCGATGGCAGAGCCTGAGCGTTGTAGTATAAGGTAAAAGTAGCCTCGCTCATATGTAGTATTGTTATATCAAGTCCCATGTAAATGTTTTAAAAAAATCTCCTAATAATAATCTTTCTCATAAATCTTCGTCAGCACTCCAAACGGACTATATAAATGCGTCAACTTAGCTAATTCACACACACAAAAATTCTGCATCGACCCATTTTCGTGTGTGAAACTTGGTCCGTTTTGGAACTCATTCTGAAGTTGCATTTGTTTCGCCTCTCTCCAGAATTTGTTCAGGAAACAATTCTCAAACACTTCAGAAGTAGTTCATGAATCACACATTAAATTTGCCTGTGATTGTGCATTGCCCACAAGATGCTTCTAACTAATTTAATTTTTCCCTCTTCCGAGTTTCCTCTCACCAAACCATCTCTGCATGTTGAAATAAAATCAACTAGATGGTGTTTTCCATCATCTGCAAAACACTTTCTCGTTTCTGAATTGCCCCATGGATCAGCTATCACCGTAGTCACCCAATTCTTTGCTTAAGTATTTAATTATGCCTGTGGGGACACCCACTGTAAAACTTTGTTATTAACCTCCCCTTACAACAGTTCTCTATTTTTCACTACCTCTTTTTGGCATTCTACCACTCTACTAGACAAGTTGTTAACATATTTATTGCTCACATCCTCAAGCGCATTTTGCCTCTGCACACAAATTTTCGCTTCGCCGCCTTTTTCGTCCTGTATCTTTTCCAACTTGTCCCAAAAATCTTTTTTCCATTGCGTCGACTCTGGTGTTAACCAAGCCAACCTCATCAGAAACTTTGCCTACATCTGCCCTTATAGCCCCTAATTTTGCATCAATCATGTCTTTTATTTCAGATTTAATTTTCTTCGGCTCATATTTGACACTTTCTGCTGCTCTTGTCTCTACTGAACATAACTCTGTTTTTACTGAACCCATTTCCGTACCCCATACCCCCTTTCAGAGTTCAAATTTATCGGAATTTCCCTTATCCACGCCATTGAATCACTCGGAATTACGTCTCCCGTCTCTGATTTCAGACTATCTGTCCCACTAATATCACCCATATCAACATCAGAACGTTCAGATTTTGGACGACTGATCCAATAGCATTATCTGAACCACACATGCTGGGTCACTGCTCAATCGTTGGAAGCTCCATCACTGACGATGACTGCAGGTCCTCACATTTTAATACTATCAGCGTAGGTAGTTAACTTGCCATTCATGTTAGCTGCTTCTCCTGTACAGTGCTGCTCGAAATGTCGATGGTGATGAACTCGAAGTCGCCGCCGGTGGAATGCGTTGCCGTGGCCGCCACAGCCGCTACGCCGCCGTCGAGGTCTCCAGTGCTGGAGGCCGCTGCAGACTAGAGCTCAGCACGGCTCTGCGTAAAGTTATATGGAAAACTACATCACATCCAGCTTTCGCTAACAATTGTCACGCAAGCAACTGCTGCAAAGTCTTATGCTCAGAGCCCCCATGCAAGCTGCCTATTATACGATAGATTTGGGATCTGGATCAGAGAATATTGTAAAGTATTAGAATTACTATTGCAATTGAAGGGATTAGACTCATATCCCAGAGGAGCAAAACCCCAGTCGCGACGATACCTAACTGTTACTGCTGAGTAGTCGGCTAATTGCCCCTCAAACAGCTTCCCACGTGAAAAAACATTTGCGTCTGTAACTCGTACTTTAGGTGATTAGTCTATGCACGGCTCTGTGTAAAAAGAACAGCAGGATGTAGGCAGAGAGTCGAGCAGCACACTTTTGCTTTCATTCCCGAGAGCTAATTCACGGCAAACAATAACCTGTCGCAGTGATCAAAATGGTTCAAATGGCTCTGAGCACTATGGGACTTAACATCTGAGGTCATCAGTCCCCTAGAACTTAGAACTACTTAAACCTAACTAACCTAAGAACATCACACACGCCCATGTCCGAGGCAGGATTCGAACCTGCGACTGTAGCAGCAGCGCGGTTCCAGATTGAAGCGTCTAGAACCGCTCGGCCACAGCGGCCGGCTCGCAGTGATCCTGTAGTCAAATAGTCTATGCATTGGCTGGAATTTCGAGTTAATAAAATACACAGAAATACAAAATAAAAGATTAATAACTCATTTAATTAAAAAAAAGGTTCTAACATCTGTAACTGATGAAGAAGACAGAGAATTATGTTGAATAATGTTTATTCAAGAAGGGACATCTCAAATAAACGGGAAGTGGTCCTACAATATTCAGTTAAAATGCATACAGAAAATACTCTTACCAAATACAATGAAGTTACATTGAAAGCGCTACGAGAACGGTAGCAAAATTCTCAAAATAGTCATCAAAGGCTCGCAAAAACTAAACCCATTCGTTATCACACTACACGAAAGATTCTCCAGCTCAGAATAGTCTAAAGTTCAACATGAAGACTTAAAAAATTAACACACATGACATGAAGAACCGTAAACTCATACTCTCTCTAGTCTCTTCCTTAAATCGAACGGGTAAAGCTAGTGCCCTACTCTGGAGCATATTCAGACCTCTCGAAATATGAAATCCCTTCAAAAGTTTGAATACTGTAGCGGCCGTTGAAATTTGCACAATGGGAAAGAAATAAAACACTTCGTAAATCAATAAGTGAAACAACAACAAGTAAGATGCTTTCAGGGATTGCAGCCACAGTGCAGTGCTACCATCTGAGGCATCGTTTGTTGAAACAGTATGTAGCGCTTAAAAGTTATTAATTCAGAGGTTTATGCCGCAAGTGTTTATTCACTGTGAAACATTAATTCCTGTAGTTTTAAAGAATGTTGTGTCATTGGATGCGCCTCATTCATCTGAGACCTACTGATATATTCAACTTTGCTTTAGTACTACACTATGAGCTGTTGTCGAATCTCAAAGAGCTGTAACTTATCCATCTTTAAGACAGTCGGACACTCCGCCATTTCCTGGAGCATCTCCTGCACAAAGGTCATGAGAGTAACATCTGTCAAAATTCCCATCTTTGGCATTTTCCCGCTTCGCGGCTTCGCGCCCCATGTCTGTGCGTCTGCCCTCTCCCACCAACTCATACCCAGACTAGCAAGCAAATTCAGCTCTCCTCGACACCAGACCTACGTGAACGAATACCGCGCCTACATACACGTGACGTTACAAAGGTTCACATTTAAAACCACGCAGGAAAGGATTTGAGTCGTACATAAACAAAAAACAAAAGGTCATAGCAAAACTAGTGAACAGACTGCTTACAAACATAGAACTGCTTAAACTCGTCAGATAACTCAAAATCCCGAGATTTCGCGATGTGTTTATGTGGGATACATTGCCTAGAGCAATGCGGAAATCCAAAGAATGTGGGATTCTCAGCTTACATGTGGGAGGGTTTGGATGGTTCAAATGGGACTTAACTTCTGAGGTCATCAGTCCTCTAGAACTTAGAACTACTTAAACCTAAATAACCTAAGGATTTCACACACATCCGTGCCCGAGGCAGGATTCGAACCTGCGATCGTAGCAGTCGCACGGTTCCGGACTGAAGTGCCTAGAACCACTCGTCCACCGCAGCCGGCGAGGGTTTGGAACTCAGTGGGATGCATACATTTAAAAAATGGAATACCAGCCACTTCTTTGACTCATTCGGCGGATTAAGACCATCTGAATAATTGTGTCATTACTTCACCGACAGAAACCAGATGTTCTATAACTTTTGATGCCACCAAGACTTCAATTCATAGCTCTGTGGACACTTCTGACAAATGTTTCTCCTGACAATTGCTTAAAAACAAGCAGTATCCACGTTACTGCATCACTCGAGGTTCAGATGTGATATCGTTCACTCTAATTCTAAACAACGTTCGTCTAAATTATGAGTGAACTACTTTCCTCCAATAGATCCGAGAAGGCGGAAGTGGAGTACAGCACTGGTCGGTCTGGAAATGTCACTGAGGTAAATAACAAGCTGCATGTAGGAAGTGGGGAAGTTTCGGTAATGCCTCCTGGCTGCCACGGCATTGACCATTTAAATTCGTGTTTAAACGATTTATAAAAGCATTTGAGTTACATGTAAACGTTAAGACACACAAACTGCAGAATAGGCAGTGGATTTTAGTTTTAAAGGTTCAGTAGGCTCGCTTCTATGTTTGTTTGATTGAGTGATTGATTTTTTATTGGCCCAGTTTTATCATATAGCACAAATTGTACAATTGATATTGGATAGGTCAAAGATAAGTTACATAGTATTAGCAAAATAGTAGCAAATTAAAATTAGGTACCTATTACAAATAATTTTGTTACTTATTCAGAAATTCTCTGACAGAATAGAAACAGTGCTTTATTAGAAATGCCTTTAGTTTAGCTTTAAATATTGGATGAGTAGTTTTTTTTATTTCCTCTGGTATCTTATTCTGTAGTATTACACCAATGTTTAATATGCTCCTGTGATAGGTGATTGTTGTGTGATATTTTTGATGTATATTTGATTCCCTTATGGTACTAGTGTACATTTTTGGTCTGTAGCAATTTACCTGTTTTCAGGAGGTAGTCGCTAGTGAACAAGATAGTTTCATAAATGAATAAACTTGGAATGTTTAGAACATCAAGCTCAGTAAAATGGGATTTACAGGACTCCATCTTTTTAAGGCCACAAAGTATTCTTAAAGCTCTTTTTTGCATTCTAAAAACCTTTGCACTGTGAGTTGAGTATCCCCAGAAAACGATCCCATATCGGATTAGTGAGTGGGACTGTGCATAGTATGCCTGTAGTACTGTTGTTTCGTTTGTTGTAGCCTTTACAATTCTTAGACCACAGCACACAGATGATAGTTTTCTACACAAGTTATTTATTTTGTGTATCCCACTTTAAGTCTTGCTGAACCCAAAGACCCATGAATTTTGTGACACTTACATTTTCTAGGGAATCATTTTTTAATTGGGCTTGAATAGACATTTGATTAGGTGGAGGAATTAAATGAAAATCGACACACACAGTTTTTTCAGTATTTATAATGAGTTTGTTTTTGTGAACCACTCAGAAAGTCTTTTCATAGAACTTTATGCTGTGGACCATAAAGAGTCTGGACTGGATCCGGTGAGCAATATGCTGGTGTCACCTTTCAGACAGGATAGTTTTTGTGGGACTCATATATTCAACTAAGTCGACATAAATCAAGAAGAGTAGTGGATCTAAGATTGAGCCCTGTGGTACACCATATTTTGTTGGTAATTCTCTAGAAAGAAATGAGTTCTTTCTTGTTTTATTCATTTTGTTGAATTCATACTGAAGTAATACTTCCTGCGTCCGGTTTTTTAGGTATGAACACGACCAGCTATGTGCTACACCTCTTCCTCGTCTGTCTAATTTTTCGAGCAGAATGATATGGTCCAGGAAGTCGAAGGCTTTTGATAGATCTAGAAAAATACCTGCAGCTAATTTATGTCGATCAAGGGATTTTAAAATGCAGTCTAAGAATTCGAAAATTGTTGTCTGTGTAGATTTACATTTTCTAAAACCATGTTGTTGTATTGTAAGAGATGTATATTTATTTATGAAACTTAAAAGCCTGTCATAGAAGAGATTTTCTAGAATTATTGAGAAGGAACTTAACTGAGACATGGGTCAGTAGTTTGATATTTTTTCAAAAGAACCTTTTTTTAGCAGTGGTGAAACTTTTGCTATTTTAAAAAATCTGGAAATACACCAGTTTTAAAAGAGAGGTTGAAAATTTTTGCCAAGGGGTTTGCTATGTGGTGAGCACATGCTTTTAATATTAAATCAGGTGTTTCATCAAGACCACTCGACATTTTATTGCTTAATCATTTAATTTTACTTATAATTTCATTGGGATATGTATCATACACGTACATAGAAACAGTCGATATCACTGACTTGCTGGAGAAACTTTGGACTGGTCCTTGACAGTGAACTTGAATAAGGTCTTCAGCTAGTGAGGTGAAGTAGTCATTGAATTTTTCCACAACTGAATTTGGGTCTGTGACTTTTGAGCCTTCTAGTGTTAATGATACATTCTTTTTCTTTGACACTGAACTACAAATTTCTTTCTTTATAACTCTCCACATGGTTCTCATTTTGTTAGATTAGTTTCTTATCAAATTGTCATTCCACATAATTTTTGCCTCTTTGACTACTCTTCCATAGATTCTTTTGTAGGCTTTTGAATAATCTGCGAATTGTTGGGTTACTCTATATTTCTTACAAGAGTACTGCAGAAATCTGATTCTCTCTCTGGAAATTTTTATACCTTTAGTTAGCTATTGGTTATTATTGTTAGGTTTTATTGTTTTCACTACGTTTGGAAATGCTACATTAAATTAGTGAAGAAAGATGCTCTGAAAACTCATGTACATGCTATCAACATTGTTCTGAGTAGCGATGCTTTCCCAGTTTTCCTTCACCAGTAAGAGGTTAAAAATTCTTCTTCAGAAAAGGTTCTTTTTTCAACTACTTTTCCGGAACTGCTACTACTTGTTGGCATTTCTATACACAGCAGCTGTGCCTCATGATCACTATAACCCATGCTCAGTACTCTGCTTGTGAATATGTAAGTTGTTTCTGAAATGAATATTTGGTCAGTAATGGAATTTGTGCATTCCGTTAATCTTGTTGGACAGTGTATTGTGGGGATCATATTGAATGTCTTGGTCATATTTATCAAAGCATCTCTGGTGCTGCTGTCTTTTGAAAAATCAATATTGAAATCCCCACAAAGCACTATCTGCATATTTAGTCTACTGATCCTGTTCAGCAGAACCTCTAGTTTATTCATGAAGACTGATAAGGTTCCACTTGGTGCTCTATATATGTTAATAACTATGAAATTAAGCTCTGGCAGTTTGGTAATAGAAAGTTCAAAGTCTTTTTCAATTGAGTCAATATAACTTTTACTGCCATCACAGAACTTTATTTGTTCTTTCACAAAGAGAAGAGCCACCGTGTCTGGAAAACTCTCGGCTAAAATGACTTGCTAATCTATATGCTGAGATTGACAGGGGGACATGTTCTGGGGTAAAATATTGACAAAATTTACCGGTCGAATCAGTCCATGGACATACTGCCAGTCAGTACGATTCATGTAGAGTGTAATATGGCAACGATTTGGTACTTTAACAACAAATTAGCCCATACTATATATGCGTTCTTTCCCACAGTGGGTCCCATTTATAAAATTGTGGAGGTTCCCAGTAATCCGATATATCTCCCTCTGGCTGTTCAGAGATTCGACCATCTCGAGCTGAATAGATCAGAATGCAAATCTAGTCGATTTTCACACTGGGAAAATTATAGTACTTCTTCATCAGAAGCAAAATTATGGCAATTAAGCACAAATACGGCTTGCCTACCCATCCAAAGACTATTTTGCAACACAAGCCGAATACGATAACACATGAGAATTGTGAATATATTAAACTCACTGGATTGAATTTTTGCAATGACATCACTTGAAGCAACGGCTACAGTTCGATACTGTGAGCAACGTTTAATAATACTGATGAGGTTAGACTTATTATTCAGCATGACTATGGATTTACACTTCCAGGAAAGAGCTTCCTGTACTTCGAGGGGGATTCACATCTAATAAATCTGCAGCACATTCAGTAACTTCGCGCTTTATACTTAATGCATTCATCTTTCAATTTTAAGAAATAAGATACGAGCTTAATGGAGCTGAAATCGACCGTAGCAGAAACGTGGGGATCACACCTGCACTCAAAGAGTACGTCCCTACATTAGCACTGGATCTGACTGCTCTACTGTTTGAAGACAGTAATTGAAATTTCATAAGCGCTAAGTAGTAGCTGATTCCAGTTCGGAACACTACAGGTAAAAACTCGTAGATTCTAGGGCAAGGAGAAGAAGAGCATAAAATGGTGCTGGATAAGTTTATATGGAATGTAGAACACGTATCACTATCAGATGAAGAGAATCTGAAACTTTTGGGACTTTTGAGTTCAGGAGTGCAACTGCCCTCAACTTTCCGATCGTGGGAATTGTTTGAATACCCATTCCTAACACAGTCATCTCGCTAAGCATGAACTCATAAGACTTCTGTCTAGCTAGAACCCCCTTGCTTTATTATTTTAACACTGCAAATAGGCAGGAAGGGCAGTCCTGAAAAGGATTCGAGCATATCTGACAAGTGTTACCTAACCAGTGCAAGACTTTACCTAAAGTCCCAATTTTTTCCATATGATAATTTACAGTTTGACTGGACTGTTCTATGACATGTATGCAAGATTTTACGTGTCATGTTACGAGAGTGGCAATGGTTCAAGTGGATGCTTAGCTCGCAGAAGTTTAAGAAATTATCGCCCATAGTGGTGGTAGATTAAGCAAAGCAGTGCAAGATGGTGAAGACTAGAATTGTGGAATTACATATAGAATTCGAATCATCTGAAAACTTTCCTTCAGGTACTGCACCATATACGTTAATACTATGCGACCGTCTCGTAAATTGCTCGCCACTAAAAAGAAATGTACAACGTGCAGTAAAAATGTAGAAGTAGAAGCATTACACAACACAAAATGCGTTATACAACGATGCCTCAAAGAGTAAACACAATCGCAGCCACACAAGGCTTTTACGACTAATGTGGACATTTTGTATTTAAACTCGCCGCTAAAAGGAATTGTACAGTATGTGGTAAAAATGTAGTGGCATTACGCAACGTACGCTGCATTGTACAACGACGTCTCAAAGAGCAAAGACAGTTGCACGCACACATGGATTTTACGACTAATGTGGACGGTTTGTGTTCAAAGAGGTAGCGTTCCTTGCATTTTCTGACGTTGTCTATGTACTAATGAGGTGTTCAATGACTGTTCCATCACCTAAACCGTTTAGCTGATTGTAGTGTGGTAAACCTCTAAAAACGGCGGCGTGGTTGATCCGATTTTACCAGGCAACTCGCTGGGATAATGAAGGACTGGCGTGTGAAGATATAGTGTCGTCATTCCGAATGTATGGCCATAGAGACAGCATAGTTTACGTCGAAGACCATGAGAAGATTTCCTGTTTTCAAGAAATTTAGAAATGTGCGTGTCTCCACTATACTACATAGAAACCCCTTTCTAACGTGTTTTCAGCTCTTGGGTATGTTGTTCTCTCATCTTCTTCTAGTTGTAATAGACATCTTGTTGCTAAAAAGGGCGCTGATGCTGTACCGTAAGTGACTGTAGTTAAACAATTAGGCTTGATTGGTTCGTTGGGAGACTCAGCCCATAGAATTCTTTGAAGGTCTTGATCTACGTTTCTGACTTCAACCTGTCTGTACATTTTTGTAATGTCAGCAGTGACGGCATATCTGTGTGTTCGGAACCGCAGAACAATTGAATGTAAGTCATCTTGTACTGTTGGTCCAACCATCAAGATGTCATTGAGAGAAGTGTTCGATGATGTCTGAGGCAGTAAACACTACTCAAAGTTTAGTCGTACTGCTTGATTCTTTAATCACTGCGTGATGTGGCATGTAATACGTGCAGTTCCCCGTATCTGTGGTCACCAGTTCCATATGACCCAAGTCTTCATTTTCTCTCATGAAACTCACATACTGTGCCCTTAATTCTGGCTGTCGCTGTAACCGTCTCTCTAAGCATTGCAAGCGGCATGTAGCATTATTTACGGACTCTCCCAGTCCTGCACGATTATCTTTCACTGGTAGTTTCACCACGAATCTGCCATTTGCATTCCTCTGAATGGTTTTCGCAAAATGCTCCTCACATACTCGCTCTTCTTTTGTGTGCACAGAAACAGACTTCATTTCTTCTTGCTGCCAGAACCTTTCGACCTGAATGTTAAGGCTGGTATTGCGTGCAAGGCAAGACAGTACTCTACGAGTATTGGACGTAACTGACTGAGGATGAATCTTTCCTGACACAATCCAACCGAATGATGTTTCCTGTAAGGTTGGGTGGTTATCCCTTTTCAGTTGTCCAGGCTGCAATACATTAAAGAAGATCGATGCTCCAAGCAGAAGACCAATCTCACCAGGTTTGTTAAATGATGGGTCTGCTAACCTTACGTGCTTAGGAAGCTGCCAGGTGGAGGTGTCAAGGGAAGCTGTTGGGAGTGGCCCTGTTATATGCGGTAGTAATGCACACACAGCATGTGTGCTTATTCAGCAACTCTTGAGGAAATGTACACACTGAAAACGTGCAACGATTCCACCGCTTGAACATCGCTGATGCACTTATTAGTATCGGATGCCGACTGAGCTGTAGTCCCATCCGATCTGCTAAGCTCCTAGACATGAAGTTCATTTGTGTGGCACTGTCAAGAACACCTTCCCATTTTTGTCGGCGATGTTCACAAAGTGCAGTATATAATAATACTTCTGCACGTTTATGATTTGCTTTCAATGGGCAGTATGTTTGCTGTCATTGCACATCCGTTTCTTGGTTTCTACTGTCACTATCACTGGCTTGTTCCTTGTGCAATTATGTGTTGTGGTGCTTGTTAGAAATGCGGCAGTTGCCAGCACGGCTTTCCTTTGCCTATGATTCGAGCATAGACTGCTGAAACAAAGTTTTCGTCTATTGACGAAGTCTATTCTGCTAGCAGTGTCGCTCTCTTTGAACTTAGGACAACTACTTAGCTTATGCGTTGAGTTGCAGAACGCACAGTCGGGAGCAATCGCGCGAAATGTACGTCGAGAACTGTACCCTTCTGGCTTATTATGCTTCGCCCCCGGGTGCTGCGACTGGGGCAGCATTTTGTCTGGATGAATGAGCTCTAACGTCTGACAGCTGGTTTCTAGAAATGCCACCAGATCTTTCAGAAGAGGAAATGTGGTGTCAGCTGTTTTACATTCTACTGTTTCCTCAGAGTCACACTAATGTGGTCCAACAAAATGTGCGAGAGCAATATTTGATGCAATGGAATGCTGCTTTCAGATTTCTCATTAGCTGATTAATTAACATCCGTAAGTCCTTAGCAGATTCAACTTCGACATTGGGCAGATTCAGAGGTTCTTTTACATGCAAATCAAGAATTCACTTGGGATTGTTATACCTTTGAACAATCAAATCCCATGCAATCTTAAAGTTATTTTCGATAACTCGTAAGTTTTCAACCAGATTACGAGATTCACCAGGCATACATGACAATAAATAATAATATCGCTGGATATCAGTTAAGACTTCATTGCTAATAACTAGTGCCTTAAAGGTGTTGAAGAAATACACGAATTCTGCTATGATACCATTGAATTTTGGTAATGAAATTGCTGGGAGCTCTATTTCACGTGCACGACATGAACTTGGAGACTTAGGTGGTAACTCAACATCTGACTGGAACAGTATCGCTATCCTTGATTCGAAATCTAAGCACAAGTCTTCAAGCGACTCGCTGTCTGCATCATGAGATTCTTCTACATCGTTAATCTCTAACTGAGTTTGGATGTCGTTGTATTCATCTTTGCTTGTGTTTAGCAGTGACTGCCTTACTCTGATGTCCTTAAGATTGGATCTTGCACGAAAGTTATTTACAAATGTGGAGAGTCTAGTCACTCGTGATTTGATTATTGCTCTTTTCGTAATTAAATTTCGTTTCTCAACAGGATCCGTACTTCAAGAGATTAGCACAAAGGATAATAGATTAAGGAGACAGGGCAAGGATGCTCACAGAGCAGGACGGCAGTACATGTAGAGCGTTGCTTGGCCTGTAGCTGCCGCCAGAAACGGCGACGGACGGCGCTCACTGATGCACTGGAGTCGTGTTGTCGGAACTCCTTGGCTGTGTTTCGATGTCTGCTGGCTTGAGGTGCACTTCACGACACGATTCTCGCGGCATTTGTACCCTGGAGGGCTCGGGTGCAGACGTCTGTCGCTGAAGATGCTTGAGAGAAATGTGGGGCGTATACTAACCTCGGAGATTCACACAGAAAGCCACGATAACCGGATACTCGTAATTCGCGGTACTTTCAAATCAAAGCACATAATTTTTTTGCTGGAACATGTTTGAACAGATGTATCCGCGCCTTGAGGACCAAAATGTAGGCAGCTGCAAAACGGCGCGGTAAATTCTGCGCTGCCTCGCTCTATCCACAGTACAAATGAATGCATACACTCGTTGCAAAGGAAAGGCGGTTGAAATAAAAGTACATGATTCACAAAAGTGGACAGTACTTAGAGATTACACTGCGAGACACAGTTACAGACGCGTGCGCACTGCTCATCAGTCACGGGCCGTCTCCCCTATACCGGCCAGTTCCGACCGTGCATTGTGTGGACGATAGACCGGATTTTTTTTTTTTTTTTACCTTCAGCGAGCGTCCTGTCGCTGCTGCGCCCTTGTGGCACGTTCCACCAATACAGAACAAGCTTCTTTGGACAACGGTGACCATGCATTTTATAATCATGTACTCCTCTTTTATTTATAATTAAAATATCAGGATTGTTGTTATCTTAATCAAACCAAATGTCAATATACTTTGGCATAAATGGAATGCTACCTTTGTTACTTGTAATACCTTTTTAGCAGAAACTTTATAATACTACACTATATGATCAAAAGTATCTGGACACCTGGCTGAATGTGACTTACAAGTTCGTGGCGTCCTCCATCGGTAATATTGGAATTCAATATGGTGTTGGCCCATTCTTAGCCTTAAAGACAGTTTCCCCTCTCGCAGGCATACGTGCTGCAGGCATCAGGCGTTGGAATGGTTCTTGGGGAATGGCAGCCCATTCTTTATGGAGTGCTGCACTGAGGAGAGGTATCGATGTCGGTCGATGAAGCCCGGCACCAAGTCGGCGTTCCAAAACATCCCAAAGGTGTTCTATGGGATTCAGATCAGGACTCTGTGCAGGCCAGTCCTTTATTTAATATATCAAAAAATTTGACTCCAGAATAGTTAATTTATATACAGCTGATCATGTTGGCACAGATTGGATATGCCACTACAAGAATAAAGATTAAAAAAATGTGTCACATCGGTTTGCAGGAAATATTCGTGAGGAACTAGTTGAATATCTTGGCTCAAGTGAGTTGCAATATAATAGACAGTGAAATAAAAATTTTGCAGTGAAGTAATGTGTGGTCATTTCTGTATATTTCTTTTACAACTGATGTCAGATAATTATAGGTTTAATTAAATTTTGAATCTAAAAGCTGCAGTCTAAAGTGTATAACTAAACTTCAATGAAACTGATATAGCTGGCCGCGGTAGTCTAGCGGTTCTAGGCGCGCAGTCCAGAACCGCACAGGTTCGAATCCTGCCTCGGGCATGGATGTGTGTGATGTCCTTAGGTTAGTTAGGTTTAAGTAGTTCTAAGTTCTAGGGGACTGATGACCACAGTTGTTAAGTCCCATAGTGCTCAGAGCCATTTGAACCATTTTTGAAACTGATAAAAATAGAAAATCTGATCAAACAATTTCTCAAAGCATTACATACCATTTTTAAAGTAACTAAGATATACATCGATATTAAAGGTAGAAGATTAGTAGATGTAAAACATCCAATAAGCGGTTATGATGTAGTTACCAACAATATTTAGAAAAAATACCTTACAAATCCTGAATGTACAAGTATTGTAACACAACTTAATAACTAGATCACTGCAACACATCTTAATGAAAAATTAATCAACTTCATGGTGATAACTGTAACACTACAAAAATAACTTAATACTCCTTCAGTGTATACATCTGTGTAACAGAGATAATCTGAAGATTTTATGTGAGAATTTTCAGGTTAAATAACTTTGGATAGTGTATCAAGTGATCAAGTATTGTCTGAGACTTAATATCAGAATTTTAGAATAAAGATAATTGCAAAAATGTTTTAAGCTGTCAAAATTTGTTAGAATCTTCCATACAAAAAATAATGATACCTTGTGAAGTAATGAAACAGACTGAAGATAACAATTGTCCTGCATTTTTAACTGTTCAAAATAGTCAGTTTGCAAAAACAAAATATAGTTGTGTGTCTCATAAAGAATATTTTGATAAACGGCCAGTAGATAATTCTTCTCGTCCAGTGTGTAGAAATGTTGTTAAAATTTTGTAGGATGACTCAATTTGGATGCAGTGACAGCTGGAGCAGTCTTCGCATTGCAGTACCAGCTGCTCCACCAGCTCATGAACCAGTAATTGCTAGATATGGTAAAATAATAATTGAAGAAGTCCTCATTCATCTTTTGTTAACACAGAACCTTCCTTTTTTCTCTTAGATATTAAATAACTTTTTTCACAAATTGTGTACCTATGATATGAGTAAATTACCACCAGTTTTCTTTATCGTTCTTTCTTGTTTTAATAATTCTAAATAGTATTTACTTGTTCATTATTGAATTTAAATTTTATTTGATTTTGGTTTAATTTTGCTACTGGCTTGCAAAGTATTATCAATGCTAAAGTTATAAGATAATTTGTTTTTATAATGATTAATATTTTTATAGCCCTCACCCAAGATCATCAGGATGTAGTCTAGAGCCTGCTTCAGCTGGCACAAGATTAATACCCATTCCTAATTTTGTTATACCATACATCATTCCTCTAACTGCTGTTGCAGCTAATTTATCTCCTAATGAAACATCAAAAGCATGCATTCTTTCTATTGCAGCTAACTGAAGTTCTTTATTCACTTCATGTATTCTTCTAAATATTTATTACCTATGTAAGCAATATCACTTTCATGCAAACTTTATCTAATGACTTTATCATCATGTGCTAATCTTTTGTCTAGTTTGTTAAAAGTTCTGCTGGACATGTAGCATCTCTCTCGTTGGTAAATTATTTACAGTGCAATTTACTAATCTTTTCACATGCTTTTCGTTTTTCCAAAATGTATGTGGTAAGTTATTCAAAAATATAATCAAATATGTAATTCTTTTTGAATTGCTGATAATGAATTCACTAAATTTATTCGTTAACATATTTGTCATTCCAACTTTTTCAGTGTTATAATTTTTATTTTCAGCTTGTTCTTCTTCATGAATAACGGCTAATCTATTGATTGAATCTCTAACATCATTCATCCATATATATTCAATTGATTTTTCTGTATATTTTTTTATTGAGCCTTCACCTTCTTTTGTAACTGAAAAATCTGAACTTGAAAGTGGTCTAAAAATCTTCAGCAATTTCTTTTATTGAACTTTTACATTTTTTACCTGTACTCGATCTTATTTTATTTAATCCTTATCTGAGTATAATACTCCTGAATGCAATAATATATCTGCATAATTTGATAAATCAACACAGCAAATTTTTCATCCATATTATCCATAGTACTCTGTTTTCTAATTAAGTGATTCATTAATCCCTCTGTGTCTTCATATTCTTTTCCACAAATAGGAAATTTAACTTCCACATTTTTACAAGTAAAATACGAATATATTTAAATATACCAAAAGATTTCAATCCAAAAATTTTGTCTTCACTATGTTTAATATATTACCTTCTTTCACTTATATTTATTTTTCTACTTTCTTCTTCAGCTTGAACTATCTATTTTCTATCTTTACTCTCTAGTTCATACTTCTTCAATGCATCTGGTATTTCTGATTAATGTGATGTGCAATCATACAAAACTGGATGTCCATCAGTGCAATCATATTTTGGATTTTTGTATCCTGATAAATCTTTTTGATGATGGTACAGAACCAATAAATCTTTTTGATGATTGTACAGAACCATTTGCTTTTCAGTCTCGGTAATTTCTTCAATAGCTTTAAGTACATTATCACCTAAAAAACTTTCGATTTCTTCCTTAACTTTGTCGATTGTATCAGTAACTGATCTTATTTCTTATATTTTTCATGTTCTGTTCTTGTTTCTTTCCAAATCTTGAATCCTTTCAAATCTTCAGTTTTTTTCTAATTTGTTTAGCTTATTTTGACAATCCCTGGGGCATATATCGAAACAATTCACCTAGGATGAAAACATTAATGAAATCTATTTTCATTATTGAACATTTATGTATGGATTTAAAAAATTCATAGGAAAATGCTTTCCACCTTTACACTTGTCAAAAAAATAGCAACTACCTGTAAACATTCCACATCTGCCTTCTTTACCAGCCCATGAACAATTAGTACAATTTTGACCAATTTTCTCAAATTTTTCATATTCTATTTTATAATCAAGAGCTTCTTTAAATTAATTTATACGTTGGAGTAAAATACCATCATCATGGTCTAATAGATATGAAATATCATCTTTAAAACTGTTCATTTAATAAGGATAAAAAAGCATTATGTTAGGAAATCATTTATACGACATCTCAGTTTACCTTCATTAGGCTTCAAATTTGTATCTAGTGTGAAAAATCAGAACTTATCCTCATTCTAACAGTTACTACACATTTCTTTATAATCATCAAATTTTTAAATTACCACCAACAAACACATGACAGTTAGTCATGTGTGTGAAATGTTATGGGACTTAACTGCTAAGGTCATCAGTCCCTAAGCTTCCACACTACTTAATCTGAATTATCCTAAGGACAAACACATAGACCAATAGGCGAGGGAGTAATCGAACCTCTGCCAGGACCAGCCACGCAATCCATGAGTGTAGCACCTTAGACCACTCGGCTAGTTCCACACGGTGACAGTTAGTTAGTTACATGTTCCATTGATCTATCTCACAGTACCCATTATGATTTGGAATATGTCAAGCGCTTAAGAAGTGCACACATGAATCAAGGTTTTTTTCTTTTAAAGCTTAAAATTTTTATTATTTCCACCATTCCATTAATGGCATAAGATGCATGTATTATACCTATACTTTTATTTATTCCTGCTCAAGAATACGAGGTGTCAAGGAGATATGATTTCAATTTATTTTTGAAACTATTACTGCTGTCTGTCAGACATTTTTTCATCTGGTAATTTATCGAAAAGTTTTACAGCAGTATATTTTACCCCTTTTCTGTGCCAAACATAGAGTAAGTAAAGGGTAGTGTAAGTCTTTCTTTATTCTGGTATTATAAACGTAAATGTCACTGTTATTTTTAAACTGGTCCATGTTGTTGAGAACGTGTTTCATTACTGAGTAATTTTCTGTGAGGCTGTTGAAAGAATCCATAGCCTCTTAAATAGATGTCTACAAGTGTGTAACTTTGAGCCCCACACATAATTCTAGCCACTTTCTTTTGAGCAGTGAATACTGTTTGCTTTAGTGTTGAGTTACCCCAAACTATTATTCTGTATGACATCAGAGAGTTAAGGTATGCAAAGTATGTTAGCTTACTAATTGCTACATCATAAAACTGGCAATTCCTCTGACCACATAAGTTGCTGAAACTAGTCGCTTTAGAGATCCAAAACATGAATTTTCCAACTAAGATTACTGCACCAAGAAGGAAGCAGATGATAATCTGGTATTCATTGGACAAATATATTATACTAGAACAGACATGTGATTACATATTCACGCAATTTGTGTACATAGACCCTGAGAAATCAGTATCTAGAAAAACCACCACTGGCCATAATAATGGCCCTGATACGCCTGGGCATTGAGTCAAACAGAGCTTGGATGGCGTGTACAGGTACAGCTGCCTATGCAGCTTCAACACGACACCACAGTTCATCAAGAGTAGTGACTGGCATATTGTGACGATCCAGTTGTTCGGCCACCATTGACCAGCCGTTTTCAATTGGTGAGAGATCTGGAGAATGTGCTGGGCAGGGCAGCAGTCGAACATTTTCTGTATCCAGAATGGCCCGTACAGGACCTGCAACATGCGGTCGTGCAATATCCTGCTGAAATGTAGGGATTCGCAGAGATCGAATGAAGGGTAGAGCCACGGGTAGTGACACATCTGAAATATAACATGCACTGTTCAAAGTGCTGTCAATGCGAACAAGAGGTGACCGAGACGTGTAACCAAAGGCACCCCATAGCATCACGCCGGGTGATACGCCAGTATGGCGATAACAAATACACGCTTCCAATGTGCGTTCACCGCGATGTCGCCAAACACGGATGCAACCATCATGATGCTGTAAACAGAAGCTAAATTCATTCGAAAAAATGACGTTTTGACATTCATGCACCCAGGTTCGTCGTTGAGTACACCATCGCAGGCGCTCCTGTCCGTGATGCAGCGTCAAGGGTAGCCGCAGCCATGGTCTCCGAGCTGATAGTCCATGCTTCTGCAAACGTCGTCAGACTGTTCGTGCAGATGATTGTTGTCTTGGAAACGTCCCCATCAGTTGGCTCAGTGATCGAGACGTGGCTGCACGATCCGTTGCAGCCATGCAGATAAGATGCCTGTCATCTCGACTGCTAGTGATACGAGGCCGTTGGGATCCAACATGGCGTACCTTATTACCCTCGTGAACCCACTGATTCCATATTCTGCTAACAGTCACTGGATCTCGATCAACGCGAGCAGCAATGTCGTGATACGACAAACCGCAATCGCGACAGGCTACAATCCGACCTTTATCAAAGTCGGTAACGTAATGGTACGCTTTTCTGCTCCTTACACTAGGTATTATAACAACCTTTCAGCAGGCAACGCCGGTCAACTGTTGTTTGTGCATGAGAAATCGGTTGGAAACGTTCCTCATGTCAGCACGTTGTAGGTGTCACCACCGGTACCAACCTTGAGTGAATGCTCTGAAAAGACAATCATTTGCATATCACAGCATCTTCTTCCTGTCGGTTAAATTTCGAGTCTGTAGCACGTCATCTTCGTCGTGTAGCAACTTTAATGGCCAGTAGTGTAGTATGCTCTACCTTGGCTACTGACTTCTGTCGATATGTTACATTTATTGAAGGAACGGTACTCTTAGCCTCTTTGCAGCAGAAAATTGGATGTACTGTGTTTTTTAAAAGAGCAAGCCCATTCACAGAAAACTAATTGATAATTTTTCCAATGACATAATTTTTGTATCATTTTCTATTGATTTTTCTTATACTGGACTAATAATTATGCTTGTATCATCAGCAAACAGTCTCTGTTTAGCTTCTTGTTTCAGATAAGAAGGGAGGTCATTCACATATATCGAGAATGTAAGGGGATCCATGATCGAATCCTGTGGAACACCTAATGTAATGTCACCTCAGTTAGGTGAAGCGGCAAACTCCTTAAAATCGCTTAAACCATATAAAGAAACTTCTTGCTTCCTGTTCTGTAGATATGACTTAAATCACTCATATACTCCTGGAAATTGAAATAAGAACACCGTGAATTCATTGTCACAGGAAGAGGAAACTTCATTGACACATTCCTGGGCTCAGATACATCACATGATCACACTGACAGAACCACAGGCACATAGACACAGGCAACAGAGCATGCACAATGTCGGCACTAGTACAGTGTATATCCACCTTTCGCAGCAATGCAGGCTGCTATTCTCCCATGGAGACGATCGTAGAGATGCTGGATGTAGTCCTATGGAACGGCTTGCCATGCCATTTCCACCTGGCGCCTCAGTTGGACCAGCGTTCGTGCTGGACGTGCAGACCGCGTGAGACGACACTTCATCTAGTCCCAAACATGCTCAATGGGGGACAGATCCGGAGATCTTGCTGGCCAGGGTAGTTGACTTACACCTTCTAGAGCACGTCGGGTGGAACGGGATACATGCGGACGTGCATTGTCCTGTTGGAACAGCAAGTTCCCTTGCCGGTCTAGGAATGGTAGAACGATGGGTTCGATGACGGTTTGGATGTACCGTGCACTATTCAGTGTCCCCTCGACGATCACCAGAGGTGTACGGCCAGTGTAGGAGATCGCTCCGCACACCATGATGCCAGGTGTTGGCCCTGTGTGCCTCGGTCGTATGCAGTCCTGATTATGGCGCTCACCTGCACGGCGCCAAACACGCATACGACCATCATTGGCACCAAGGCAGAAGCGACTCTCATCGCTGAAGACGACACGTCTCTATTCGTCCCTCCATTCACACCTGTCGCGACACCACTGGAGGCGGGCTGCACGATGTTGGGGCCTGAGCGGAAGACGGCCTAATGGTGTGCGGGACCGTAGCCCAGCTTCATGGAGACGGTTGCGAATGGTCCTCGCCGATACCCCAGGAGCAACAGTGTCCCTAATTTGCTGGGAAGTGGCGGTGCGGTCCCCTACGGCACTGCGTAGGATCCTACGATCTTGGCGTGCATCCGTGCGTTGCTGCGGTCCGGTCCCAGGTCGACGGGCACGTGCACCTTCCGCCGACCACTGGCGACAACATCGATGTACTGTGGAGACCTGACGCCCCACGTGTTGAGCAATTCGGCGGTATGTCCACCCGGCCTCCCGCATGCCCACTATACGCCCTCACTCAAAGTCCGTCAACTGCACATACGGTTCACGTCCATGCTGTCGCGGCATGCTACCAGTGTTAAAGACTGCGATGGAGCTCCGTATGCCACGGCAAACTGGCTGACACTGACGGCGGCGGTGCACAAATGCTGCGCAGCTAGCGCCATTCGACGGCCAACACCGAGGTTCCTGGTGTATCCGCTGTGCCGTGCGTGTGATCATTGCTTGTACAGCCCTCTCGCAGTGTTCGGAGCAAGTATGGTGGGTCTGACACACCGGTGTCAATGTGTTCTTTTTTCCATTTCCAGGAGTGTATGATGCTCCATTTATACCATAGAATTGTATTTCTTTAACATAATGTCATGGTTCTCAATATCAAATGCTCTGGATAAGTCACAGAAAATTCGTGTTGGTGACATTTACTATTTAAAGACTCTATTTTGTGGGCAGTGAAATTGTATAATCCTGTCTCAGTGGAACAGCAATTCTGAAATCTGAACTGTGATTTACTAAGTGTCCCATCACTGTTGAGCTGGCTAACCACTCTTGTGTACATTACTTTGTCACAATTTTTGAATCTGCTGTAAACAAGGATACTGGTCAGTAGTTATTGACATCTGTGGTGTCCCCTGTTTTGTAGAAAGGCTTGACAATGGCATATTTTAATCTTCAGCTACAGTACACCAGTAATTATCAAAGCAGGTTGCATTTTGGAAGCCAATTCATTGGATCCTATGCGCTTAAAGTCTTCCATCAACATCTCCTGAAAGGTCAGTTTTGAAAGATCACGAGAGGGCTTCCATTGTAAAGAACCAAAACTTCTGGCACTTTCTTTCTTGTCTCGATCATTGTGAATTCCTGACACAAGGAAGGAAACTATGGCACAAGCATAAAAACTTTTGATGATTAAAATTTAGATCATCTTGTGTGAAAATATTAAAAAAAATTGATTATCGCTAAGTAATTGTTTAGGTGTTTAGAATAAGTCTGAGCAAAGTAAAAATAATCTATTCCTGTATGTCTTCCTCTAGTAAACCATTCTCTAACTACATCTTGCTTTTCAAGAGTGAAATCATCAAAAACTACAAGTGAGTTAACTTGGCATTGATCCAGTGATATAATTTCGTCATTATTCTCAATAAAAGTAGTAATCTTCTCATTATTTTTACTTTTTTACACATTTTTATAAATTCTTGGTATTTTAGTTGGTCCAAACTTTTTGACTAAATATACAAGTGATTAATTCCAGTTGAACCATCCTGGATCTAGAATATAACTGTTAATTATTAATGCTGTTTTTCCACATTTGCTTGGTTCTATTATTGCACATCAAATGCTATATGGTAATAACATACCTTGTTAATTTTTTGATTTCTTTTCTGGAATTCTTAGTTTTGCTTCCCAATCTGTTTTCATTTAACTAAACAAATTTTTATTAATATTAAATGATTCACTTATTTCAG
The DNA here is from genome assembly GCF_023897955.1 of Schistocerca gregaria. NCBI lineage: Eukaryota > Metazoa > Arthropoda > Insecta > Orthoptera > Acrididae > Schistocerca > Schistocerca gregaria. The sequence continues at coordinate 643,919,271 of NC_064920.1, forward strand.
TTTGGCAATAAGTCATCTACTCACAAAAAACGATTGACTGTATCGCTATAAGAAAGTGTTAATAATGTTACAGTAGTTGTTTTTTTACACAACATTTCTGACTCTAAATATTACACCAAAAAATAATAAATTGTATTGTGATAGAGAAACAAGAGAAATTCCTGTAGTTCTATACGGTTTGTTAAGCTTGGAAAAATTATTTATTCAAGAAAGCCAAATATTTGCGTTAAAGCAGATGAAATTTTAAATAGAATTATTATTGAGAGTGATGTTAAATGGTATAAGGATAGAAGAGCTAAGATTGGATGTGCATTTGGATTTAGCATGCAGCTATTGAAGCTAATGAAAAAGCTGTAGCTAATGACGTTATTCAATTCGATTTCATCAACATGAAATTTAACCTGGCTGATGGAACATTTGTGAAGCATACTGATCATTTTCATGGAAAAACTAATATTATTGTTTCATTGAAGCCTAATGCTTAATTTGGTAGACCAATAATTAGTGATCCACAATATTATGTATATAATCCAATTCCTGATACTATACAGGAATTTGAAATGCCTATAACTGGTGAAAATGATAGTTTAATTGACTTCAGAGGAGCTTGTGTGACACTTAATTTATAAATATCTTAATAAAATTTTATCTTTATTAAATGACCAAGATTGAGAACTATCAGTTCTGCTCATTCCCTTTCAATTAGAAATAAAAAAAATAATCTAAATTTCTCAACAAGGACATAGAAATTAACATAAATATAGGCAGTGGATGGCTTCATCCTAATCATACTCAGTTGTACATGAGGTTCAATATTATTGGAGCTGATGGTACAGATTTTCCAACTTACAATGGAAAACTTAATACAAAATTAGTTGTTAATTATGTGTAAAGGTATTTCATTTTATAACTATAAGGAAAGAAAATAATGTTATGTCTAACATAGAGCATCTTTTTATTTCATATTCAGTTTCGTTATATTTGACTTCCTCCGTTAATGATAAAATAAGGATGGAAAGACACATAGTTAATAATGGTAAAAAACTCTATTGTTTGGAGAGGTCCGATCACTGTCCAAAGGTGAAGATTTTAACCGTCGCTGCTGATGCTGCTAAGGAATATGTTCTGGAGGCAGATCTGCACTATTTACACGATGCACTCAGTGACCTACCATTATGTCCCAAGAGCTTAGTCCCACAAAATTGTTCTATCCACAAGCTGATGAAAATGCTGAGGAAATGAAATGATCATGTGACACTGATAGCTGGAAGCCCCATCTGGGGAAGTTCAGCCACCGAGTTCCAAGCCTTATTGCAGGTGACGCCACACTGGGCGACTTGCTTGTCGGTGATGATGAGATGATGAGATGATGATGAGGACAACACAGCACCCAGTCCACAGGTGGAGAAACTCTCCAACTGGGCTGGAAATCGAGCCAGTGCCGGCTGCACGGTAGACACGCGGCTAAACAGGCGGACAATGCTGACCAATAAGCAGATATCCATTCTACATTATAGAAATATCCGGCAAAATTTAATGTTGGGGATGCGACCTCATAGAATCACCCACGACGTCTCCTTCGACCAGCATACATATCCAAAGGAGTATACTGATTTAAATGCCGAAGAGAAGGCTCTTGTGATATCTGATTTTGAAAAAGATTTTTATAAGTTAATGAATAATTCATTTTTCGGCAAAATCATGGAGAAAGTTAGAAGAAGTCGTCACGATTTTCATTTAGTTTACCGTTGGCGTGGGCGTTACGGTGTGAAAGATTTTGTCACAAGGCTGAATTTTAAGCGGGCTGCAATCTTCGATGAAGGACTAGTGGCTGTGGAGATGGTTAAGGTTTCAGTGGCGTTCACACAGTCTGTCTATATCGGTATGTGCGGTCTTAACTCCTCCAAACTTCACATGCACTGATTCCATTACAAATTTGCGAAACCGAACATCACTGATGTCAAGCCACTTTATAAGGATACAGACTGTTTCATTTACAGGTCGAAAGGCGGCAATTCATATGAACCAATGAGGTGCATTCCCGACGAATTCATCAGTCTGCATTTGCAACCGATAACCCATATGGCATAACACCTTAGAAAAAGAAGGTTATCAGTTTGATGGAGGAAAATGGCTTTCAGATCGTGGAGTTTGTAGAGCTCAGATGAAAGATGCGCGCATATCGTGTAGATCCAGGTGACACCCAGAGATAGGCTAAGGGTGTGTATCATGCAGCCTCACAGGCGTTCACTATCGAATATTATAAGCAGTGTCTGTTTTCTGATGATAAATCTCACATCATGCAGCAAGCACTCGTCCAGTCACAGGACAATGAGGCCCGTAATGGGGCCCCTTAGGGATATGGCAGCAAGAGAGGGGAAGAAAACCAATGTGCACTCCGTGTACATACCGGGGGGAGTCATTCCAGATGTGGAAAGGGTCCTTCCGGATGCCATGAAGGGTACAGGGTGCACCCATCTGCAGGTGGTCGCTCATGTCGGCACCAATGATGTGTGTCACTATGGATCGGAGGAAATCCTCTCTGGCTTCGGCGGCTATCTGATTTGGTGAAGACTGCCAGTCTCGCTAGCTGGATGAAAGCAGAGCTCACCATCTGCAACATCGTCGACAGGACTGACTGCGGACCTTTGGTACAGAGCCGAGTGGAGGGTCTGAATCAGAGGCTGAGACGGTTCTACGACCGTGTGGGCTGCAGATTCCCCTAATCGCGCCATAGGGGCAAAGTCAGGATATGCGGGGACCAAGCAGCAATCGGTATTGTAATTGTAAACTGTCGAAGCTGCATTGGTAAAGTACCGGAACTTCAAGAGCTGGTAGTAAGCACCGAAGCTGAAATCGTTATAGATACAGAAAGCTGGCTGAAGCCAAAGATAAATTCTGCCGACATTTTTACAAAGGCACAGACGGTGTTTAGAAAGGATAGATTGCATGCAACCGGTGGTGGCGTGTTCGTCGCTGTTAGTAGTAGTTTATCCTGTAGTGAAGTAGATGTGGATAGTTCCTGTGAATTATTATGGGTGGAGGTTACACTCAACAACGGAGCTAGGTTAATAATTGGCTCCTTTTGCCGACCTCCCGACTCAGCAGCATTAGCGGCAGAACAACTGAGAGAAAATTTGGAATATATTTTACATAAATTTTCTCAGCATGTTATAGTCTTAGGTGGAGATTTCAATTTACCAGATATAGACTGGGACACTCAGAATCAGGGAATCAGTGATCATAAGGCCGCTGCAGCATCCGTGAATATGGAAGTTAATAGGAATATAAAAACAAAGGGAGGAAGGTTTATCTGTTTAGCAAGAGTAATAGAAGGCAGATTTCAGACTACCTGACAGATCAAAACGAAAATTTCTGTTCCGACACTGAAAATGTTGAGTGTTTATGGAAAAAGTTCAAGGCAATCGTAAAATGCGTTTTAGACAGGTACGTGCCGAGTAAAACTGTGAGGGACGGGAAAAACCCACCGTGGTACAACAACAAAGTTAGGAAACTACTGCGAAAGCAAAGAGAGCTTCACTCCAAGTTTAAACGCAGCCAAAACCTCTCAGATAAACAGAAGCTAAACGATGTCAAGAAGGGCTATGCGTGAAGCATTCATGAATTCGAAAGTAAAATTCTATGTACCGACTTGACAGAAAATCCTAGGAAGTTCTGGTCTTAAGTTAAATCAGTAAATGGCTCGAAACAGCATATCCAGACACTCCGGGATGATGATGGCATTGAAACAGTGGATGACACGCGTAAAGCTGAAATACTAAACACCTTTTTCCTAAGCTGTTTCACAGAGGAAGACTGCACGGCAGTTCCTTCTCTAAATCCTCGCACAAACGAAAAAATGGCTGATATCGAAATAAGTGTCCAAGGAATAGAAAAGCAACTGAAATCACTCAACAGAGGAAAGTTCACTGGACATGACGGGATACCAATTCGATTCTACACAGAGTAGCGAAAGAACTTGCCCCCCTACTAACAGCCGTGTACCGCAAGTCTCTAGAGGAACCGAAGGTTCCAAATGATTGGAAAAGAGCACAGGTAGTCCCAGTCTTCAAGAAGGGTCGTCGAGCAGATGCGCAAAACTATAGACCTATATCTCTGACGTCGATCTGTTGTAGAATTTTAGAACATGTTTTTTGCTCGAGTATCATGTCGTTTTTGGAAACCCGGAATCTACTCTGTAGGAATCAGCATGGATTCCGGAAACAGCGATCGTGTGAGACCCAACTCGCTTTATTTGTTCATGAGACCCAGAAAATATTAGATACAGGCTCCCAGGTAGATGCTATTTTCCTTGGCTTCCGGAAGGCGTTCGATACAGTTCCGCACTGTCACCTGGTAAACAAAGTAAGAGCCTACGGAATATCCGACCAGCTGTGTGGCTGGATTGAAGAGTTTTTAACAAACAGAACATAGCATGTTGTTATCAATGGAGAGACGTCTACAGACGTTAAAGTAACCTCTGGCGTGCCACAGGGGAGTGTTATGGGACCATTGCTTTTCACAATATATATAAATGACCTAGTAGATAGTGTCGGAAGTTCCATGCGACTTTTCGCGCATGATGCTGTAGTATACAGAGAAGTTGCAGCATTAGAAAATTGTAGCGAAATGCAGGAAGATCTGCAGCGGATAGGCACTTGGTGCAGGGAGTGGCAACTGACCCTTAACATAGACAAATGTAATGTATTGCGAATATATAGAAAGAAGGATCCTTTATTGTATGATTATATGATAGCGGAACAAACACTGGTAGCAGTTACTTCTGTAAAATATCTGGGAGTATGCGTGCGGAACGATTTGAAGTGGAATGATCATATAAAATTAATTGTTGGTAAGGCGGGTACCAGGTTGAGATTCATTGGGAGAGTACTTTGAAAATGTAGTCCATCAACAAAGGAGGTGGCTTACAAAACTTTCGTTCGACCTGTACTTATTATTGCTCATCAGTGTGGGATCCGTACCAGATCGGGTTGACGGAGGAGGTAGAGAAGATCCAAAGATGAGCGGCGCGTTTCGTCACAGGGTTATTTGGTAACCGTGATAGCCTTACGGAGATGTTTAGCAAACTCAAATGGCAAACTCTGCAAGAGAGGCGCTCTGCATCGCGGTTTAGCTTGCTCGCCAGGTTTCGAGAGGGTGCGTTTCTGGATGAGGTATCGAATATATTGCTTCCCCCTACTTATACCTCCCGAGGAGATCACGAATGTAAAATTAGAGAGATTAGAGTGCGCACGGAGGCTTTCAGACAGTCGTTCTTCCCGCGAACCATACGCGACTGAAACTGGAAATGGAGGTAATGACAGAGGCACGTAAAGTGCCCTCCGCCACACACCGTTGGGTGGTTGGCGGAGTATAAATGTAGATGTAGATGTACACACTGCACTGCAACTGAAAGTCGGACTGTTGCACCACGATGACAAACACTTCATCTACGTAGATGGGATCGGGACCTTGCTGTTCTCACACTATTTGCTCAAGTGATTGTGTGTGAGTGTGTGTGTGTGTGTGTGTGTGTGTGCGCGCGCGCGCGCGTATGAGTGTGGAATAGATAAATGAAGCGTTTGTCATAGTTTTGTGGGTGTGTGGCCACATATGTATGTGAAAAGTATATATTATTACATGTGCCTTGTACATGACTGCTCAGTGTGTGAAATTGTAGAAATATTATGTGTACACTGACGGGAAAAAATCGTAACACCGAAAAATAGTTAATTTAGAGTAATGAAATTTTGGGAGTACATTTGTGTAGATAACATATTTAAGTGATTAACTCTGAAAGGTTGAATTTTAATGTTAAGTGCGAGAAAAGCCTTTGCAAATGTGAAATGCTTGTACATTAATAACCACAGAATGTTCACTGTAACCATGTAAAACTGCATGGGCTGTGTTGTGCAGGTGTCACATGTCAGTTTGGGGATGAAGTTCCATGCATGTTGCATTTGACCAGTATGCTGTGCAGGTGTGCGATGTACAAGTGCCATATGTCCAAGAACAACAACCAACAGGGAGACTGCAACAGCAATTGTGGCATCGTTTGTGAAAAGTCCTCATTGCAGTATGCACCGGTTATCAGCAAAATACGGTGTCAGTCAGTGTTAAATAATGTGCGTGTTGCACACACACCAGTGACACCTGTACAAGTTACAGTTGCAACATAATCTCTTGGAGGATGTCCCTGGTCAGCGGGTGTAGTTTGCAGAATGGGCTCTGGATCAGTGTGGCAGGAATCCAGACTTCATGTGGAGATGTTGTTCAGTGACGAACCTATTTTCATGTGCAAGGAGAAATTAACAAACAGAATCATCATTACTGGTTGGATGCAAATCTCTCGTGAGTGGATCCCTGTAAGGGTGCTGGTAGTGAAAAAGTGATGATTTGTTGTGGCATTTGGGACACAAGCCTCGTGGACCTGGTCTTTATTGATGGAACCTTGAATAAGGAGAGTTATCCCTAACATACTCCGTGATTATGTGCTTCCAAAGCTGTTGAATACTTAAGTTGATTTCCCTACTTTCTTCCAAAAAGACGTTGCCCTACCCACTCTGCTACTGAAGTCAGCCACTTTCTGAATGACCAACTAGGAGGTCTCTGGATACGTAGGAGGTATACTATTGAATGGTCGCCATGGTCTCCTGACCTTATACCACTTGACTTCTATCTATGGGAATATTTGAATTCAGTTGTGTATGAGGTAAAAATCAACAATGTAGCCCATCTTTGCCAGCTTATTGAATAGTCATGTGCCTCTGTTGACCAACAGATAGTGTGGTGTGTGCAGCAGGACTGGCAAAAAAGACTCCCATTATTAGTCCCGTGCAATAGAGGTCATATTGAGCATATGTTGTATGCTGACTCTGACAAGTGTCCTAAATTTTAACAGGTCATAATTCAAAAATAAATAAAGATATCTTAAAACAGATTTCACATCTGTATTCCTGCGTAAGAGGCACTTCAACATCGTGTGCCACTTGACCGACACCGGCCGGTTCTAGGCGCTTCAGTCTGGAACCACGCGACCACTACGGTCGCAGGTTCGAATACTGCCTCGGGCATGGATGTGTGTGATGTCCTTAGGTTAGTTAGGTTTAACTAGTTCTGAGTTCTAGGGGACTGTTGACCTCAGACGTTAAGTCCAATAGTGCTCAGAGCCATTTGAACCAATTTTGAACCATGACCTCCTTCCCATTTGAAACACTAAACCCAAATGCAAGCTGACGGATTTCAAGATAGCCACTGCCGTCTCCATAGCTCCTAAAATTTGCGCCCCTACCTAAAGACAGCCCTTACCAGACGCCAATATGATTCCTCACATCATTCGACTTTTGTGGATGTATTCAGTTTTTGCCTCACCCTGAATAGTGCAACAATAAATTATAGAACAATATGATCAATATGCAATTATATCACATTTTTAAAAAAGTTTTCCACGCTAATAAGTGTAAAAGATGTCAGTAACTCGCTATTATGTATTAAAAGTAATATGCGCCAAGTGGTCCGTAATGTTAATACACAGCCGTCTAATTCAGAAGAATATCAGCGAAAGTTTTCTCGGTGTGTAACGCAGGAGGCAGTAACATGTCTCTTTTGAAGAAGGCGCTACAGTCTGGAACCGCGAGACCGCTACAGTCGCAGGTTCGAATCCTGCCTTGGGCATGGGTGTGTGTGATGTCCTTAGGTTAGTTAGGTTTAAGTAGTTCTAAGTTCTAGGGGACTGATGTCCTCAGAAGTTAAGTCCCATAGTGCTCAGAACCATTTTTTTTAAGAAGGAAAGAATCAACATACATCTGATGACCTATTTTGGTAGATTTGTTGGTGTCTGTAAACCCATTTGTAATTACTCAAAATAAATTGTTAAAAGTAGGGAAATGCAAGGAAAAAGTGACATGTGAACACAAAATCTCTTTAAGTGACTGACTTGAAGCTTTGTGGTAGAAAAATTGTTACTTAGTGTGGTTTGATATTTGTATAAACTTTATGCTTTTCTTATCACCACAGTGCTGCATTTGCTAAATCAGAAAAATGAATAGGCAAAAACCAGTCAGGCAAACAATAGCAAAGCATGAAACTACATGGATACACGTTTGCAGCACAAATAAAATCACACCACTATGCAGCTAAATTTTTATTTTCATTGAAAAACATTGAGCTTCCTCTGAATTTTGTTTGCTGGATTTTTTACTGTGTGCTATTTTTTGTTTTGTATAATTATACAATGCAATACTTTAAACTGTACTGGTTACATCTTGTTAGCACTTACAGCATCACCACACAAACAAGTATCATTAAGTAAGAAGTTTAAACTGCTATTTGAAGAAACATTCTTATAAAAATTAACGTAAGAACATTCTTGTGGCTATACTATTTTTAAAAAATGTGTTTCAAAGGAATCTGATATTAGTACACAAACAATAGGACTTCTCCAAGATGGGTGACATTTTATAACAGTCAAGGATGGGAAAGTTAAGAAAACAATAAGTTTTTCTATTTGCTTTCGATGTAATAGATGTAGAAGATAGTTTGAACGAAGAGCACTATATTCTGCATTGGGCTGTTCAAATGTTTAGAGGGAATAGTACAGCGACTGTGGCGTAACGTGTCAGTTTTGGTAAAGCACCGTGTTACCCGACATCTACCTAGCTGATGAATGATAATCACTACAGTGAATTTTTTATTAGCTTAGTAGCTTAAAATAATAAACTTTATGGAAGCATGTTACTGTTCGTGCGTGTAAGTCGTATGTCATATACGGAAGCCTGGCGCTGAAGTCCATGCACAGTTGCTAGCATCACGAGCTGTGACCTGTGAAGAGAGAGGGATGGTTTGTGTCCACCATCTTTCAGTTCTTTTCATCTTTTGTTTTCTAAAAGATTCTGGGTCTTTCTTGTTCATTTAATAAAAGTATTATCACACAAGAAGGCGTTATAATAAGTAATGCAGCAAAGGTCAACGACTGGAGAGCTGCATCAAACCAGTCTCAGGACTGAAGATCACAACAACAACCTATATCTTAGTTTATGGACGGGCTTATATTTATGTCTTGCAGGCAAGTATTTTTTTTTTTTTTTTTTTTTTTTACAATGACGGTGAGCAGCTTCGGAAAAATCTGCTCTTCCTTTCGAATGAAATTACGAGACGAATCTCGATCTTGAAATCTATGTAATGAAGTACGTTATTTCTGAGCGCTGGTAGTCAATGCAACATCGAGAATATGGATATTATACACGCGCAAACTGACGTTAGACGCTCTACTCAGTTTAAAGCCGAAAATGGCATGAAAATTCAATTTAGTTAACGAATAACTTATACTAACATGTACCTCAGATCGTTATCAGCATCAAAAATTATAGTGTTCTTCGAACAACAATTCGCTGTTCAAGCCATCGACGAGACCAGAATATTCTTTGTGATTTTCTCCGCCCTGCTTCGACAGTCGCTAACAGAGTTAAGGCAGATATTTTAGGCGAGTCCATTTTCATAAGGAAAATGTGTGGTTTGCGAATCAAATAAAGTAGACGACAGCTGATGGGGAGCGCTGAGAGCTTAAATGATGTTAACCAGATCAACAGCGTGCCGGCAGCGTTGTCTCTCTAGAGGTCGGATGTCCCGTCGCGTCCCCGTCAACTTTAGCTGCCCCGTCCTGTGTGACGACGGCTACTGAGATGTTCCAGACGTGTCAAGACTTAGTTAAACGTGCACAGACAGGAATGGACCATGACTGTTAAGTGCGGCAGAAACATGAGAACGAAAATTGCTGTGTTCCTAAGTGAACGGAGTATGAAAAGCCGCCGATTCAGTTGCACAGAGTGCACCTTGGGAGGTGCATAAAAAGAACTGGGCTATGGCCATAATAACAGGAAAAGAATTGACATAATATATGTACACTGATCAGCCAGAACAATATGACCACTGACCACTATCGATAAAAATGTCCGGGCGGTAGCAGCGTCACCTGGAGAGGAATGACTGCTAGTCAGACACACGCGCAGTACTTGTAGCAAAAGTGAGCGTGCTATCTGTGTGCGGAAAGGGAAAGGAGCGCGAGCTATCTGAGTTTGATACGGGGCAGCTTGTGATCGCCCTGAGGCTCAGAAATTGCATTTCGGAAAAAGCACTACTTGTCGGGTGTTCGAGGACTGGTGTGGTGAGTGTCTTCAACATGTGGGAAAGACTTTAATGATGGGCAGAGAGCAAGTGTGTCTGAACACACAGTGCACCGAACACTGCTAAAAATGGTCCTCCGCAGCTGACGACCAATGCATGTGCTAATGTTAACACCACGACATTGGCAACTGCGACTGAAATGGGCACTTGACCATCGGTACTGGGGCGCAGTGGCAGAGCGTTGCATAGTCTGATGAATCCCGATACCTTCTTCGTCACGCTGATGGGGAGGCGTGAATACCTCGTCTTCCAGGGGAAGAGCTTCTTAACAACTGCACTACAGGACAGAGACAAGCTGGCAGTGGCTCCATTAAGCTCTGTAGAACATTCACATGGTCATCCATGGGTCCAGTGGAGCTCGACCAAAGCACCATGACGACCAAGGAGCACCGTACACTGGTCGCATACCATGTATACGCATTCATGACGATCATGTTTCCTGATGGCAGCGGCATCTTTCAAGATAATGAGCCATGCCACAATGCCAGGAGTGTGATGGGGTGGTTCGAGGGACACAGTGGCAAGTTACAATTCATGTGCTGCCCTTCCAGATAGCCAGATCTGCACCCAATCAAACACATCTGGGATGTGATTGCATGTGGCACCAGGTCTCATTGCCCCCCGCCCCGGAATTTACGGGAAATAGGTGATTTGTGTGTGCAGATGTGGTGCCAGCTCTCTCGTAATTTCCCTAAATCGCTCCAGGCGAGTGCCAGGATGGTTCCTTTGAAAGGGCACGGCCGACTTCCTTCCCTGTCCTTCCCTACTCCGATGAGACCGATGACCTCGCAGGTTGGTCTCTTCCCCCAAACAATCCCAGCTCCCTCCAGCGACCTACCAAGGCCTTATTGCTTCCATGACATGACACATCACTGTTGTTATCCAAACCAAAGGTGGACATACTGGCTATTAGGCAGGTCGTCATTATGTTTTGGCTAGTCAGTGTATGTGTGCAGCAAACACTTCAAACAAAATGTGTGCGTAAAAATGGTTTTTTTTGGTCGCATTTCGTGTCCTACAAGCATATTATGTTCCACAGGGCGCTTGTCTAATTGTTTTCCACCGACCAAGAAGCGTACCTTGAGGTAGGCCTGCACACTACACGTGTTCTTTTTCTCTCACATTTTATTTAGAACATTGCTTTCAGATATCACAGCATCAGCACCGAAACCCAATCATGGAAGAAGCGGATTGATTAAAATACATAATTACAATGACTCAGTTCCTGATTGATTTTTATTTTAAACCACAAATATGCAATAGTTCAGTGAATAACTGGCATTCAAACTGGGGACCTCTATCTGAAGTAACGGCCCGCAAAATACCCAAATGAGCGAGCGACACAGATACTGAAATGAGAACAACAGGTATTGCAGAAATGTCCTGAACAGATACAGTCTTTAGCCAGTGAGTAAATGAGTCTATCATCGTGACTAAAAAACGGTATCCTTTAGTAGGGGGGCCAACAATGTCAAGGTACAAGTGAGAAAATATCTCGGAGGGGGTGGGAAATTAGCAGTAGGAGCAGCCATAAGTCAACTAATGTGGAAAACGTTTGGCATTTAGGGAATTCCCTCGCCCAGCTGCGGCAGTACTTCCGTATCCGAGACTAAACTACTCTGTAACTAAACGCACAGTCGCCCTTACCCCTGGGTGTGCCAAAGAGTGAATTGAATTAAAAACAATTCGACACCACTTCAGGGGTAAATGGACGTACTTTTAGTCCAGAAGTATGCCATTTGTGGAACAATTCAGGAATAGGCATTTTCAGACATGAACTGGATACAGCTGATATTGGAGGTAGAGTTGGTTCAAATGTTTCAAATGGCTGTGAGCACTATGGGACTTAACTTCTGAGGCCATCAGTCCCCTAGAACTTTCTACTACTTAAACCTATCTAACCTAAGGATATCACACACATCCATGCCCGAGGCAGGATTCGAACCTGCGACTGTAGCAGTCAAGCGGTTCCAAACTGTAGCGACTAGGACCGCTCTGCCACCCCGTACTACGAGGAAGAGTTGGTTTGTGTTCTCATCCGCAGCCTCTTTCATCCAATCAATAACATTAATCGCCACACAGTTGCGAAACAAGCAATCTGCCATCGCGTTGTCCTGCCCAGAAATGTGCTGAACATCTCTAGAAAACTCAGCTATAAAATCATCATGACGTATATGTCGTGGAGAATTTAGCTCTGTTATATTTTTGAAAACTAAACTTAATTAAAGTCTGGCCATCAAGTCAAACACTAAAATGTTTTACAGCAAGAAAAATGTCTACCAGTTCCCTTTCAGAAGCATTCCAAGAGTGATGCTCTCTTGACGATCTTTTAGAGAAGAAAGCCAGAGGTTGCCATGTTTGAGAAGTACAGTAAGCGATGAAAAGTATCCGGACACGTCCCCCCCCCCCCAAAAAAAAAATACGTTTTTCATATTAGGCACATTGTGCTGCCACCTCCTGCCAGATACTCCATGTCAGCGACCTCAGTAGTCAGTAGACATCGTGAGAGAGCAGAATGGGGCGCTCCGCCGAACTCACGGACTTCGAACGTGGTCAGGTGAATGGGTGTCACTTGCGTCATACTTCTGTACGCGAGATTTCCACACTCCTAAACATCCCTAGGTCCACTATTTCTGATGTGGTAGTGAAGTGGAAACATGAAGGGACAAGTACAGCACAAGAGCGTACGGGCCAACCGCGTCTGTTGACTGACGGAGACCGCCGACAGTTGAAGAGGGTCGCAATGTGTAATAGGCAGACATCTATCCAGACCATCATACAGGAATTTCAAACTGCATCAGGAGCCACTGCAAGTAAGATGACAGTTACGCGGGAGGCGAGAAAATTTGGATTTCATGGTCGAACCACACATCACGCCGGTAAACACCAAACGACGCCTCGTTTGGTGTAAGGGTCATAAGCATTGGACGATTGAACAGTGGAAAAACGTTGTGTACGGCGAATGCCCGGTGAACGTCATCTGCCAGCGTGTGTAGTGCCATCAGTAAAATTCGGAGGCGGTGGTGTTATGGTGTGGTCGTGTTTTTTATGGAGGGTGCTTGCACCCCTTGTTGTTTTGCGTGGAACTGTCACAGCACAAGCCTACACTTATGTTTTAAGCACCTTTTGGTTCCCACTGTTGAAGAGCAATTCGAGGATGGCGATCGCACCTTTTAACACGATCGAGCACCTGTTCAAAATGCACGGCCTGTAGCTGAGTTGTTACACGACAATAACATCCCTGTAATGGACTGGCCTGCACAGAGTCCTAACCTGAATCCTATAGAACACCTTCGGTAGGTTTCGGAACGCCGACTTCGTGCCAGGCCTCACCGACCGACGTCGATACCTCTCTTCAGTGCAGCACCCCATGAAAAATGAGCTGCCATTCCCCGAGAAACCTTCCAGCACCTGATCGAACGTATGCCTACGAGAGTGGAAGCTGTCATCAAGGCTAACGATGGGCCAACACCATATTGAATTCCAGCATTACCGATGGAGGGCGCAAGGAACTTGTAAGTCATTTTCGGCCAGGTGTTCGGATACTTTTGATCACACAGTGTATAGTGTTGCAGCACAGTGACATGACTAGCGTCCACGAAAAAAGCAGTGGGAGGATAAGCATTGGGATGAGCCAGCAAAGTAGCCTCAGCAAGCTTTGCTTTTAAGTCCTCGAAGGCTTTGATCACCCTGTCATTCCAAGAAATCTTTCTGTTGCCAGTAGTGTTATTTCCTTTTAGGAGGCTACTAAGAGGCTCTTGTACTTCAGTCAGCGTGGGAAGGTGTTTGTGATAATAACTTACCGTGCATAAGAAACGGCGGAGTCTTCTGAAAATCTCGAGGACAGGCATCTTTCGAATATCGGGAACCTTATCAGGCATAGGAGAAATGCCTTTGTTATACACTTGTGGCCAAAGAAAGGAAGCTCTTTCTTCATGTAAACACGCCTGTCAACATTAATCGTGACAACGAAGTTGTCAAACCTACGGAGCACTGCACGTAAACGTTTCAGATCGTCCTCATATGTAGCAGAGAAAATTAAAATATCATCGACATAGCAAAAAACAAATGGAAAGAACTTTTTGCATGAACCACGCCATGTTTGGGCTGCGTTACGCAGTCCAAAAGGCATAATATTACGTTCGAATAACCCAAAAAGTGTAATAGCGGTCTTCATTTTGCGTTTGGTAAAAAAAAAAAAAAGTTCACCCGACAAATTACTCATAGGGACTGTGTACCTATCAGGGACTCTACGAGAATTCAGAGCTTTGTATTCATTGCAGTTTCTCCAATTTCCGTCTTTTTTTTCACCATCTTTAAGGAAAAAGGATGGGGAGTAGAATGGCAACGCCTCTCCGCTGCGAGTGCTGAGCCGGTCAGCGCTGGAAAATCCTTCGGTAATAACTGACCGAGGTCATTATCCGCCGCCTGATCGGGCTCTGGCGTGGGAGGGGGGACGGCAGGCCTTCGATCTACACGACAGCCTCTTCGCGTAATTGTCGTAATTTCCAGCCAGCCCATTCCAAAGCCATATGGACCTGCTCCGTCCAATCTCGCAAGTGTTAGTTACATGTCCCATGGATCGTTTTGCACGATAGATCATAATCACGTGGAACGAGTCACTTTTCATTCACATTACAAATTAAAAATACGGTTACATCCTGAATATTTTTAAGTTTTCTTTTAATACAACAAAAAGAAAAAAAAGATATGCAGATGTGAGTTAGTAATTGGTATCCACCCCCTTTTACACATTACAGTATATGAGGGTCAAGGGTAAACTGTCCCAATTTGTCTTTAAATTTTACTTTGCTTTCTGTCAGACATTTTATATCACTGGGTAAGCGAACAAAAATACTTGTTGCAACTTCGTGTGCACGCCTTTTTGGGCTAAGGGCAACCTTAATGTGGAGTAATGAATGTCATTTTTCTTCTGGTACTGTGATTATGAAAATCGCTGTTCCTTTTGAAGTGTAGTGGATTATTATATCGGACTTCATGAGGGAATAAATATACCGCGAAGAAATAATCAAAACGCTCAACTCCTTAAGCAAGTGTCTACCAGAAAATCTTGAGTGAGCACCACATATTGCTCTTACAGCACGTTTTAACACAATGAAGTTTTTCTTTCATAAAGACGACTTACCTCAGAACATAATTCCATACGTCATTATTGAATGAAAATATGCAAAATTTTCAACCTACTGATTTCTCTCTCGCTGCACGCGATTAGCCGAGCGGTCTAAGACGTTGCAGTCACGGACTGTGCGGCAGATCCCGGCGGCGGTTCGAGTCCTCCCTCGGGCATGGGTGTGTGTGTTTGTCCTTAGGATGATTTAGGTTAAGTAGTGTGTAAGCTTAGGGACTGATGACCTTAGCAGTTAAGTCCCATATGATTTCACAAACATTTTTTTTATTTATCTCTCCTGAAGATTTGCAATGAGTCCAAGTGCAAATTTATCTGAACTAAGTTGTTTTAGGAGTTCCAGGACATGCATTTTCCAATTTAAATTTTCATCAATCTGGATAACTAAGAATTTTGAAGTTTTCACCTTATTTATTATTTTCTCCCCATTTTTTACAGTTACAATTAGAGTAGTATCCCTAGATGTGCATGCCGGCCGAAGTGGCCGTGCGGTTCTGGCGCTACTACGGTCGCAGGTTCGAATCCTGCCTCGGGCATGGATGTGTGTGATGTCCTTAGGTTAGTTAGGTTTAACTAGTTCTAAGTTCTAGGGGACTAATGATCTCAGAAGTTGAGTCCCATGGTGCTCAGCGCTATTTGAACCATTTGAACCTAGATGTGCATAACAGAATATGTTGTGTCTTATTAAAACTGCGTTTCAGACCATTCACAGAAAACCCGTCAATGATACTCTTAGAAATTTTGTTTACCATTTCTTCTGTTTTTGCATGTATGCGTGCATTGATTGCAATACCAGCGTCATCTGCAAAAAAACTAATTCTGCTTGATGTGTATTACACAGAAGATAGTTTACACAAATGAGGAACAATAGTGGATCTACGATTGAGTTTTGGGGAACCACGTATGTGATATTTCCTGGGTCAGAATTATGTCCCTATACTGTATTGACTGAATTACTAAGCACAACTTTCGGCTTTCTTCTGGTTGGATATTACATAATCCGTTGGTTGGCTAGACCACCAGTCTCATAAAACATCAATTTATCTAGGAGAATACTGTGATTCACACAGTCAAATACCTTAGATAGGTTACAGAAAATACCGACCAGCGCTATTTTATTATTTGATGGTTGTAAAATTTGGTGATGAATATGTAAATTGCATTGTCAGTAGAGCAAGCCAAACAGCG
Source organism: Schistocerca gregaria (assembly GCF_023897955.1). Lineage (NCBI taxonomy): Eukaryota > Metazoa > Arthropoda > Insecta > Orthoptera > Acrididae > Schistocerca > Schistocerca gregaria. The sequence goes on from NC_064920.1 coordinate 643,935,787, forward strand.
ATTTGTTGAGGATATTATTGTTGCTAAGGTGAGATACTATTCTACAATACATCACCTTCTAAAAAATTTTATAAAATGATATCAGCAGTGAAAGAAGTCAGTAGTTACAGACACATCTCTTATCACGTTTCTTAAGATATATTTCAGTCTCTCTGGAAAAATGCCTTGAGTAAGTGACGCGTTACCTATTTCGGGTAAGATGGGTTTACTATTTTCGAACAAATCTTTAGTACACAATTGGAAACACCTTCCAAACCAGATCAGCTTTTATTTTTGAGAGAAGTTGGTGATACATTCATATGACCGAATTGTATGAGTGTTACTTTTTCAAAACACTACTGTTATTTTTCTCTTGAACGATTGTCCGTAAGGTTTCTCCTACACACATCAAAAAAAGTTTAGCATCACCTCGGTTCCGAGAGTTCCGGAACCTGTAAAGAAAATTGGAATAGAAATCAATGTAAACATCATTTCCGCCCTTTTTATTGCTCATGAAAACCACACATTGCATGCTGTACCACCATACAGCGAAACCTTGAGATTGCTGTACACACCGGTACCTCTAATACCCAGTAGCACGTCCTCTTGCATTGATGCCTGTCTGTATTCGTCGTGGCATACTATCCACAAGTTTATCAAGGCACTGTTGGTCCAGATTGTCCCACTTCTCAGCGACGATTCGTCGTGGATCCCTCAGAGTGGTTGGTGGTTCACGACGTGCATAAACAGCCATTTTCAATCTATCCTAGGCGTGTTTGATAGGGTTCATGTCGGCAGAACATGCTGGTCACTCTAGTCGAGCGATGTCGTTATCTTGAAGGAAGTCATTCACAAGATGTACACGATGGGGGAGCGAATTGTTGTCCATGAAGACGAATTCCTCGTCAATATGCTGCCGGTACGGTTGCATTATCGGTCGGAGGATGGTATTCACGTATCGTACAGCCTTTACGGCGTCTTCCATGACTACCAGTGGCGTACGTCGGCCCCACATAATGCCAACACATAACAGCAAGGAACCTCCACCTTGCTGCACTCTCTGAACAGTGTGTCTAAGGAGTTCAGCCTGACCGGGTTGCCTCCGAACACGTCTCCGACGATTGTCTGGTTGAAGGCATATGCGACACTCATCAGTGAAGAGAACATGATGCCAATCCTGAGCAGTCCATTTTGCATGTTGTTGGGCCCATCTGTACCGTGCTGCATTATGTCGTGGTTGCAAAGATGGACCTCGCCATGGACGTCGGGAGTGAAGTTGCGCATCACGCAGCCTGTTGCGCACAGTTTGAGTCGGAACATGTCCTGTGGCTGTGCGAAATGCAATATTCAACATGGTTGCGTTGCTGTCAGGGTTCCTCTGAGCCATAATCCGTAGGTAGTGTTCATCCACTGTCGTAGCAGCCCTTTGGCGGCCTGAGCGAGGCATGTCTGTATCTCCTCCATGTCTGAACCACATCGTTTTGGTTCACTCCGAGACGCGTGGACACTACCCTTATGAGAACCCTACCTGGCACAAAGTAACAATGCGGACGCGACCGAACAGCGGTGTTGACCGTCTAGGCATGGTTGAACTACAGACAACACGAGCCGTGTACCTCCTTCCTGGTGGAATGACTGGAAGTGATCGGCTGTCGGACACCCTCCGTCTAAGAGGTGCTGCCTATGCACGGTTGTTTACATCTTTGGGCGAGTTCTGGGATCCGGGTTGATGCAAAACTTGTTTTGATGTGCGTATATTTAAGAAATGATTATTAAATACATTTTCTACTTGTGATTCATTTACAGCCATTCCGTTTAGTTCAATAGTGATGTTATCTCTTTCTGTGGGCGGTTGTCCTGTCTTTAGTTTCCGTAATTCCAAATAGCCTTAGGTCTGCTGTCGGAATTACTGATTTCTGATGTTACGAGTATGTTACTCGATTTTTAATAACTTTTCTTAGTCATTTTCAGTATTTTTTGTGTGTAACTGCTACAGGGTCCCTACTTGTTTTTGCCAAAAATACATTTACCGTTTCCTTTCAGAAGACTTTTTAATCCCTCTAGCGATCAATGGCTTTTACACAGCTGTTTGGTGTCCTTTGTGATTCGCTTATGTAGAAAGCTATTTTCAAATAACGATGTCAGTTTATCGTGGAATACATTAAATAGTATGCCAGCATTTGATTTCATTCCAGGTCATCTCCTGTACACTATTCTTAAAAACATTTGTTCTGCAGTCATTAATTATTCTAACTGATTTGTACTGAGGAGTATCCATATTTATCCTAACTAACTATGTATCATGATCAGAGGCAGCATTTGTTAGTGTTAAAGACTTATTTTCTGGCTCTGAACTTAGGCAGCGTTTCTTATTGTTAATAAGTCATTTTCTTGATCTGAGCTTCACGAAAGAAAACATTATCAATTAGGGTATTATAGTCTTTATCCACCCTTGTTGTAAAGTTAATTACTGAGTTCAAATTGCAGGATCCAAATAAGGTTTCCAGATCATTTTTTCCTATCAGAATACTTTAGAAAATCTACAATGAAGTCACCACTGACTATTAATTGCTTACTGCCCTCTGACATAGCACAGTAAGGAATCCAGACTCCTCATAAACAGTTCAAGATTTCCCAGTTGGGATCTATATGCAGTTACAATTATAAGCGAAATATTTTTCAGTATTAGTACACAAGTACACGCTTCGTTGTGCTGATCACTACAAAATCTATTTGTCCTATGTTTCTGAACTTGTGTCCTATCTTAATGTATGTAAGAACTCCTTTCCTCATATTAATTCTGTATGAGTAAGTTACTATAGAGTAATCTTCTATGCGTAATTTATCCATCGCTGTGATTATGTAGTGCTCAGACAGGCACAGGATGTATATTTTTTTGTTTAAGAGCTTTCAAAACTTTTGCTCTCATAAATAGGTCGTTGTGTCGTTTTCTTGATGACAAATTTCCTAACGCTCTTCAATTTGAGCCCTAAATGTGGAGCACTGTACATACAATTTACTCCGCGGAGCATGCAGGAGAAAGCGATGTCTTCTTGTGTAATGCATGCGTCTGCGTTCCGCATACGGACGAATGTAGCAGCGAGATTCCTTGTGCCGTCGCGGGAGACGTTGTTGATCCGGGAATCTTCGCTTGGTCCATGGCGTCAATCGTGATCGACGCGGTAGGAAGTTGAGCACATGAAGGTCCTTTAATAAGATACTTATCACCAAGTCTGGAAGCAGAGAAAAATTGCGCAAGAAATCAGCCCCAATAATAGTTTCAGAAACACCGGCTACAACAAAAGTCGAAGCAGGCGAAAATTCATTCTTCAAAGCCATTGTGAACATTTATTTACCACAGTGAATTACTAGCTCCCGTTAAAATAGGCATTTTAGGAACTTGTTACAAAGTATTTGCAGTTCGAGGAATAACACCACTCTCCGCTCTACTATCAGTCCAGAGCACAGCTTGCGATACCTTGACTTTAATGAACAGTTTTGCACAACCAGTAGCATCAATAACAGTGGCACCTGAGCAGTATTATAGGCGCTGTAACCGAGATCGACGAGCAGGTACGTAGGTCTATTGGCACTCATCGGTCAAGATAGTGTACGACCAGGGCTTGGTACACGCACAATTCGAGGCCGCTGTCCTTAACCTCGTTAGCGGCAGCAGTCTTATTAATGTCGGCACATGCAAAAGCAATTGTGTTAGCTCCTTATGCAGATATGTAAAAGCCGACAGAACCATCCTGACATTTTAAGGGAGCCTGCGCACCGAAAAGATCTTTAATGAAGTGTCAGTCAGCAGTTCGTTAGCTGGGAGCGCACGAAGTGAGCGAACCATTTGAGAAGGGGAATCACCATCAGCGATAACCTGCAGCCGAACTTCTGGCGTGAAAACAAAGCGTTGGAGCGCAGTCTCTCTAAACACACGGAAATGCTGTAGGTGCCGAATATCAGCGACCTGTTCAATTACGTTAAAATCCAATTGTGAAATGTCCAAGGTAAATTGGTCCAAGCGTGACATGTGGCCACGCAGCCTAGAAATAGCTTAAACCTGGGTAAGCGACAAATGTGCCCTTGTAGGCCAAAAAGCAGGAACTTGATGTCAAAATTGCTATTGGAGCCACTAGGAATTGGTGAAACAGTGTTGCTAGATGTGGCTGTGGGCGAAGGCTTCGGCTTCACGGCCATGTTTGTGACGGTATCCATTACATAAAAAATGCAGCAAACTCGCTCTGTATCAGGGTCACCACTTTAGGCATGTCACGTAATACCGCTGAATAAACACTATTAAATATACTGAACTTTCTGCGAATTGTTATACGCTTCTTCAGAGCGCAAACAGTCAGCATACGTCACAAAAAAGGATCCCAAAGAACTCAATTCGTACATGTAGATACCATATTTTATCCTAAGTTCATCACTTGATTCAAATCGATACCGTCACACTACCCTCACACGTTTACATTTCTCGCTCCATATCTTACAACCATCAAGAAAGATTCTTTGTGGGTGAAAACCTCAAGTTCCATAAATGAATAATGTCTCTCATTCTTTGCCAGCATATGGCTACCAAGCGTTATGGTGTTTTTTACACACTCTTCATTCTCCTCAACCTCTTGAAAGACCGTAACTCTGAGCCCATCTCTGCTCTGTCTGTGGCCCTACAAAAATCGGCTGACAAGACGAGATGTGACAGTATTGAAGCTGTTACCATTCTACTTTTCAATGAAATTCACTCTCAGTGGCTACAATCCGTGTTTTCTTGTCTGTTAATGGACATAGTCTTGGTAATTCCAGAGTATTTATCCTAATGATTTTTTGTAGAAATAAATGATCCCAAGAAATCCTGTCAGATATTTTCTGGTTTGTGGTGTCAGGAATAGAACGATGACCTCTTTCTTTTCTAGGTTTTGTGATATTCCCTCTGCTGCTATGATACGTCCTATTAATTCCACCTTGCTTCTCCTAAAACATTTATCTGAGTTGGTGATTACTCTGTGATTCTTTAGAGAATCGATAAAGCCTGTAAGGCTCTCTTATGGTCTTTCTGTATTTCTTTCACAATCAGCAGCTCATCATTATCTCTTGTTTCATAGACTCTTCAAGTATTCCATCTAACACCCAAATAAATGCAGCCAAAGATACATTCAGTCCGAATGGTAGTCATTGAAATTAATAATATTGGCCAAATGCGAGAAATGTGGATAGTAGGATGCAGTTCTATTTGCCAGAAACTTTATCTTGCATCTACTGATGAGAAGATATTTACCCCATGAAACCTTTGCAACAGTTCTTCGAGTTTTCCAGACTGTCCATCTCTCATGTGTAAATGGTATTAAGTTTCACTGAATCTAGTACAAGGTGCACAGACACATTTTTTTTTTTGGAAGTTTCAGAAAACTATTATAAGTAGAAACTGCATCTTCGATCACTCCATCTCCTATCATTCATCCTGTTTCTTGAGTTAGCTTAAACCTATGTACATGGTGAATAGCATAAAGAGGCACAAAGAGTTTGCAGTCATCCTTCACCTTGAATGTGTGCTGGTAATTACTAACGGCTAGGCAGAAATACATCTTTGTTCTCAAGGAATATTTCCCGAAGTTCTTCCCTATCTTTAGCATCAATGTTTACAACCTACTCAACACATTCATGATGACTTGAACGATTTCTTGTTTTATTGTCTCTTCTATATCCTCAGTCTCCCTTTCTTCCTTTTTCTGATTTGTGGTCATTCCCTCAAATTCTTCTAGTTCCATGCAGAGTTTCAAACAGTGTGCGATATATTTATTCTGCCACCTTACAAGACAAACACAAGTAACACTTCTGGTCCCAGCGACCGCTTCTGATAAAAGTCTGTCAGCTGAATGCAGAGATTGCTGATCTCTAACTGTGTGTACTTTTGCAAGGTTAGCCATAATATTATACCATTTTCGCGGTACTTCTCGGTATGAAACGCACAGCAGTAACCTACCGATCGCTCACACAACGTAATTCCAAAGATACGGACTGGAAATTATTTCTCTACAAACCTGAATTTTTACTGTTTATCCTGCCTGCAAAGACCTTTACGTGAGAACTCGAAACAAATAGAGGAAAGTGATTTTTCCAATCACAAATACTGATGTCCATGATGTAACAGATTCCAAATCATCCCTACAATTTCCAAAGTCAACTAATGTGTTTCCCCTGTCTAGAGAAGCAGCAAACGTGTCTTTCGCCTGCTAGATGCACGCACCACAATCCATGTTCCCTCAAATAAATAAAGGCATGAAATGTGCAGAAGCAGTGAACTGAACAATTTACATGGGGGGGAATAACGGTCCAGCCCAAACATACCTCCATTTTCAATCTTCTCAGTCTTCCACCCGATCACGAAAGCTATCCAACACATACTAAGTATTAGTGTGTCATTAGGTCGTCTAGAGGACAACACGGTTAAGTCATATACATTCCCACTCTCTTGCATCCCTCTCCATTTGGCAGACTCTACCGTTAGCTGGAAATGAGAATCATTCCCATCACAGGTCACGCATAGACAGAATCATTCTACGAATCCGGTCACATATATGTCTGATCGCTATACTTACAGTTAAATGTTACGATTGCGGTTTCAGTTGAATGACATTTGACAATGAGCGAAGTATCGGAAATACATCCTGCTGACAGTCGTGGCTCTGGAAATAGAAAATATATCTCTACCATTCTTATGACTTGACATACTCTTCCCTCTGCTGTTGCAGTATTCCACAGTCATCTCCTTTGCACATATTGGAAACAAACACAAATTATATAAACATGATGCTCGAGGTGAATGTCTCACACATCCCATACTACTACTAAGTATAATACTTCATCAATAACTGATTGCCCATGATATGAAATAATACTGAGAGAAAATCAACGATGGGTGGACATGTCTAATAAGTTTTTCTTGTGAGTGATACTACTGTGTCTTAGAAAGATAGGCGTAATCGTCTCACATGTTACAAACCCGATCGCAACAACTACTCTATGTTACTGTCACAAGTGCTGTTGGTTCTACAGTTGCACACAAGTATCCATGTTAAAACCTATACCTGCTTCATAAAGCGAGGTACAATATTACCTCTGAATGAGGTGTTTTTTTTGTCTAGACAAATATCAAGACAGTGATTGCTGGAGTGTATATTATCATACCAGCAGTCCGGTTACACGTAGCCCACAATGCAACCTCTTGATAAAATCGTTGAATTTTGAAAGTGATTCAGCTAAGGAACGTGGTATGAAACCACTATCTGCAACTCCCTCACACCGCTAGATATTCTTATAGTATTTGTTACGTATTCTGTCTCGATACCATGTCAGAGGTTCTGCTATATATCCACTGAGCTATAGGCAATGACTGATTGAGAAGGATCACAAACAATACTAGATGGTGTGCTGATTGAGGTCGTAAGAAAACGTACACTATATTTTCAGAGCTCTAGTGTTACGCCATCCGCTAGAAATGACGTCTATGATTTGGAATCAGGTCTTTCCATTCAAGCACGTACCTGCATAGGATCCTATTGACAATTAACATTTAATTGTAAGTATAGCGATCAAATATATGTGTGACTGGTTTAATAGGATGATCCCGTCCATGCGTGATTTTCTGTGGTGGGAATGTTCATGTTTCCAGCTAACGGTAGGATCTGGCCAAATGGAGAGGGCTGTGGGAGTGTGGGAATATATGTGACATAACTGTGTTGTTCTTTAGACGACCGAAAGGCGAACTAATACTCAGTATGTGTTGGATAGCTTTCGTGATCACATGGAAAACTGAGAAGATTGAAAATAGAGGTATGCTTGTGCTGGACCGTTATTCCCTCCCATGTAAATTGTTCGGTTCACTGCTTCTACACATTTCGCGCCTTTATGTAGTTGAGGGAACATGGATTGTGGTGCGTGCATCTAGCAGGCGAAAGACACGTTCGCTGCTTCTCTAGACAGGGGCAACACATTAGTTGACTTTGTAAATTATAGGGATGATTTGAAATCTGTTACATCACGAACATCGTTATTTGTGATTGGAAATATTAGTTTCCTCTATTTCTTTCAAGTTCTCATGTAAAGGTCTTTGCAGGCAGGATAAGCGGTTAAGTTTCAGGTTAGTAGAGAAATAATTTCCAGTCTATGTCCTCGCAATTACGTTGTGTGGCCAATCGGTAGGCTACTGCTGTGTGCTTGATATCGAGAAGTACCGCGAAAATGGTACAATATTATGGCAAACCATACGAAAATACATGTGTTCTTGTAATCCCAGAGTCTGGAGATGGTTGTAGAGAATCAAGCAAGCAAGCAGGTCCAGACTAGGAACAGTAACGCGTTTGTGCTGAGGGAAGCGAGCCCGAATTTGTAGAACAGTTCTGAGAGTGAGGGTGCTCTGGTCACCCGTCGGGTGCTACGAGGGGTATATATGATGCTATCTGTCTTCGTGGTATATGTATGAATGATGTAAAGGGGATGATTTTGTATTGTGAGGGATAGTAATTGTATCTTTACTACACTGACACGGTCGTGGTGATATATTGCTGGGCTGGAGATTGGTTTCGGGCTCTAATATTCAAGCTCCTCTCCTCAGTGGGAGAGCAGTGTAATTGATTAAGTGTCTTTCCGTATTTGACGGTATGTACGGGCACCTTGCTGGGCTTAATTGTCAGTGCAGTATGGCGATCTATGTAAAATAGTTTTTTTCCAGCTGAAAGTCTCATCTGGAGAAAGAAAGAAAAGGTGGTCGGTGCTTCAATACCGGTGGCATGAGTAATTCAGTGAGTAAATTCGATAAGAGCCAATCATATCGCTCGATTCATTCACAAGACATTCTTTTGTCCTGGGATATAGGAGTCTCTACATAGTGGTAGTAACGTTTGTGTGTGTTGAAAACAGGAATGGTAACACGTGATGGACGGGGTACCACGTTAGGACTGTTGGAATACTGCATTCGATGGTATTCTGCGCTATTCTGGCTCTGTCAGTGCAAGAATTTCCCTTCATACAAACTGAAACATCAAGAATGAAAGGGTTAATTATTTCTGGGACATTATACAATTTCCGAGAGGTCGATTCGTTTCTTATTTTACATAGCCATGTGATATCAGTATGAGATTGAGGACCTTGTTAGATGTGCTTGCGATGATTTGTAGCTATGTGTGCGCACTTCACGGTGTTGCATCACTCAAGCTGGGGCAGTTAGCATGGTTAGACGCACCTCGCATGTTGTGCAAGGAACAATGCACTCTGTGCTCTTCGGCGACGTCAGTATCCCCAGGTATCACATCAGCAATGGTAAAACACATATGCTGCCCAGAGGTGTCTCACGTATGGGACCAGCATGAGCATGCCTTGGAGTTCTGTGACTTCAATGTAACACTTGGAGAACACTAAGTGTATATGCAAAAATAAAAGCAACTTTCACCTGCTCGCTGCATATAGCAGTGTCGTGAGAGGAATGGCTCGCACTGGCTTGCGTCCAGTTGTGGCCTCGTCGTGCAAGCGCTCTTGGAGCGTCTGTTCTCTGCAAATAGGTCTTAGCTCCCGTCTGGTCGTGTCAGCAACAGTGCCTAGGTGATCACGTATTTTCGAGAGGAATTTCTCAGGTGTCAAGTGTGAAAGGGATGTCGCCACCTCATGCTTGGGGCACCTGTGCGTTGTTTGATAGCTGACAGCCACATCACTTCGTGGGGGTTGCCGGTAGCCTCCTGTGCAGTCTAATGGACAGGGAGTGGCAGAGGGTGCCTGCACATGTTGATTGTGTGACTGTTGCATTATTTTGCTAGCAGGTCTGTAGGCTGTGCTATGCGTTATTAGGACAGTTTACGAGTTGATTCGTGTCTTCCCATCAGTGTACTCCATTATTTAGCACGAATTTGCATGTCTGTACTGAAATTATCTGGGTAATTTAGTAGTTGTTTGTGTGTCTGCAGAGCGTTATTTAGGAGTAGTTTACTGGTCTGTGGAGTGTGGGGTGTGACCCCAAGCATGTCAGAATGTATGTTTTGTATCGATGTGATAAATATACTATCTCTCAAAATCTGTCCCTAAATAAGTTGTTCCAAAATAAATAAAGTACACTCCTTCCTCACTTTCTCTAGCAGCCCAGCACAGGCTGAGTCATTTTCCCCTCGAGACAGTCATCTTCGGTTATGTCATGGATGAGAGTGTACTTTGGTGGCAGTAGTGTGTACTAGGTCAGTTGGGCTCAAGATCTTGTGGTGAAGACACTGCCTGCAAAATAAAGACTTACAACCAGCACAGGCAGAGTCCTTTTCCTGCCATTTTCCCCCACTGTCTTGGGTTACATCACAGAACGGACGACAGTGCTCTCTGGTGGTGTACTGTGTACTAGGTCACTTGGACCTCTTGGCGAACACGCTGTTTCCCGCCATCTTGGATAACGGTACTTGCATCATTGGTTGACTTTATGACCGCCATCTTGGATTATGTCACAGGTGAGAGAGCCCTATGATGGTGGTACTGTGTACTAGGTTAGTTGGACTCCAGACCTTATGGTGAACACACTGGATGGCTGTACTGCATCAAATTGTTTAAATAAAGACTGGTGCAAGAAAATAAAGACTTATGTCCAGCACAGGTCGAGTCCTCCCCCACACCACTTCCTAGGACGAGGTGGCAGTCGGGTGACTTAGGTTAGTGGAGGTAGCCCAAGTGACGTATTTTCTTTGATTAGTAGAGATATCCCAGTTCATAGGATGAGGTGGTGTTCAGATGACTTAGGTTAGTGGATGTAGCCAAATTAGCCTATTTTCCCGCCATTTTCTTAATTTGATACAGATAACTGTTGTGTATTGCATTATCCTAATGGAGCTTGAACTTCCTGCCAATCCCTAGGAAGAGGTGGCAGTCAGATGACTTGGGTTAGTGGAGATACCCCAACTGCTCTTTCTTTCCCGCTATTTTTCTTACGTTAGTAGAGGCTGGATTATCCTGATGGAATTTGTTCTTCCCGCCATTTTCCGGGGAGGTGGTTAGGTTAGTGGAGGTAGCCCAATTGACCGAGCTTCCCACCAAAATTCAAACTTCCCGCCAAAATCTGTAATCTTGGATGATGTCATGGCCGCCATCTTTGATGACGTCATGCGCTGTTGCCAAGTCTACATGCCGCCATCTTGGATACATCTGGCAATAATGGATTGTGGAGCAGAACGCTCCTTGCCCCAATACTCACATACTGTTTCACAACCCACCGACGCCTACACAAACGGTAAGCGGAAGGTATCAACCGCACAAACCTTACAGCAAACCTGCGGCAGCCGGTCGGCACTCTTCCTCTGATTTTTCTTCTGGTGTGAGCTACTTATAGTGTGCCTGTGCGGTTTCGTGAGGCTGAGAAGTGGTGAACAGTCCCAGGGCCACCAAAGTGCTGCCGCTGGTCCACCTGCTACGAGAGTTGCTGGTGAGTCCAGGTACAGTTACAAAGGCTAGGCTCGAAATGGGGAAAATCGTGGTACAGGGAATTTTGACGTCTTGTTGATCACTTGACAGGACTGACTATGATCCAGCAATGGCAAAGGGTGCAAAATGATGGTTTCTTACGGGTCTTTGGAATTCGACAGTAAATCACACTAAAATATTTAAGCAAATCCGAATACATCTGTGATCTCAGATAAATGAGCCGCATCCAATGATACAACAACATTTTCAATATATTGAGTACTACAGAAGTTAATATTTTATAGTGACTAAACTTTTACACAGTGAGCTTCTGAATTAACAACTTTTAAATGCTCTGTTTGATTTTAACAAACGATATCTCAAACGATACCATTGGTTTGCAGCTATCATCCTTGAATTCCACTACTCTGTATCGATTTTATTTACAGACGGATAGCGTCTTTTACACTTTTGTTATTATGCAAACGTTTGTCATAACATCGTATTGTCCACAATAACACACAATATGAATGCAGCATGAATACCTCATATCTTGTCATACTTTGTATAGTTATTTAATGAATAGTTTACTAGTTTACCAGTAACTTTATTTAATTATGGTAATTTAAAAGTGGTCAATCATATGTGTTAGCTAACGCCACCACCAAAAGGAGAACCAATAGAAGCTTGTGTCAAGCAGGCATGAATAACTGTTTAAATAATATTTAACGACAATTTGTTATCATTGAAAGTGAGTGCACTTGGACAACAATACTGGCTTGTTTATTTGTGATTATTGTGAATAATTTGAGAGTGACCAAATGTTTATAACACTTCTTTATTTAAATATAGCTGGAATATATAAGTTCAGTGCGGGAAACGGTCAAGTTGGGTCAAATCATGTCAGTGGAACTTAACGACGATCTATTTTTCGTGGGGATGGCATTTAGCCACAGAGAGTTGAACAGCAGCGTAACACTGCTGATGTCAAGTGGAGACGGACACTTCCTCTACTCAAGAGCTCAAGGAAGTGATTCTAGACATTTTTTGTGGGAAGTTCTTGAAGGCAGACCTACCTGTGGTATTTCATCGTGTAGTTGATAGATTCTGGGTGGTGAACGCCCACTACCATAATAGATGAAATGGCTCTAAGCGCTATGGGACTTAACATTTGAGGTCATTAGTCCCCTAGGCTTAGAACTACTTAAACCTAACTAACCTAAAGACATCACACACATCCATGCCCGAGGCAGGATTCGAACCTGCAACCTTAGCAGTCGTGCGGTTCCGGACTAAAGCACTTACAACCGCTCGGCTGCCATGCCAGCCCGTTACCATGCCTTAACTTCTGAATGGATTTATATTTGGAGAGGCTTGAATGAGCTCCAGTGTAGGACTCCAAATATTTCCGCTTGAAATATTTACTATTAAAAACAGTCTTGATCATGATTTATTTATCAAGGTGACCGGTTTCGACCACTATTGTGGCCATCTTCAGACCATTGAGTAGGAACCTCTTTCTGTTGGAGAATCAGTAGTGATTCCTACTCAATGGTTCCTACTCAATGGTCTGAAGATGACCACAACAGTGGTCGAAACTGGGCACCCTGATAAATAACTCGTGATCAACAGTGTTTTTAATAGTAAATATTGTAAGACATTGATCACTGCCTTTCCCGTTATGTATTCAAAAATATTTGTGCTTGCATTTTGGGACAGAGAATAAACAAAGTGGGAGTTGCTATTCCTTGTATCCAGTGTGTTAATTTTTGAATCATCTACTGAACTCTGAATCATTTTGAGCTGGCGAATATTTCGTGCATTGTAATCACAAAATGGACATAGTTTTCGTGTACCTCTGATGACTATTTAGTTTGGGAATTTTTCTACCATTGTCATAACACTCTCAAGTACATTTGATAAGGGTATTTTCTCTTCATGTTTAAGTTGGATATTGTAAACCACTTTCCGTTTATTTGAGATGTGCTTTCTTAAATAAACATTATTGTCCACAACAAATAGAGACGTTAGAGTAGACCTTTTTTCAAATTATTTATTTATCTTTTATCTTATATTTCTGCATATTTTATTAATTAACAATGCTAGTCAACAAGTAGACTGAACGATCAAGGGTACAGATTATTATTTGCAGCGAGTTAGCTTCTGAGCATCAAAGCAGACGTATGTGGCTAGACTCTATGACTACATAGAGCTATTCTTCTCAAACAGAGTTGTGCATAGCCCAACTAGGCAATGTGCGAGCAACATCATGTAAAGTCGCAACTGTTTTACTCATTTGGTTTCTGTTTAGAAAGCAACTGCTCAGCAACAGCAAACCGGGATAAAGTCGTAAGCCACTGTAATCAAGTTCACTTTAAAAAAAAAACCCTTATTATCGCAATCTGCTCCGTCATTATACTGGTGTGTCATTCTCATATTTAATGAAAATAAGCATTACTTTTGAATACATTGTGGGAGTGAACAGTGATCAATGAATTGCAAGTATTTACTATAAGAAACAGTCTTCATCACAATTTAAAAAAAACGTGCATGTAAAATGGGTTGCAGTTTTTCAAGGCAGTTACATTATGTGGTTTGCATACAAATCGCGTGAAACACATGTAAGGTTGTTTGGATATTTTTGAGCGTCATAGTACATGGCCTTGTATTTGTAGAATCATACACGTGACTTAACTGTTGAGCTTTCACGATCCCATTAACAGTCAGAACACAACATTATTCTACATCTACACCCATTCTCTGCAAACTGCTGAGAAGTGTTTGACAGAGCCCAGGATGTCCACATAAATTTATCTGAAGGGGACAATATTCTAAAATTTCCAAGTTTGTTGTAACTGATTCGGTGAATCTGAAGACATATCATACTCCTAGAGTTACATTTGGTAGGAAGTACGCTGTCTTAAACGATTTAATTAATTAATTATCTGAAATTATATCCTCATATGACTAAAACAAGCATGTCCAAGAAAAAAGGAAATACAACTAGAAAAATTCAAGAAACATATTTATGCTCAAAAACTAATAACTCAGGATGGTACTGGAGAATAGAAGTTGGAATTTCAAAGAGAGAAAATATTACTTGGCATCGAAAACATTCACCAGAAAAAATTCGATGATTAATATTCTTTAAAGTGGAAAAACAAAAAATAAACTCAAGAAAACGCTTGTACAATTCTGTTGTCATCTATTAAATTGGCCAACGTCATCTGTTTTATTGGATTAATTTAATGCCTTCTATTTTTTAATGTTGACTGAGATAATTAAAATAGAACAAACAGTATTATGGAACCTATATTCTTGACTAGTTAGCGTAAAGCAGCCTGTAACTCAAGGCCAGCACTCAATTAGATGAAAATGGGACATCTCGTCAAACCATCAACACAGCTGCCCGACAAATCTCAGTTAACAGCAAAGAATTGAACCAAGCCAGTGCTTGCCTCCCCAGTTTGAGACGTCATGTACAATTTTGTTATTGTTGTCTTCAGTCCTTCGACTGGTTTGATGCAGCTCTCCATGCTACTCTATCCTATGCAAGCTTCTTCATCTCCCAGTACCTACTGCAACCCACATCCTTCTGAATCAGCTTAGTGTATTCATCTCTTGGTCTCCCTCAACAATTTTTACCCTCTACACTGCCCTCCAATGCTAAAGTTGTCCTACCAAGCTGTCCCTTCTTCTTGTCAAGTTGTGCCACAAACTCCAATTCTCCCCAATTCTATTCAATACTTCCTCATTAGTTAGGTGATCTACCCATCTAATCTTCAGCATTCTTCTGTAGCACCACATTTCGAAAGCTTCTATTCTCTTCTTGTCCAAAATATTTATAGTCCACGTTTCACTTCCATACATGGCTACACTCCATACAAATACTTTTAGAAACGACTTCCTGACACTTAAGTCTATACTCGATGTTAACAAATTTCTCTTCTTCAGAAACGCTTTCCTTGCCATTGCCAGTCTACATTTTATATCCTCTCTACTTCGACCATCATCAGTTATTTTGCTCCTCAAATAGCAAAACTCCTTTACTACTTTAAGTGTCTCATTTCCTAATCTAATTCCCACAGCATCACACGACTTAATTCAACTACAACCATTATCCTCGTTTTGCTTTTGTTGATGTTCATCTTATATCCTCCTTTCAAGACACTGTCCATTCCATACAACTGCTCTTCCAGGTCCTTTGCTGTCTCTGACAGAATTACAATGTCATCGGCGAACCCCAAAGTTTTTATTTCTTCTCCATGGATGTTAATTCCTTCTCCAAATTTTTCTTTTGTTTCCTTTACTGCTTGCTCAATATACAGATTGAATAACACCGGGGAGAGGCTACAACCCTGTCTCACTTCCTTCCCAACCACTGCTTCCCTTTCATACCCCTCGACTCTTGTAACTGCCATATGCTTTCTGTACAAATTGTAAATAGACTTTCACTCCCTTTATTTTACCCCTGCCACCTTCAGAATTTGGAAGAGAGTATTCCCATCAACATTGTCAAAAGCTTTCTCTAAGTCTACACATGCTACAAAGGTAGGTTTGCCTTTCCTTAATCTTTCTTCTAAGATAAGTCGTAGGGTTAGTATTGCCTCACGTGTTCCAACATTTCTACGCAATACAAACTGATCTTCCCCGAGGTCGGCTTCTATCAGTTTTTCCTTTCGTCTGTAAAGAATTCGTGTTAGTATTTTGCAGCTGTGACTTATTAAACTGATAGTTGGGTAATTTTCACGTCTGTCAACACCTGCTTTCTTTAGGATTGGAATTATTATATTCTTCTTGAAGTCTGAGGCAATTTCGCCTGTCTCATACATCTTGCTCACCAGATGGTAGAGGTTTGTCAGGACTGGCTCTCCCAAGGCGGTCAATAGTTCTAATGGAATGTTGTCTACTCCGGGGGCCTTATTTCGACTAGGTCTTTCAGTGCTATGTAAACTCTTCACACAGTATCATATCTCCCATTTCATCTTCATCTACATTCTTTTCCATTTCCATAATATTGCCCTCAAGTATATCGCCCTTGTATAGACCCTCTATATGTTCCTTCCACCTTTCTGCTTTCCCTTCTTTGCTTAGAATTGGGTTTCCATCAAAGCATTTGATATTCATGCAAGTGATTTTCCTTTCTCCAAAGGTCTCTTTAATTCTCCTGTAGGCTGTATCTATCTTACCCCTAGTGAGATAAGCCTCTACATCCTTGCATTTGTCCTCTAGCCATTCCTGCTTTGCCATTTTGCACTTCCTGTCGATCTCCTTTTTGAGACGTTTCTATTCCTTTTTCCCTGCTTCATTTACTCTACATTTTTATATTTTCTCCTTTCATCAATTAAATTCAATATTTCTTCTGTTACCCAAGGATTTCTAGCAACCCTCGTCTTTTTACCTACTTTAACCTCTGCTGCCTTCACTACTTCATCCCTCAAAGCTACCCATTCTTCTTCTACTGTATTTCTTTCACCCATTCCTGTCAATTGTTCCCTTATGCTCTCCCTGAAACTATGTACAACCCCTGGTTTAGTCAGTTTATCCAGGTCCCATCTCCTTAAATTCCCATCTTTTTGCAGTTTCTTCAGTTTTAATCTACAGGTCATAACCAATAGATTGTGGTCAGAGTCCACATCTGCCCCTGGAAATGTCTTACAATTTAAAACCTGGTTCCTAAATCTCTGTCTTACCATTATATAATCTATCTGATACCTTTGGAACGTCCCCTTGGACATCACTGTGCTTAAACTGGCACACAATATTTTTAGCACAACGGAATCTGACTTTCAAAAATCCCTACAAAAGAATGGCCCTGACTAACATTAACCTATACCTTTCACAAATCACTTACCTTACAAAAATCTTCGTTACTCAAGCCACTGCAATATAGCGAGCGCCACTACTGCCAGCTAAGTAAAAGATTCAAACTACTGATAGGCATAGTTAGCAAATGAAAGATTTTGATAGAGAACAAACAATGTATTTACCTCAATAGGATTCAAAAGTCATAATATATAGGAGTTCACGACATTCAGTCTTACAAATTTCAAAACTCCGCCATCTCTCTCCCCACATCCACCACTGCTGGCGACTCACCTCCAACTGCGCAACGCTACGCGCTGTTAACAGCCAACTGCCCAACGCTACAATGGCGAGTATTACAACAATGCCAACCAGCCACAGACTGCACACATCACAGCCAATGATTTTCATACGGAGCTCTACGTGGAGGCCGCGTTAGCAATATAAGAACGTAAATAGCCTACTTACATAGACCCCATGCTCCCCACAAAAAAATTTTACAAATTGTTTTGTGCAGTGGCCAATATAGATTTGAAAAATTTTTTCATAATTACAATAACAAAGAAATCAAATGCAAACACTTATTGATACCATGTTGGTCAAAAGCTAAGATTTTCCCACAGTCCATAAAGACAATCCTGATCATTCATCACAGTAAAATTACAATTTTTTTTTCTCAAAGTCTGAGCAGTAAAAGAAAATGCACGTGGAAGAAGTGGATTCCCATGCAGTCTTCCAACGGAAAGACAGCGCTAACTCTTGACATGCAGACAGATAATGGTCCACAACAGAGCAAACCCACAGCAGAGTCAGTCGAAGTTTTGAAGAATATTGGTAGGTAGGTCGTCACAGAGTAGACCCACTGTAGTCCTGGTAGAGATTATGGTATTGGTGGGCCAGCAGAGGTGCAGACACACTGCAGTCCTTGTAGAAATAACGGTATTGGTGGGCCATCAAAGACGCAGACCCACTGCAGTCCTTGTAGAGATAATGGTATTGGTGGGCCATCAATGATGCAGACCCACTGCAGTCCTTGTACAGACTGCCAGCAGCCGTCTGTTGCGACTGTGCAGGTGCCCAATCACCATTGAAGAGTCTTGCGGACAAAATAGCAAGTCCATGAACCACCACTTGTGCACTCACAAAGTTTTTTTTTTTTTTTTTTTTTTTTTAATTGTCCTTAGAACCAGCAATGCTGTTAACCAGTCCCTTGCTGAATTATTAACACACATGCAAACACTATCAGTCCCTACTTCTCACATATTGTCCATATACTATGACCAACAGAAACGTGTGCAGTGAAATGTAACTTACAAGTTACTTAATTTGATGAACTGGTGTCAATTACAGTTTTATGACATAAGAATACAATAACAAAGATACAAAATACATCATTAAAGGACATAACAATACAGATAACATTTGTAATAAAACAGGCTTTACAAAAGAATAGAAATAAACATGCACATCAGTGTTACAAAAATCATGACATAAGTACATACATAAAAGATCAGAATAACTTTTGAAACATCAACTTCACACATGAGCCTTAAAACAAAACAGAATAAATAACGTCTAAACATCTTTACAAAGTAAATAACATAGTATTTGAAAAATTCTACAACATAAATCTTATTAGCTAAACACTTAAAGACAGGAAAAAGACATATACACAAGGGTACATAAACTCATAGAGGAATAATACGAAAGGAGAGACAGGGTTGTGTTTCAGGGTAACATTTGGTATTGCAGTCCAACCCAAAACTTCATTCCATAGATCTTTAGTCTTATTTCAACATTTGTTTCTGTATTTATGTGTTGACATATTTCTTACCTCATTATTTATTTTCCAAGAAAATCCTACCTAAACCTGTTGTCTCTAAACCCTACTATTTTGTTCATATCCTCTTTCAAAATACTTTTTTTTTTGGCCAAACCATTTTCTTATAGCTTCTCAATGCATTTCTTCCAATTCATCACAACTCGTTCTCTTATATAGCCTACCACACCTTAAGCTAACTTAAATCCACTGAGCTCAGATATACAGGGTGATTCAAAAAGAATTAATAAAAGAAACATAATATAACCTTCTGTTATACATCATTACAAAGAGTATTTTAAAAGGCTTTTTTCACTCAAAAACAAGTTCAGAGTGTCCAATATGGCCCCCTCCAGACACTCGAGCAATATCAACCCGATACTCCAACTCGTTCCACACTCTCTGTAGCATATCAGGCGTAACAGATTGGATAGCTGCTGTTATTTCTCGTTTCAAATCATCAATGGTGGCTGGGAGAGGTGGCCGAAACACCATATCCTTAACATACCCCCATAAGAAAAAATCGCAGGGGGTAAGATCAGGGCTTCTTGGAGGCCAGTGATGAAGTGCTTTGTCAAGGGCTGCCTGGCGGCCGATCCATCGCCTCGGGTAGTTGACGTTCAGGTAGTTATGTACAGATAAGTGCCAATGTGGTGGCGCTCCATCCTGCTGAAATATGAATTGTTGTGCTTCTTGTTCGAGCTGAGGGAACAGCAAATTCTCTAACATCTCCAGATACTGTAGTCCAGTTACACTAGCTCCTCCGAAGAAAAAGGGACCAAAAACTTTATTGGCTGAAATGGCACAGAAAACGTTCACCTTAGGCGAGTCACGTTCATACTGAGTTGTTTCCCGCCGAATCTCAGTGCCCCATATACAGACATTGTGACGGTTGACTTTCCCGTTAGTGTGGAAAGTTGCTTCATCACTAAACATAATCTTTGAAACGAAAGATTCATCTGTTTCCATTTGAGCAAGGATAAAATCACAGAAATCGATTCTTTTAATCTTATCAGCTGCAGACAGTGCTTGAACCAATTTCAGACGATAAGGTTTCATAACTAACCTTTTTCGTAGGACTCTCCATACAGTTGATTGTGGAATTTGCAGCTCTCTGCTAGCTCTGCGAGTCGATTTTCCTGGGCTGCGAACAAATGCTTGCTGGATGCGTGCTACATTTTCATCACTCGTTCTCGGCCGTCCAGAACTTTTCCCTTTGCACAAACACCCATTCTCTGTAAACTGTTTATACCGACGTTTAATACACCACCTATCAGGAGGTTTAACACCATACGTCGTTCGAAACGCACGCTGAACAACTGTCGTCGATTCACTTCTGCGGTACTCAATAACACAAAAAGCTTTCTCTTGAGCGATCGCCATCTTAGCATCAACTGACACTGACGCCTAGTCAACAGCGCCTCAAGCGAACAAATGTACAACTAAATGAAACTTTATAGCTCCCTTAATTCGCCGACAGATAGTGCTTAGCTCTGCCTTTTGTCGTTGCAGAGTTTGAAATTCCTAAAGTTGTGGTATTCTTTTTGAATCACCCTGTGTATACTAAGGGATGAGGCAATGCAGCAGCACAAAACAATTACCACAAACAGAAATGACAAAAAAAATGAAAATTGGCAAAGCAGGTAGCAGTAAATGTAATAACTTATATCTAAACATGACAAACCCACAAGCAGAAAAAATACTACACTAAAGACAACAATGCAGATAAGGGAAACGTATAATCACATCTTAATGTCTGTGTAATTAAAGTGGTGCACCACAAAAACTAATTCTACAAAAAATTACGAAGTTCTTGAAAAGAAAATTATATATGCAGTTACTGTCATTAGTCCCTTCTTATCGTTCTTTCCATTCCATGAGCTCCTTTTTCGAAGAATGTGGATCATAAAATAAATAGATCTGTTGACAGAAAGTGTTCACATTAGCAAATGCATTTAAGTTTATTTTATAAAACCAATGCTGCAACACATCTGCAAAACGGATATCAAATGAAATAAGCAGCTATGACAAGCAAAGCATAAAAATATCATTCAATAGTCATGTGACATTTCATAATTTAGTAGAAATTCTCTCAACTCTCGTACAAAGACGCTTGTCATAATCAGGTGTGCAGATGTAAGTATCTTTCCAAGTAATGAGCGTGTCGTGTTTGCGATGCTTTCTACAAAGGAATGTCAATAGCGAGGATAATGGCCTCTTTTTCTCTCCACCTAATGGCTTTCTATTGTCAGACGACTACCTCTCAGCTGGGCGCCCAAAACGCATTACGTCAAGGTCACTTACCTTTCTTACTGAAATATTTAAGACAGCAGTTTCCGCTACAGTGGCAGTCTCATATAAAAAAATTCCACAGGTTGAGAATTTGCGTTACAAATGTGTAGAAAATGTGTCCAAAAAATTTTCGTTGGCATTATAATACATTCACGCACTTACATACATTTCATAACTCTTAAAGTACGATTCTTGGTTTCCAACAACCTTTTTCACAAACCAGAGTCCCTAACCACTACTCATTATTCCTTACCTTATTACACATATATATATTTGTCAACACTTCTTCAATATTTCATCATAACAGATATGTAGCATAATCAAATTCCTTATATAGCATCAGCTTATTGATCATAAACATACCTCAGCAGCGTAATACACATCGTCATCGCAATAATAACATCATAACAGATCAATCACATCTCAGAATCGTCGCAGCTTCTTTCAATAATTTCAAGACCTTCAATAAAGTCATCTACCTCAAATGTACTTCAAAAATCATGATCCCTTACCAAATACATCATTCAAAGCTCTCATAGTATCACAATGGTTCCGAAAAAATATGAACAGTTCACAAAGTACTGACAAAATACATTTTCATAAGTGTGAAGTTATCCAGCTGTGTAATTACGTAAACATCTGTTACTGATGTAATAAAATAAATGTTTGTCTCTTCCACTTAAATGATCAGATAGCTGTGTAATTTATGTGTTAGAGAAATATGATACCGATGTGTAAAGTGGTATAAGCAAATACCATATTAGCTAGGGCTCCTTGTGCTTGCCAAACACATGGTACACAAAGTAAGCGTGTACCCCCCTGAGGATTAATGTAATTATACCCTCAAGTGTTAGAGAATACAGCAATGGAGTGAAATGTATCACGGAAAACTTTCTTTGTAATTCAAAAATCTTGAAAAATAAATAGTTCAAGTACAAAATTAATCACTCAAATGCGTGTCCTGTAGCGCTAAATGTGCGTCTTGCTGTAAGATAATTCTGTGGAAGTGTCGTATTTATCGTCCTGTGGAAGCAAAGTTCTGCTGAAGTCAATGTACTCACCTCATCATAAACAAAAGTGAAATGCTTTGCGTATAGTTATCGTAGTTATTACGTACCTTACCGTGATCAAGAAAATACTATAATGTAACGTATTGTTGTGCTAGGGAAAAGGCTGTCTCATTGTAGCTGTACCACAAAAGTTACTACTAAAACATGTTTTACTTTCCAGAACAATACATGAAAAGTGTGAAGATATGAAACAGATACACCGCAAAATCAACAATGTAAATTGTGTCACACATTAGAAGCGTCGTGATATAATCGTGTAGCTGCCAAATAACCTAAACACTGTGTCATCTGGTATCTCTCAGAAAGTACTTTAAATGAAGAATGTCTTTTCAAGTAAACCAAAATGTTGCATTAAAATCTCATTGGCAGTATATGTTCTAAGTATGTAAGTCTTATAGTCGTTATGTAATCGTGCAACAAACAAGCAAGAATGTACACACACAATAACACTGTGTCGTGTATTCACTATAACAATGCATTAGTAATTACTGTCTAAATATGTTCCCTAGGTTCTAGACTGCATAGTTAATTTTAAAACGTAGTTGCACGTTAACAGTTTCTAAGTGTGACAACGCGTACTACTAATGTGAAGTGAAAAGTTTTATGGCAAAGGCAAAGTTAAAAATCAGATTATCTTTCAATAAACGGTTTTACATGTGAAATGTGGTGTAAACCTTTACTCCTCCTAGTACGCAGAGTTTCAGTTTCAACGCAATTATCATGTGGGATACGTTGGTAAGGAATATTGGAATTTTTCTCAAAGTTAACTTACGTTATTTTTCTCAAGCCCAGCCGGCGCACGTGGCTGCCTGCAGAGCGAGTCATTGTCTGCTATCTCTTTGTTGCCGTGCGTCGTTATTGGGATTAGGAGACCTAACTTCTACAGATTCACCTTGTCGAGAGTGCCCTGCTCTGTTTGAATCTCGCCAGTTCTGGTGCAATTCAGGTCTGTCGTTACGATCATATCGTCTGCCGTCATGTCGGTAGATTCCATGGTTTCTTTCTTGTCGGTCACGTGGTGGAGAATTTCTCCCTGAATCGTAACTGCACACTGGACCGTTGCGTCTAAAGTTATTCTGCCTCCCTTGATAATAATTATTTTGGTTCCCATATTGTCCGTTTCTATGGTTGTCTCTGTAACATTCACTATTACAGAAATGCGATCTTTCTCTGAAACTATTATTACTCTGCCAGCCGTTGTCATATGTGCGGTGTCTGTTTTGGTCACGATTTATGTTGTAAGAATAGCCTTGTCGCTTGCAGTTATTATTTCTTTCATCGCGGAATTGTGACGGATGTGACCTGTAATAATTGTTTTCCTGTTTTCGCATCCCGCGACTGCCTGTGTCAATTTCTTGTAAGAGTCCCTGAAAAGCTTCAATGTCGTTTTTGCAACGTCCTGCCAAAATAATGTGTCGTAAATGTTCAGGCAATTTGATTAAACAGATGCGGACGAGGTCTGAGGGGCTGTATGGGTTTGAAATATACTGATTCTTACGTAACATGTCTTCGAAATATTTGACAAGACTATAAAATTCCGATTGTTCAAAATGTTTTATCATTATGATGCTATGTTTTACTCGGTCTTGTGTAGCTTGAGACCAATATGCTGAGAGGAAGGCATGATAAAATTCTCCTTTACTGTGGCAATCCTGAATGACCGATCGCATTGTAGCTGGTTCATTCTCTAAACAGCCACACATAAAGTCTAATCTGTGCTCTAATGACCATTTGGGAGGAAAACAATGAGAGAATTGATGAAGCCACGTTTGTGGATGAATGACGTTGCCAGAATTCTTAAATATTTTGAATTTACGTGTAGTAATGAACAGCTTATAGTCAAAATCATCGTATCGGCGAGTCGCATGTCGATCATTGTTACGTCGTTTCGGCGGTTCCATCTCAAAATTCGGTGTACCTTGTCAATGTCTTTCATAATTTCCGAAGTGCCCTGTGTTATTATTTTCTGGCTTTTCCGTATTTCTATGTCCCTCTTCCCGTATTGGAGCGCGAGTGTCCTCTGAAATATGTAATTCTTGTATTACCTATGTCAGCTGATCTTGCACTTCCCGGATTTCTCTTTGGTGTTGCGTATTAACTTGATTCTGACTTTGTTTGAATTTCTTAATTTGTTCGCACTCTTCTGTGTCATTAAAGACTACCGGTTTTGTGTCATTCAGATTATTATCTACCTTCGTAGATAAATTATTTTGCTGATCCGAAAATTCAACTACTTTCTCTGATAATGAACTAATTTCCTCCATGTGTCTTTCTGAACCAATTTTCAGAGTATCTACTGTGTCCTTTAAGTTTTCCTGAGTTTTTGCAAGTTGCGTAACCGAATCGGTAGATGCAACTGAGTCAATCTTAGCTTGCAAGATCTCATGATTTTCATGAACAATAGTTTGCAGTTCTTTTATGGCTGCTTCGTGATTCTGTAATGCATTTTCATGCCGAAAAAAATAGGTTGAAAATGCTCACAAATTTGTGTTTTTACGTCATTACAGACTTTTTGACGTTTCGATTCAATGTTATGTAACTCAGTAGTTAAATCTTCACGAGTTTGTTCAAGTCTGGTATCTAACTTTTGAAGCTGTTGCTGTGTTTGTCTCTGACTTTGTTCCATTGTGTCCAACTTTTGAAGCTTTTGCTGTGTTTGTCTCTGATTTCGTTCCATTTGTTGCATTAATTGCAATAATAATGTATTAGTGTCTGGAATCTGTTTCTCTATGCTTTTTGGCAGTGCATTTTCATCGGCAACATTCACATTTTGACAAGCAGAAAATGTGTCTTGACTCATTTGAGAAAACAGTGAGGACCCAAAACCTAAGTTTACAGTATTTGCAATATTGTGTTCTGTCATTTCGGATTCCTAAGGCGAGCTGTTGCCGACCGATCGATCGATAATGCTTCCCTGTTCAGTACTTGTTTCATTGTCTACACCATTATTTGAGGCCCGCTCCATTTCCCTATGCCAATTACCAAATTACTACTTCGAATGTCAGTTAATTCACTACACAGTGGTGCTGATAAGCTACGCTCGTCGTCACTATTATTTCTCAGTTTACTTTGGAGCCTAGTGTTACGTTTTTCACACGCCATTATTGTCACAATATTTCACACGATACCACAGAAAAGCACAATATGAAGAGCAAAACTAAGAGAACACATTAACATAGCACTGAAAATAATATCTAGTTAATTGCAAGCGCAGCTGTGAAATACTTGCTGCAAATCTACAAGCATGCCACAAGTGTTTTACTGTACAACAATGAAAAATTACAACTACAAAGGAGTTTCTCTCTACAATTATGCACTAGCAATAAACAATAGCTACACTAATTACACAAACAACAAGAAAAAAATCAGAAGATTCCAGAGAGGTGGCAGGGTCGCCATGTGTTACATCCCCTTAGAAATATTGGACATGACTGTGCTTAAACTGACACACAATATTTTTAATGCAACGGAATCTGACTTTCAAAAATCCCTACAAAAGAATGGCCCTGACTAACATTAACCTATACCTTTCACAAATCACTTACTTCACTGCAATACAGCAAGTGTCACTACTGCCAGCTAAATAAAAGATTCAAACTACTGAAGGCATTAACTACTGATAGGCATAGTTAGCAAATGAAAGATTTTGATAGAGAACAAACAATATATTTACCTCAACAGTGTTGTAAAGTCAAAATATATATAGCAGTTCACGATATCCAGTCTTACACATTACAAAACTCTGCCATCTCTCTCCCCACATCCACCACTGCTGGCAGCTCACCTCCAACTGCGCAACGCTACGCGCTGTTAACAGCCAACTGCCCAACGCTACAATGGCGAGTATTACAACAATGCCAACCAGCCACAGACTGCACACAGCACAGCCAATGATTTTCATACAGAGCGCTATGTGGCTTCGAAGTTACCAATATAAGAACCTAAATAGCCTACTTACACCATCTAGAATCTCCAGGATTCTTCCATGTATACAACCGTCTTCTATGGTTCTTGGACCAAGTGTTAGCTATGATTAAGTTATGCTCTGTGCAAACTTCTACCAGACGGCTTCCTCTTTCATTTCTCTCCCCCAATCCATATTCACCGACTATGTTTCCTTCTCTCCTTTTTCCTACTCTCGAATTCCAGTCACTCACGACTATTAAATTTTCGTCTCCCTTCACTAACTGAATAATTTCTTTTATCTCATCATACATATCATCAATTTCTTCATCATCTGCAGAGCTAATTGGCATATAAACTTGTACTACTGTAGTAGCCATGGGCATCGTGTCTATCTTGGCCACAATAATGGGTTCACTATGCTGTTTGTAGTAGCTTACCAACACTCCTATTTTTTAATTTATTATTGAGCCTACTCCTGCATTACCCCTATTTGATTTTGTATTTATAACCCTGTATTCACCTGACCAAAAGTCTTGTTCCTCCTGCCACCGAAATTCACTAATTCCCACTATATCTAACTTCAACCTATCCATTTCCCTTTTTAAATTTTCTAACCTACCTGCCCGAATAAGGGATCTGACATTCCACACTCCGATCGGTAGAACGCCTGTTTTCTTTCTCCTGATAACGACGTCCTCTTGAGTAGTCCCCGCCAGAGATCCAAATAAGGGACTATTTTACCTCCAATATTTTATCCAAGAGGACGCCATCATCATTTAACCATACAGTGAAGCTGCATGCCCTCGGGAAGAATTACGGCCGTAGTTTCCCCTTGCTTTCAGCCGTTTGCAGTACCAGCACAGCAAGGCCGATTTGGTTAGTGTTGCAAGGCCAGATCAGTCAATCATCCTGACTGTTGCCCTTGCAACTACTGAAAAGGCTGCTGCCCCTCTTCAGGAACGACACATTTGTCTGGCCTCTCAACAGATACCCCTCCGTTGTGGTTGCACCTACGGTACGGCCACCTGTATCGCTGAGGCACGCAAGCCTCCCCACCAACGGCAAGGTCCATGGGTCATAGGGGTAGGATCATGTACAAATGGAATGCAAACTTCGTAGTTGTATGACTGCATGTTAGCCCTGTTGTACTCCATAGGATGCCAGAATATAGCAACTCCCGGAAATTAGATCTTGAAATTTTACACTTTTATTTTCTTTCCTAGCACGGAACATTACTTTTTCTCTTTTTGAATGTTGCCTTTAGAGCATTAATGACGCAGAGATGAGAAAATCTACTGTGTAAAATGGCAGTGTTACTCAGGGTCTTCGAAAATTGTTCTGTCGTTTAAAACTGAATGTAATCTCGCCAAGTCACCTCAGTTCTTGTTTGCGCTTGGAGGAAAGAAAAGCTGCTATTCTGATAAAGCTGTTCACGAAAAAAGGGAGAGAGAGTGAGTGCCCTTGTGGAAACTGGGAAAAGCTGTCGGGTAGGTGTACTATTGCAGAGCGTACGCTAGACAGGTGAGGAACGAGAGGCGAGGAGTGACGCAAGGGAGTTGGGCCGGCCAATTCCTGCAGATCGATAACGGCAGTGCGAGGAAGCAACAGAGCAAACACTGTATGGTATTTCAGCACTGTTCTGTGAAGGTTCGCAACAGCCTTAACTGCAAGATCATAACATCTATCGCGGAAAGTAAATAGAATAATATGTAACGAAGAGCCTGATGGCAAGGAAATCTAAACTGTACGGTCACAATGTTTTCTCTCGCCTTCTACAACTCTGACTCATTGTCTTAGTAGAAGACAACTGCTTACATAAATGCGTAAGAGATCGGTAATAGATCAAAAGTTTATATCTCGGATTGTAGGAGGCCGCATCAGGATGCAGAAAGTACACTGATTGGAACTGCTTTGATCATGCGTTTGCAAATCGATAGTCCAGTATTTCCATATCTGTGGGATGTCTTGTTATGCGAGCTTATTTTCAGTGCAGAAAAAAGCCATTCCTATATATGAAGAATGGTGTGAGCATGCTGAGGCTACTAAGTGTGTCTTACATTGCTGGAACTTTTCAAGTGGAGATCGCAAGACGAACATTCCCAAAGGTCTTTGAGAAAGGTCGAGTCATTAGCACGACGGACAAGGGAAAATAACACCAACAAACTTCACAGACTGTTGGTGACACTGCGGTGAGTACAACACGATTGGTGACGAGATAGTCTCAGGATAATAGGAACGTTAGCGCCTTATAGAAGACAACTGCTTACATAAATGAGTAAGAGATCGATAACGCGCTCATTACAGACGGAGCGCAAGCTCGGACTAGGAAAGGATGGGGAAGGAAATCGGCCACGTCCTTTTGAAAGGAACTTACCCTTGAATTTGCTGGAGCGGTTTAGGTAAATCATGCAAAACCTATATCTGGATAACCGGACAGGGTGAACCTTTCCTCCCAAATGCGAGTCCAGTGAGCTATCCACTGCGCCACCTCACTCGGTGACAATAGTGTGGCAAACAGCGTAGGCATGGGTCCTTCCAGAAGGACTGCACCATAAAAAAGGATCGTACCATATTTTTACTGGCACTTGTGAATAGGCAGATGTCAGTACCTGTAAGTCACACAAGCAGAGTGTCACTGCGATACAGGAACAGATTACTGGAAACCTGGTGGCATGTGTTATCTGTCACTGACACCGTACCACAGACAACTGAGACTTGTATGGGTTCGAGCCATAGCCACAACGACACTGAGTGGCATATCATAACGATGGCCGCCGTGTCGGTAGTGCGTTAGCGTCCGCTCCGGTCTTATCAGGTATTTAGGGTGGAAAACGGAATCCACCAACTTTCGCGCTCGATTGGAGAGTGCATGTAGTGCCGTTGATGCGCTGTGAGTGAGTGCAGTCCGTGCGGTTGATACTGCAATCATAAAATATTTGTAAATACTCTTCATGTATAACAGCTGTTCCTCCGCCACCGCGCCGGTTTGCGAAACGTCGGCGCGGCTTACTTCAGCAGCAACGGTAGCACCGGTCCCAGCTGACACACCACCTGCCACTGGGGACATCGGCTTCAGCGGCGATGGCGGCGTCTGACGTCGGCGACTGCAGAAACAGCAGAGGCGTCAGCAACAACGGCTTCTGTGTGTTGCAACAAGCAAAGTAGCTAGAGGGCTGTGAAACGTCGTATGACTTCTTTGTGTCCCTGTTTTCTGTTTCTACGGTACAGCTAAACAGACTAGAAATTTCCTATATTTTATAAAAATAGAAGTGTTTTTTGCTCCTAACACCTCATATTGCGAAAGATTTTTGCTCCTAACACCTCACACTGCGAAAGATTTTTGTGTCTCTCTGATTGCGCTGTCTTCATATTCACGTGAAAGCGTGGATACTGGAGAAAACCACTTGGTCTCTTCTGGCGGCAGCCGTCGCTAGTCCTTGTAGCGACAACGGATCACCACAAATAGTAATTACGGTTACTTCAGAAGGAAAACAGAATGATAGCACAACAAGTGGCAGAAAAACAGGTGTTATAAAGCGAAGTACCCCTGCTGAAATGGCATCGTCGGTAACAGCTTCAGATGGATTGACTGCGGAAAAGATCGACGTAGTTGGCGATATTCTTACGGAACTTCAAAACGAACTGAGGCATAAAAGAACCTTAACAACAACAATGAAAGTTAAAATTTAGGCACTCGCCATCACTCAAGCAAAATAAGATGGGCAGAATGAGGGGTCAAGAAAGGAAAATGAGAGTTTACGTGAGAAATTAGCTAACGCCAATGCACAAGATGCGCTGGAACGAGTTCACCGTCTGGAAACAGAAGTAACCGATAAAACATAACATCAAAGATTAAGAACAGAAAGTAACTTCCATACCGAAGATCAAAATAGAAGAACGCATACAGTAAGCCAAATCAAAACAGTCCAGCTTTCTCTTTTTCAATTCGGAAAACAATCAAGACGCCAAGGCCATACGTGAAACAGTCACTAAAACAATCAATCCCAGACAAGAAAAAGTAAAAATAAAAGCAATCAGATCCACAGCAAACACAGTCATCTTAGAAACGGAAACACAAGCAGATAAAAGGAAAATCATAGAAAAGACAAACCAACTAAAAGATATTAGATGCAAAGAGCCGAGGACATTCCGACAACTCCTTGCACAATATCAGGTCGCATCTAATCTAATTGGTCAGTACTTTCTGGAGATTAACTTAAGTGAACAAATCTCTAAAGAAGAGTTCTGAGAAGAAGACAAAATAGAGTTCAAAGCAGGCCTAAAATGTTAACGAACGTCTAATAATGTCCTGCAAGTCCTCCAAGGATTTGTTTTCTGCTCCTGCAGAAAGGGATAGAGTTTATACTCAGTTCGACACCTTATACATCAAAGGTGCTGTAGCTGTTCAGAAATGCGTCAGTTGATGAGGCCTTGCTCACCTGCCAAAACTTTGCGATAAAGAACCAGTCTATGGAAAAAGTGCGTAGCCAGGCCACAAGAAGTCAGAGTGCCCAGAGGATATACCAGAATTAACAGATCTAGAAACGAATATTCTTATATCTCTGCAAACGTGTGACATAATACAGCAAAGATCATCACTGATTACGTAGACGACATGTGTGAGCAGCGAGTATCCTGCAGATACGGTAACAGGACATGTGATAAGGCGCATAGACAAATAGAGCGCACTGCATATGACATCACCGACAACGTTCACTAACACTGAGTGCAACTACAACTGTCAGACACTACAGCACTCCTTAAATACAAGTATAGATGTGCAAAGAAATCATACACGCAATCGCAAACATATGTCTCCATCAACTAAAAGGAGAGAGCGTGCAATCGCTTGGCGACAACATATGGATATAGCAGAATTAACAAATCTAGAAACGAATATTCTTATATCTCTGCAACGTGTGACATAATACAGCAAAGATCATCACTGATTACGTAGACGACATGTGTGAGCAGCGAGCCATTGACTACCAAGTAGGAAGGCAAATAAAACACAAAATGTTCCAGTGGGCAATCTTCCATACCGAGCTTCTGCTAAGAGTGGAAGAGAATGTAACAAAACAAGCAGGAAAGAAACGCATAATAAGGCTCTAGGACACCTCACTGATACCAATACACATTCATCTCACAACACCGAAAATAAAGGCACAGATAGACGTATTGACACACAAGAAACACTAAAAGATAAAATACCTGTTAACAATTCACTAGCTCAAAAAACATCATTGAAATTTCATTCAGTTGCAGACCATAGTTAAAGCCTATACGTTTTAAATATGGTGGCAGCACACACAGCACAAACACAGACGGAAATGGCCAAACAGAAAACACTCTGTTGCCAAAGAACCTCGACATGAGAAAACAATATTCGAAAAGCAGAGATACTGATAGTCCAACGTTACTTACAAACAATCTATCTAATAATACAGTTAAAAGTACTTCATCCACACACAATTCCAGAATACACAAATGAAAAGGCAAGGCAAGTGCACAGATGTTTCACAGGACACACATAGAAACCCCAAACAACACGGTAATAACGTAATTGATTATGATAATCTTGAGAGTAACTTACGGATAAGCAGGATAGAAAATAGGGAAATTTTCCAGACTGTTCTGCGTCTGGTGATATGCCTCAGTCACCCGGAAGGGGAAAAAATATTTTTCCCTACAACAGAGCAGACCGACAGAATGATACTTTGGTCAGAGAACCTGCCAACCAACCAACCTTGATGACAGCCACTCTAACAGGTATACGTTCAATCAGGTGCTGGAACGTTTTTTGGGGAATAGCAGCCCATTCTTCACGGAGTGCTGCACTGAGGAGAGGTATCGATGTCGGTCGATGAAGCCTGGCACGAAGTCGGCGTTCCAAAACATCCCAGGGTGTTCTATAGGATTCACGTCAGCACTCAGTGCAGGTCAGTCCATTACAGGGATGTAACTGTCGTGTAACCACTCAGCCACAGGCCGTGCATTATGAACAGGTGCTCGATCCTATTGGAAGATGCGATCGCCATCCCCGAATTGCTCTTCAACATTGGGAAGCAAATAGCTGCTTAAAACATAAATGTAGACCTGTGCTGTGTCAGTGCCACGCAAAACAACAAGGGGTGCAAGCCCCCTCCACGAAAAACGCGACCACACCATAACGCCACCGCCTCCAAATTTTACTGTTGGCACTACACACGCTGGTACATGATGTTCACCGGGCATTCCCCATACCCACACCCTGCCATCGGATCGTCACATTGTGTACCGTGATTCGTCACTCCATACAACGTTTATGCACTGTTAAATCGTCCAATGTTACGCTCCTTAGTCCAATCGAGGCCTCGTTTGGCATTTACCGGCGTGATGCGTGGTTTATGAGCAGCCCTCGACCATGAAATCTAAGTTTTCGCACCTCCCGCATAACTGCCATAGTGAATGTAGCGTTGGACTATCTCTGCTTTTGGAATATTGTTTTCTCATGTGGAGGTTCTTTGGCAACAGTGTTTTCTGTTTGGCCATTTCCCTGTGTGTCTGTGCTGTCATAAGTGTCTAAAACGTATGTATCCAAAATACATGTCAAGAAATTGTAAGAACTAAAAACTGCCACAACAATGGTAGGGTCCCTGCCATGTGTAAAACGGCGAACGTTGTTGTTGTTGTTGTTGTGGTCTTCAGTCCTAAGACTGGTTTGATGCAGCTCTCCATGCTATTCTATCCTGTGCAAGCTTCTTCATCTCCCAGTACCTACTGCAACCTACATCCTTCTGAATCTGCTTAGTGTATTCATCTCTTGGTCTCCCTCTACGATTTTTACCCTCCACGCTGCCCTCCAATACTAAATTGGTGATCCCTTGATGCCTCAGAACATGACCTACCAACCGATTTCTTCTTCTGGTCAAGTTGTGCCACAAACTTCTCTTCTCCCCAATCCTATTCAATACTTCCTCATTAGTTACGTGATCTACCCATCTAATCTTCAGCATTCTTCTGTAGCACCACATTTCAAAAGCTTCTATTCTCTTCTTGTCCATACTATTTATCGTCCATGTTTCACTTCCATACATGGCTATACTCCATACAAATACTTTCAGAAATGACTTCCTGACACTTAAATCTATACTCGCTGTTAACAAATTTCTCTTCTTCAGAAACGATTTCCTTGCCATTGCCAGTCTACATTTTATATCCTCTCTACTTCGACCATCATCAGTTATTTTGCTCCCCCAAATAGCAAAACTCCTTTACTACTTTAAGTGTCTCATTTCCTAATCTAATTCCCTCAGCATCACCCGACTTAATTCAACTACATTCCATTATCCTCGTTTTGCTTTTGTTGATGTTCATCTTATATCCGCCTTTCAAGACACTGTCCATTCCATTCAACTGCTCTTCCAAGTCCTTTGCTGTCTCTGACAGAATTACAATGTCATCGGCGAACCTCAAAGTTTTTATTTCTTCTCCATGGATTTTAATACCTACTCCGAATTTTTTTTTTTTTTGTTTCTTTTACTGCTTGCTCAATATACAGATTGAATAACATCGGTGAGAGGATGCAACCCTGTCTTACTCCCTTCCCAACCGCTGCTTCCCTTTCATGTCCCTCGACTCTTATAACTGCCATCTGGTTTCTGTATAAATTGTAAATAGCCTTTCGCTCCCTGTATTTTACCCCTGCCACCTCTAGAATTTCAGAGAGAGTATTCCAATCAACATTGTCAAAAGCTTTCTCTAAGTCTACAGACGCTAGAAACGTTGGTTTGCCTTTCCTTAATCTATCTTCTAAGATAAGTCGTAAGGTCAGTATTGCCTCACGTGTTCCAGTATTTCTACGGAATCGAAACTGATCTTCCCCGAGGTCGGCTTCCACTAGTTTTTCCATTCGTCTGTAAAGAATTCGTCTTAGTATTTTGCAACTGTGGCTTATTAAACTGATTGTTCGGTATTTTCAAATCTGTCAACACCTGCTTTCTTTGGGATTGGAATTATTATATTCCTCTTGAAGTCTGAGGGTATTTCGCCTGTTTCATACCTCTTGCTCACCAGATGGTAGAGTTTTGTCAGGACTGGCTCTCCCAAGGCCGTCAGTAGTTCAAATGGAATGTTGCCTTGTTTCGACTCAGGTCTTTCAGTGCTCTATCAAACTCTTCACGCAATGTCGTATCTTCCATTTCATCTTCATCTACATCCTCTTCCATTTCCATAATATTGTCCTCAAGTACATCGCCCTTGTATAGACCCTCTATATACTCCTTCCACCTTTCTGCTTTCCCTTCTTTGCTTAGAACTGGGTTTCCATCTGAGCTCTTGATGTTCATACAAGTGTTTCTCTTATCTCCAAAGGTCTCTTTAATTTTCCTGTAGGCAGTATCTATCTTACCCCTAGTGAGATAAGCCTCTACATTCTTACATTTGTCCTCTAGCCCTGCTTAGCCATTTTGCACTTCCTGTCGATCTCATTTTTGAGACGTTTGTATTCCTTTTTGCCTGCTTCATTTACTGCATTTTTATATTTTCTCCTTTCATCAATTAAATTCAATATTTCTTCTGTTACCCAAGGGTTTCTGCTAGCCCTCGTCTTTTTACCTACTTGATCCTCTGTTGCCTTCACTGTTTCATTCCTCAAAGCTACCCATTCTTCTTCTACTGTATTTCTTTCCCCCCATTCCTGTCAATTGTTCCCTTATGCTCTCCCTGAATCTCTGTACAACCTCTGGTTCTTTCAGTTTATCCAGGTCCCATCTCTTTAAATTCCCACCTTTTTGCAGTTTCTTCAATTTTAATCTGCAGTTCATAACCAATAGATTGTGGTCAGAGTCCACATCTGCCCCTGGAAATGTCTTAGAATTTAATGCCTGGTTCCTAAATCTCTGTCTTAACATTGTATAATCTATCTGATACCTTTTAGTATTTCCAGGGTTCTTCCATGTATATAACCTTCTTTCATGATTCTTAAACCAATTAAGTTGTGCTCTGTGCAAAATTGTACCAGGCGGCTTCCTCTTTCATTTCTTAGCCCCAATCCATATCCACCTACTACGTTTCCTTCTCTCCCTTATCCTACACTCGAATTCCAGTCACCCATGACTATTAAATTTTCATCTCCCTTCACTATCTGAATATTTTTTTTACTTCATCATACATTTCTTCAATCTCTTCGTCATCTGCAGAGCTAGTTGGCATATAAACTTGTACTACTGTAGTAGGTGTGGGCTTCGTATCTATCTTGGCCACAATAATGCGTTCACTATGCTGTTTGTAGTAGCTTACCCACATTCCTATTTTCCTATTCATTATTAAACCTACTCCTGCAATTCCCCTATTTGATTTTGTGTTTATTACCCTGTAGTCACCTGACCAAAAGTCTTGTTCATCCTGCCACCGAACTTCACTAATTCCCACTATATCTAACTTTAACCTATCCATTTCCCTTTTTAAATTTTCTATCTTACCTGTCCGATTAAGGGATCTGACATTCCACGCACCGATCCGTAGAACACCAGTTTTCTTTCTCCTGATAACGACAGCCTCTTGAGTAGTCCCCGCCCGGAGATCCGAATGGGGGACTATTTTACCTCCGGAACATTTTACCCAAGAGGACGCCATCATCATTTAATCATACAGTATAGCTGCATGTCCTCGGGAAGAATTACTGGTGTAGTTTCCCCTTGATATCAGCCGTTCGCAGTACCAGCACAGCAAGGCCGTTTTGGTTATTGTTACAAGGCTAGATCAGTCAGTCATCCAGACTGTTGCCCTTGCAACTACTGAAAAGGCTGCTGCCCCTCTTCAGGAACCACACGTTTGTCTGGCCTCTCAACAGATACGCCTCCATTGTGGTTGCACCTACGGTACGGCTATCTGTATCACAGAGACACGCAAGCCTCCCCACCAACGGCAAGGTCCATGGTTCAGGGGGCAATATCTGGTGATAAACTCATCTCCAGAAATGTGCTGTTTGGAAGATAAATAACTTTGAATGATAGGAGGCAATACACATTGACAGTGGTCGATGTCTCATGTCGCATGTCGTCACGTCAGGTGTCATCAGAGAACAACACAGTGAACTGAAGTGCTTGTACATCAATTTATATTCTACGAGTGTTCATCAAAAAAAAGGGTATTGCTTGGAGTGCCCCAGGAAGGTGATATGACTACCATTATTTTCTGCATGCATAAACGATTTGGCAGACAGGGTAAGCAGCTTTTTCTGATGATGCTGTGGTGTATGGGAAGATGATGTCAGTGAGTGACTGTAGGAGGACACAAGATGTTATATATAAATACATTAAAATCACAAGACATAATCACCACAATCAACCTTTAAATTGTTACTCACTCTTTTTACATCCAAAGTCAATAAAGTAGTTGGGAACTAGATGGCTTTTCAAATAAATGTCACTGTATCAATGAACGAAAAAGAGCAACCGGCCACACTTTTTGATGAATTCTTTACTTCACCATAATTGATTCCTGGTCTG
Organism: Schistocerca gregaria; assembly: GCF_023897955.1. Taxonomy (NCBI): domain Eukaryota; kingdom Metazoa; phylum Arthropoda; class Insecta; order Orthoptera; family Acrididae; genus Schistocerca; species Schistocerca gregaria. The sequence goes on from NC_064920.1 coordinate 643,972,572, forward strand.
AGCCTGACAACAAGAATTCCTCATATAATTTTCACATTATTTTGGTCCCATAATATAACAGAACATTCATGATTCTCTTGTTTACAAACACTTCAACATTATATGCAACAGCATATCATTTTACTTATTTGAGGAAACATTTTCGTTTTGCGTTATGGCATGTAAGTAAAATGTAAAGAACTTTTATCTAATTTAAAAGCTTTTGAAACAAGAAAATAACAAACACTCTGCCATAATACAGGACCAAAATAAAGTGAAATTTGTAAAAGACATCCTTGGACTGAAGTATACATTTGCATCTACATCTACATGCCTACTCTGAAATATGGAGTCCAGGAATGATTGCTTAAATGTCTCCTTGTGCATTACAATTAGTCTAATTTTGCCTTTGTGGTCTGCATGATTCCCTGCTTAAAGCTGGTAGCTACGTAGTAGATAATATTGATGAAACTGGTGACACTGAGGTTGCCATCCTGTATTCAAAAAGTACTGTTCATGTACAAAGGTTATAATAATTAATTCAAAAAGTACTGTTCATGTACAAAGGTTATAATAATTAACACAACTGTTAGAATCAGTGAGGAAACTGGCTTTAAATTTTAAATAGCACATATGACTCTCAAATACACATAAACATACTCATACTCTCTCTGAATAGAACAATTTGAAACTTCTGTGTATTACCATTTTAATGGCAAATTACATCACAGTTGTTCTGTTTTTAATATTAATGAAGTGTTTTGTGAACAATATAGGCCTGCAGTGAATCTATGAGAGTACAACATTGGAATTCACATTTATTATTGGTTCTGACAATGATCGTGTTGAGTATACAAGAATTCTCTTTTCACATAATGGAGGTGCTAATATGATATTAACATAGTAACAGCTTATTTATAGAGAAAACGGCGAACGTAGTAATCGTAAAAAAATCAGAGGATCAGGACCCAACAGACCAAAGACCTATAGGTCCATCTGCCTCCTGAACACTTTGGCTAAGGTGCAGGAGAGGCTCCTGTGCAGTCGACTACAGCTGCACAGGACGCTCTTCCGCCTTATTCCACAGTAGTATGGTTTTAGACGAAGAAGCTCAACAGGCGACGCAGTTAACCGCGTGTTAGAAATAATACAAGACGCAAGATAAATAAGCAACAGCAACAGCAATAGATACAGCAGATGCCTTCGACAAACTCTGGTGGCCTGCCTTGTTCGCAACGCTACGGGAGATGCTTACTCGACTGCTGCGAAGATAAGGTGGTGCAGTGACAAGCAGCAATACGAAAGGTTCTCAAGAAAATAACAAAAGGACACCCACAGGGCTCAATCTGTGGGCCAATACGCTGGGATATTGCAGTAGAACCGCTCCTAAACAACCTGCACGAAGATGATAAGATGAAGGATATTGTAGCCTATGCTGACGACTTCTTTGTAGTAATAACTGCAAAATCGAGAATGCAACTCGAAAGCAATGCTACACAACTTCTCATAAAAATAAGTGACTGGTGCAGCCATAACAAGCTCACAATTGCGACAAACAAGACAGTATATTTTCTGATCAAAGGGGCCTTGCACAGTAGCCCCGCTATTAGGGTGAACAACACTAGCATACAGAGCGAAATAACGAGATATCTACGGATCCACCTCGAAGAACGACTGACATTCAACGAGCACATAAAACTCATAACTGTAAAAGCGGCAATAGTAATGCACAAAATCGCCACCTTAAACTCAACTCACTACAGACTACCATTGCAGACACAGCGAATGTATCATACAGCCCTCTCTGAATCTATAATGTGCCTGGTCACATCGACTGTCACTCACGACCGAAGAAACCGTTGTGAGGCGTCGACAAAGAGTTGTATTGCTCAGAATGTCAGGGGCATTTGGCAGCACGACTGTGGAAGCCCTATACGGTGTACCTGCCACATACCATTAGACTCAGAGCAGCAGCATGCTGGCTCAAAAGAGGAAGACTGGATAATGTATATGAGATAACAGGGGAGAATGTTACAGAAAAACGTCAGATCTTTGGAAGGTTGAAACATAGCAAAAAGAATGGGAACATTCTGAAAAGGGCAGTCGAGTTTTCTCCTTCTTCCCGAATATCTGGAAACGGTTGAGGCTGAGGCACGTTGACCCAAGTCGCGGTACAGTACACTTCCTGACGGGACATGGTCCCTCTCTTACACACCTGCACCGCTTTGACCTTAGCCAAAGTGATATTTGTGAATGTGGGCAGCTTGGATCCCCAAACACATAGCACTGAAATGTAGCACACTCACACACAATAATCAAAGACATAGGGTAAGTTTCAAGAGGCCCAGATAACGGGAGCATTTTTAACCGAATCAGTGATGAAATATGAAAGACTTATACAGTAGCAACGCCTATATACAAGATCCGACCCGAAACACAGCCCACACCACAACATGATGCATGGGACAAGAGAGATTCAAACACTGATATGGAAACAGATGAGCATATAGACACAGATCATGTAATAAAGACTCGAATATCACCAGATCCATATACGGCATAGAAGCAGATCAGATGACTACAAGTAATACAAACATGGACTTTAGAAATAAGTTAGAATTGGTAATAAAACAACGAATTTTCCTGTTTGTACAGTAAAACAAGTTAAGTGCTTATTTATTTGGATCATTATTTTCAAACGTGTAAATGTGTAAATTGTCAAATGTATAAGATGGAAACTGTAAAACATGTGAACTTTACAAAATTGTGCATAAACGTACATAAGCAGTATAATAAGACGTAAATATGCAACCACGAGCGCACAGCATGGATAAGGAGCTCGAGATCACTTACCGAGGCTCATCTCCTGCTTATGGCGCGGTTATGTGGAGGAAGCAATTGCAGTAACAGATAGTACTAGTATACCTTATGCACAAATCACGTGGAGTTAATATCACAACATACTTACATATAGTAGTAGCTATAGTAGAACAGAATATGCTAATTCAGGTGAGACAGGCTCGAAGTCTTTACCGAAGCCCTCCCCTTGAAATAGCTAAGTAAAGGGACCTCTATTGCTATCTACAACTTTCCATTCGTGCATTTTTTTCCTTAATAACAGTATTTTTTCCCAGTTTTACTTCATGGATCTTGTGCTTTTTGCTTTTTCCCTCTTAAATTAACAATTTCATTGTACAAACAGAAACAAGTAAAGTATTAAAATTCTGTAAATTGTCAGGTTTCTAGTAGCAATCGACCCACTATACCAATGTGGTGGGTCACTCGGTAATGTTAATAAACGGTTAAATAAAATAAATAAATAAAAATTACGTTGTGTCCAGCGATGAGCCTCGCTTCTGTTTGTGATGGCTGGATCGACACCAGTGCATCAATAGATAACATGGTTAAAGATCACAGGAAGTAGCGATTCTCGAAACCCTTACTTCTCCAGCTCCTGGAACTATAGTGTGACGAGCTAATGGATATGGCAACACGGTTGATTTTGTAATTGCTGAAGGGAAATGAACTCTCCCAGTATGTGGCAAGAATGATAAACCCTTTTGTGATACCCACAATGGCCAGGGTATTAAACAGGACATTCCAGCAGAATATAAGGCAAGACGCCAAACCGGAGTTCACACTACAAACATCTTGAATGATGTATGGCTCCTTGATTGCAGTGCATGGTCAACTGATTTGTCATCCATAGAGCACATCTGGGATACAGTTTCAGGCTTGGTGAGAAATTCTTTTTATGACATCCAAAAGTTGTTGTTCTGAGTGGAATGAATACATAACCATCTAATACTAGTTATGAAAAGAACATCTCCAAAAGGTTTCAGAAATATGTTGGTACAACAATAATCTATGTTTTTACCACATTTTAATCTTTACTTGTATCTTTGCATTGCTGAACACTGGATCATTGAATGGCTTATAGTAATCATTGTTATACTGCAATGACACGGATCCTTTCAGAGAAACAAAATAGAACACCACATACACGTCACCAAAATGTATGTCAATTTGAAATGAATAAGCATTCATGGTGTGTTCAAATTGAATTCTGTCTTTAATAGCGACAATATTTTTTTTAAAAAAAAAAAAGGAACTGAACAGTGTTTGGGATCCAAATTGACTCTTGCTGAGGATACTGTAGTAAATTTAGAAAGCTTTGTGATTAGTGTGATTGGATGAGAGGTGGAGACCTCTTTCTTTTATCACTCTACTTGAAAAACAGTAGAATATTTACTTATTTGGCTTTGTCAGGGTCAGTACCTTGATTCTCTCAGTTATTGGTATGGATGGTACATAGTACTAACTTTATAAATTTACTACACTATTTGATAACTTTGCTAAACATATTGCTCACACCTGTGGAGTTTTTGAGTTCCATTAATCTGATTACTTCCTCTAATTCGTATTTTGCGATTGAGAATAAACAGATCTCGTTCGTTATGTTCTGTACAGTTCCTCTCAGATTATTTATGACCAAATCTACAGAGTCATTGTATTAAAACTGATGAGCTATTGCAAAGAAATCATTACTTACGATATTAGCAACAGATACCCCTTCATCTAATAGTGCTGCCATAATTCCACACTTCTGTCTCGTCTGTAATTTTATTTACCTCTGTTTTTTATCACTTCCCATATTGATTTACTATCTGAAGTAGCAATTTTAAAGCCAATGAAAACATTCTCGTACCTTTTCCTTAAATTTGTAACGTGTTTCATTATTTTTACAGTGAAGTAAAATCTTAAGATGAATGTTTGCAGTGCAATATAAAGCACCCTCTTTGTTTTACACGAAGTTCTCATGCCTTTTGTAAACAACTGTCAACCATACACAGTCTGTACTGTAATTTTTTATGTTCCTCTCTGAAAAATTGCCTCAAAAGGGGAATATATTGCTTAGGAAATAACTAAATTAGTTATTTATATTTTTTCCTGATATATTCATTCTCATTTTAAAGTCCATGAATTGTTGTTAAATACCTGTTTACCAGCTCCATTAGGTAATCTAGAGGACTTACATACATGGTTGCTGTTAGTAGTGGGGCTGGTAAGACTACAGCACGTGAAAATCTTCATCATATTGTCTATATAAGTTTCGTCAACCAAGATTTCACAGATTTTTTTCTCATTTGTATAGAAAGGTCAAAAGAGCTGGAAAGAACTCATTACATCCTCCGAATTTTTCCTGTCTTTATTATTAATCAGAAAATTAACCCGGAGTGACCTTTTCCACGTATTTTCTGAACTGTCAGATCAGTGGTGCAGCATTGTCTCAAAAAGAAGCTCAATTTTTCCACAGGATTTCTATATATATCCACCAAATAAGGTAGCAAAGCTTGGTAAGTTCATTAGCAACGTCTCAAAACTCTGGTCGCTACAGTGATTTACAACATTTGTGGCCTTAAATATTACATGTTATAATATGTTTTCTATTATATTTCTAGTGTAAAATACTGCCAAGTTATACTCAACTAATCACATAAATTCAATTTGCTTCCTCGACTGACTTTCTGTAGAATACATCAGCGTTGCCTACTCCATGCAACCTTTTTTTTTCAGGTAGGTTTACTCCGCGTATATCACGGAAGTCATCGACTTTACTCTATTACAACCACAAACGTAGTTTTCCCAGGACATCTGGGTGTCGAGCAGCTCGTTCTGCCCCTCCATGATGAGAATGAAACGCGTTAAAAAAGCGAAACAGCAAGTGATTCAGTTGAATAATTGGTGGAGTTTGTTTCTTAGTCCAATGACTTTCTGATGAAAAATACGCAATTCGTTGCTTTGTACCCCATCTTTTCGTATATGACATTTTCCGTTATTTGGGATAATATCTTGAAACTCATGAAAAGAGCTGTTCATACCCAGATTGAGCCTCCATTATGGATATTGTGCAGTGCTTCGGCGAGTATTGATGTGAGCAGTTACTTATGAAATATTTGTTTATTTGCGTAAACTGGTTTTCTACCATCTTCAGTCATATGTAACGTCTGGGTACCCACATGAATATAAGTCTGAAACAGTTCGAAAACTAGCTTTTATGCAAGTAAACAAATATTTCATAAGTATCTGGTGGCATTTATCTGTATTTATGTTCCACCCTAACGTTCAGTTCTCTGAGACCGTTTTAGACCTACAAGGGGATGCTTGCCACGAGGGAGTCACTATAATATCACGTCTGCACTGGCCACAGAATGTTTCCTTCCGCATTTCCGATGTTAAAAGTGATTTCCAGTGGTGTTTAAAATTATCTCAAGTGTGGGAACCTATGATACTTTTACATTGATTAACTGATCGAGTATATTTGAAACTTGTTGGTTTGCAGAACTAATTTCCTTGTGTTCACACGATCCGTGAAGAGTATTTAAATTGTGTGGCAGGTTCACGATAAAGTACTTTGCTATATTAGTTGACGAACGTAGAAAAATTTTGGCGAACAATAAAGCGAATTCTCTGTTAGAGTCACCAGTATGAGAGATACTGTATTTCTAAACCTGTGGGGGGACTCAGTTCCTCCGCAGGCAGCGAAGAAGCTAGCGAGGCCAAACTGTGCAAAGTGTTCCAGGAAAACTCCTGCGTAAGCAACACGACTGTTAAGTTCCAGGAAGCCCGCGAGTAAGGAGGTATGCTGAGCACTCGTAGCCTTCTATTTTGCTCCAGCCGGAGATAGACTATCGAAAAATGGTATTGCATCATGTTGCGCTTAAAGCGCTCAGAGAAAGGCGGGAGGAAATGGCGGAAAATATTCGTTAGGCACATAGCTACAACGGTTTGCAGCTTTGGAAAAATGGTAACTAACTCATATTTCATCACTTACCGTTACTAACGTTGTCATATCCCCTTTTCGCTAAGGCTGCGTCACAGTAAGAAACAATATGACGATACAAGACAGTGGCTGTAGTGAAAACTTCGGTAAATGTGACCTAATAACAACTTTACAGAATGCTGCATCCCTTTTAATTTGCAATACAGCAGCTTCTTTATTAATTTCCGTACATAAAGTGTGTTAGAAAAATACGCTACTGCATAAAATAGGGATGGGAACGACGTGAGGGTGCCGTTTCAAAAATCTAAAAGTTATGTTCTTAGTGGGCATGGAAGAAAAAACAATTGGTAAGGGTCTCGAACTAATACAACTATGTAAATATAAAAACGGTCCTTGTCAGGTTTTTTTCCCTACTTCGTGTTTCGATGATCGTTCAATCATCAAGAAGAACAGGGTTCTTTTGGCAGCTAGTAATGTTTATGAGTCGTAGAACACTAGCGATAAATACTACATTCATGGATGCCACAAACATAGCGTGTGTCATAAAAATGGGTTGTTTCGATTAGTCTCTAAAAGTGGAATGGTGTTATTGGCGGCACAGGATGGTTGCATTATGTTTCAGGTATGTATGTTAGTTGCTGAGATGGAGCGCTGGAGATGGTGCGAACTGTTGTGGCTGCGAAGGCCAAAAGCGGTAACTGGGTTGCTCCTGGCCGACAACGCTGTCATCATTTCAACCTTAGACGAAATGATCCTGTACCAGAGGAAAACGCAGTCAGGTTATGGGTGATAAATTTTGAAACATCAGGAAGTGTACTTAAACTGAAATCGCCGGAAAGGCCCAGAAATTGTCACTCACAGGAACGAACAATGGTGGTATAAAAAGTAACAAACACTCCAAAGCATTCTGTGAGACAAATTGTGGCAGTAGTTTCCTTGTCGAGCTATAGTGTGCACAGAATTATACGAAATCATTTAAAGTTGCAACTGTACCAGATACAGATAGTGCATTAGTTCAGTGAAAGTGATTATGAAATTGTAAATTTGTGGTAAGGACTATGGGACCAAACTGCTGAGGTCATCGGTCCCTAGGCTTACGCACTACTTAAAGTAACTTACGCTAAGGACAATACACACACACCCATGACTGAGAGAGGACTCGAACCTCCGACGCATGGGAGCCGCGCAAACCGTGACAAGGCGCCCAAGACCGCTAGGTTACTCCATGAGGCTAAAGTGATTATGAAAAGCGAACGACTCAGCCTGTTGAAATGTTGACTAAAATTGGAGACAATGAAGGCTTCTTAAATTTACTATGGTTGAGTGAAGAGGCCCAGTTTCATCTCAGTGGTTATATGAACAAACAGTCCGGCCGAAGTGGCCGTGCGGTTCTAGGCGCTACAGTCTGGAACCGAGCGACCGCCACGGTCGCAGGTTCGAATCCTGCCTCGAGCATGGATGTGTGTGATGTGCTTAGGTTAGTTAGGTTTAAGTAGTTCTAAGTTCTAGGCGACTGAGGACCTTAGAAGTTAAGTCGCATAGTGCTCAGAGCCATTTGAGCCATTTTTTTTTTATGAACAAACAAACCTGCCGTGCTAGTGCGAGAATAACTCTTGAGAACTCCATCAACGCTTGTTACACAGCCATAAAGTCACCAGTGCCGCGCTACGTCTTCAGTTTGCATAATCGATCCTTTCTTTTTTGAGGATGAACATGGACGACCAACCACAGTCCAGCGGTCTGCTGCCAAGGTTGACAAATTTCTTGCACCTGAACTTGAACAGTTCCCTGGAAATGAGAACTGGTTTCAGAAAGATGGTGTTCAGATTTCAATGGCAACAGTGCCTAATATGTTCGGTGACCACATCATTTCAAGGAGTGGAGACTTTTGTGACTTCCCAGACCTCCCAACTTATCGGTCTGTAATTACTTCCTTCGGGGGTTCCTGAAACACAGGGTGTATAGCAGATATCTACATACACTCCTGGAAATGGAAAAAAGAACACATTGACACCGGTGTGTCAGACCCACCATACTTGCTCCGGACACTGCGAGAGGGCTCTACAAGTAATGATCACACGCACGGCACAGCGGACACACCAGGAACCGCGGTGTTGGCCGTCGAATGGCGCTAGCTGCGCAGCATTTGTGCACCGCCGCCGTCAGTGTCAGCCAGTTTGCCGTGGCATATGGAGCTCCATCGCAGTCTTTAACACTGGTAGCATGCCGCGAGAGCGTGGACGTGAACCGTATGTGCAGTTGACGGACTTTGAGCGAGGGCGTATAGTGGGCATGCGGGAGGCCGGGTGGACGTACCGCCGAATTGCTCAACACGTGGGGTGTGAGGTCTCCACAGTACATCGATGTTGTCGCCAGTGGTCGGCGGAAGGTGCACGTGCCCGTCGACCTGGGACCGGACCGCAGCGACGTACGAATGCACGCCAAGACCGAAGGAGCCTACGCAGTGCCATAGGGGACCGCACCCCCACTTCCCAGCAAATTAGGGACACTGTTGCTCCTGGGGTATCGGCGAGCACCATTCGCAACCGTCTCCATGAAGCTGGGCTACGGTCCCGCACACCGTTAGGCCGTCTTCCGCTCACACCCCAACATCGTGCAGCCCGCCTCCACTGGTGTCGCGACAGGCGTGAATGGAGGGACGAAAGGAGACGTGTCGTCTTCAGCGATGAGAGTCGCTTCTGCCTTGGTGCCAATGATGGTCGTATGCGTGTTTGGCGCCGTGCAGGTGAGCGCCACAATCAGGACTGCATACGACCGAGGCACACAGGGCCAACACCCGGCATCATGGTGTGGGGAGCGATCTCCTACACTGGCCGTACACCTCTGGTGATCGTCGAGGGGACACTGAATAGTGCACGGTACATCCAAACCGTCATCGAACCCATCGTTCTACCATTCCTAGACCGGCAAGGGAACTTGCTGTTCCAACAGGACAATGCACGTCCGCATGTATCCCGTGCCACCCAACGTGCTCTAGAAGGTGTAAGTCAACTACCCTGGCCAGCAAGATCTCCGGATCTGTCCCCCATTGAGCATGTTTGGGACTGGATGAAGCGTCGTCTCACGCGGTCTGCACGTCCAGCACGAACGCTGGTCCAACTGAGGCGCCAGGTGGAAATGGCATGGCAAGCCGTTCCACAGGACTACATCCAGCATCTCTACGATCGTCTCCATGGGAGAATAGCAGCCTGCATTGCTGCGAAAGGTGGATATACACTGTACTAGTGCCGACATTGTGCATGCTCTGTTACCTGTGTCTATGTGCCTGTGGTTCTGTCAGTGTGATCATGTGATGTATGTGACCCCAGGAATGTGTCAATAAAGTTTCCCCTTCCTGGGGCAATGAATTCACGGTGTTCTTATTTCAATTTCCAGGAGTGTACAATTCGTGCAGAACTCAGAAACATTTCTATACATATGCTTGAAGATGCCGTGAACAATTTTCATCGCAGATTGTCTAAGAATCAACGCAACAATGGTGGCGACCTACAAGACATTATTTTCAAAATAGAACACTGAGTGAAATGGCAATGGGCAAGGGCTTCGTTGTTATGTTTGAAAACGTTATACTACATAACCCTCGGCCTTATTCACTGTATCCAAATTGGCCCTTTTTTCTGCCACACCCCGTATTTCTACATGCACACGTGTGCACACCACTTAATTTAATTACAGGGCTTGCTGAAGGCACATTTTTTTTCTCTCCGATGTCCGTTGCATGTGATCCTCCGCATAATACCCCGTCACAATATTTTATAACATAATTCTTAAATGTTCTATTATATAAACATAAGTCGCGGTTTAAAGTTGCTACCAAAACTCTCGAGAAGTACTTGCCGGATTTACTTACAATTTTTACACGATACTCTAACCAACATTCGGACGATCATAGGCTACATATTTTGTATTATGTGAAATATATAAATATGTTGTTGTTGGGGTCTTTAGTCCGAAGACTAGTTTGTGCAGCTCTTTATGCTGTTCTATTCTGTGCAAGGCTCTTTGTCTCCGAGTAACTACAGCAACTTACACATCCTTCTGAATCTGCTTACTGTATTCATCTCTTGGACTCCCTCTACGATTTTTACCGCCTATACTTCAAGCCAACTTGCCGGCCGAGGTGGCAGAGCGGTTCTAGGCACTACAGTCTGGCACAGCGAGACCGCTACAGTCGCAGGTTCGAATCCTGCCCCGGGCATGGATGAATGTGATGTTCTTAGGTTGGTTAGGTTAAAGTAGTTCTAAGTTCTAGGCGACTGATGACCTCAGAAGTTAAGTCCCATTGTGCTCAGAGACATTTGAACCATTTGAACTTCCTGCCAATAACTAGTTGGTGATTCCTTTATTTATCAGAATGTATGTGAGCCTTCTTCTAGTCAGTTTCTCCCAAATTCTCTTCAGTACCTCCTCATTAGTTAGGTAATATACTCATGTAACCTTCAGCATTCTTCTGTAGCACCACATTTCAAAAGCTTCTATTCTCTTGTTGTCTAAATTGTTTAGCTTCCATGTTTCACTTCCATATGAGGCTACACTCCAGACAAATACTTTCAGAAAAGACCTCCTAACAGTTAAATCTAAATTCGATGTTAACAGATTCCCCTTCTTCAGAAACGTTTTTCTTGCCATTGCCAGTTTACATTTTATTTCCTCTCTGCTTCGACCATCATCTGTTATTTTACTGCCTAAACAGCAAAATTCGTCTGCTACTTTAATGTCTCGTTTTCTAATCCAATTCCCTCAGTTTCACCTGGTTTAATTCGACTACATTCCATTATCCTTCTTTTGCTTTTGTTACTGTTCGTCTCATATTCTTCTTTTAAGACACTATCATTCCAGTCAACTGCTCTTCCAAGTCCTTTGGTGTCTCTTGCAGAATTCCAATGTCGTCGGCAATGCTCAGACTTATTATTTCTTCTCCCTGAATTTTAATTCCTTCTCCAAATTTTTCTTCGGTTTCTTTTACTGCTTGCTCGGTCTACAGATCGAATAGCACCGGGAACAGGCTACAACCCTGTCTCATTCCCTTTTCAATCATTGCTTTCTTTTTTACGTCCCTCGACTCTTATAACTGGCGTCTGGTCTCTGTATAAGTTGCAAATAGCCTTCCGCTACCTTCAGAATTTCAAAGAGAGAACTGCAGCCAGCATTGTCAAAAGCTTTCTCTGAGCCTACAAAAGCTATAAATACAGATTTCCCTTTCCTTAACATATGTTCTAAGGTAAATTATATTGTCAGTACTTCCTCGCGTGTGCCTACATTTCTCCGGAATCCAAACAGATCTGCCCCGTGGTCGGCCTTTACAAGTTTTTCCATTCTTGTGTAAAGAATTCGTGTTAGTATTTTGCACTCATGACTTATTAAACTGGTAGCTCGGTTATATTCATACCTGTCAGCACCAGTTGTCTTTGGAATTGGAATTATTATATTCTTCTTGACGTCTGAGAGTTTTTCTCCTGTGTCATATATCTTGCACATCAGACGGCACAATTTTGTCATAGCTGGGTCTCCCAAGGCTATCAGTAGGTCTGACGGAATGTCGTCTACTCCTGGTTTCGACTTACGTCTTTCAGTGCTCTGTCAAATCCTTCTCGCAGTATTATGTCTCTCATCTCATCTTCATCTGTGTCGTCTTCTGTTTCTATAATATTGCCTGCGAATTCATCTCCCTTGTATATACCCTGTATATACATTCCTTCCACCTTTCAGCGTTCCCTTCCCCTCTTGATATTCATACTGCTGCTTCTCTTTTCTCCAAAGGCCTCTTTGATTTTCCTGTAGGCAGTATTTGTCTTTCCCCTTTGAGATATGCTTCTAAACCCTTTAATTTGTCCTCTGGCAATTCCTGCTTAGCCATTTTGCACTTCCAGTTAATCTAAGTTTTTAGAAGTTTGTGTTCCCTTTCGCCTGCTTTGTTTGCTGCATTTTTATATTTTCTCCTTTCATCAATTAATTTCAGTATCTCCTGTGTCAGTCAAGGATTTCTACTAGGCCGTATCTTTTTACCTATTTGATATTCAGCTGCCTTCACTATTTCATCCCTCAAAGCTACCCGATCGTCTTCTACTGTATTCCATTCCCATGTTCCACTCAGTTATTCCATAATGCTCCCTCTGAAACTTTCTTCAGCCTCCGGTACTTTCAACTTACCCACGTACCATTTCTTTGATATATTTTCTTTTCTTTTTGCAGTTTCTTTAGTTTTCTACAGTTCGTAACCAATGAGTTGTGGTTCAAATGTTCAAATGTGTGTGAAATCTTATGGGACTTAACTGCTAAGGTCATCAGTCCCTAAGCTTACACACTACTTAACCTAAAGTATCCTAAGGACAAACACACATACCCATGCCCGAGGGAGGACTCGAACCCCCGCCGGGGTCAGCCGCACAGTCCATAACTGCAGCCCTTCGACCGCTCGGCTAATCCCGCGCGGCTAAGTTGTGGTCAGAGGCCACATATGACCTTGGAAATGTTTTAAAATTTAAAATCTTCTTCCGAAAATCTGTTTTGTCATTATATCATCAATCTGAAACCTTCCGTTGTCTAAGGTTTCTTCCACGTATATAACCTTCTTTCATGATTCCTAAACCAAGTGTCGGTCTGAACGAAAATCTACTAGCCGGCTTCCTGTTTCATTTCTTTATCATAGTCCATATTCACCTGGTATTTTTATTTTTCTTCCTTTTCCTACTATCGAATTCCGAGTACCCATCACAATTAAATTTTCGTGTCCCTTAACTATATGAATAATTTCTTTTATCTCATCATACATTTCTTCAGTCTCGTCATCATCTGCGGAGTTAGTTGGCATATTGACTTATACTACTGTGGTCGGTGAGTGATTTGTGTCTAAAATATAAATATGCAGGGTGTATATGTAATGCATAAATGAGAAACGTCATTACCAAAAATCACGGAAAGTTCTTGACCGATTTCATTCGGACTGTTGCACGATAATGAACATTCGGTTGGACACAGGCTACATATTTTTTTTAATTTATATAATATATAGACATATATCTAATAAATTTTGTTGCCAAAAATCACGAAACGTTCTTGACCGACTCACTTAAAAAACAATCAGGCGGACATTGGCTATATATTTTTTAAACGACAATATACATGTTTAAAACCAATTGCTAGAATGAAAACAGTACGCTGTGTTGTGAAGATGTGCGTTTTCGTTTTCTTTACATCAGTCGTTTTGAATTACAACAGCAGAGTGTGGAAACCATTAGACAAATTGTTTCTTCTGTATGTTTATATTCTTTCCCCTTATATATAATTTCAGCACAAAAATTGTAGAGACAACAAAATTCCTACCTTTTTGCTGCTTCTTCAGTTTTAATCTACAGTTCATAACCAATAAATTGAGGTTAGAGTCCACATCTGCTACTGGAAATGTCTTACAATTTAAAACATGGTTCCTGAACCTCTGTCTTAGCAATATATAATCTATCTGAAACCTTCCGAGGTCTCCAGGCCTCTTCCACGTATACAACCTTCTTTCATGATTCTTAAACCAAGTGTTAGCTATAATTAAATTATGCTGTGTTGAAAATTGTACCAGGCGGCTTCCTCTTTCATTCCTTGCCCCCATTCCATATTCACCTACTACTTTCCCTTCTCTTCCTTTTCCTACTATCGAATTCCAGTCCCCCATGACTAATAAATTTTCATCTCTCCTCGCTATCTGAGTGATATCTTTTATCTCATCATACATTTCTTCAATCTCTTCGTCATCTACGGAGCTAGTTGGCATATAAACTGCTTCTATTGTGGTAGGCGTGGGATTCGTGTCTATCTTGGCCGGAATACTCCGTTCACTGTGCTGTTTGTAGCACCTTACCTGCGCTCCTATTTTTTAATTCATTATCAAACTCCTATATTACGCCTATTAGATTTTCTATTTATATTCCTGTATTCATCTGACCAAAAGTCTTGTTCATCCTGCCACCGAACTTCACTAATTCCCACTATATCTAACTTTAACCTATCCATTTACCTTTTTAAATTTCCTAACCTACCTGCCCGATTAAGAGATCTGACATTCCACGCTCCGATTCGTAGAACGCCAAAGTTGTTTCTCCTGATAACGACGTCCTCCTGAATATTCCCCGCCCGGAGATCCGAATGGGGGACTATTTTACCTCCGAAATATTTTACCCAAGAGGACGCCATCATCATTTAATTTTAAGTAAAATTGCATGCCCTCGGGAAAAATTACGGCTGTAGTTTCCCCTTGCTTTCAGCCGTTTGCAGTACCAGCACAGGAAAGCCGTTTCGGCTGATGTTACAAGACCAGATCAGTCAGTCATCCAGACTGTTGCTCTTGCAACTACTGAAAAGGTTGATGCTACTCTTCAGGAACCACATCTTTGTCTGGCCTCTCAACAGATACCCCTCCAATGTGGTTGCACCTACGGTACGGCAGATAGCTGACTTGAAATGGCGACGTCAGAGCGACGAATGAAGTTGCTCGAAAGGACCGCAAAAATAGTTACAATTAAAAAGAAAGGAGCACTGTATGTGAAATGTACAACGGGCCAACTTCACTGAGAATTCCTACACTTGTGTTCACATTGCGAAGATCACGTGCACAGTCATCGAATGCGCAAGGCTGCACGTAAATAAAGAACATAGTTTCTAGAATGAGATTTTCACTCTGCAGCGGAGTGTGCGCTGATATGAAACTTCCTGGCAGATTAAAACATAGTTTATCTTTTGACCATCAACTTTTAGCAGTCAATAAACGCTGAAAAATGGCTAATCATTGTATTAAGTCAGATATTTATTCAATTTATTTATAAATGTTATACCGTAATTGACTGGCATTAGATTTTCTTTTCGTAGTCCCTTAACAATTTGCTATTTGAAATCAGTGCTAGGGCGGTTTGTATTGTCTAGAGTTAAGCCAATATCAATTTTATACACGTTATAGTGGGAAAAAACGAATTTGATAAATTCATAGAAGGAAAGCGTTAACACTGTTTCGGTACCAACAGTTTGAATGGGAGAAATATATGGCTTGGAACTGAAAGCAATTATTATAGGTTACGTGTTCCAATTTCAAATATACCGCTTTCACAAATCAAAACTGTGTGTAACTACAATTTATTTTTACTTCAGGCATTACGTTAGAGGGCCATCAATTCGCTAACTCTCATTTTCATTTGGCGTTGATAAAACAACTGTGGCAAATACTTTGAAATAAATGTAGAGTTCTGTGCTCATGTTTCCAG
Organism: Schistocerca gregaria; assembly: GCF_023897955.1. Classification (NCBI taxonomy): domain Eukaryota; kingdom Metazoa; phylum Arthropoda; class Insecta; order Orthoptera; family Acrididae; genus Schistocerca; species Schistocerca gregaria. The sequence goes on from NC_064920.1 coordinate 643,988,598, forward strand.
CTATCACACATGCCACAAGCAACTCCATTAGCAACATTGATCGGAAATGCACAGGAATTCGTAGTCCCCCTCATTCTGGAAGTCAACACTTCAATTATAGAAGCTATTTCTCGGTCGTTCTTCATTCAATAACAAATGCAAGGCATTGATTTGGATTGTAGACGTTGGAGACATTGACGCTGGAGTATTCAATAACGCTGCTTTTATTTTAAAGAATGAATCACATTAACTTAATTTGTCTGGGGACTCTTTCTCACATAGTCAAGTGAGCAGTTGCCAATTGTGTTTGTTCAATTTGCATAATAGTGACTATAAGATCATGGCCCATATACTAACTCAAAGGTTCAAAACAGTAACGCATATAGCAATCGGCCCTTATTTTGAAACTAGTTTATTCAGACTGTGTGTGATTATAGATATACAGGGCGTGTCACTTAACATTACCGCTGGATATATTTCGTAAACCACATCAAATACTGATGAATCGATTCCACAGACCGAACGTGGGGAGAGGGGCTAGTGTAATTGGTTAATACAAACCATAAAAAATGTACGGAAGTATGTTTTTTAACACAAACTTACGTTTTTTTAAATGGAACCCCGTTAGTTTTGTTAGCACATCTGAACATATAAACAAATACGTAATCAGTGCTGTTTGTTGCATTGTAAAATGTTAATTACATCCGGAGATATTGTAACCTAAAGTTGACGCTTGAGTACCACTCTTCCGCTGTTCGATCGTGTGTATCGGTGAGCACCGAGTTACGTAGGGAACCAAAGGGAACGGTGATGGACCTTAGGTACAGAAGAGACTGGAACAGAACATTACGTCCACGTGCTAACACCTTTTTATTGGTCTATTTCACTGACGCACATGTACATTACCATGAGGGGTGAGGTACACTTACACACGTGGTTTCCGTTTTCAATTACGGAGTGGAATAGAGTGTGTCCCGACATGTCAGGCCAATAGATGTTCAATGTGGTGGCCAACATTTGCTGCACACAACTGCAATGTCTGGCGTAATGAATGTCGTACACGCCGCAGTACATCTGGTGTAATGTCGCTGTGTAATGGGGCTGTAGGCACATCACGGTACACATTCTCCTTTAACGTACCCCACAGAAAGAAGTCCAGAGATGTAAGATCAGGTGAACGGGCTGGCCAATTTATGTGTCCTCCACGTCCTATGAAACGCCCATCGAACATCCTGTCAAGGGTCAGCTTAGTGTTAATTGCAGAATGTGCAGGTGCACCATCATGCTGATACCACATACGTCGACCCGTTTCCATTGGGACATTTTCGAGCAACGTTGGCAGATCATTCTGTAGAAACGCGATGTATGTTGCAGCTGTTTGGGCCCTTGCAATGAAGTGAGGACCAATGAGGTGGTCGCCAATGATTCCGCACCATACATTTACAGTCCACGGTCGCTGTCGCTCTACCTGTGTGAGCCAGCGAGGATTGTCCACGGACCAGTAATGCATGTTTCGTAGATTCACTGCCCCGTGGTTGGTGAAAACAGTTTAATCGGTAAATAGGTAGAACTGCAACGCATTCTCTGTTAATGCCCATTGATAGAATTGCACTCGATGATTAAAGTCATCACCATGTAATTGCTGATGTAGCGACACATGAAACAGGTGAAAGCGGTGACGATGTAGTATGCGCATGACACTACTTCGACTCAATCCACCGGCTCTCGCAATGTCCCGTGTACTCATGTGTGGGTTCATGGCAACAGCAGCTAACACACCAACTGCACCCGCTTCTCCTGTGATGGGCCTGTTACGGACCCGTTTGCGTGCTACGACCATACCTGTTGCATACAGTTGGCGGTAGATGTTTTGCAATGTGCGGCACGTTGGATGCTCTCTGTCCGGCTACCGTTCTGCATACACCCTGCAGGCTTCAGCTGCATTTCGTCGACACTCGCCATAGATGAGTATCATCTCCGCCTTTTCAGAGTTCGAATACACCACGGTCACAGTTCCTACAATACTACACTATCACAGGCGTCTGGTAACACGTTGTACTACAGTTGGTCTGCGCGCGGAGACGAATGCAGAATAACAATAGCAGCAAGCGCTACATGCGGACACTGCGACAGCTAGACCAAACCACAATGGTGCACTACAACCACACTCGTAAACACTGGCGTCATCGTAAACATGTCCCTGCAGATGGTACTCGCCGACCGTGGCTCGTGTTTGTTACAACACGCAACTGAACGTCGGAGGTTTCAAGCGTCAACTTTAGGTTACAATATCTCCGAATGTAATTAACATTTTACAATGCAACAAACGGCGCTGATTACGTATTTGTTTATATGTTCAGATGTGCTAACAAAACTAACGTGGTTCCATTTAAAAAAGCGTAGGTTTGTGTTAAAAAACATACTTCCGTACATTTTTGTATGGTTTGTATTAAACAATTACACTAGCCCCTCTCCTCACGTTCGGTCTGTGGAATCGGTTCATCAGTATTTGATGTGGTTTACAAAATATATCCAGCGATTACGTTAGGTGAATTACCCTGTATAATAGCCATAACAGATATTCTCAAATTAAAATGCACTGTAATATCGCTAGACTTTCAAAATGTCTTTGACGGAGTAAACCATCATTACTTATTTGAAAAGATAAAGGCAAATGATTTTGCACGTGTTGGAACTGATAGTTACGAATGAAATATATGATGTATAGGAGGCTCTACAGACCATTGACCAATAGAAACTGGCGTCAGTAGCAACGCTAAATAAATAAAAATCAAATATTTTCTCAATTTAATACTCAGAATATTAAGCCATAGTTCATCCAGAATCGTAATAAAAATCCAGCTAACGAGAACATTTAAATGCAAGAGTTCGTTAAATCAAGGCTGTCCAATCTCAATGTTCGCTATCGTTTTGAACCCCTGATAGCCACTTTTGAACAACAGTTAAGAGAGCTCAACATAAATGTTTAGAAATCGCATGTAGAGTATACGCCGATGTCTTGGGACTCGATGGTTACGAATGAAATGGAGAAGGCTGTAAAAATTATTATCCAGTAGGAGCAAAGCTAAATAAATCAAAATGTTATATTACAAAGATCGGACATGAACTATCTGTGCAAAACCCAGAACAACTGTGGGTAGCGGATGATGATGTTTGGTTTGTGGGGCGCCGGACTGCGCGGTCACTAGCGTCCGTACGAAGTCCCAATTTTTACGCAGTCAAATTTTTTACACAGTCCAACCGAGCCACTGTCACGAATGTTGATGATACGATGAGGACAACACAAACACCCAGTCCCTGAACAGAGGAAATCCCCAATCCGGCCGGGAATCGAACCCAGGACCCCGTGATCCAGAGGCAGCAAAGCTAGCCACTTTTTTTGTATGTTTGGCCGTTGCGGACATGACATCCGTTCAATTTCGTTTGTTGATCCTTCTACTCAGTTTTTATTACAGAGGCCAACCAGCTCTCTGACAGAACACGCTGAACTACCATGCCGGCAGGGCCACTAGACCACGAGCTGTGTACTTGCGAAACGGAGGAAACAATATATTTATTCCCACATATAATCGATAACATCTTACACAAACACTAATACATGTACAGTGTAAAATGTGGAATAACTAACTGAAAAGTATATTAGTACATCTTGAAACTGTCACTGCACGGAACGTTTATGCGTCACTGTACATTAGTGTGGACGAAACGTCAGAAAAGGTTACTACATGGCTCCCCCCTTTAGTGTTCACGACACTGCAGATTGAATTTAAAATGCTGTCCACCCCTCGTAACTACCTCCTTCTTCAAACCGGATGGTGCGACGCGTCAGTCGGTGGTTCTAACAGGAAGCGGAGTAGTAATCCTCGATGTCGGTTACGGTGTCGCAGTGCCTGGTTCACCGTGAAGCTCGTGGAGTACGTGAACACCTCTTGTTGCTGTTTCTTCTCTTCAAAAAACGGTTCAAATGGCTCTGAGCACTGTGGGACTTATCATCTGAGGTCATCAGTCCCCTAGAACTTAGAACTACTTAAACCTAACTAACCGAAGGACATCACACACATCCATGCCCGAGGCAGGATTCAAACCTGCGACCGCAGCAGTCGCACGGTTCCGGACTGAAGCTCCTAGAACCGCTCGGTCACCGCGGCCGGCGTTTCTTCTGTCTTCTGTGGTTTGCGTTCCGTGGTCGTTGTAATGTCTGTTGCATCCAGAAACGCTAGCTTGATCCGATCCAGTGCGGCTGGATGTGTGTACCATTGATCATCATGCAGAAGGTATTGCTGCTCATACTGACTACCGAAGGCTGCACTGGTTTTTGCGCACTGCATCGTTCCGTAAGATACATACGTGCAATTTTCCAGCCTGGTTTCTAGGCATTGTCGATCTCAGCTGGCGTATACGTATGTTCTCTTATTTGGGTGGCGAAGTCTGAGGCGGTGATTGTGTCTGCCATGCAGTGCAAAAACTCTCCAAGGAGGCGTAACATTTGTCCGCTGCTGTACTCTTCAGAGCACTCTTAAATGACGTTCGTAGACGTAAAAGCACGACAGGCAGTGTCTCTGTCCATTTTGGTGTTGCGTGACATATCAGAGCTGTTTTTAACTGCCGGCGCGGAGTGGGATGCCGTGGTGCGTATGCGAAAAAAACTGTTCAAATGCTTAACATCTGAGGTCATCAGTCCCCTAGAACTTAGAACTACTTAAACCTAACGATATCACACACATCCCTGCCCGAGGCACGATTCGAACCTGCGACCGAAGCACTTTCGCGATTCCGGACTGAAGCGCACAGAACCGCTCGGTCGCTGCGGCCGTCGGTTCGTATGCGCTTAGTGCCTGATAAAGTGTTCAATGCTCTGAAGACGTAGGTTTCAAACGCCGTCCTGATCAGTGATGCTGTGATGTCCTTCGTCGGAAATTCCTCAGGCCACCTGGTGAACGTATCTAGGTGAGGGAATGACTGTAGCCTTTGTAACACCCCAAGAAACCCGAAAACCCAAATAAGAATGTCATGATAATTTAAAGTAGGGAATAGTGTTATCCTGGCAGGTACGACAACTTTGACAATAATATAACACCTTTAAGTTTTGATGAACACCAATTTCAATAATTACTGAGTATGTCATTATATAAAAGTAGAAAGAAAGAAAGGTTATTTTTAATTAACTATCAAACATCTCAGTAATAACTGCAAATCAGTACGGCGAAAGTTAAAGCCAAAGTAATATGTCGGTCAGAGATAACATTTATTGTGAAAGAGAGTTGTAAACGCAGCGAAATGCGTCTACAATGCTCGATCATGGAAATGTTCCGCTTGCTAGCTTCCTTGCTATCAGGTCGTGAGAGAGCACCTATTGTTATAGTACTACAAACGGAACGCTACGAGATTGTTTCTATTTAAAAAAAATACTATTGCCTGATAGAGATGCGCGGACTTTGTTCTCAGTTATTCTGAATTGAGAACTTGAACTGAAGTGATATTCTGATAGTGTACGACGAGTTAATGAACTCTGATTATTGGAGATATTATTTTTGGACTCAACCTTCATCAAAGTGAACAGTTACAACGAAGAATGGACATAGTATCGAAGACTGCAATACCGTTGTACCACGCTTCACACTAATTACGAGAGCAGAGACAACGTGTGGAGCCGACGCCTCTACAGCTGCAGCTCTTCACGACTTCGAGAGATCGACAGGGAGAGCGACGTAGTGCATCGAAGAGCTGTTCGAGACGACAGTAGCTGCCACCAGAGACGAGAACAACGCCACGACACTCTCAAATAAACGAGAAACCTTAAGCACTCAACAGATTAAGTGATCATTCAAGTATCGCAGACTTGAGTATTTTACCATAGTGGTAATATTGAACGTTCATTGTGCTTGCGTTACGTAGGAGTCAAGTAGTGGTTGAAATATTGTAATAATAGTAGACCGTAGCAAACAAGAGTTACCATCATGTCTAAAAGAAAGATAAGATTACGTAGTTACACTGATAAAATCATTCCAGAATCGGGGAAGGAATTAAGTGATTTGTCTGAACAAGAGGAAAGTTGTAGAAGAAAAGTCATTGTAGGAGGAGAAACCTTTACAGAATCAGATAAAGTAATTACTCCTAGTTTATCTGGTGTTGGAATGGGAAGTAAAGTTGTGGAGTTTATTATTATAGTAATTCTGATAGTAAGGAGCAAGTAGGTCACGAATGTATGATGAGTGTCGCACAGATCAGTTCCGGAAATGTCGATGTACTCAGTGTCATATTAGCAAAATTAAATATATTGGGTGATATGAATGCTAAAATCAATTAACAGCAAGCAATATTGGATGATATGAATGCTAAAATCAACGAACAGCAAGCAATATTAAATAGAAAATTTTCTGACGTAGATAAAAGGTTAACTGAACAACGAGCAAATTTAGAAATTAGATTATCTAACATAGATGCTAAGATGGTGTAGCAGCAAGCTGCTATTGAAGCCAATTATAGGGAACAACTACAAATCTTTGAAAATAAATTTGTCGAACAGCAGGATAATGTGGCTAATAAAATAGAGGATGTGGAATTTAGACTAAGTAAACGGGAAAAGGAAGAAGTAAAAATTATCGACCGTGTAGATAAAATACAAGAAAGTGTCAGTAATTTATCAGAGAAATTTGGAATCGTATCAGAAGGGTTAATTCATTGGCAGAAACTAATAGCAATATTACAGATCGTTTAAGTGAAATAGAGACTAACTCAGCTAAGAAGATAGATAATTACCTATTAGGTCAAAGCAAAAAATTCGAAGAAGATCTTTCTGAGTGGATAGAGCTTAAGACAGCAGGGATTGACGATAAGGTGCGATCCACACTTGAGACCGCACAGAAAGTAGTGGAAGAACAGGCCCAGAAGAGTAACGAGTTAATAAATATTTTTGTTAATGAATTTAAACAAATTATAAATAAAACTTTTGAAAATTGAGAAATTATTCTAAATATAGTTCTGCTTGATCATCCGAGCAACAATGTTGTAGTGACTCAAAACCAGAAAATGAATATATATGTAGCCAGGCAAAATCTTACTGCGAAACGAAACGTCCGCGAATACAACTTAGCGCGTATACCAGTGAACCGTGGGAAATAAACACACCATCGGATATAGAGGATGATCCCTATGTACAACGGAGTTGTATTTCTTCATTAAAGGTTGAACACAGTACTTTCAAGAGTAGACAATTCTCAGTTTTCTCTAGTGAAAAGACTAACATTAACCCAAAGGTATTTATCAATTCTTTTAAGAGAATATTTCCGCGTAGTTGGACAGAGTTTGACAAGATCCAATTCATAGTATCTAAAATTATAGAAGAAGCTGCATTGCGGGCCGCTGAAATAAGCGAAACCTACAATACATGCTCCGAGTTTGAGAAGGCTGTGCGGACTCGCAAACTGACTTTCTTTCATACATTACACGAGGAACAATTTTCTTTAGAGATTTTCAGGTGCTGTTCCACGTTATCCGACGGGGACAACCGTCACTGCGCGTCGCGTCTCCATTCCACCGACCGAGCAGTAGCAGTAGCGGCTCAACATCAACAGCGACAACAAAAGGGGAGAGGGGAGTCACACCTTCCTATGCTGTGAGTGGGCCTACGGTGTCAGCGTGTACATGTTCAAAACGCCAATTTGGAGGAAGAAATGCGCCTAAGCCTTGTACATACGAGGACACATCTTGCGCCACTAATGGTGCAATAAGATGGCACAACTTCCTGTTCCAAGAGCTGGCTTGCCATCTGGTAGCTGCAAATGGCGCAACATCATTTTAGAAAATGGTTGATTCGAACTGTGAGAAGCAGGTGCTGCTTATGCAATCACTGCTGCAGTAATATCACGGCGTCGTCGACGAAGAGATTTGCGTTGGCATAATACACACATAAAAAAAAAGTTTTGCATCTCGTCAGTTCCGAGAGTTCCGGAACCTTTGCAGAAAACTGGAATAGAGATGACCACAAACATCAATTCCGAACTTTTTATTGCTCATGAAAACCACACATTACATGCTGTACCACCATACAGCGAGACCTTCAGACTACTGTACACACCGGTACCTCTAATACCCAGCAGCGCGTCCTCTTGCATTGATGCATGCCTGTATTCGTCGTGGCATACTATCCACAAGTTCATCAAGGCACTGTTGGCCCAGATTGTCCCACACCTCAACAACGATTCGGCGTAGATCCCTCAGAGTGGTTGGTGGGTCACGGCGTCCATTAACAGACCTTTTCAATCTATCCCAGGCGTGTTCGACATGGTTTATGTTTGGAGAACATGCTGGCAAATCTAGTCGAACAATGTTATCCTGAACGAAGTCATTCACAAGATATGCTAGATGGAGACGTGAATTGTCGTCCACGAAGACGAATGCCTCGTCAATATGCTGCCGATATGGTTGCACTATTGGTCGGAGGATGGCATTCACTTATCGTACAGCCGTTGGGCGCCTTCCATGACCACCAGCGGCGTACGTCGGTCCCACATAATGCCACTCCAAAACAGCAGGGAACCTCCACCTTGCTGCAATCGCTGGACAGCGTGTCTAAGGCAGCGTGTCTAAGGCGTTCAGCCTGACCGGGTTGCCTCCAGACATCCAGACACGTCTCCGACGATTGTGTGGTTGAGGGCATATGCGACACTCATAGGTGAAGAGAACGTGATGCCAAACCTGAGCGATCCATTCAGCATGTAGTTGGGCCCATCTGCAGAGCGCTGCATGGTGTCGTGGTTGCAAAGATGGACCTCGCCAAGGACATCGGGAGTGAAGTTACGCATCACGCAGCGTGTTGCGCACAGTTTGAGTCGTAACACGACATCATGTGGCTGCACGAAAAGCACTATTCAACACGATGGCGTTGCTATCAGGGCTCTTCCGAGCCATAATCCGTAGGTAGCAGTCATACACTGCAGTAGTAACCCTTGGACGGCCTGAGCGAGGCATATAATCGAAGTTCCTGTCTCTCGGTATATCCTCCATGTCCGAACAACATCGTTTTGGTTCACTCCGAGACGCCTTGACACTTCCCTTGTTGAGAGCTCTGCCTGGCACAAAACAATGCGGTCGCGATCGAACCGCGGTATTGACTGTCTAGACATGGTTGAACTACAAACAACTCGAGCCGTGTACCTCCTCCGTCGTGGAACGAAAGGAACTGATTGGCTGCCAGACGCCCTCCGTTTAACAGGCGCTGCTCATGCTTCGTTGTTTACATCTTTGGGCGGGTTTAGTGACGTCTCTGAACAGTCAAAGGGACTGTGTCTTGATATAATATCCACAGTCAGCGTCTGTCTTCAGTAGTTCTGGGAACTGGGATGATGCAAAACTTTTTTTGATGTGTGTAGAAGATGGTGGAGTGGACCTTGGATTTTAAGATGTTACGACGGCGGTTGGGAATTGCACAGTTTATTACACGATGTGGGTGGGTGAGTATTCTGGGTGCCTCTGCCACAACTTTTTGATGCAGTTTTATTTTTTACGTTTAGTTAGTTGGCAAACCCCTAGCATTCCCTTTATTCTGCTAAATTCATTAGAAATAGCAAAAAATTCTTTAAAGTATTAGAAACAGCAACAAATCCTTTGAAGTGGCGTTCTTAACAATTTCCAAAAATATTTCTTTTGGGAGAAGCATGTATCTCTCATCCAACCCTCAGCTATGCCTGTGTCCAAGCATTATCACATATTTATATAGTTTGGCAATTATATTAAAAATATATCCCTACATTGTAAAAGTTTATGTTAAAAATTTAACATTACAATTTATAAGTCAAAACTGTTTCTCCCCTACCTATCGAATTTTCAGACAAAATCAGTGCGTTTCATAATTCATCATTTTCAGTTGTTAGGGGAAAATGTGCCTGGTACGTAGTGATTACAGACTGTAAGATCATACATATGTTTTAGTGCATGTGTATCTAAGTCACATTGACATATTCACGTCACATTTTCTGTCTTTCAGATACCATCAACAGAAAGCGAATGGAAACATATATCAAAACAGTACCAAGACATGTGGAACTTTACGAATTGTCTCGGTGTTTCAGACGGGAAGCACGTGGAATTCCGACCACTAAGATGTATGGGATCATACTCTCACAATTACAAAGAAGGTAACAGTATTGTGTTACTGGCACCTGTTGATGGACAGCGTAAATTGACATGTGTGGATGTACTTTGCAATGGCCGGATTAGTGATGGAGGAGTGTTCCAGAGCAGTTACTCTGTGAAATTCTTAGTGGTGCTGAAAACTTAATGAACATTCCTACACCAGAGAAATTATCAGGAACTCAAACTGTTTTATAGTTGTAGATGATGATTTTCCCTTATCTGTGCATATAATGGGGCCATATAAGGGAAATCGCACACAGGAGCAGGAAATATTTAATTACCGTTTGAACGGGGGAAGAAATCTTCTGAAAATACTTTTGGAATACTGATCAATAGGTTCAGAATTCTCCGTAACAAAATGGAGCTACCTGTTGAAACTGTAGCGAAAATCACACTATCTACTTTTGTGACACATAATTTTTTGCTAGACACATACGGGAGGAGTTATGTTGGACAACTGGAAAAGAAAGAGACACAAATCACTGTGTTACCATTCCAGGAGAATGGCAGCAAAATAATCTGTGGGGCACAGGAATAATAGGTCAGCACAAGTCAGTTAAAGAAGCTACTAAAGCGAGGGAGACTCTGCAGGAATACTTAAACTCTACTGAGGATGTACAGCGGCAGTGGGAACATGTAAAAAAAATTCAGTACTGATACAGTGCCAAATCTTGAAAATAAGTAATGTAAATTATGACTGAAAAGTTAATATAGTGCACAGGAGAGAGTATGATATTCATAAATTAACATAGTTGCTATTAGCAACAAATTTTGTAGTTTGAATTCACTACAATTATAATCCACATTCAAGATAAAGCACTGCATTCAGTTTGCATTTTATTGATATTAAACAATTGTTTTTAATGAAAATAAACAGTTTTATTACACAAAATTAATAAGCAAATAGTCTTGTTACTCAAAATAGAGAAATAAACAGCCTTGTTACTCAAAATAAACAAATAAACAGTTTTCGTACTCAACATAAAAGAATAAAGTCTTGTTACTAATTACTGCCCAGGTCTACCTCTGTACAGTACAAAATATGTTAAATATCTCTCTCTTAGCTTCCATCACCATAGTTTTACTTTTATTTGTTGTAGAGAAGCAGTTACATACGAAGCAAATACACTCCTGGAAATGGAAAAAAGAACACATTGACACCGGTGTGTCAGACCCACCATACTTGCTCCGGACATGCGAGAGGGCTGTACAAGCAATGACCACACGCACGGCACAGCGGACACACCAGGAACCGTGGTGTTGGCCGTCGAAGAGCGCTAGCTGCGCAGCATTTGTGCACCGCCGCCGTCAGTGTCAGCCAGTTTGCCGTGGCATACGAAGCTCCATCGCAGTCTTTAACACTGGTAGCATGCCGCGACAGCATGGACGTGACTCTTATGTGCAGTTGACGGACTTTGAGCGAGGGCGTATAGTGGGCATGCGGGAGGCCGGGTTGACGTACCGCCGAATTGCTCAACACGTGGGGCGTGAGGTCTCCACAGTACATCGATGTTGTCGCCAGTGGTCGGCGGAAGGTGCACGTGCCCATCGACCTGGGACCGGACCGCAGCGACGCACGGATGCACGCCAAGACCGAAGGAGCCTACGCAGTGCCATAGGGGACCGCACCCCCACTTCCCAGCAAATTAGGGACACTGTTGCTCCTGGGGTATCGGCGAGCACCATTCGCAACCGTCTCCATGAAGCTGGGCTACGGTCCCGCACACCGTTAGGCCGTCTTCCGCTCACGCCCCAACATCGTGCAGCCCGCCTCCAGTGGTGTCGCGACAGGCGTGAATGGAGGGACGAATGGAGACGTGTCGTCTTCAGCGATGAGAGTCGCTTCTGCCTTGGTGCCAATGATGGTCGTATGCGTGTTTGGCGCCGTGCAGGTGAGCGCCACAATCAGGACTGCATACGACCGAGGCACACAGGGCCAACACCCGGCATCATGGTGTGGGGAGCGATCTCCTACACTGGCCGTACACCTCTGGTGATCGTCGAGGGGACACTGAATAGTGCACGGTACATCCAAACCGTCATCGAACCCATCGTTCTACCATTCCTAGACCGGCAAGGGAACTTGCTGTTCCAACAGGACAATGCACGTCCGCATGTATCCCGTGCCACCCAACGTGCTCTAGAAGGTGTAAGTCAACTACCCTGGCCAGCAAGATCTCCGGATCTGTCCCCCATTGAGCATGTTTGGGACTGGATGAAGCGTCGTCTCACGCGGTCTGCGCGTCCAGCACGAACGCTGGTCCAACTGAGGCGCCAGGTGGAAATGGCATGGCAAGCCATTCCACAGGACTACATCCAGCATCTCTACGATCATCTCCATGGGAGAATAGCAGCCTGCATTGCTGCGAAAGCTGGATATACACTGTACTAGTGCCGACATTGTGCATGCTCTGTTGCCTGTGTCTATGTGCCTGTGGTTCTGTCAGTGTGATCGTGTGATGTATCTGACCCCAGGAATGTGTCAATAAAGTTTCCCCTTCCTGGGACAATGAATTCACGGTGTTCTTATTTCAATTTCGAGGAGTGTACTTCAACAAAAGATAGAGCAGTTTTTGGTTTATTTATGCTGGTCAATATATTGTCAGCTCTTTACAAAATAGCATTTTCTTTCTTCATTGTAAGCATTCTTCCTTTTTTGATCCCTTAATCATACCTATTCCATGTGGATTGCTGTATAATGACGCCGATGATGCTGTTTGAAATGCTTGGTCGTCGTGTGCAACATTACGTTACTCTATAATTAAGGAATCCTCAATAACATCACTGGGAGACTGTGATCTCACTGACAAGACAGTCGTCCTGAAAAATAATGAGAACAATTGTAGATAGCTTGCGGTGGGTGCTTTATACATTTTTGATTGGATATTTATGGCCAGTAAGAGATACTGTGCAAGATCATGGGCCACGAACTCAGCTTCACGACCTATTGAATTTTAAGTTACAAAGGAAAAAATGGGCGCTAGTGGGGTTCAAATCCATAATCTTAGAATTGTTAACTAAACGCCTCAGACAACTTAGCTATTCATTTACATTGCATATTTATTAGTATAATATATCTTGTAAAGTTTCCCAAAACAAACCAGTTAACAGCTTGTTTTTTTTTCACTTACAGTACTAACTACAGAGGAAACTGAAGGGTAAAAAATTACGTACTGTGATGTTACCGTTTTTAGTGTAGTCCATGCTTTCTTGTGTGAATTCTGCGCTGCAATTTCCTTTCCTTGCCTGAACGTGGTCTCGCAAAACCGTAAGTTTCTTAAAAAAAAAAGCACACCGTGGCCCATACCACTCTTTGCCGAAGCTTTTATTTTATTAAGTTCTGACGCAAACGTCGTGCGCAAACTTTTTATCTTCGCTATAATTTCACCATGAGACGCAAACCTAACCTCCTTCAATGAATCAACTATTTTTTCGAATGAGTATTTCCTAGCGTGCTTGTTATGGTATGTGGATGATTTTGTGTCCTTTGGAAACGTTTCGTGTCTGTACGGCTCAATAAGAATTTCTGTAGCTTCCTTATCCTATCGGTGCACTACCGATAGCTAATACAAATAGACGTATGCACTCAGAGGGGAGCCATATGGCGCGGAATATAGCTTCGTTTGGTTGCATGCCATTTATTAGCAATGCGGTGGCACGCCACCAGATGGCACGCAATTTATTCGCTACGGAAGTCATGGGGCAAGAAATGTCTTCATCTATACAGGGCTACGGTGCTCTGACATGCGGGGTGATTTTATTCCTCTGGCACGCCGCGCATCACTTTACATACGATCTGCAGTCTGTGTGCATACCTGGTTATACGAAGTTCTGTTTGATGATCTCACAGTGCACCTCACTCCCGTATATGCCAAATTGTGCATCTTTGCTATTGCTTGTTCTCTGAATTGCTGTGGCACAAATGGGCGTATCTTTCTGCTTGCTACTTCACATTATAATTCTACTTTGCTTCAGTCAATGTCAGGAGCTGTAACCTCAGTCCTTTCGACTGGTGCAATACATCACGCAACTCTCTTGTCACTTTGTTGCGCATGCGCGATGGTGTCGTAATCAATGGCATTTGACATTGCTCCCACATGTGCGGTGTCATATACTACTGCATGCACTATTTCTACAAATGAAAGTGCGTCAGCTGGAACATTCCCTTCCACATACACAATGCTGGTCGTGAACTGGTTAATATAATCTAAGTATCGCAGCTGCCTAGGCGATGCTTTCCCCCGCTTTAATTTAAAGGCGTAGGTAAGCGGCTTATGATCCGTATAGATGGTGACCTGTCGCCCTTCTAATGCGTATGTGAATTTTTTAACTGCACCGTAAATGGCGTACAGCTCACGGTCATATGTTGAGCAACGTCGCTGAGATGATGACAGCTTATGACTATAGAATGCAATGGGTTGCCAACACTATCAATCTGTTGATGAGTTGCAGCACCAATGGCAGTGGATGTATCATCAAAGATGACCGTAAGAGGAGTTTGCGCGACCGGGTGTGCTAACAGGATGGCCTCGGCTATAGCTTGTTTTCACAGCCTGAAACGCGATGTCTGCCTCGCTAGTCTAATGTAGGCCTACTCTGTTGTTAGGCTTCGGCATGCCCATAAGTAGTTCACTCAATGGTGTGGTTATCAGTGCGTGATTGCGAATGAACCGTTGGTAGAAATTCGCTACTCCTAGGAACCGTCGTAGTCCTCTTGACTGTGACAGGCTGGGGATATTTGTTACGGCTTCTACCTTTTTCTGTGGAGGTCGAATACCCTGAGCGTTCACCAAATATCCTAGAAAATTTACTTCTTTTTAATCAAAAACGCACTTGGCTGAATTAATTACTAGTCCTTGAGTGCATAGGAAATCAAACACTTGTTTACAATGCTGTAATTGCTCCTATTTTGATGTAGACATCACCAGCATATCAACTACACTGAAGAGCCAAAGAAATTGGTACACCTGCCTAATATAGTGTACAGCCCCGGTGAACACATACAGCGTGTTTCAAAAATGACCGGTATATTTGAAACGGCAATAAAAACTAAACGAGCAGCGATAGAAACACACCGTTTGTTGCAATATGCTTGGGACACCAGTACATTTTCAGGCTGACAAACTTTCGAAATTACAGTAGTTACAATTTTCAACAACAGATGGCGCTGCAAGTGATGTGAAATATAGGGAAGACAACGCAGTCTGTGGGTGCGCCATTCTGTACGTCGTCTTTCTGCTGTAAGCGTGTGCTGTTCACAAAGTGCAAGTGTGCTGTGGACAACATGGTTTATTCCTTAGAACAGATGATTTTTCTGAACACAGTGTTGTTGCAACAAGACGAAGTTTTCAACGGAGGTTTAATGTAACGAAAGGACCGAAAAGCGATACAATAAAGGATCTGTTTGAAAAATTTCAACGGACTGGGAACGTGACGGATGAACGTGCTGGAAAGGTAGGGCGACCGCGTACGGCAACCACAGAGGGCAACGCTCAGCTAGTGCAGCAGGTGATCCAACAGCGGCCTCGGGTTTCCGTTCGCCGTGTTGCAGTTGCGGTCCAAATGACGCCAACGTCCACATATCGTCTCATGCGCCAGAGTTTACACCTCTATCCATACAAAATTCAAACTCGGCAACCCCTCAGCGCCGCTACCATTGCTGCACGAGAGACATTCGCTAACGATATAGTGCACAGGATTGATGACGGCGATATGCATGTGGGCAGCATTTGGTTTACTGACGAAGCTTATTTTTACCTGGACGGCTTCGTCAATAAACAGAACTGGCGCATATGGGGAACCGAAAAGCCCCATGTTGCAGTCCCATCGTCCCTGCATCCACAACAAGTACTGGTCTTCCAAAGGAATCATTGACCAATTTTTCACATCCGAAACGATTACTGCATCACGCTATCTGGACATTCTTCGTGAATTTGTGGCGATACAAACTGCCTTAGACGACACTGCGAACACCTCGTGGTTTATGCAAGATGGTGCCCGGCCACATCGCACGGCCGACGTCTTTAATTCCTGAATGAATATTTCGGTGATCGTGTGATTCCTTTGGGCTATCCGAAACATACAGGAGGCGGCGTGGATTGGCCTCCCTATTCGCCAGACATGAACCCCTGTGACTTCTTTCTGTGGGGACACTTGAAAGACCAGATGTACCGCCAGAATCCAGAAACAATTGAACAGCTGAAGCAGTACATCTCATCTGCATGTAGAGCTATTCCGCCAGACACGTTGTCAAAGGTTTCGGGTAATTTCATTCAGAGACTACGCCATATTATTGCTATGCATGGTGGATATGTGGAAAATATCGTACTATAGAGTTTCCCAGACCGCAGCGCCATCTGTTGTTGACAATTGTAACTACTGTAATTTCGAAAGTTTGTATGCCTGAAAATGTACTGTTGTCCCAAGCATATTGCAACAAACGGTGTATTTCTATCGCAGATCGTTTAGTTTGTATTGCCGTTTCAAATATACCGGTCATTTTTGAAACACCCTGTAGAAGTGCTGCAACATGACTTGGGACTGACTCGACTAATAACTGAAGTAGTACCGGAGGCAATAGACACCATGAATCCTGCAGGGCTGTCCATAAATCCGTAAAAGTACGACGGGATGGAGATCTCTTCTGAACAGAATATTGCAAGGCATCCCAGATATGTTCAGCAAAGTTCATGTCTGGGGAGTCTGGTGGCCAGCGGAAGTGTTTAAACTCAGAATAATATTCCTGTAGCCACTATGCAGCAATTCTGGACGTGTGAGGTATCGCATTGTCCTGCTGGAATTTGCCAAGTTCGTCGGAATGCACAATGGACATGAATGGATGCAGGTGATCAGGGAGGATGCTTGGGTACGTGACACCTGTCAGATTCGTATCTAGACGTATCAGAGATTCCATATCACTCCAACTGCACACACCCATACTATTACAGAACCCCCATCAGCTGGAACAGTTCTCTGCTGACATGCAGGGTCCAAGGGTTCATGAGGTCGCCTTTATACTAGTACATGTCCGTCTGCTTGATACAATTTGAAACGAGACTCGTCCGACGAGGCAACATGTTTCCAGTCATCAACAGTCCAATGTCGTTGTTGATGAGCTCAGGCGAGACGTAAAGCTTTGTGTTGTACAGTTATCAAGGGTACACGAGTGGGCCTTTGGCTCATATCGACGATGTCTCGTTGAATGGTCCGCACGATGACCCTTGTTGATGGCCCAGCATTGAAATCTGTAGCAATCGGGGGAAGGATTGCACCTCTGTCACGCTGAACGATTCTCTTCTGTCGGTGTTGGTTCCATTCTTGCAGGTTCTCTTTTCGGCGGCAGCGATGTCAGAGATTTGATTTTTTACCGGATTCCTGGTATACACTCGTTAAATGGCCATAGGGGAAAATAGGATGTGCTGTGTCCCATCGCACGTGCACGTACTATAACACCGCGTTCAAACTCACTTAAATCTTAATAACCTGCCAATGTAGCAGCAGTAATCGATCTAACAACTGCGCCAGACACTTGTCGCCTTATGTAGGCGTTGCCGATGGCAGCGCCGTATTCTGCCTGTTTCATATCTCTGTATTTGACTACGCATGCCTGTACCACTTTCTTTGGCGCTTCAGTGTATGTACACATAGCAAAAATCTAAATATTTTCTCACTGCGCCCATAAAGCGCTGGAAGGTCTGAGTTGCGTTACACACGCCGCATGGAATCCTGGTGAACTCAACTAGGCCGAATGGCGTCGTCACTGCTGTTTTGGGAATGTCTTCATTCACAATTTGTACAGAAATCAGATGGCAGTTATAAGAGTCGAGGGACATGAAAGGGAAGCAGTGGTTAGCAAGGGAGTAAGACAGGGTTGCAGCCTCTCTTCGATGTTATTCAATCTGTATACTGAGCAAGCAGTAAAGGAAACAAAAGAAAAATTCGTAGTAGGTATTAAAATCCATGGAGAAGAAATAAAAACTTTGAGGTTCGCCGATGACATTGTAATTCTGTCAGAGACAGCAAAGGACTTGGAAGAGCAGTTGAATGGAATGGACAGTGTCTTGAAAGGAGGATATAAGATGAACATCAACAAAAGCAAAACGAGAATAATGGAATGTAGTCGAATTAAGTCGGGTGATGCTGAGGGAATTAGATTAGGAAGTGAGGCACTAAAAGTAGTAAAGGACTTTTGCTATTTGGGGAGCAAAATAACTGATGATGGTCGAAGTAGAGAGGATATAAAATGTAGACTGGCAATGGCAAGGAAATCGTTTCTGAAGAAGAGAAATTTGTTAACAGCGAGTATAGATTTAAGTGTCAGGAAGTCATTTCTGAAAGTATTTGTATGGAGTATAGCCATGTATGGAAGTGAAACATGGACGATAAATAGTATGGACAAGAAGAGAATAGAAGCTTTCGAAATGTGGTGCTACAGAAGAATGCTGAAGATTAGAT
Source organism: Schistocerca gregaria (assembly GCF_023897955.1). NCBI lineage: Eukaryota > Metazoa > Arthropoda > Insecta > Orthoptera > Acrididae > Schistocerca > Schistocerca gregaria. The sequence continues at coordinate 644,007,186 of NC_064920.1, forward strand.
GGGTAGATCACATAACTAATGAGGAAGTGTTGAATAGGATTGGGGAGAAGAGAAATTTGTGGCACAACTTGACCAGAAGAAGGGATCGGTTGGTAGGACATGTTCTGAGGCATCAAGGATCACCAGTTTAGTATTGGAGGGCAGTGTGGAGGGTAAAAATCGTAGAGGGAGACCAAGAGATGAATACACTAAGCAGATTCAGAAGGATGTAGGTTGCAGTAGGTACTGGGAGATGAAGAAGCTTGCACAGGATAGAGTAGCATGGAGAGCTGCATCAAACCAGTCTCAGGACTGAAGACAACAACAACAACAACAACAACATTCGATAGCTACAGGGATCTGATGAAATGCTCGAACTGGGTCAATGGTAGAAAATATCATCTTACCGTGGACATTCGCAGAAAAGTCTTGTTTATGTGGGGCTGGGTACCGGTCTGGTATGGTCCTTGCTGTGAGTTGGCAATAATCATCCCACAGACGCCATCCGTTGTTCTTTTTAGGCACGACGTGAATCGGCGCTGTCCAGCTGCTACTAGAAAATCTACATATACCTTGCGATAGTGTGCTGCGAAATTCTTGCTTTACCACCTTTAACTTTTCAGGCGTCAAAGGTCTACACCGCGCGTGAGTTGGCGGCCCTCGTGTGGTCAAAATGTGGTGAACGGTTGTGTGCTTCACTGGTGAGAGAGTAGGCGACTGCTGAGTGATCTCAGGGTATCCTTTCTGTAACCGTAGGACGGAGTATCACTTGTAACTATGCTTGCCGCTAGTGGGGTGTCACAAGAAACTTTCTCCGGTGTATGCAGATTAGTAGCCAAGTCTATTAATTGACGTCGCAGACCTGGCGGTAAGTCGCAGAAGGACAAAAAAAGCTGCTCCGGTAACAGGCTGTAATATATCTGCCACTGTAAATTACCCTTTAAAAACACGGCATGGCCCCAGGGTAACGAATGTGTTACTTCTAATCTCGGAGTAATGAGTGGCGAATGAACAGTAATCGTCACATCTCCGGCGTGGTAGGCTTTTTGCTGGGTATGCCGTCACTTCTGCCGCTATATCGACCAGGTATTGTGTATTGTAGTTTTGTATCACGGACCGACTCAAAACGTCGGCGCGTGTTTGCAACAGAAGTTGTCGCTGGGCGCGCATCATTAACGAACTTCCAGTGGTACCAACATTGTTCTATGCTGACGGCAATCGATTACGACCTTGTGATCGCCGGCGGCGTGCCGTTCATGGTTGTGCGTTGACTGAAATGCAGCTACGTACCTGTGTGGTCAAAGCTGCCAGTTGCGATTGCAGGGAGGCTAGCGTCACTGTGGGAACATTATAAACGTCTTTAGCAGTTGTGCGGGAGTTCGACCTCCGAGCTCCTCAGCGAGCAAAGCTTCTCTAACCGTTTTGCTTCTGACTGCGACAAGCGTGTGATCAATGCGTTTTTAATCGATACGCACCGTTCAGTATCCGGTGGTGGGGCTACAATATCTTGGAAGTTCTGCTACTACACTCCTGGAAATTAAAATAAGAACACCGTGAATTCATTGTCCCAGGAAGGGGACACTTTATTGACACATTCCTGGGGTCAGATACATCACATGATCACACTGACAGAACCACAGGCACATAGACACAGGCAACAGAGCATGCACAATGTCGGCACTAGTACAGTGTATATCCACCTTTCGCAGCAATGCAGGCTGCTATTCTCCCATGGAGACGATCGTAGAGATGCTGGATGTAGTCCTGTGGAACGGCTTGTCATGCCATTTCCACCTGGCGCCTCAGTTGGACCAGCGTTCGTGCTGGACGTGCAGACCGCGTGAGACGACGCTTCATCCAGTCCCAAACATGCTCAATGGGGGACAGATCCGGAGACCTTGCTGGCCAGGGTAGTAGACTTACACCTTCTAGAGCACGTTGGGTGGCACGGGATACATGCGGACGGCATTGTCCTGTTGGAACAGCAAGTTCCCTTGCCGGTCTAGGAATGGTAGAACGATGGGTTCGATGACGGTTTGGATGTACCGTGCACTATTCAGTGTCCCCTCGACGATCACCAGAGGTGTACGGCCAGTGTAGGAGATCGCTCCCCACACCATGATGCCGGGTGTTGGCCCTGTGTGCCTCGGTCGTATGCAGTCCTGATTGTGGCGCTCACCTGCACGGCGCCAAACACGCATACGACCATCATTGGCACCAAGGCAGAAGCGACTCTCATCGCTGAAGACGACACGTCTCCATTCGTCCCTCCATTCACGCCTGTCGCGACACCACTGGAGGCGGGTCGGTCGGAGTCACCAAATATGTGGATAACGGAAAAAAACAAGAAATTCATTCCCACATATACTCGGTAACAGCTTACCTTTACACAAACATGAATGCATGTCTTCCATACGAAAATATTCGGTAATGACTACTGTTCCAATACGAAGCACTCCATCGTCACCGATAGTAAAAGAAAATACTCGCAAGAATACGAGTAAGTGCACAGGAGCACAGCATGTGGACATTCCACGAATTTCAGAGGGCATTACTGGTAAACATGTATATCGTTTCAAAAATCATCTATGTGGCGCAGGTGATATCCATTCCTCGAGACACAGCCTTATCGCACATCGTAACCCACGGGAACAAGGTAAAAGTTAAATTTGACTCTATTAATATCGCTGCAGAGAACGGAATAAACTCTGTGGATGTCAGTACGAAGTCCAAAGCCAACTATCGAATACGCATGTGAACGTACAATATGTTGCAACTGTATTTCACTATCTCAGGCAATTTTCATCGAATTCAGTCACATACAAACAAACATTCCAGCACAGAATATGACAGAGACAATGAAAAGAAAAGCACAAACGCGATAGAATTATATCATAAAATTCCCAGCCTAGATTGGAATTCGCCAGCGAATGTGAAGGAAAACTGGTATACAGCAGTTAACAGAAAAGTTCCAACGAACTCAAGACATTATATTCACCTAGCAGACTCACCCATGTGTCCTTGTAATTTAATAGACAGCGAAGAACACAGATGTGTGTAAACAAATAACTGAAATTTGTCAAGTTATCGGGCAGAAAACGAAAACCGAAAAATATAAGAAAAATTAGCGTAACAAACTAAAAATGACTAGAACAAGGGCAAACTGAATAGCAGATAATCAGAAAGTATTTTCAAGTTCTTGACAAACCACATGAAGAATTACTTATTTTCATGATAATTAATTCAAAGCCCATGAGAGTTTCCAAGCCCAGGCCCCAACACATAAAACAGACAAACAAATATTCGGAAATTGATTATTTTATGTTATTGTGGTGTGCTTGTACAACGTTACATTTGTTTAAATAAAAGTTCGACAAAGAAAGAAAAGAAGTGGATGCGTTGTGGGTAACTTTTTAGAAGATCTCAAGGTCAATCTCCTTTCTTTTTTGCAATTGTCATTTCTTTCACCTTTGGCAGTGTTTGTTAATGTGCAAAATGCCATGTTGTTTAGGTTTAGGGCTTAGAGTAAAGCTAAATTCTGTACTAGTACAGAGTCTGTATTTGACAATGTCTGAAACTTTCAGTGCAATGTTTCTTTTGTGACGTAACGCGCTCTTTCGCTGCTCAACGGCGGTTCGGCAACATAAATTGTTCACCTACCTCGATACTGCTGCAGATCTGCACACGTAACTCCTGGCTGCAGCTACTTAAGAGATCTCAGAAAAGCAGTGTTGAAGGAACTGAGATTTCATAACTACACGTTGGAGGCCGCTATAAGCAGAAAAAGCTGAAAATAGTCTTGTAAACTCAAAAGAATACATCGAAAATGGGTTGCTGTTCAAATTCCTAAGTTCAAAGGTCCTTTTAAACTTGCATTACGATTTTTTATTGCTATTAAGCGAGATCATCAGCCCACATATGTTCAAATCATTAAAGTTTCTGTTCACAGTCCTCGTCACACTCAAACAGCCAGTACTTTTCCTATCCAATTCCGAAATCATTTACGAGAGTAACACAGTCAATAAACTGCCAATAATTAGTGAGATGTTTTTCCACCTAACGCATGAGATAGAGGGGCTTGTAGAGGCAGAGAAAGAAGAAGAAAGTGGTGGACTAGCTTCCGAAGGAGCCGGTCATGCTGAAAATGTCCGAACGCCTTATTTGTAAAATGAAGTGATACTGTGACTTCCGCGTTTCGCTACAATGATAAAGGTAGCTGGTGTGGCAAACTTTTGCACTCGCCATTCAGTGGTTGTGTTTAAATATAGTTTTAGCTCGCCATAAATACTCAGTAAAAAAAATTTACTTAGTACCGCCACGCTTTTAATTCAAAGTTTACACACGCGATTTTCTCCAGAACAAAATATCTTTCAACTCTTAAAATTTCACAAATAGTTAATGGTAAACACCAGCTATCTTTATCACTGTACCGAAACGCGAAAGTCAGAACATCACTTCATTTTACACATAATGCGTTCGGACACTTACAGCATGACCGGCTCCTTCGAAAGCTAGTCCACCACTTCCTTCTTCTTTCTCTGCCTCTACAAGCCCCTCTATCTCATGCGTTAGGTGACAAACCGTCTCATTTCTTATTGGCTGTACAGAATTACGGCCAATCAGAACTGACTTTCAGGGTGCGGCTCGCGCCAAAATCTAGCAAGAACCAACCACTGCTCTCAGCTCACTGACATCATTAAAACAAGCAACTCAAAACTTTCTAGTTAAACAAATAAAATGAAATAAACTTTAAGCTGTACTTTACGTCTGGAATTTAACTATGTAGTCGCGTACGTTCTGGCTGTCTCTTAGGCCGGTATTACACTATCAAATTTCTTTGTCAAAGATTTGATCAAAGATGTGATCAAATATTCCGTCAAATATATTTGACAAAGATCTTTGACATAGCGCTAGAAGGGGTATTACACTGTCATCAAATTTTTCGTCAAAGTTCAAGATGGCTGACAACAACATGTTATTAATCGCAACAGTTGCACGTACCGCAATTGGATTATGTGTACATGCGGAAAAAAGTGGGGAAAAAAAAGGAACCATACATACGAGGTTGACAGTCTAAAATTCCTGGGATTACAAATTGATAATAAATTCAGTTGGTAGGAGCACACCACAGCACTGCAGAAACGCCTTAACAAACCTGTATTTGCAATTCGAGTGTTAGTAGACATAGGCAACATAAAAATGAAAAAAGCTTGCATACTTTGCCTACTTTCATTCCATAATGTCATATGGTATAATATTTTTGGGTAAATCTTCAAGTCAAACAAAAGTTTTCAGAGTCCAAAAGCGTGTAATACGTATTATTTGTGGAGTAAATTCACGGAAGTCCTGCAGAAACCTCTTCAAACAACTGGGTATACTAACTACTGCCTCTCAGTACATTTACTCCTTAATGAAATTTGTCCTAAATAATATATCTCTTTTTCCAACAAACAGCTCAGTTCATACATACAATACCAGGATCAAAAATGATATGCACAAGGACTTAAAAGCACTTACTTTAGTTCAAAAAGGGGTACACTACACAGGAATACTCATCTTCAATGATTTGCCAGCGAACATAAAAAATTTAGTTACAAATAAAGATCATTTTAAAAGGAGCCTGAAACACTTACTAGTGGCCAACTCCTTCTACTCCCTCTACTCCATTGACGAAATTTTTAATAGAAACAAACGATGTATTGTATTTATTCATACTATTAGTATTGTTATTTCAGCTTTAAAAAAAATTGACATGTTCGACATCCACGAGGATCTCCTCAGCACGGATCTATGGAACGAAAAACTAATCTAATCTGGGAGAAGCCGTGGGTTTTACGACGACACGGTAAAAGCATTCAACAAAACTTGTTACGTGAGCTTACAGTGGAAAGCGTCAAGTCGTACATCAGTTACTTAAGAATGGATGAGCATACTTTTCTCTGTGTGCTCAGTGAAGTGTATCCTCATATCACGAAGCACAATATTCACTTAAGAACTGCTACATCTTCAGAAGACAGGCTCACTGTAACACTCAGATTCCTTGCTACAGTCGTAAGGTCATTATTGCCTCACGCGTTCCAATATTTCTACGGAATCCAAACTGATCTTCCCCGAGGTCGGCTTCTACCAGTTTTTCCATTCGTCTGTAAAGAATTCGTGTTAGTATTTTGCAGCTGTGACTTATTAAACTGATAGTTCGGTAATTTTCATATCTGTCAACACCTGCTTTCTTTGGGATTGGAATTATTATATTCTTCTTGAAGTCTGAGGGTATTTCGCCTGTTTCATACATCTTGCTCACCAGATGGTAGAGTTTTGTCAGGACTGGCTCTCCCAAGGCCGTCAGTAGTTCAAATGGAATGTTGTCTACTCCGGGGGCCTTGTTTCGACTCAGGTCTTTCAGTGCTCTATCAAACTCTTCACGCAATGTCGTATCTTCCATTTCATCTTCATCTACATCCTCTTCCATTTCCATAATATTGTACTCAAGTACATCGCCCTTGTATAGACCCTCTATATACTCCTTCCACCTTTCTGCTTTCCCTTCTTTGCTTAGAACTGGGTTTCCATCTGAGCTCTTGATGTGTCATACAAGTGTTTCTCTTATCTCCAAAGGTCTCTTTAATTTTCCTGTAGGCAGTATCTATCTTACCCCTAGTGAGATAAGCCTCTACATTCTTACATTTGTCCTCTAGCCCTGCTTAGCCATTTTGCACTTCCTGTCGATCTCATTTTTGAGACGTTTGTATTCCTTTTTGCCAGCTTTATTTACTGCATTTTTATATTTTCTCCTTTCATGAATTAAATTCAATATTTCTTCTGTTACCGAAGGGTTTCTGCTAGCCCTCGTCTTTTTACCTACTTGATCCTCTGTTGCCTTCACTGTTTCATTCCTCAAAGCTACCCATTCTTCTTCTACTGTATTTCTTTCCCCCATTCCTGTCAATTGTTCCCTTATGCTCTCCCTGAATCTCTGTACATCCTCTGGTTCTTTCAGTTTATCCGGGTCCCATCTCCTTAAATTCCCACCATTTTGCAGTTTCTTCAATTTTGATCTGCAGTTCATAACCAATAGATTGTGGTCAGAGTCCACATCTGCCCCTGGAAATGTCTTACAATTTAAAACCTGATTACAAACTGAAAATTTAATGTTGGCTAATGTCCCACATACACTCACACATGTACTCTCATTCACACTCACTCTAACACAAAACATTAATATCTTCTTGAAATTCTTAAAGTTATTACTACAGCACAATTAGAAAGGTTTTCTAAAATGAGAACTTTCCAAATTTGAATCTAAATACTGAAGTAGTTATCATATCTTTTCAGATAGTCACAGTTGGTTTTTTGAGTGTCGGATAATTACGTTTTTACTGACTTTTCTTTGTTTTTTACAACTTCCAAATTATGACAGTTATTGACTTCAGATTTTGACAGATTGTTCCTTTACACAACAGAAGGTTACGTACCTAATATGAAGTTCCTCGTGCTATTTCTAGATCAGTTATTAATTTTTATAATTCCAGAGAATGTAACTACTCAGTAAGCGCCTCTCCGCTACTTTCACACGCTGCAAATAAATGGTTCAAATGGCTCTGATTACTACGGAACTTAACTTCTGAGGTCATCATTCCCCTAGAACTAAGAACTACTTAAACCTAAGTAACCTAAGGACATCACACACATCCATGCCCGAGGCAGGATTCGAACCTGCGACCGTAGCGGTCGCGCCGTTCCAGCCTGTAGCGCCTAGAACCTCTCGGCCAATGCAGCCGGCGCTCACACGCTGCAGTCACGCCATATGGTCATGACGCACGTCTACAGGACACAGCTCGCCCATTGCAGATTGTATAAGATTCTGATAGCTTACACTGGAGCCCACATACATTCATACCAGAAAGCTTTAATAGACAAATTGGCGATCACGCCCTAGCTGCCACGCCTCAATTTGGCATGCATATATCCCAAAGCCAAAGCAACCTGCCGGAAAAACCAAATAATTCTCTCCTTATACGGGACCACATAATTGAGCGAACACCGGGACATATGGAAGTTTGGGTCCGTCAGGGAAACGAGCTCGGATAGAAGAAACACGTAGCCGGCAAGGTAGCAGAGCGTGTTTGATATGCCCTCTGTAATAAAAAAAACTGAGTGAACGAATCAACGCTGAACTTGAACGGGCGTCATCGGACGTCCGCCCTAAACAAATGTAACGACGAATAACAAACAAAATGAAAAATAAAGCAGTTAAGACGACTGCTCGCATGAAGCGAGAAATCCGGGTTCGAGTCTCGGTCTGACACAAATTTTGATTTGTTTACAGGACATTGCCTAACTATGGCGGTACTGCATTCGCAGTTTGCGAACACATTTCATGAAGCTAAATTATGTTGCATTTTTTACAGTCGCAGTATTTGTCTTGCACAGCACAGCGGTCATTACATCAGATAGGTCTGACAAGCACTATGCTGTTTTTGTTAGCAGAAGACTCTAAAAATAATCTCAAGTACTTACAGAATATGAAGCCAATAAGAGTCATAATGCAATGTGGTTTGAATACATTAATATTTCCGTGAGCGCGCGCGCGCGCGCACGCTTGTGTGTGTGTGTGTGTGTGTGTGTGTGTGTGTGTGTGTGTGTGTAGCCGGCTGCAGTGGACGAGCGCTTCTAGGCGCTTCAGTCCGGTACCGCGCGACCGCTAGGGTCGCAGGTTCGAATCCTGCCTCGGGCATGGATGTGTCTGATGTCGTTAGGTTAGTTAGGTTTAAGTAGTTCTAAGTCCAGGGGACTGATGACCTCTGATGTTAAGTCCCACAGTGCTCGGAGCCATTAGAACCATTTTGTGTATGTGTGTGTATGTGTGGTTCAAAAATGGGCAAATGGCTCTGAGCACTGTGGGACTCAACATCTGAGGTCATCAGTTCCCTAGAACTTAGAACTACTTAAACCTAACAAACGTAAGGACATCAGACACATCCATGCCCGAGGCAGGATTCGTATCTGCGACCGTAGCAGTCGCTCGGTTCCAGATTGAAGCGCCTAGAACCGCTCGGTCACAAAGGCAGGCTGTGCGCGTGTGTGTATGTGTGTGTGTGGGGGGGGGGGGGGGGGGGAGGGGGGAGCGTGGTCGGGTGGGTGGGTGGGAGGGTTGGGAGGGTGGGCGGGCGGTGCGGCTCGGAAGGGGGGGGGGGGGGGGTGAGATGGAAAAAGAGTCCCACACTAGAATCATAAACTCAATAGAATCCTGGCTGGAGTGTTTTACAATTGCTTGTAATTAATTTTCTGCTGTCACAGTTAAGTTACTCTATCGTTCTTACCCGTATCAATGTAAACATTCTTTCTTTCGCCTTCATTTACATTGTCATTAACACAGAGAGCAATATTTTCATTTGCAGTAACAGTCACTCATTTAGTGGCATCGCAATAGGGATGCGGCCCTCAATATTGTTTAAATCTTTCTTTGGACAGGATCATAACGAATGATACTAAAAACTACCTTTTATGTAGTAAATTGGTCTAAAAAAAATAATCTGAGTATGCAAGCCATTGCAGATGCCTTTGACATGAAAATTCATATTGTCATCGTAGGGGTTTGATATGGAAACAACCGAGGGTTCAGGGCTGCAATTAGTTTTTGCCCAGTTTCTTTAACAGTAGGCATGACGAAATTAGCACCTCCAGTTTCGCATTTCAGCTTTGAAAAGTTCTGACACTGTTTTTTTGTCGAGTTTACATGACACATGTAATCACATAAATTTGGAATATAACAAATGTAAAGTGTGACTTAAACTGTATCTCGTCATGCGCGAATACTTTCTTGGTCATTTTCTTTATATTGTCAAAACACATTTTCAAAATTTTCCTGTCGAGATTTGTCCCTATGTTTTCTGAATTAAAGTCAATCTCAGTTTCTTTCCACATCTTTTCTTTGTTGGCTACAGTAACTTCATACGTTTATTGCCTTCTATTGTGTCTTTATACATAAAACTTGTACGCCTCACGCCCAAGATTCAAGTAACAATGAACAAACTAAAAAAAAGTGTAGTTACCTGTTTTTAAGAGATGCTGGAAGTGGTGGCCGTAGGTATCTAGGTATCACTGACTTCGTGCGATGACCTTACAAGTAACACGCTATAATTCTACAGGGCTGATGTTGTTAATTTCTCTACCAATGTTCCGTTTAAGGTTTCTATTGTGCGATGATTATCAGCATTAACTTTGCCCTTTAGTGTACGCCATAAATAAAAACCATACACAATGTTCTGTCTTCAAGGGAACACGCGGGCGATGCGGGCCGTACTTACGTTGCACGTGCGAGCGATTCTTCCATCTTGTTGGAATATTGCTTCGAAAGAGTCAAAGATGTCTATATAATTGCCACGGTTTAAGGTGTAATTGAAAAATATGGAGCCAATAAAGCGCATGCTAGACAACGCACACCAAATACCTATCTTCTCTGAGTGGAGAGGTTCTTCGTACAGAATATATTTGTTGTCCTGCGACCAGTTTCTGCAGTTCTGGGAGTTTACATAACCTGACAAATGAAACAAGGCCTCGTCTGATATGAAGTAAAGCTAGGAGTCCAAGCAACCGTTAGCAACTCATGTTAACAGAGTGTGACAATAATGAAGTCTCTTTTCCTAATCCTCAAATTTCAACTCTTACACCACACTCGCACGACAGACTAGGCTTCCACATTCTTTACCAACTCTCAGGCACGTTAGTAACTATTGAACTCAAAATATCAGATCAAATTGAAGATCCAGCAGACCCTCAGATGATGAGCTAATTACTATGAAACTATGAGAGAGAATTAAACAGAACAGATATTTCTAGTCCAGGACTCCAAGTATTGCAGAGTTAGCCCAAGTGAAAGTGGAGCCACCGGAAATTAATTTGAGCGATTTAATGTAGGCAGGTACTGATGTGACTCAGGTATTATCAGATGAAACGGTGAACCTGTTGGCACCAGAAGCAAAGCGCCATGGGCAAAATGTCTTACTGCTGTTACTAATTGCAACGTTAGGGAATCTAAAGCTAGAATTCACTGATGAAATCGGCAAAGTAGTGCAAACCGATATCAAGAAAGAAAGTAACATATACAAGTAGTAAATTCTCATGTGTCCTCTGAAATTAACAGATTAAAAACGGGTGTAAAGCTCGTCGTTGGTGAATTCAGTTACACACACAGTAGAAAAAGACTGTTACTAAAGGATAATCTGATAGTGTTGCAGTTCGCAATACTAGTAACAAATGTCAGAAACAATTAGTACCAAAAATCTCGAAAATATTGGAAGAGAATCATGGTAGCATAAAGCTAGGACGAACAAGGTATGAAATTAAGATTAATAATGAGTTAAAGGGGTGTGCAAACTTTTTCTGGTAGTTCAGCAGATGCAGTATTAATCGCTGTAGGAAATTTAAGTAGTTACAAAATTGTTCGTACATACAGGCGTTCCTGGATGTGTTGCTTGTACGCTGGTCACAGCAAGAACACATTTTCTTGTGGTAGAACATTTGTGAAGGGATGATGCTAGATGGGCTAAAGAGGTGTTCAGTTCTTGTACGGATCTAGCAGAATGTAAAGACAAGTTTTTAAAAGAATAGTGGTCTGCAGAAATTCAGAGGGAGTTACTGGTGGATTTCTGGAGTGGTAGCCAATATCAAGCAGATCGTTGGACCATGAAGGAATTCTGCGAATTTTGATTGAAGTGAATACAATGCGTTGACTACGGTATGGCGATCTTACTGTTCGCTGTAGGTATAGGCCAAATGTTGGCGTTGTATTTCCACGAGGAACTGGTAGCGGCAGCAAGGGACTTCTGCGAGAGGAATGTGAGGTTCCTGAAACTGTGAAATGCTTCCACGTCAGAGAGAGGTCAGAAAAACAGGTAGCCATGTGGAGGAGATCTGAGGTCGGTATGGTTTATGAGCAGCAGTAGGTGTTCGCATAATGCACGTTATGAGCGACTGTATTGGTTCCAGCGTGAGGAGGGATCAGAATATGGTAATCAGCTTATTCCTGATGACCTGTTAAACTAAAAAGTGTCTTTATGTGGTACTGGCCAGAGTCAGAGAGTTCCGAGATCCTATTAGGTGACAGAAATTCGGAAAGTAATCAGTATGGAAGGCAAGTGAATACAGATCATCCACCGGCAGCTGCATATGTATGACGTGGCTGGTGAGGTGCAGTCGCTGGTGGTGATAGTAGGCACACCAACTAACACGCCGCGTTAGCGACTTTGGAGAAGAATTATAGCGAGGCATTCCTGACGAGTGTTATCACAGAACAAAAGAAGAGAGCGCATGAAACTGCAGAAAGTTTGACCAACGCAGGTGGTGTGAGGACGCGTCTGACATAATGAAAGTTCACAGGCAGGGAAGTGTTTGGAACTGCGAGGATATTTGAAGAGCAAGAAGAAACAATAAAGGTTCATTGAATTAGCAAGCGTGGGATTTGTGAGGTTCAAAATCTTAAATTCAAACTGGCATGAACAAATACACTGACGAGGAACAAATGGGTGAACTGATACCAGCTACAAAAAAGGAAAGCATGGTAGTGCTGAGTGGAGAATGCAATGTTAACTTTAAGTGTGTGTTCGAGCAAAATTCCGAATATGAACGATCGTTAAGAACAGATAACAAGGAAATTGAGCTTTTAGGTGCCTGGGATGAGTGGGTGGAGGAACAGGGCATGTGTTAACAGGCGCTTCACTACAGGCTGCTTAAAGAATTCCAGTGTTTGCCAGTAGGAAGAGTAAAATCAAAAACAGCCCTAAGTAGCCCAGATTTTGATCAGAAGGCTATAATTAACGATCTGTTAGTGTAAGATGAGCAAGTTACCATTGTAGTTGATGGGGGTCCTACTGTTTCCATAAGTGGGGCTGTCTCTGTCTAGACAGAGGTTGCGAGATTCGGCCATTGCGGGAGAGTATTTTGCAGTTTTGTCTAAAAAAAATGATATTACTATGTGGTCAGTCTCAACCGTGAAAAACTTCAGGATCACCAGAAAGATATCCAAAGCTATTTGTCATGAAGTGACATTATCTATGATAACTGCGAATGTCCTAGTGGATCACACATTCCTAAAAATTCCTAAGCACAGTGTATATCTGCTGGTTGGTGTCGATTTCTTGAATGTGTATCACTGTGAGGTGAATTTTGAATTGTGTTCTCTGAACATGTATTGTGAAGGAAGGGAGTAGTGGTACAGTTATTACAGCAAAAGGAGCCAGGTAAGGGAATCTCCAAATGAAAGAGAAGGGATGAAAGTAGTTTCGAGAAAGAAAGACTAAGTATAAAGTTGTATGGCTTGAAAGTTCAAAGAGCAGCAGAAAATGTTTGTAGTCACTATCGATGAAAGCAGATTGGAGTAAAGTGAAGGTGAGTTAGATGAAGGGAGGCTAGTAGACAATACGCTATCCTAATGGAAAATTGTAGGGGCACTCTTACTCTTTGAGAGACTGCATAGCATTGCAACTGTGTGCACCTCAGCTGTCTAGAGCCATTCTTTCTTTCTGGGTCTAGTCTCTTCCATCGTCCGTTTCTGTCTTTTGATTTTAGTAGCGTGAAAAGTTTCTAGCTTTGTAATCGATCTGATTTGAGGCCAAAGTAAGACAAAAGAGCGATGTGAGGAAAGCTGTTGATGTAAGGGTTAATTTTCAAATGCGGCAAATAAATTTAACAGGAAAGGCAACTACATGCTCAATATTTCCAGAATGATATTTTGACTCTACAGCGGAGTGTGCCCTAATATGAAGCTTCCTGCCAGATTAAAGTTGTGTGCCGGACCGAGACTCGAAATCGGGACCTTTGCTTTGAGCGGGCAAGTGCCCTATCACCTTTTTTTAAAAAAGGAAAAAGGATTTTGAAAGGTTTGTTTTTCTGTTTTTTATTTTTATTTTATTTTTATGCAAATGGATAAAGGAAAGCCGTTCCTCTTCTGCTAGATAAACAGAATAATAGGAAGTCTTCCCGTTACGACATAAGGATGCTCCATACTATAGCCCGCTGCGAATTTTTCGATCACTATCGTATCTTTGCTATGTTGTTTCCGTTCTTTGTTCTATCTCATAAAAAAAGGAAGTGGAAAGAGGTGCTATGCTTATCTTCTCATGTCATCGATAATCCATCTGCGAAGCGGATTATGGAATGCACTCCAAAGCAAATTAGAAAAATATTGGCTGTATTACGGTTCCTGACGATCGCGCAATGTCGTTCGTTGAGGTAATACCAAAAATCGGTTACTGTCTTTTCGCCATTACCAAATAGGTAGTGAACAGCGTGGCCGCTAATCCACGTCACAGAGTTCGTTTTTGCTCTTGGGAAATACATCTCATCGGAGATAGTTATCCCGTCGGGAGTCGTGCGTGTGAGAAAAGCCAATATCTGGCGCACCAAATACCAAACATCCTTTGCCGACCCGCATTCGAAACGATGTTCATCCGTGTCAATCACTTGGCATGTAGCACATCCATCTGAGCTACCAAAGCACGTCTCACGCCCCGCCCTCACAGCTTTACTTCTGCCAGTACCTCGTCTCCTACCTTCCAAACTTCACAGAAGCTCTGCTGCGAACCTTTGAGAACTAGCACTCCTGGAAGAAAGGATATTGCGGAGACATGGCTTAGCCATAGCCTGGGGGATGTTTCCAGAATGAGATTTCCACTCTGCGAAGGTCCCGAGTTTGAGTCTCGGTCCGGCACACAGTTTTCATCTGCCAGGAAATTTCACATGCTCAATATGTTCACCATTTTGATTTCTAACTTCCTTCAAACAAACACTGACGTTAGCGACGATCCTGATGCCCATGTCCTCTGTGATCTCACGGCAAACCGACTAAAATGAGCCACATATCGAAATGCTCAAGTACGAAATCCAACACAGGGTTTCCAGTACACAGCCTCGCTCAATCTTACATGAACCACTCATGATGAAGGTCATTGCAGTAGCAAGAAGCTGTGAAACGAAGTTATTGCGAAGCATGCTCATATAACAGACAATGTGCACACGTTCTTCAGCGAAAACTATAATCCTCAGTGCATGATGTTGAACTCTAATGAAACACTTCTAGACTTTCAGTAGCCCAAAGGCGTCCTTTTTTTGTTAACTGCGAATGTAAATAGTAAATATTACTCATCAGAAAACGAAATGTCGTTGAAAATTTGTTCCCTATCGTCCGCCCAGCAGGCAAACAGTAGTCTCTCCCGCTGGTGTTCTGCAGTGAGCTTCTGAGCAGATATCATGTTGCATGGGTACATCTGAAGGTTACTTTTAAGAATCCGTTGCATGGAGCGTCTGGGTATGACCAGTTGCATTGCTGCCTTTCTGCACAGTTTGCTGGGGCTTCTCTGTAGAGTAACTCGTACTGCCACAGAATTCTCTGGCGAACAACCAGGCTTTGGCCGACCTCGCTTCCAATATTAATGCTACCTGTACAAATTAATCATACAGCCTCGAAATGGTTCTCTTGCAAGGCGCCCACATTGTGTTAAACTGTTATCGAAACTGCCTCTGACAATTAGTCGCAACAGGACTTTTCGTTTCTTGAAAAAATTACACAACTGCCGATCGGTGCTGCTGCGTTGTTAGTCGTCCATTATTGTTGGCCATGCTGTAAAAACAAGTCTCCTAGCAACGGTATCCTCAATTAAACGTCATTTAGCAACTCATCTGTTTCTGTAAGCTCTACTGCTACTGCTGTTGAGCTGATCAATGGGATATCTGGTGTGACTCGTAAATTATACACAAAACAAATGGTGACGTATTTCGTGCACCGAGGAATGAAAGGTGGCCTCGAAATTGTAAACACAGAAGGATAAATGTGGCTCAACCAGTATATGAACTGCATAAACAGAGGGAGTGAACGCATTAATAAGTTTGGGAACATATTTAATGTTGGATGGTTGATGATGTAACGAGGTTGGAAAGGTCCAAACAGCGAAATACAAGGCGAAGTGTTGCTAAGTCGTGTGCTCTGTAATTGTTTTGAATTTAGTGGTAAAAAGTGATAAGGTTATCTGATAAAGGACTTGCACACTGAGTGAAGAAAAGTAGGTAATAGATGCTGCGCTTCACAATGGGCGAGCCAACATTAGATTAAGTAGCTGAAGAAAAAACTGTATGAGATGCCTTGAGCTCCAGAGTAATGAGAAATTTGTGAGTTCAGAGGAACTGACCTTTAGGGACCCGTATGTGTTAACAAAGACTGAACAGCCATGAGCACCAGTATAAGACTCGGTTAAGTGAAAGTAGAATATGTAGATACATGTATATAGAGATAGGGGAGAGAAAAGTCATACACTCCAAAAACATGTAGTACACAGTAATTAAGAGCACAATCGCAACAAATCTTAAGTAATAATGTTCATGGAAACGACATATATGATATTCTCTGTGTGACTCATATGCTTCAGGTACAGAAAAGATTCCAAGGTTTTCCAGATGTGGAGGAAGGGAGCATTGAGACTGAGGTTACCTGATAAGTTTGTGTGAGGTATCTGGGTAAAGGTTGTTAGTGAACTTGGCGAAGAGATAAAACAATAAGAGGTGGTCTGACGCCATGGTGAAATTGATTTAGACACTGTAATGTCTACAATGGAAAAAGAGAGACAACAAATAGGGATTAGCGTGGATAATGGCAGGAGGGCCGAAGGAGGCGCTGGCCTCCCACTGATGCAGCGACTGCCATTGTCCTCCCATACCCTCTGAGAATGGTAGACTTCAAGGTCGAGAAACAGACTTAGCTCTTCACTGTGACTTCAGTGTAAAGTGATGATGTGTGTAAGGAAGTGAATTGAGATGAATTGTGGGAACAAATAGGGAAAAGTGCCACAGCTGAACAAAGCATATACATGGCAGAGTGAAATAACACTATTAAAAGGACATATATTAGAATTAGATTTAAAAATTAGATGACGAGAGTCAGAAAATTGATTTCAATAAGTAAGTGTTTTGATTGGACACTGAGTAGAAATGTCTGTACTTATTGGGAAATGAAATCAGAATTAGTATAAGTGGTGGAAAAGACAGAGTTCACAGTAAAATGTTTTAGATTACAATGTTAACGATACAAAGAGTGGTGAAAAGATCCATGCCTAATTACCATAAAGATAAAAGATTTAGTTTGTGGTACTGTTCTTTAAAACTCATGAAAAGTTTATAAACAAGGCAAGCAGGGTGAGATGTGGCAGTTGTGTTGTCGTAACACTGCACATGCTCAAACTGATAACTGAAAATTTTGACACCAACTAGGATAATTACGGTACATAATTAGTTGGAAAAATGGTACTTAACTCAGGATTTTATTATAATAAGAATGGTAAAAACAGCAGAACGATGAGAGTATATAGATTGGAGATATTTAAATTTGAATTAAGTGAGCCTACAAGAAATGACTCAGAGATAGCTGGAAACTGGTTAGGTCAGATAGCGCGTGGGGGGTAGGCACAGACAACGGCACCCAAAATGGCCAGTCACCATGGCAATACAAGCCAGCAGGGATAGGAAAGAGTAGGAACAGATGCAAGGACACAGTGAAAGGTCCCAACGTGAAAGTTAAGTTGCAGTTCTCGTGGGCGGACATTCCTTCACTTTGGTCCCTGTGGATGAGTTCACCAGCAGACCAAGCCGAAAGAAAAAAATTGTCCCGCATACACTTTATTGTGGTGGACAGCAGAGAATTCGCTGGATTTATTGAAGCAATGTTTAACATCCATATACATTAATCATAGAGAATGATATAATTACAAGCTTAGTCAATATTTGCCAAACTCTGATATCTGACATCACTACAAGCAGGAATCGTGAGCAGTGGGGTGACACGCCATTATTATAAGAGACGCGGCTTGGCAATTAAATGGAACGGGTTGTTTGGGCACATACTGTGCTAGTAACGTCCTCTAAGTAAAGTCGCGCAGGCAGTGAATTTTAATAATGTGTTTGAAGTACATTTCTGCTGGTGATAAACTGCTGAGGCTTAGATGTTGGTAGTTGATGAGTGAAGTTTATGGTGTGTGTGATGCAGCACTCCCGCACGTGAAGGCAGGTGACAGTGGCATCCCGGCGAGCTGTTAACTATGCACGTATCGTCATCTTGTTGTCGTCAATGACCTTTTGCTCGCAACTCGCTATTGGTGACATTTATTGTCTTGACGAATGTCAGATTAATTATTTACCACTTTCCCAAGAATCCTAGAGAGGAGTGAGATGTCCCGCGTGCAAAGGGCATTAACGGCATTTCCTCAACATAAATCAGCTGTGTAGCAGCGTTTATAAAACATAAAGTGAGCGAGGTTTTGTGTGTGGCCCTTGTAACACTGTTAAAGACACTCTCATGTTTGAACAAACCCTGTGAATTCCGATAGGCGCAATCTTTGAATTTGTTTTGATGTAGTGACGAATGTAAACCACTTAATTTGAAGACACTGGGCCCTCGCATTATAGTTCACTTCTACCAGGATTAGTTTCTCTTTATTGGTCCAAATTGGTTCAAATTCCCCAAGTCTGTTTCTTTTAAAAATTTAATTAGGAGTAATTTATGTGTTGGAGGGAATAGTACTGATGACTGCATTAGAGATAAGGTCACGTGAGTTTTAAAGGTTGGGAGAATACAACTGGCCTTGAAGGATGCAGCACTGTGAGGTAGGTCAGTACCAACATGGTGCCCTGCATCCCTGTAAACTGCCGCCTTCTGTAATAGTGAGCTAAATCCAATAGTACGAAGTCAAGTGGGGTTTGTCATTCCATATTCTCTCAGAGCCAGTCGATGTAAATTTTGTTGCGTTCAGCGCCACAGTGTAAATTAATCTGAATGCGAGAGGATATTTTGAATATTTTGTTCAGTCTGTGTCCACAGCCTCCAAGAATTTTGTGAGAGAAAACATTATCCCTAGTAAATGTGTAATTATCCTTTATTTGTTGTGCGATTGGCTAATATCGATTCTTAAGTCATTTTCCAGCACTTATTCATAAGTATCACGCTACATGCCCTATGTTTTATGGCATACAATCGGAAAAACCGTTTCATACATACATTAGTTTCTGGAATAATATATCCGCATTGCAATCTGAGAACGAAAACATCGTTATGCGTGCAAATAACCTCTTCGTCTCGTGTTTAGATCATACGACTTCAATGTGGAATGAACGCACGAGACTACCGAGCAGCAGACATGCCAATGTCAATGTCTGCAAAGCTAATGTGCCATATTTGATTGTTTTCGTATTTATATTCGCGCATTACGAGAATATGCAGTTTCAGTGATACACAGCATGAAGGATATCTTCGAAACCCGTCATTTTTAGTAGAGTTTGCTCTGATAAAAGTGCCGGGAAATGTGCGTAAACGTGAAATGCGGATGGCTAGTGCACTTAACACTGAATTCGAGATCCAACTTTCCTTATTAGCAACAGTGCAAAGCGTGACATATATGTAGGTTGACAGTTTTCTGCTGGCTTCTCGTTACAACTGAGTAGGAAATTTAAAAACAGGACACTAATTACCGACGAACAACATTACCTGTAGAAAAGCTAGCAATAACTCTGTGGTTAGTAGTAACTGGAAACAGTTACGTCTGTGACTGTTCCGCATTTCAGTAGCTTCTATACAGGGTGGTCCATTGATCGTTACCGGGCCAAATATCTCACGAAATAAGTGCCAAACGAAAAAAACTACAAAGAACGAAACTCGTCTAGCTTGAAGGGGGAAACCAGATGGCGCTATGGTTGCAGGCTAGATGGCGCTGCCGTAGGTCAAACGGATATCAACTGTGTTTTTTTTTAATAGGAATCCCCATTTTTTATTACATATTCGTGTAGTACGTAAAGAAATATGAATTTTTTAGTTGCACCACTTTTTTCGCTTTGTGATAGATGGCGCTGTAATAGTCACAAACATATGGCTCACAATTTCTGACGAACTGTTGGTAACAGGTAGATTTTTTTAAATTAAAATACAGAACGTAGGTAATTTGAACATTTGATTACGGTTGTTCCAATGTGATACATGTACCTTTGTGAACTTATCATTTCTGAGAACGCGTGCTGTTACCCCGTGATTACCTATAAATACCACATTAATGCAGTAAATGCTCAAAACGATGTCCGTCGACCTCAGTGCATTTGGCAATACGTGTAACGACATTCCTCTCAACAGCGAGTAGTTCGCCTTCCGTAATGTTCGCACATGCATTGACAATGCGCTGACGCATGTTGTCAGGCGTTGTCGGTGGATCACGATAGCAAATATCCCTCAACTTTCACCACAGAAAGAAATCCGGGGACGTCAGATTCGGTGAACGTGCGGGCCATGAAATATGCCTGTCATGAAATATGTTATTCAATACCGGTTCGAGCGCACGTGAGCTATGTGCCGGACATCCATTCTGTCAAGCAGTGAAATATCTTGTAGCAACATCGGTAGAACATTACGTAGGAAATCAGCATACATTGCACCATTTAGATTGCCATCGATAAAATGGGGGCCAATTATTCTTCCTCCCACAATGCCGCACCACACATCAACCCGCCAAGGTCGCTGATGTTCCACTTGTCGCAGCCATCGTGGATTTTCCGTTTATTAATAGTGCATATTATGCCGGTTTACGTTACAGCTGTTGGTGAACTGACGCTTCGTCCCTAAATAGAACGCGTGCAAAAAATCTGTCATCTTCCCGTAATTTATCTTGCGCCCAGTGTCAGAACTGTACACTGTGTAATGTATCACGAAGCAAATACCGTCCGCACTGGCGGAATGTTACGTGATACAACGTACTCATACGTTTGTAGCTATTACAGCGCCATCTATCACAAAGCGAAAAAAATGGTCCGACTAAAACATTCATATTTCTTTACATACTACAAGAATATATAATAAAAATGGGGGTTCCTATTTTTAAAAAAACGCAGTTGATATCCGTTTGACCTATGGCAGCGCCATCTAGCCTGCCAACCATAGCGCCATCTGGTTTCCCCCTTCAAGCTAGACGAGTTTCGTTATTTGTAATTTTTTCGTTTGATGCTTATTTCGTGAGATATTTGGCCCGGTCTCTATCAATGGACCACCCTGTTTATCAATTTCTGATGTCTGCAATGACATGGACGATATGTTAAGAGAATAATAATGATGGAAAAGGCTGTGAATGACTATCTCAAGGAAAACACACACACACACACACACACACACACACACACACACACACACACACACACACACGCACGCACACACACACACACACACACATGCACACATGTGTGAACCATGGACCTTGCCTTTAAGCGATACAGATAGCCGTACCATAGGTGCAACCACAACGGAGGGGTATCTGTTGAGAGGCCAGACAAAGCTGTTGCTCCTGAAGAGGGGCAGTACCCTTTTCAGTAGTTGCAGGGGCAACAGTCTAGATGATTGACTGACTTGGCCTTCTAACATTAACCAGAACGGCCTTTCTGTGTTGGTACTGCAAACGGCTGAAAGCAACGGGAAACTACAGCCGTATTTTTTCCCGAGCATGCAGCTTTACTGCATGGTTAAGTGATGATGGCGTCCTCTTGGGTATAATATTCTGGAGGTAAAATAGTCCCCCATTCGGATCTCTGGGCGTGGACTACTCAGGAGGACATCATTACCAGGAAAACAAAACCGGTGTTCTACGGATCGGACCGTGGAATATCAGATCCCATAAGCAGATAGGTATGTTTGAAAATTTAAAAAGGGAAATGGATAGTTTAAAGTTAGACATAGTGGAAATTAGTGAAGTTCAGTGGCAGGGGAGCAAGACGCCCGGTCAGGTGAATACGGGGCTATAAACAGAAAATCTAATAGGGGTAATGCAGTAGTAAGTTTAGTAATGAATAAAAAAAATAGGAACGCGGCTAAGCTAGTATCAACAGCATAGTGAACGCATTCTTGTAGCCAAGAGAGATACAAAGCTGACACTTACCATAGTTTGTGTAGCACCTAGCTCCGCAGATGACGAAGAGATTGAAGAAATATATGATGAGATAAAAGAAGTTAAGGGAGACGAAAATTTAATAATCATGGGTGATTGGAATTCGATGGTAGGAAAATGAACAGAAGGAAAAATAGTAGGTGAATATAGACTGGAGGAAAGGAATGAAAGAGAAAGCCTCCTGGTAGAATTTTGCGCATAGTATAACTTGATCGTACCTAACGCTTGGTTTAAGAATCATGCAAGAAGGCTGATATGTGGAAGAGGCCTGGAGACACAGAAAGATTTCAGGTGGAGTTTAGACAGAGATTTCGGAACCAGGTATTAAACTGTAAGACATTTCCAGGCCAGATGTGTACTCTGGCCACAATTTATTGGTTATGAACCGTGGATTAAAACTGAAGAAACTGCAAAAAGGTAGGAATTTAAGGAGATGGGACCTGGATAAACTTAAAGAGCCCGAGGTTGTAGTGACTTTCAGAGAGAGCTTTAGGGAACGATTGACAAATACAGGGGAAAGAAATACAGTAGAAGAAGGATGGGTAGCATTAAAAGATGAAATAGCGAAGGCAGCAGAGGATGAAGTAGGCAAAAAGACGAGGGCTGGTAGAAATCCTTGGGTAACAGAAGAGAGATTGAATTTACCTGATGAAAGGAGGAAATATAAAAACGCAGGAAACGATGCAGACGAAAAGAAATACAAACGTCTCAAAAATGAGATCGACAGGAAATGAAAAATGGCTAAGCAAGGATGGCTAGAGAACAAATGTAAAGATGTAGAGGTAGATATCACTCGGGATAAGATAGATACTGTCTACAGGAAAATAAAACAGACCTTTGGAGAAAAGAGAACTACTTGTATGAATATCAAGAACTCAGATGGGAAACCAGTCCAACGCACAGAAGGCAAAGCAGAAAGGTGAAAAGAGTATATAGAGGGTCTATAGAAGTGCGAGGTATTGGAGACCAATATTATGGAAATGGAAGGGAACGTAGAGGAAGATGAGAAGGGAGACATGATACGGCGTGAAGAATTTGATAAAGCACTGAAAGACTTAACTCGAAACAAGGCGCCGGTTAGTCGACAACATTCCATTAGAACTACTGATAGTCTAGGGAGAGTCAGCCATAACTAGATTCTACCATCTGATGAGCAAGATGTATGAAACAGGCGAAATACCCTCTGACTTAAAAAAGAATGTATTAATCCCAATCCCAAAGAAAGCAGGTGTTAACAGGTGTGAAAATTACCGAAATGTCAATTAATAAGTCATGGCTGCAAAATACTAACACGAGTTCCGTACAGACATTGGAAAAACTGTTGGAAGCTGACTTCGGGGAAGAACAGTTTCGATTCGGTAGAAATGTTGGAATACGTAAGACAATACTGACAATACTGACCCTTCGACTTGTATGTGTATTGTCATATCGCTGTCTTGGTTGCGGAGTATCTTTGCGCATGGCCACGATTTTTGCAGAGTCGATCATGGTACACGGAGCTGTTATGTTGTGCTGTGGGTTACTCTACATGTGGAAGGCATTATTACGGAAGTTCAAGTGTTACTACAAGTGCTATTACAGTGAAATATTGACATATGGAAGTGGATTCAGAGAAAAGTGCGTAAAGAAGTAATGAAATACGAGCAGTGCCGCCGATAAAGTGTTTAAGTTTTTCCCCGTTGCGTGTTGTCTTCGGTCTCCCAGAATGACTAGTGTGAATTAGAAAAAATAGTTACCACAAAGGAGTGCAATCAAGTGCCTGTGTCTTGCAGCGAGCGTGAAAACGTGCATCCGCATCATCAACAATTAGCTGCGCCACGACGGTTAGGCGCACGCTCTTACAAGTGACAACTGCAAACTGTTTTTTAACGTTATGAACAGTGTTATATTATTACAAATATCAAAAAAGACTGGTACCAGATATCTGTGTATTCCGCAACATCAACAATGACCTGCATCATGTCGGTTACGCATACGCTCATCCAAATGATACTTGTGGACTGATAATCATCAATATGTCAATTGGCATAAATACTTATGACTTAGAAAGTAAACAGTGGAACGTGCTATTTTCTTAGCATCTCAGAATATAATTGTTCTTACAAGACGTAGGACAGTGTTGCATTTAATTCAGAATGGCTCCCCTAAATCCACCTGCATATTTTAGATACGTAATTGCAGGTAAGCCAGCAGCAGTGTGGAGCAGAACAATACGACTGCCGCGGGAGTATCAGGTACGTGGTGTGGATAGGGTGCGCGGGCAAGAGCACATGTCCAGTTTAAGGGACCTACACCTTTAGTACCCCGGGTGTGTTACAGACTGACCTTATAAGATAGATTAACGAAAAGCAAACCTATGTTTCTTGCATTTGTAGACTTAGAGAAAGCTTTTCACAATGCTGACTGGAATACACTCTTTCAAATTCTGAAGGTGGCAGAGGTAAAATACAGGAAGCGAAAGGCTATTTACAATTTGTAGAGAAACCAGATAGCAGTTATAAGAGTCGAGAGGCATGAAAGGCAAGAGTTGAGGGGCATTAAAGGGAAGCAGTAGTTGGGAAGGGAGTGAGACCGGGTTTTAACCTATCCCCGATGTTATTCAATCTGTATATTGAGCAAGCAGTAAAGGAAACAAAAGAAAAATTCTAATTCCGTCAGAGACAGCAAAGGAGTTGGAAGAGCAGCTGAATGTAATGGAAAGTGTTTTGAAAGGAGGGTGTAAGATGAACATCAACCAAAGCAAAACGAGGAAAATGGAATGTAATCGAATTAAACCTGATGATTCTGAGGAAATTAGATTAGGAAATGAGACACCTAAAGTAGTAAATGAGTTTTGCTGTTTGGGCAGGTAAATAACTGATGATGGTCGAAGTAGGCAGGATATAAAATTTAGACTAGCCATGACAAAGAAAGCGTTTCTGAAGAAGAGAAATATGTTAACATCGAGTATAGATTTAAATGTTAGGAAGTCTTTCCCCCGAAAGTATTTCTATTGAGTGTAGCCATGTGTGAAAGTGGAATATTGACGATAAATAGTTCAGACAGGTAGAGAATAGAATCTTTCGAAATGTGGTGCTTCAGAAGAATTTTGAAGTTTAGATGGGTAGATCATGTAACTAACGAGGAGGTGCTGAATAGAACTGGGGAGAAGAGGAATTTGTGGCACAAACTGACTAAAAGAAGCGGTTGGTTTGTAAGATACACTCTGAGGCATCAAAATATCACCAATGTAGTACTGGAGGTAATCCTGGAGGTTAAAAATGGTAGAGGAGACCAAGGGATGAATACACTAAGCAGATTCAGAAGAATGTAGATTGCAGTAGTTACTCGGAGATCTCCGGGAGGGGACTACCCAGAAGGACATCGTTATCACGAGAAACAAAAGAGACGTTCTACGGAGCGGAGCGTGGGATGTCAGATCCCTTAATCGGGTGGGTAGATTAGAAAATTTAAAAAGGAAATGAATAGGTTAAAGGTAGATATAGTGGGAATTAGTGAAGTTCGGTGGCAGGAAGAACAGGACTTCTGGTCAGGTGAATACAGGGCTATAAATATATTGTCAACTAGGGACAATGTAGGAGTAGGTTAAATAATGAATTTAAAAATAAGAATGTGGATAAGCTACTACCTATAGCATAGTGAATGCATTATTGTAGCCAAGATAGACATGAAGCCCACACTCACCACAGTAGTAAAAGTTTATGTGCCAACTAGCTCACCAGATGAGGAGGAGATAGATGAAATGTATGACGATTTTAGGAAAGGGAAGAGAAGGAAAAGTGGTAGGTGAATATGGACTCGGAGAAAGGAATGAAAGAGGAAGCCGCCTGGTATAATTTTGCACAGAGCATAATTTAATTATAGCTAACACTTTGTATAAGAATCATGAAAGAAGGATGTATACATGGAGGAGGCCTGGAGACACTGGAAGGTTTCAGACTGATTATATAATGGTTAGGCAGAGATTGAGGAACCACATTTTAAGCTGTAAGACATTTCCAGGGGCAGATGAGGACTCTGACCACAATTTATTGGTTATGAACAGCAGATTAAAACTGAAGAAACTGCAAAAAGGTAGCAATTTAAGGATATGGGACCTGCATAAACTGAAAGAACGAGAGGTTTTTGTTTCAGAGAGAACTTTAAGGAACGATTGACAAGAACAGAGGAAAGGAATACAGCAGAAGAACAATGGGTAGCTTTCATAGATGAAATAGTAAAGGCAGAAGTGGACCAATTAGGTAAAAAGACGAAGGCTAGGAGAATCCTTGGGTAACACAAGAGGTATTGAATTTAATCGATCAAAGGAGAAAATATAAAAATGCAATAAATGAAGCAGGCGAAACGGAATACAAACGTCTAAAAAATGAGATCGACGGGATGTACAAAATGGCTTAGCAGGAATGGTTAGAGGACAAATATATAGATGTAGAAGCATATATCACTAGGTTCAAATGGCTCTGAGCACTATGGGACTTAACGGCTGAGGTCATCAGTCCCCTAGAACTTAGAACTACTTAAACCTAACTAACCTAAGGACATCACACACATCCATGCCCGAGGCAGGACTCGAACCTGCGACCATATCAGTCCTACGGTTGCGGACTGCAGCGCCTACAACCGCTCGGCCACCGCGGCCGGCATATATCACTAGGGGTAAGATATATACTGCCTATAGGAAAATTAAAAGACCTTTGGAGAAAAGAGAACCATCTGTATGACTATCAAGAGGTCAGATGGAAAACCATTCCTAAGCAAAGAAGGGAAAGCAGAAAGGTGGAAGGAGTAGGTAGAGCGTCTATGCAAGGGAGACTTACCCGAGAGCTGTGTTATTGCATAAAAGAAGACTTAGAGGAAGATGCGAAAGTAGACAAAGCACTGAAAGTTTTAAGTCAAAGAAAGGTCTCGGGACTAGACAACATTCCATTAGAGCTACTGATGACAAAACTCTTCCATCTGGTGAGCAAGATGAATGAGACAAGCGAAATATCCTCAGACTTCAAGAAGAATATAATAGCCCATTTCCTATGAAAGCAGGTATTAACAGGTGTGAAAATTACCGAACCATCAGTTTAATAAGTCACAGCTGCAAAGGACTGGCACGAATCCTTTACAGAAGAATGGAAAAACTGGTAGAAGCCGACCTTGGAGAAGATAAGTTTGGATTCTGGAGAAATGTAGGAACACGCGAGGCAATACTGACCCCACAACTTCTCATAAAAGATAGGTAAAGGAAAGGCAAACATACGTTTATAGCTTTTATAGATTTAGAGAAAGCGTTTGACAATGTGTACTGGAACATTTTCTTTCGAATTCTACAGGTGTCAGGAGTAAAATGCAGGGAGCGAAAGGCTATTTACAATTTGTACAGAAACCAGATGGCAAACTAAGAGTTGAGGAGCATGAAAGGGAAGCAGTGGTTGAGAAGGGAGTGGGACTGCGTTGTAGCTTATCCCCGATGTTATTCATTCTGTATATTGTGCAAACAGTAAAGGAAGCAAAAAAAAATGAAGTCCATGGAGAAGAAATAAAAACTTTGAGGTTTGCCACTGACATTTTAATTCTGTCAGAGGTTGCAAAGAACTTGGAAGACAGTTGAATGGAATAGACATTATCTTGAAAGAAAGATATAAGATGAACATCAACAAAAGCAAAACGAGGATAATGGAATGTAATCGAATTAAATCAGGTGATGCTGAGGGAATTAGATTAGGATATGAGACACTTAAAGTAGTAAATGAGTTTTGTTATGTGGGAAGCAAAATAACTGATGGTGTTCGAAGTAGGGAGGACATAAAATGTAGCTGCCAATGGCGAGAAAAGCATTTCTGAAGAAGAAAAATTTGCTAACATCGAGTATAGATTTAAGTATCAGGAAGTCGTTTGTGAACGTATTTGTGTCGAGTGTAGCCATGTATTGAAGTGAAACATGGACAATTAACAGTTTAGACAAGAAGAGAATAGAAGCCTTTCAAATGTGGTGCTATAAAAACGTGCTGAAGATTAGATAGGTAGATCACTAATTAATGAGGAGCTACTGAATATAATTGGGGAGAAGAGTAATCTATGGTACAACCTAATTAAAAGAAGGGATCGCTTGGTAGGACACATTCTGAGCCACCAAATGATCACCAATTTAGCACTGGAGGGAAGCTTGGGGTGTACAAATCGTAAAGGGAGACTAAGAGATGAATACAGAAAACAGATTCAGAGGGATGTAGGTTGCAGTAGTTACTCGGAGATGACAAGTCTAGCACAGGACAGGGTAGCATGGAGAGCTGCATCAAACCAGTCTTTGGACTGAAGACCGCAACAGCAACAATGATTAGTTAACATACAAATATTTGTATACTTCATACTAGATATTTTGCACGTAATTTATATAAAACTTTGCTCCATTTCATGTACAAATCAATAATTCTTCTCATCTCACGAGAAAGAACAAGAGACAAGATCATGAAGATTCAGTTTTTCTTTTCTAGTCATATTTCTCACATATTTTCAATGATTATACTGTTTATTTTATAAAATCACAGTTACGTTATTTCCAATAAAATACATAAAAATTTTTAGAATGACAATTTTTTTTACCACATACTATATACCATTATATCTGCTCCTACTGTCGCTATACGGTCATACTTAAGTTCTTGTTTGTAATAGCAGACAGTAGCAGGAATTAACTTGATTATAAAAATTTACGGTGTGCGTTCATGGTTTTTGAGAACCACAGGTTTTTAACTCTGAGTAATGTAGGTGTATGGTCCAGTGAAGTATCTTTTATTATGTGATCAGAAGATAGTAAAGGGTGCGAGGGTTTTATTCAGCTTTTCTTCTCACGAGAGCCACATGTTTACCCAACTGAACACTAAAACTTACTTCTTTATAAACAATATTATACAAAAAGCTGCCTACAGTGAAATTAGGATCTCATTATTATCCTTAGATATATTTTGGCTTATAACAAACAATGTTTTTCAACTACGATATTTTGAGCTGCGTTTTTCTAAAAGCCGTTGCATTGTTTCACCTCGCCGTTAGAATTATCAGCATTGTTGACTCCCAATCTAGCCTGAAAGCTTGCAGCAGCCCCATCAAGCTGACCACCGTGTTTTGTCTTGTGTGTTAAGTCGCATCCCCAGGCTACTACGACGGCTTAGGTGTAGCGCAGTGAAATCTCAACATAAGACAAGAGCGGGGTGTACGTGGGCTAGGCGTCAGTTCAAAAAGTTCGCCATACGTTTGTAATACGCTCTGAAATAGTTCGCCATGTCGACGTTTCGATGCACCGCGCACACTTAGTCTCACTTGCCTCTTCTAATACCTCCTCAGATTTTCACTTTACTGCACAAATAAAGTTTCATTAAATTTGTTCATAAGCATTTGTCATCATTATAACACTTCACTCTTGTGCTTAGTT
This sequence comes from Schistocerca gregaria, assembly GCF_023897955.1. Classification (NCBI taxonomy): domain Eukaryota; kingdom Metazoa; phylum Arthropoda; class Insecta; order Orthoptera; family Acrididae; genus Schistocerca; species Schistocerca gregaria. The sequence goes on from NC_064920.1 coordinate 644,036,538, forward strand.
CGTGTCGTCCTTGTTTTCGTACTGGTAACAGATAAGTTTGTCACTAGTACAGCGTTTTACATAGCATTTTATACGTAAATATGTACATTAATTTATTTTACACATTCAAGTCACAATAAGATTTTATCAAGCATTCAAAAATGTTCTTTTAATTGCTATTGGGCATAAGAAGTCTCTGCTGAACTAATACAAAAACACGTAATTTGATTTCTTGAAGAGACGGGTTGAATCTGTTTTTATTTTTGTTTTCAGGCAAATGAACGTCCTGAGTATCACCAAATTCATGTGACTGTTAAAGTAGTAACCGAAAGAACATAGTGAGAATTAGATTCAACAACTCCTACACAAGAATTCACTGTGAAATCTGCTTCTAAATTACTTTTTAATAGTAGAAAAAAAATGGTTCAGATGGCTCTGAGCACTATGGGACTTAACATCTGTGGTCATCAGTCCCCTAGAACTTAGAACTACTTAAACCTAAATAACCTAAGGACATCACACACATCCATGCCCGAGACAAGATTCGAACCTGCGACCGTAGCAGCCGCGCGGTTTCGGACTGAGTGCCTAGAACCGCTAGACCAACGCTGCCGGCTTTAATAGTAGAAGGATAAAACAAATTCAACGTAAGATAGATATACAGAATATTACTACAAAAAGACTTTGCCGAAATTCTGTGGAAAGGTAACGTTGTAGACGAACATTAAGGTTCCCTACTGAATTGTACTTACCTAATTACTGTTCATACTACGGACAAGTTTATATACATGTGGCTCCAATAGGCAGCGATGGCGTAACTCTCGTATCGTTGTGTCAAAATGAATTTTTTTTCTTGCACTCCTTGTATTGTTTGCACCTCTCGATAAATATTTTAAATAGCGTGACTATGATTCTCACTGTAAGGGAATTCTATCTTTTGAGAATCGACACAAATATTTTCCTGCTTTTATTTATTCTTCATCAGCTATTCTTGTAACTACACATATTCATCTCACTGGTTCTTCATTGAATCAAGAGAAGCGTTGCATTTGTTTCAAATATGTGCAACACAAAACATTTTATTTGACATCTGCATTGTAGTAATACTTAAAATGTAGTTCTGCGTAAATATTTCACCATCTACTAGTGGTTACATATGTTAAACTTACGTTAAATGTTTATGTTACATCATTTACGGGGGAGAGGCGATGGATACCCCTTTTATTTATAGCTAAATGCGTTATGCCAATCAGCAAATGCGTAAGTTGTCAAACGCTGTGTAACTAAATGTTTCACTGTATAGTTTAACTTTATAATTGGGGAGTTAAGTTGACGGAGAATAGGACTGTACATTTTAACTTTATAACTGGGGAGTGAAGCTGACGGAGATTAAATATTAATTTTGCACGACACTTTTACGATGAGGGAACAAGTTTCTTATTTTCTTATGGTTTCTTATTTTCACAACAGTGTCAGCTTCGAATCTTTCTAGCTCGTCAACATTGCTCGCACTAGCAAATTGGGCGTCGTAAATTACAAAAGCAGCCTGATTCTGTATAATTACGACAATTGATAGCGATCTCAGTGAGATTACCGCAATGGTGGCCAAAGAGACATTCTGCAAGCCGGTTATTCGTCCTCATACAATCACACTCACCCGCATTTCAACTGTAAAACCTATCAATAACATACCAAGGGTATTATTTGCCCAAAATAAAACGACTCAAAGATTAAGGAAAAATGAGTGTTATTTTCAGTTAAAGAAACTTACATTGATACATGCGTCTTAGCAGAACGGAGCTACACTACTGGCCATTAAAATTGCTACACCACGAAGATGACGTGCTACAGACGCGAAATTTAACCGACAGGAAGAAGATGCTTTGATATGCTTATGATTAGCTTTTCAGAGCATTCACACAATGTTGGCGCCGGTGGCGACACCTACAACGTGCTGACATAAGGAAAGTTTCCAACCGATTTCTCATACACAAACAATAGTTGACCGGCGTTGCCTGTTAAAACGTTATTGTGATGCCTCATGTAAGGAGGAGACATGCGCACCACCACGTTTCCGACTTTGATAAAGATCGGATTGTAGCCTATCGCGATTGCGTTTATCGTATCGCGACATTGCTGCTCGCGTTGGTCGAGATCCAATGACTGTTAGCAGAATATGGAACCGGTGGGTTCATGAGGGTAATACGGAACGCCGTGCTGGATCCCAACGGCCTCGTATCACTAGCACTCGAGATGACAAGCTTCTTATCTGCACGGCTGTAACGGATCGTGCAGCCACGTCTCGATCCCTGAGTCAACAGATGGGGACGTTTGCAAGACAACAACCATCTGCACGAACAGTTCGACGACGTTTGCAGCAGCATGGACCATCAGCTCGGAGACCATGGCTGCAGTTACCCTTCACGCTGCATCACGGACAGGAACGCCTGCGATGGTGTACTCAACGACGAACCTGGGTGCATGAATGGCAAGACATCATTTTTTCGGATGAATCCAGGTTCTGTTTACAGCATCATGATGGTCGCATCCGTGTTTGGCGACATCGCGGTGAACGCACATTCGAAGCGTGCATTCGTCATCGCCATACTGGCGTATCACCCGGCGTGATGGTATGGGGTGCCATTGGTTACACGTCTCGGTCACCTCTTGTTCGCATTGACGGCACTTTGAACAGTGGACGTTATATTTCAGATGTGTTACGACCCGTGGCTCTACCCTTCGTTCGATCCCTGCGAAACCCTACATTTCAGCAGGCTAATGCAGGGCCGCATGTTGCAGGTCCTGTACGGGCCTTTCTGGATATAGAAAATGCTCGACTGCAGCCCTGGCCAGCACATTCTGCAGATTTCTCACCAACAGAAAACGTCTGGTCAATGATGGCCGAGCAACTGGGTCGTCTCAATACACCAGTCACTACTCTTGATGATTTGTGGTATCGCGTTGAAGCTGCACGGACAGCTGTAGCTGTATACGACATCGAAGCTGTCTTACTCAATGCCCAGGCGTATCAAGGCCGTTATTACGGCCAGAGGTGGTTGTTCAGGGTACTGATTTCTCAGGATCTGTGCAGCCAAATTGCGTGAAAATGTAATCAATTTCAGTTCTAGTATAATATATTTGTTCAATGAATACCCGTTTATCATCTGCATTTCTTATTGGTGTAGCAATTTTAATGGCCAGTAGTGTAGGAGGAAGAAAGGTGAAGAGGTTAAGTAACAAGTGAAGTAAGTTGACGATTGGCACGATGGCTGTAGGGAACGGCTATGCCCAACTGTCGAAGGGGAGGAGCGGTTAGGGGAAGGCACCGTCGGCTGCTTGCAGCTGTGCTCGCACCGCTACGCGTGTTTTGCGCTTAACACGAAATCCGAGGCGGCACTAGCGGAAATCTTGCCCGTTTAAGGCTGCATTCACAATGCCACAACGCTTGCCAGAGGCCGACAAATCAGATGCCTCTAAGCACTATGGGACTTAACATCTGAGGCCATCAGTCCCCTAGACTTACAACTACTTAAACCTAACTAACCAAAGGACATCACACACATCCATGCCCGAGGCAGGATTCGAATCTGCTACCGTAGCAGCAGCGCGGTTCCGGACTGAAGCGCCTAGAACCGCTCGGCCACAGCGGCCGGCATCGTGGTCATAGTGCGTCCGATCTCCTCCGCCAGTTTTTGGCAGCGTCATGGCGATTAGGTTAGCTTAGAATCTGTTCTATGTATGAAATGGGTTAGATTTTAACCTCTTAGGGTGGACTGGCTACCACGACGCCTCTGTGTTTAGATACGAGTGCTGCATAGCGGCTTTTGCTATTAAAGAGACGCCTAATGCATGTGAATGATCTAAAAAAAACATGGCGAGTACTATACACTCCGTTCTCTGATAGCGGAATAACTAGACAAGTTTTACAAATACGTAAGATGACGAGAGAAACATTCTATTACGTGCTCGTGATAATTCGTGGGGACCTTGACAAACAGCTTATAAACACTCTGTTCGCCGTATTTACTTAAAGTTGTGGTGACGTACGTCAGTTAACCTTCAGTGACTGCAATTTAACACACGAGTGAAACACAAGCATAAGGTGTAGCATAAGGTACTCTGAAAAACCTAAAGCACTTAAAAGTGGAAATACATACCGTACACCATATTTGGAAACCACTTCATAATAACAGTAACACTACCCTACTGGCATAAAACGCCAGTAATCAGTAATAATAATTTGTAGACAACTAATGATAGGTTTCCACGAAAAAGATCCAGGATAAACATATAAGACACACCTCCCTCTTCACTTGAACAGATTAATTTTTTTGAGTTATAATCTATGCCTAAAATTTACAGTAAACATTTTGCCTGTTTTAGTTTCCAATAAACCTGCCATTTCAGTCCATTGATTCCGAGCTATATCCCGATTATGACATTTTCATCCTCAGGATGTCAAAGACTCACTATTTCTTGGACTTACCAGTTCCCCACGCTCTATTTTTGGTGTGCGAGAACGTCGGTCAGTTTGACGGAAGAAATCAAACTGATTTGAATGTCACAGACTGTCGTCCGAAGTCTGTACTTTCAGGAGATAAGATCGGCTCTAGTCTGAGCGTGGTGGCGTACTGGTTTGAAAAGATTGGCGGAACCCACCGATGTCGGAGCCATTGTGACCGCAGTCGGAAATCACGTAATTTGTTGACATTATCGCCCTCAAGAGTTTTACCTACAACTTCTGTATTATTTATGTATCGCAAATAATGAAAAATGAAAGTAGATGACTGTACAACTTACGACACTATGAATCGAAAGCCAAAAACTGATTTTTGGAATCTGCTTGCACATTGTATTTATTAAATACAGCTCAGAAATAATGTTTACGAAGTTTCATTAACTGTGCATGAAAGAATTGTCAAAATAATGTTCACTGAAGATCACTACCATTTGTGTTTGATTCAAAATCATCATCATCATCGCTCGAGGGCGCGATAAGGATGATAACTTCATCGTTGGCCGTCTCCTTTATTTCATCGTTTGCCCAATATTCTCGCTCCAGCTGCTGCTCTTTCTTGCAGTAGCCGTGCCAGTCGCATGAGTAACTGCATGGGAAGCACCATTAACAGGATTATTTAACCTTTCCTTCGACATGTCACCAGTGACACTGTTCTCCCTGAAATTGCGTTTCATTTTGGTCAACTCCAGTTCTGTGATATTTAGATCACAGTTGCGGGGCGCTAAACGATCTACTTTGTGGCCTCTGCTCTCTGCGATTTTATCCGTGACGTTGCACGGTTGGTTTGTTTTCCCTTATTTTAGATAACAGTTCAGTTTTCCTCATTGAGTCGTTGCAGTTTATTTGGCTGTCTTGCGACCACTCTAACATCAAATCCTCAAATCATATTAATTAAGCAGTATGTCGAACTTTCTGCTGTGGTATGGCACATACAATCGCAGAAATGTGTGGAATATTAGCCCTAGCACCACTAAGGGGGGGGGGGGGGCAAAAATTGCCCGCAGTATTTGTTTTATTTGTGTAATATATGTATTTGCTGGAGTGAAGAATATCTAGAGTATGTGCTGTCATGGTTTTATAATTTTTGTGAATTATTAAAAAAATGGTTCAAATGGCTCTGCGCACTATGGGACTTACATCTGAGGTCATCAGTCCCCTAGAACTTAGAACTACTTAAACCCAACTAGCCTAAGGACATCACACACATCCATGCCCGAAGCAGGATTCGAACCTGCGACCGTAGCAGTCGCGCGGTTCCGGACTGAAGCGCCTAGAACCGCTCGGCCACCGCGGCCGGCACTTATTTAAATCTGCCTATTATATTTAAGTAGTTTTGCCCCCCTTAGACGTCGGTGAGACAGCTTTTTTCATTGAAATATATCTCAATATGGCAGAAAGAAATGCAGTTTCTGACTGTTGGTAACGCTCTATTCTGTTGCCATTGTTATTTTGAAATAAATCTCCTTTGTTGTTCGAGCAGTTGTACATTACTCGCAGTTCTAATAAAATTTCTCGTCAGTATCACAGGTTTCCCACAGACGAAGAGCTGTCAGCTATAATAAATGAAGCAAGTCAAGGTGATGAAACTGATCCAGAAGAAGATAGAGTTGTGACTTACGTTAGTGACACAGCAATTGAAAATGAGTCAAGTTTGCGGTGTTCATCACCTGCTTTCAGCAACTTTGTTACAGCAAAAAGCGGTAGGGAATGTACTACTGCGCCTCCAAGGCAAGTGCGCAGGTCAGTACAAAATATAGTGAATTTTCGTGAAGGTTTGACTCATGGAGGCTTGACATGTAGTGTGTCAGAATCTTTCAAAAAGTTCATAACTCCCGAAATAATGAAGATTATCGTGGACTATACAAACCAAGAAGCTCGTAACAAGAACTTAAAACTTACAACCATAGAAGAAATGTATGCCTTCGTTGGTATTTTGATACTCATGGGCACAAGTAATGACATTCGGCTGCCTCTTGAGGTCTTATGGGGGAAAGAACTGGGAAAGAATATCTGCATATCTACAATGAGTCGTATTCGATAAGGAGAACACTGTCCCTGATTGGATTTGATGATAAAGAAACAAGAACCGAAAGACGAATGCAGGATAAGTTTTGCCCCGTTCGTGAAGTTTTCTACAAAATTAACGAAATGTTTGTGAAATACTACATACCAAGTGCACATCCAACGATCGATGAAATACTATCACTATTTCGAGGAAGATGTCCCTTTAAGGTGTTTATGAAAGACAAGCCTGGGAAGTATGGCATATTGATTAGGATGTTATCAGATGCACACACCCGGTATGTTCTAAAAATGGAGGTCTATGCAGGGAAGGATGAACGGCATGTCGAGGAACGAGTGCAAAGGCAGTTGTTAGACGCCTAGTGAATCCGCTAGCAGGAAGTGGAAGAAATAAGTTCTTATTCACAGATTCGAAAACAGGCAACGCACCAGTTACCTTGGTTTCACTTCTCCAGACTCAAGCCTTCTAAGAATCTCCTACTGCTTTCCACACACTACAATGATAACAAAGAGGATGAAAAAAAAAGACAAACATCAATCTCGACTACAATGAAACCAAAGGGGGCAAAGACAGCATTGATCAAGTGACGCGACATCATTCAGTAAAACGAGGGACGAGCAGGTGACCATTATCTCTTTTTCACCTTGATAGATATTGGCTGTCTCAATACTGAAACAATTTTCATGATAAACAACCCAAACTGGAATAAGAAGAAGCACAACGTAAGAAGGTTGTATCTACTAGAATTAGGTCAACAGCTCGTTAGGCCAGCTGTGGAAGAGAGAGCAAAGAATATCATGGGTTTACAAGAGCCTATCATCTATGCATTGGAAAGTGTTCTAAGGAAAGCACTGCCCAGCATTACTGCAACTGTTCAATCTGTTGAATTTTATTCAAGAGGACGATGTCACATCTGTTTGAAGAGTAAAAATTATAAAGAGAAAAAAGACAAGATGACAAAATTGTCTATAGTTTGTTGCAGGTGTTCCAAGTATGTGTGTTCCTCTCATTCTGCAAAAACAATCATATGCAAAAGTTGTGAAATTGAAAGTGAAAGTGAGTAGGAAGGGAAAACTCAATTGTAATTTCTGACTTTGATTTTCTTTTTTCTTATTGTGGTTTGCTATTGTACGTTTTTTATGTTTTCGTAATATAAGTATGATGTTTGTGAAAGTGTTAATTTCATGATACAAAATATAATAATATTTCTCATATTCATTACTTTATTTATTGTATTAGTTATGTTATAATGTTCCTGATAACTATGAAAAGTGTGTTGCAACCTAGTAAAGAAATTCCTAGCTCATTAAATAATCAAAACAAAACAAACAACATTTTAAAAAGGGAAAAGAATGTGAGGGAAATCTTTCCCTTTGCCCCTTAGACATCCATGAGACAGATCCGTGCTTAGTGGTGCTTGGGTTAGGAAACACCGTATATGCAGCCTCGCCCCGCCCCCTCTCCCACCGACGTCAGCTACTTTCGTCAACTTCAAGTAGTTCGCAAGTTGGCGGAAACACTATCTTGCATGAAACTTCGTGATAAATTAAAACTCTGTGCCACATATGTTTCTCAGGTTCGATTCCCGGTGCGGAAAACAGTTTTAATTTACCGGGAAATTTCAAATCAGCGTACACACCGCTGCTGGATGAGAATTAGTTCTACTTTTTTGCATCTTGCTGCAAGTACTTGCCGAATTAGTCATTTCGTGGAAGATTTTCTCAAACTTACAGAAGCTGTGTGCGTTCAGTACCGCTGCGAAAATATCATTGTCGGAAAGGAGAATGGCACAAAGACAGATGGCCGAAACAAATGTGCTGTTGGAGCCCCTAGACAGATATAATTGGCACCACCAGTCAAGGAAGTACGAAATGAGTTTACCAATTAATTTGTTTCACCGAAGGGCAAGTAGAATGGCAGTACATACGTCTGTAAATTTTAGCTAATTTTTCAGTGTTAACATAAATGCATTACATTTGCGAGAAAAGTACTAAATATTGCTTGCAGAAATCAAAGAGTAATTAAAAGGCAATCCCTTGGTGAGATATCGCGCCACATTTTTGTTTCCTGTTATCGAGTATTTGATTATATAATAGACAAGAGTTCGAAATTTGCATACAACATCCCCAAAGTTTTTAATCTATTAATCTGATTGTAGTTAAACGAATAGTGTCTCTTGGTCGCACCGAATCATACTCCTCTAACATAATCTCCTTTTTTTATTTTTGTGTTTCATAACGATATTTAGTCATCAATAATAATGCAACACCAGTGGCAACCACTCTGGTGTTTAATAATGACTGCACTTCTAGAACAAGTACTTTCAGCAAGTTCCTGAAATAAACTTGCCCCAGTGGCTTGAAGAAGTATACGTGAGTAACTTTTTGTTCTCATGTAAACACGTCAGCAAACGCTTACAGAAATTACTTGCTAGTGGACATAAGCCTTTCGTAAGACCTCGCGTCTAGGGGCAGCCTGACGTTGGCAGCTTTTGGAGACAAATGAATATCTTTAAAGTAGTGCTGATTTTCTCTGCTTCCGGCAGAACTGGCGAAATCGGCAAGTTATCGAGGTTAAACAGATTAAAGGCGGATATTGTTTTATAACAATTACATTTTTTTAAAGTGATTGCTTCAGACTTTACACATTATGACTACGCTTCTCCTTTACAGATGTTTTTTCTTCATCACAAATAACACATTTATAAGGAGACTATTACATTTGCTGTAAAATAAAAAGAGTTTTATTAAAACAAGAGAAGAGAGACAAAATTACTATTATGTCGTTACATAGACCCCTTTGATTGAGGCAAGTAAATGATCAGATTTACTTGACGAAATCAAACTCAAAAGTCATTCACTAATTACAAATGTCCAGAAATAATTAATATCTACTGTTGTAAATAGGCCAAAAATTCAAGTAAGTGTCTGTCTATGGGCAAAAATAAAGTCGTGCAATATTCGCTTTATCACATCCAAGCATTGGTCACACACATTTACATAAAAGATAATACCGTTCTTCATTATGCTGAGCTGTCAGTTTTCTTAATATGTTTTATATCATTAAGAGCTAATCAATTACACAATTATCACAAGTAATAGTTGTACAATGCACTTAATTATTTTCCGTATTCAACGTGTAACACCTGCGGCTTGGTTACCGTTTTAGCCGTTTAAATGGTTGGGATACAAATTGATTGGTCATTAACATCCAAGAGAATTTTAAAACTGATGTGTACCTTCCAGACGATGGAGCAGGTGCCAGGCACGTACCACTGTAGAGGCGATGGCGTGATGGCTCAGGATCCACTATCGGAAGACAGGACCATACAGGAGGGTTTTCTCGCATCAAGATACCTTGCAGCCGTTCAGGACAGGATTCCAGAAGATTATGACGACATCAAAATTCGGCGGATTTCGCGAAGAAATAGACAAACGCGTATTAGAATAATTACGCACAAGAAATACGTGCTTGTGCGACAAGAAAAGTTCATCTAAGGGTACAGTTAAAATGTTTTCTCTTATTCGATAATGATCCTTTTTACTTGTACCGTCATTTATTTATAAGGAATTCTCGTGAGTATAAATGTGAGGCCGCTGTATTCTTACATGGCTACACCAGCCGTACTTAGTGTAGCTTATTTATAGAATACTGTAGATAATTCTTAGCTCAATTTCAATAGCGAATGGGGATAATTAAACATAGGTGTAGCATAAAGTGTCTTTGTGCACCGTTTTGTCATTTTAAAAAAACCTTTTATTTGCCCGTTGAACAATAAGCATATGGGCGTCTCAGTCTGAATCAGAACACCGACAACAATTGAGTCGTACGTCACCATACCGGGCAGCCGACTGTTTGAACTGGCCCACGCTAACAGCGGCATACACGTAAGCCGTTGATTTGGTGATAGTTCAATACGTATCACGAGCAGTTCACAGTATTTAGCATTATTGACTGGGCGAAGCGAAGACTTTTGTGGCTGCATTTGTCGCTCGATTCCCCACCACTGGTAAGTGAGATGTACTTTCTTATTCAGAGTACGACACAGTTACTTCGCACCGCCACCTATTACCTTTACACTCTTCATTCATCACAAACAGTCGTAGATGAACATAACAGAATTGGCTGCAAAAACTGAATCAAATTACAAAAGTGTACACGTTTAGAACTTTCTTTTTCTGTGCGGGAATACCATCCGAGTGATAGGAGAATCTATATGTTTAGTACCTATAGCGTCCTCGTCAGCTTTGCTTAGCAAGGAAATACATCATACATTCAGTTACTGAAAAATGAAGACAATAAAATGCCAGTACACGAACGAACAGACACCAAAGCGTGAGAAAAAAAACAAAAAACAAAAACCGGCCCCAGGAAGGGCGTCCCAAATGAAACATAGCCGCGGACTTTACGGAAAGAAAAGTAGAAGAAAAATTCATTTATTTGAGACTTGTACACAGGGAAAGATGTGGACTCTGATCACAATCTATTGGTTATGACCTGTAGATTAAAACTGAAGAAACTGCAAAAAGGTGGCAATTTAAGGACATGGGACCTGAACAAACTGAAAGAACCAGTGGTTGTACAGAGTTTCAGGGAGAGCATAAGGGAACAATTGACAGGAATGGGGGAAAGAAATACAGTAGAAGAAGAATGGGTAGCTCTGAGGAATGAAGTAGTGAAGGTTGCAGAGGATTAAGTAGGTAAAAAGACGAGGGCTAGTAGAAATCCTTGGGTAACAGAAGAAATATTGAATTTAATTGATGAAAGGAGAAAATATAAAAATGCAGTAAATGAAGCAGGCAAAAAGGAATACAAACGTCTCAAAAATGAGATCGATAGGAAATGCAAAATGGCTAAGCAGGGATGGCTGGAGGACAAATGTAAGGATGTAGAGGCTTATCTCACTAGGGGTAAGATAGATACTGCCTACAGGAAAATTAAAGAGACCTTTGGAGATAAGAGAACCACTTGTATGAATATCAAGAGCTCAGATGGAAACCCAGTTCTAAGCAAAGAAGGGAAAGCAGAAAGTTGGAAGGAGTATATAGAGGGTCTATACAAGGGCGATGTACTTCAGGACAATATTATGGAAATGGAAGAGGATGTAGATGAAGATGAAATGGGAGATATGATACTGCGTGAAGAGTTTGACAGAGCACTGAAAGACCTAAGTCGAAACAAGGCCCCGGGAGTAGACAACATTCCATTACAACTACTGACAGCCTTGGGAGAGCCAGTCCTGACAAAACTCTACCATCTGGTGAGCGAGATGTATGAGACAGGCGAAATGCCCTCAGACTTCAAGAAGAATATAATAATTCCAATCCCAATGAAAACAGGTGTTGACAGATGTGAAAATTACCGAACTATCGGTTTAATAAGTCACAGCTGCAAAATACTAACACGAATTCTTTACAGACGAAAGGAAAAACTAGTAGAAGCCGACCTCGGGGAAGATCAGTTTCCGTAGAAATACTGGAACACGTGAGGCAATACTGACCTTACGACTTATCTTAGAGGAAAGATTAAGGAAAGGCAAACCTACGTTCCTAGCATTTGTAGACTTAGAGAACGCTTTTGAAAACGTTGACTGGAATACTATCTTTCAAATTCTGAAGGTGGCAGGGGCAAAATACAGGGAGCGAAAAGCTATTTACAATTTTTACAGATACCAGATGGCAGTTATAAGAGTCGAGTGGTATGAAAGGAAATCAGTGGTTGGGAAGGGAGTGAGACAGGGTTGTAGCCTATCCCCGATGTTATTCAATCTGTATATTGAGCAAGCAGTAAAGGAAACAAAAGAAAAATTCGAAGTAGGTATTAAAATCCATGGAGAAGAAATAAAAACTTTGAGGTTCGCCGATGACATTGTAATTCTGTCAGAGACAGCAAAGGACTTGGAAGAGCAGTTGAATGGAATGGACAGTGTCTTGAAAGGCGGATATAAGATGAACATCAACAAAAGCGAAACGAGGATAATGGAATGTAGTCGAATTAAGTCGGGTGATGCTGAGGGGATTACATTAGGAAATGAGACACTTAAAGTATTAAAGGAGTTTTGCTATTTGGGGAACAAAATAACTGATGATGGTCGAAGTAGAGAGGATATAAAATGTAGACTGGCAGTGGCAAGGAAAGCGTTTCTGAAGAAGAGAAATTTGTTAACATCGAGTATAGATTTAAGTGTCAAGAAGTCATTTCTGAAAGTATTTGTATGGAGTGTAGCCATGTATGGAAGTGAAACGTGGACGATAAATAGTTTGGACAAGAAGAGAACAGAAGCTTTCGAAATGTGGTGCTACAGAAGAATGCTGAAGATTAGATGGGTAGATCACATAACTAATGAGGAAGTGTTGAATACGGTTGGGGAGAAGAGAAGTTTGTGGCACAACTTGACTAGAAGAAGGGATCGGTTGGTAGGACATGTTCTGAGGCATCAAGGGATCACCAATTTAGTATTGGAGGGCAGTGTGGAGGGCAAAAATCGTAGAGGGAGACCAAGAGATAAATACACTAAGCAGATTCAGAAGGATGTAGGTTGCAGTAGGTACTGGGAGATGAAGAAGCTTGCACAGGATAGAGTAGCATGGAGAGCTGCATCAAACCAGTCTCTGGACTGAAGACCACAACACAACATATAAACCTTGCCTAACAGCAGACCCAAAAAGAAACCCTGTTAACAAATTATTCACTGCCACACGTAATAAATTGAATTGCGTATTTAGAAAAAACTAAGATATGTAATTTTTTTATTATTATTATTTGTGACGCGGGCCTCCCGTCGGGTAGACCGTTCGCCTGGTGCAAGTCTTTCGATTTGACACCACTTCGGCGACTTGCGCATCGATGAGGATGAAATGATGATGATTAGGACAACACAACACCCAGTCCCTGGGCGGAGAAAATCTCCGACCCAGCCGGGAATCGAACCCGGGCCCTTTGGATTGACAGTCTGCCGCGCTGACTACTCAGCTACCGGGGGCGGACAGATATGCATTAATGTAAGTAGCAGAACATATTTTTTAGCATGGGCGCAAGGTCACAATTTCTTAAATTTTTCTTCTTTAGATCTAGAGGCTACTAGATTGGAAGTGAGTTGAGTGTTAAGATGGTGAAGTTATAATTTCCTTGGTGGTTTTCGATCTATATCTCCTACTTGGTAAGAGAAGACTTATAAAGCCGACAGAATGTTTTGGCTCTTAGCGAGATTAGAATCTAAAGAAAAGGCAGCGCTTCCTGCAGACTTCACCGCTTAGCTAGTAGGCCGTTACTGCTAGCAGTGTACTCTCATAGCAGTATTCTACGTTGATAGACAGAATTTTCAATGCAGATATGAGATTAATCATAGATTCAGTGTGGAGTCACCTTTCTGGAATCAATAATAAGTTTGACGCCCCAGTGTCTCAATTAAGTGAGAATCTGTCAGATTATTTATCGGAAATGAAAACGAAATACACTCCTGGAAATTGAAATAAGAACACCGTGAATTCATTGTCCCAGGAAGGGGACACTTTATTTACACATTCCTGGGGTCAGATACATCACATGATCACACTGACAGAACCACAGGCACATAGACACAGGCAACAGAGCATGCACATTGTCGGCACTAGTACAGTGTATATCCACCTTTCGCAGCAATGCAGGCTGCTATTCTCCCATGGAGACGATCGTAGAGATGCTGGATGTAGTCCTGTGGAACGGCTTGCCATGCTATTTCCACCTGGCGCCTCAGTTGGACCAGCGCTCGTGCTGGACGTGCAGACCGCGTGATACGACGCTTCATCGAGTCCCAAACATGCTCAATGGGGGACAGATCCGGAGACCTTGCTGGCCAGGGTAGTAGACTTACACCTTCTAGAGCACGTTGGGTGGCACGGGATACATGCGGACGTGCATTGTCCTGTTGGAACAGCAAGTTCCCTTGCCGGTCTAGGAATGGTAGAACGATGGGTTCGATGACGGTTTGGATGTACCGTGCACTATTCAGTGTCCCCTCGACGATCACCAGAGGTGTACGGCCAGTGTAGGAGATCGCTCCCCACACCATGATGCCGGGTGTTGGCCCTGTGTGCCTCGGTCGTATGCAGTCCTGATTGTGGCGCTCACCTGCACGGCGCCAAACACGCATACGACCATCATTGGCACCAAGGCAGAAGCGACTCTCATCGCTGAAGACGACACGTCTCCATTCGTCCCTCCATTCACGCCTGTCGCGACACCACTGGAAGCGGGCTGCACGATGTTGGGGCGTGAACGGAAGACGGCCTAACGGTGTGCGGGACCGTAGCCCAGCTTCATGGAGACGGTTGCGAATGGTGCTCGCCGATACCCCAGGAGCAACAGTGTCCCTAATTTGCTGGGAAGTGGCGGTGCTGTCCCCTACGGCACTGAGTAGGATCCTACGGTCTTGGCGTGCATCCGTGCGTCGCTGCGGTCCGGTCCCAGGTCGACGGGCAGGTGCACCTTCCGCCGACCACTGGCGACAACATCGATGTACTGTGGAGACCTGACGACCCACGTGTTGAGCAATTCGGCGGTACGTCCACCCGGCCTCCCGCATGCCCACTATACGCCCTCGCTCAAAGTCCGTCAACTGCACATACGGTTCACGTCCACGCTGTCGCAGCATGCTACCAGTGTTAAAGACTGCGATGGAGCTCCGTATGCCACGGCAAACTGGCTGACACTGACGGCGGCGGTGCACAAATGCTGCGCAGCTAGCGCCATTCTACGGCCAACACCGCGGTTCCTGGTGTGTCCGCTGTGCCGTGCATGTGATCATTTCTTGTACAGCCCTCTCGCAATGTCCGGAACAAGTATGGTGGGTCTGACACACCGGTGTCAATGTGTTCTTTTTTCCATTTCCAGGAGTGTATGAAGTGAATTTAGCAGGACAACCAATCGCACCACATCACGATCGCCCAGTTGCCAAACGTATAACGTATTGTACTGCTTTGCCGATTTTGATCTAAGCATTGTTATGAATAATATCCAAACTCTCCGATTGTAAATCGAACATGAAGGGCAGGAGGAAATATTTGGATGGCCCTACTCTTTAGTAACTGCTGTTGCTATTTCTGTTTTTATGTCTTATGTGTAATGTAAACATGCAGCTCATTCACCATAAATGATCCGTGTTTTGTCCTTCACCTGACACTATTAACATTATGACTGAATAAAGTTCTGTTTAATATTATTCACTATTCTTCACGGTTTCTCTTAAGAATACTTTCATTGGCATCATCTCTAACAAATAATAACAAAACTTAAAAGACGTGCATCCACCAATATTTTTCATAAGCCGCGAATAACATGCAGTTTCAAATTGGAAAACCAAACAGTGGAAGGAAATCTTTTCAGAAAACAAAAAGAGGGCTCAAAAAGTAGTGACAAATGAGTACAGTCCATGTTTGATAATGTTAGATAAGAATGGGCTCTGAGCACTATGGGACTTAACATCTGATGTCATCAGTCCGCTAGAACTTAGAACTAGTTAAACCTAACTAACCTAAGGACATCACACACATCCATGCCCGAGGCAGGATTCGAACCTGCGACCGTAGCGGTCACGCGGTTCCAGACTGAAGCGCCTTTAACCGCACGGCCACACCGGCCGGCGTTACATAATGTAGTAGGTTATATTGCTGATGATTAACTTATTTCTTGTGCTTGTCTCTTGTGTTCAACAAACTAATGTAAGAAACGTTTTTTAAGTATTCACTGCACTAATACAAATGGTATCCTTAAAACAAAAGTCTTCTACAATAAAACAAAATACCCATAACACAAATATCTCCAAATCGTCCAGTGTTAGAAAGATACTATGCACTATGTGCAGCCCACAGCCATACTGCAATAGAGTTATGGGACTACCACCGAAAGTATGAAAATGTAACAGTGTGAGCAAGAACATAACAAACTCCACTTAATAATTTATTGAGTGCCCCAGTTAAGTCACTAGAATTATTCCTTCACAAGAAACTAAAAATCATCTCTGCAGAAGCAAAAAAATGGCAATAACGTGTGTGCAGATTTATGTTTTTCGGTTTTAGGTCTACAGTGTACTGAATGAAGGTCGAAAGAAAACTTATTAGAGAGAAGTTTTCTTAAGTTTTCTTTACTGACTGTCGCTCTATCTGAGGGTAACTTTGTCATAGAAGAAGTAAAAATTCCGTCTCTAGCGAAGTTCCACCCGAGAGCAACCACAACTTTTCCTTTGTAAGGGGAACACTTTACCACTGAACTTCTAGCGAAGTTTCACCCGAGAGCTACCACAACTTTTCCTTTGTAAGAGGAACACTTTACCGCTGAACTAGCAGACAGTTATCAGAAAGACCTTTCTCTGCCCTCATGATGGCCAAGACATATAGATTACAATTTAAAAGACGAGAGTGGTTGTAGTTTCAGCTTGGAAAGAGCTTTCTGGACTCAAAGCATATATTTTCTGCTCCATCCGTTACGTGAGAACCATTCAAAATACCTGTTTAATCAAAATGACAGGAAAACTTCAAGATAATATAGGAGGATATTTCTCTGCCACTCCAGGATTTAAGTCGAAGGTCGTAGCGTTGCCAGATATATTCCGGGATGCTGTCACTTATATCTAGCGGCAGGAAAAGAGTTTCGACAGCTTAGTTGCAACTAGCGTCTACTGCTTGCTTTTGAGAGACACAAAACAGACATCAATTTTATTTTCATTTCTATAACTACTCGTCGAGTCTAATTCGTAATTATGAATACACTACTGGCCATTAAAATTGCTACACCAAGAAGAAATGCAGATGATAAACGGGTATTCATTGTACAAATATAGTATACTATAACTACATGTGATTACATTTTCACGCAATTTCGGTGCATAGATCCTGACAAATCAGTACCCAGAACAACCACCTCTGGCCATAATAACGGCCTTGATACGCCTGGGCATTGAGTCAAACAGAGCTTGGATGACGTTTACAGGTACAGCTGCCCATGCAGCTTCAACACGATACTACAGTTCATCAAGAGTTGTGACGAACCAGTTGCTCGGCCACCATTGACCAGACGTTTTCAATTGGTGACAGATGTGGAGAATGTGTTGGCCAGGGCAGCAGTCGAACATTTTCTGTAGCCAGAAAGGGCCGTACAGAACCTGCAACATGCGGTCGTGCATTAGCCAACTGAAATATAAGGTTTCGCAGGGATCGAATGAAGGGTAGAGCCACGGGTCATAACACATCTGAAATGTAACGTCCACTGTTCAAAGCGCCGTCAATGCGAGCAAGAGGTGATCGAGACGTGTAACCAAAGACACCCCATACCATCACGCCGGGTGATACGCCAGCACGGCGATGACGAATACACGCTTCCAATGTGCGTTCACCGCGATGTCGCCAAACACGGATGCTACCATCATGATGCTGTTAACAGAACCTGGATTCATCCGAAAAAATGACGTTTTGCCATTCGTGCACCCAGGTTCGTCGTTGAGTACACCATCGCAGGCGCTCCTGTCTGTGATGCAGCGTCAAGGGTAACTGCAGCCATGGTCTCCGAGCTGATAGTCCATGCTGCTGCAAACGTCGTCGAACTGTTCGTGCAGATGGTTGTTGTCTTGCAAACGTCCCCATCTATTGACTCAGGGATCAAGACGTGGATGCGTGACCCGTTACAGCCATGCGGATAAGATGCCTGTCATCTCGACTGCTAGTGATACGAGGCCGTTTGGATCCAGCACGGCGTTCCGTATTACCCTCATGAACCCACCGGTTCCATATTCTGCCAACAGTCATTGGATCTCGACCAACGCGAGCAGCAATGTTGCGGTACGATAAATCGCAATCGCGATAGGCTACAATCGGACCTTTATCAAAGTCGGAAACGTGGCATCACAACAACGTTTCACCAGGCAACGCCTGTCAACTGCTGTTTGTGTATGCGAAAACGGTTGGAAACTTTCCTCATGTCAGCACGTTGTAGGTGTCGCCACCGGCGCCAACCTTGTGTGAATGCTCTGAAACGCTAATCATTTGCATGTCACAACATCTTCTTCCTGTCGGTTAAATTTCGCGTCTGTAGCACGTCATCTTCGTGGTGTAGCAGTTCTAATGGCCAGTAGTGTAGAATTCAGATTTAACATAGACAGCCTAAACACCATAAGATTAGTGGGAATTATTTGGGTAGCCCATATCTTCAGTAGCTGTTGTAATTGTTTTTTTTCTGTATTATGGGTGCTGCAAACTGAAAACCTTATTTGTTGGACACAGTTCAACAGCAGCTGTTTGTTTCGTCATTATAACCCATACTTCATCTCTAACAGGGAAAGAGGTGCCCAACTGTATGTTAATTGCATCGGCACCTCACGATCTCACACACTGCACTGCCGCCCCATCGTGGTTGGTAAATAAATTACACTGTATCCAAAATTAAAGCAACAAACTGCTATTCCCCCGTCCGCAGCTAGTGGTCGTGCGGTAGCATTCTCGCTTCCCGCGCCCGGGTTACCGGATTCGATTCCCGGCGGGGTCAGGGAGTTTCTGTGCCTCGTGATGACTGGGTGTTGAGTGATGTCCTTAGGTTAGTTGGGTTTAAGTAGTTCTAAGTTCTAGGGGACTGATGACCATAGATGTTAAGCCCTATAGTGCTCAGAGCCCTCTTCTTTTTTTTTTTCTCGTCCTGTGTTTCATTCACGATATAATGATACAAACTGTCAACAGACGTCGTTACGACCGTGTCTGCACGGAAAATGGCATTCCGATCAACTTACAACCAAGCCAGCAATGACGTCAGGGCACCTGTCAAGCGGGGTAGTGTTTGCGTGGTAGTCCCATACCTGTAATCTCTGCGTACACAGTCACAGACAATGCAGGATGACATAGAGAGGACGCCTACAGACTCTCTGCGATGGAGGGCCGTAGAAATTGGAAGCAGTAGAGGGGCAAACTGATGTGGCGCGATGGCTGAACGTGAATCGTTCCGTTGTTTCTTGGATGAGGCGACGGTTTATAGAGACTGAAACTGTATCCCGGAGACGAGAACTGGACCGACCCCGTGTGACATCGGAAAGAATGGACAGTTATTTTGCTGTAAGGACGCGATGGTTCTGCCTTACTACTGCACTGCAACTGGCATCTGACCTCGCAGCATCCCCTGGACGTGTTGTGTCGAGACGAACGGGGTACAGAGGGCTTCAGCAGAGCAGCCTTTATTGTTAGAGACCTACTGTCTGTTTGGCTCTGGCCTGTCTTCACAGAAGGGAACGTCTAGAGAGGAGCCGCCAACATGCCACCTGGACGGTCGAACGATGGACCAATATTCTTTTCACAGATGAGACCCGATTTGGTCTGGAGAGTGATTCCCGACGATTCGCATCTGGAGGCCACGTAGAACACGATTCAGTGATCCAAACATTGTGGGAAGAGACCGATATTAAGAAGAATCCCTAAAGGGATTATGTTTAGTACTCGAACACCTCTGCATGAAATTGTACGGGTGAATCAGCAAGATTTAACTGTTGCCAGATACCGTGAGGAGATCTTGAGATCTCATGCGCCGTTGTTGCGATGTGTTGTGGGCTCAGACTTCGAATTGATGGACGATAATGCTTAACCTCGTAGAGCACAGGTAGTTTATGTTTTTTGGAAGCAGAAGATATTGCACGCATGGTGTGGCCTGCTCGCTCTCCCGATTTGAATACCAAAGAACATGTCTGGGATGCACTAGGGAGACTTTAGCATCCACCAACCGGTCTCCAAGACTTTGAGCAGCTCTGCAGGAAAAATAGGCGCTATTGCCTACACATGAGATTGATGACGTCATTCACAACATGTCTCATCGTTGTCAGTCTGTATTGGTGCCAGAGGTGGTCACATACTCGGTACATTAATCAGTTGTCAGAACAAGTGTGCAAATCCCTTAAGTTGAAAAAAAGACGAAAAACACTTTTGTCTACTGTTATAAATGTTGCAGTTGATTGCGTTCTGTATTATTTA
This sequence comes from Schistocerca gregaria, assembly GCF_023897955.1. Taxonomy (NCBI): domain Eukaryota; kingdom Metazoa; phylum Arthropoda; class Insecta; order Orthoptera; family Acrididae; genus Schistocerca; species Schistocerca gregaria. The sequence goes on from NC_064920.1 coordinate 644,057,035, forward strand.
CATCTATTATCACCTGTTTGTACTGTTTTATGGCAAAATAAACGAAACCTTGCAAAATTTAATTTTTTCGCTTTAATTTTGGACACCACTGTATTTACACTGTCTGTTGTTCGTTTACCTTAATTAAATTCCTTGGAACTAAATCCTTTTGGTTAAGAATTATTCCTGTAATTCTTAATAGTCACAGCAGCTTTAGATAGATAAACAAAGTTCTTGGATAACGCATGAGATACTGAATTGAACTGACAAAGAATTGAATCACAAAATCGAAACAAGGCATTTGGAGTAGACGACGTTCCCCAAAATTTATTGAACTCCTCAGTAGAAAACACCATGACAAACTATTCCATCGAGTATGCAAGATATATGACATAGGAAAATATCCTCAGACTTCAAGAAGTATGTAATAATTCCAATGCCAAAGGTGCCAGTTGCTGACAGAAGAGACTATTACCGATCCTTCACCTTAAAATTTGACTCGTTCCACATCATTACAAAATATCGTATTCATGATCCATGGAACTAGTATTAATCTAATCTAATCTAATCTAAACTTCGATCTGACAAGTCATGGATCCAAAATACTGAGAAAGATTATTTACCGAAGTGCCGACGAAAAACACTTGTGGAACCCGACTGAGGGATGATCAGTTTGGATTCCGAAGGCAGTACTGACAATATATTAGAAATTTGCTTGAAGAATAGCAAACTTACGTTTCTAGCATTCATCGATCTTGAGAAGACATTTAACAATGTTGACTGTATGACACACTGAAATTCTGAATGCAGCAGAGATAAAATACAGGGAGCGAAAGGTAATTTGTAACTTGTACAAAAAAGAAAAGAAAAAGAAAACAGATTGCGCTTGAAGGTCGTGAAGCGTAGCAGTTGTTGAGAAAGCAGCGAGAGAGTGTTACAGCCCTTTGAAGTCCAGAGAGAAAAAATAAAACCTTTGAGTTTTGCCGATGGCACTGCAATTCTGTTGAACGGATAGCGTCATGAAAAGAGGTGATTTGATAAAACATCAACAACAGTAGAACAAAGATAATGAAATGTAGTCGAATTATAGTAGGTGACGATGAGGGAATGAGTTAGGAAACGGGACACTAAAAGTAGTAGATAAGTTTCGTTATTTACGCAGCAAAATAAGTAAAGATGTTCGATATAGAAAGGACATAAAAAGTAGGATGCAATAGAAAGGAAAAAATTTCTGAAAAAGAGAAACTAGTTTACATTCAGTAAAAATTTAAATGTTGAAAAGTCTTTTCGGAAGGCATTTTTCTGTAACGTCACCTTGAACGGAACTGAAGCGTGGGATATAAACAGTTCAAAGAAGAAGAAAATAAATCGTTTGAAAAGTGATTAGAAGAATGCTGAAGATTAGAAGGGTAGGTTGAATAATGAGGAGGGGAAGAAAATAAATTTATTTTACACCTTGGCTTAAAGAGGGTTCGTTTCATAGGATGCATCCTAAGGCATCATGCAAACGTGTTTGGTTGATGGATGGAGGTGTGTGTGTAGGCGGGGAGGGGGGAGATGTGTCAGGGGGGGGGGGGTAAGAACAGTGGAGGAAAGTCAAGGTTTGAATATGATGGGAAGGCCATAGTGGCTGCATGTTGCAGTAGTTTTGTAGAGATAATGCACATGTAAGACATAATTCTCTAATTAAGTGGTGTTTTTTTTTCTCCTCCAGTCCTGTGAGTGATTTGAAGTATCTCGCCACGACTCCCTCTCCTGCGCCAGCCTCTACATTCGCATTAAAGGTTTTCAGTTTTATAATTCATGTATTTTAACATCTGTCTTCTCCTACAGCGTTGCCCCCTATGGTTCTCTCTAGTACCATGGGTGTTTTCTCTTACTGTCGTAATACGTGCTCTGTCACCGTGTTTTAATTAATATTTTCCCCATAGTCCTTTCGTCGTCGTTCCTGCAGTGAAGCTCCTCATTTCTTATCTTATGAGACACTTAATTTTCACCATTCTTCTGTAAAGCCACACCCCAAACAAATCATCTTCTTTTCCAGTTTTCAAACGAAAATATAATAGTGTGACAAAAATTGTCAATGGTGAAAGTTCCTGTGTAGAAACATTTCGAATGGACCATTCCAATAGTCAGACTATATTAGATATTTTTCTAGTATGATAAAACGTGAGGAGCAGCCAGTATCTCGGATTTCGAAAGTTATCTTGACCTTTTGTAAAGAGGTGCCAAGATGGTGCATTGAAAGTGAGGTGTAGGCGGGACTGAGGCTACAAAAATGTGTTATGCTGTTGGGAGCTTTCTTGAAGAACGTGCTAACTTCCTTTATAATTCTGAACAGCGAAAGATAGGTGGCAGCGAACTGATTCAAAATTTCTTGTAACATTTTTGGGAAAACAGCGATCTTGTAACCTATATACAAAATGAGTAAAAAAAAAAAAAACAATCAGTTGACCTCAGTCGCTGAAACTGCTCGGTGACTGATGTCAACTGACTGTTCCACGCACCCTCAACTTTAGGTGATAGTGCTGTCTGAAGATGGCCTAAGCTTAGGCCGAAACCGGCCATTTTAATGAAATAACTATCGCGATCAAGACAGTTTTGCACTGGTTTTATAGTGAACTGATTATTCATCGAAAAAATGGCTCTGAGCACTATGGGACTTAACATCTACGGTCAACAGTCCCCTAGAACTTAGAATTACTTAGACCTAACTAACCTAAGCACAGCATCCAACACCCAGTCATCACGAGCCAGAGAAAATCCCCGACCTCGGCGGGAATCGAACCCGGGCGTGGAAGCGAGAACGCTACCGCACGACCACGAGCTGCGGACGATTATTCATCGAATCTGGACACGGAGAACATATGCAGTGACCATCATTTCGCCTATCTATCATACGAAAAGATCTGTCATGCAAATTATCTATGGAATTAACGGGCCGGTTTTAGGCCCAAGCGACACAAGCTAATACCTTGGGCGACAAGATGAGAAGGGTGCCAGGGGCGCCAGAACCTATACAGGACGTATCACATCGGTAGCGACCGCATGCGGCACTCTTTCGCCCGGATGAAAGATTTATGTACTGTGCATGTCGCCTTTTATACGGATGAAAATATACGAGGGGAAACGGAGGAGAGGGCGGGCGCCAGGTGGTCAGTCGCTTGCGCCGAAAATTGCATTAGAACCGGGCCTGGGAATTAGCTCAAAAACTGTAGCAAGCAACGAATTACGGTAGTAAGCAGCAAGTTGCTAAGAAGAATTACTTCCGTACAACAATGAAGAGCTTTGCGCATATCTGCAACCAGTTCTAATTGTCAGCCGATACAACACTGCCTTTAACACTTTCATAAGGCAGGCAACGCAGTTTTCAGAGAAGCACGGATTCACAGTGCATCAGCAGACGAAATGAAATTAAAATTAGGTAATCAGCGTCATCGAATGAGTCATATTCAGCCGCGTGTAGAGTACTATTTAACGAATTACTCTGTTTTAACAATTACGCTGTGTTCATTCTCATATGAACTTTCGCACTGTCGTGAGGCTTCGCTAATATGAAAGTTCAAGAACTAATTACAGAACAATCGTCGCCAATTGCGAAGCACTACATAGAAACTTCATCCCACGCTCATCTTGATGGGTTTCTATCTGACGTTCTGCTTTCCCTCTATCTGAAGTATACTGCGTGTTGCACTGGCTATTCATCGGAGGCATTTCACTTTCACTGACAAAACAGTATCAGCGATTATATTGCATCCACTACTAGCAGGAGATATTATTCATTATTTTAATTATCATAGACAATGGCAGTTTTGCTTACTGGAGACGTATTTCAGACAATACGTACAATACTGTCGGCGTTTTGTGTTCCTATTCACATGTGCTACTTACTGGTGCTTCTCCCTTAGCGTTAGCAGAAGGACGAATCGAATTTGTTCTGTACACACACTCCGGTTCCATTTCTTTGCGAGTTTTTGAGCCCACTTCGCTTATTGCTTTTAACCTTATGTTGTTCGTAGCTTTCCGTATATGCCAATGAAAATGTTCTTAAGGGAAAAAAAATTAAGTTCATAATGATGAAAAGAACGAAAATGGTCATCTCCTCATAGTTTTTGCAGTATAACCACAGATGGTGCCGTAAAATAAAAGAAGTGAATCACCTCTGGCTAATGAGCTTCTCAGTTTGACAGAAAAAAAATAATTACGGCAGCTACTGAAGCATAGGGCAGTCCAAATATTGCCCCCTGCTCTTTGTTTATGATGTTCGATTTACAGTTGATGAGTCTGGGTATTACTTATAGCTAAGCTTTATACCAGAATCATAGCTGCAGAAATGCGAATGAAACTTTGGGCTATGCTGTTAGTCAATGCGGCAACAGAAAGATACGCCGCGTCTTCGAAAGGCGAGATTCCCAAGTGCTTGCCGGCCTCAGCACATGATTGATCAAGTGTTATGAAGAATTGACAACACTGTCGACTACCTTTGGCAACTACGTGGTCGTCGATGTGCTTCCTGGTGTGGTTCAGAATTGTCCTGCTAAATACATTTGATATTTCGTTGTTATTTCCGATAAATAGTCGGAATGATTCTCACATAAGGTGTAACATTGGGGTTTCAAATTTATTACTTGCTTCGAGAAAGTCATTCCACACAGAATCTATAACTAGTCTTGTGTTTAATATTAGTAATTATTTCTGTTAGTGAAAAATATCACAGCGAAATTGCAGTCAGAGCGGTAGCAGCTCGCTAAGTAAGTGCTAGCGTGGCGGCTTTCTGCAGGTCACACTGCATTACTTTGAGGTTCTAAACTTTCTTGGAGAGCAAAGAATTTGTCTTCTTACTTCTTCTCTTACTGAGCTATAAGCCTCTAGATCGAAAACCATTATGGAGATATTAACTTCACCATCTTATCTCTCGCCTCAGTTTCGACTTACAAGTTAGTACTGAAACGTCCCCTTAGAAAAATTTATACAAGACTGTGCTTATATTGACACACAATATTTTTAGCGCAACGCAATCTGACTTCCAAAAATCCATACGAAAGAATGGCCCTGACTAACATTAACCTATACGTTTCACAAATCACTTACCTCACAAAAATCTTCGTTACTCAAGCTACTGCAATACAGCGAGCGCCACTACTGCCAGCTAAATAAAAGATTCAAACTATGGAAGGCACTAACTACTGATAGGTATAGTTAGCAAATGAGAGATTTTAATAGAGAACAAACAATGTATTTACCTCACTAGTCATAATATATATAGCAGTTCATGACACCAATTCTTACAAATTTCAAAACTCCGCCATCTCTCTCCCCACGTCCACCACTGCTGGCGGCTCACCTCCAACTGCGCAACGCTACGCGCTGTTAGCCAGCTGCCGCTGCTCAACACTACAATGGCAGACAACAACGCAAACTAAACACAGACTGCGCACAGCACAGCCAGTGATTTTTCATACCGAGCGCTAAGCGGCGTTACCAATTAAAAAAAACCTAAACATCCTACTTACAGTACCTCCTACATCTAAAGCTGAAAATTTTAAGAATTTGTGGCTTTGTACCCTTTGAGAGACTCGTACTTTCTTGTTTATACCGGCACACATCTTAATTCTTTTTTAAACACGCAATCCAACTGATTATGTGTGGCACTGAATTATTTGTTAACTGAGTTTCTCTCACTGCAAAGTTAATATATTTTTGTGATAATCCCAAAACGCTTCTTGGGTCGGACACATGATTCACGCAGACACAGAGCATATGGGGGACTGCGTAATATCTTGCTAACGCGTGATGTTTTGGGCAGCCTCGTGTGATAGATATTACTTGTTTTATTAAACTGGACTTTAGTCATAAGGGTGTCCTGGTAAGTTGATTTTAAATTTTATTAGAACAGAACACAATTTTTTTAGTGCTTGTTTTTGGAATATAACAGAAAAACATAAGGGAGAAATTAATCATCAACAACATACCCCTCCCCCATTAACCAACATAGTCTGATGACGGCCTGTATAAAGCAACTGGTTTGGAGATAAAGATGTACGTAATCCAAGCTTGAAGTGCATTTTCGTATAACGGTGCAAAGAAATTTTTTTCTTTTTTTGGTTGTTCGATAAGGAGCGAGAAAGTTAAACGCATGAGTGTGCTAAATCTGGAGAAGTGGTGTTACAGAGACTGCTTTCTGGCCAAGCTCATGGACACTTTCTTCCCGGCGGGGTCAGGGATTTTCTCTGTCTCGTGATGACTGGGTGTTGTGAGATGTCCTTAGGTTAGTTAGCTTTAAGTAGTTATAAGTTCTAGGGGACTGATGACCATAGATGTTAAGTCCCATAGTGCTCAGAGCCATTTGAACCATTTGAACAGTTTCTTCTTTGGAGTCAGCGATGTGTAGACGGGCGTTCCATAGCAGCACTAGCCGCAGTTTCCTTGATCGCTTTTCTTATGTTGCGACCACAAGACACCTCAACTGTTCAAAACAGGTCACAGCTGCGATGGACACATCCCCGGGCTGCAGTTTTTAACACCATATACATAACGTAACATTTTGAGCATTCACACTGGCCTTTGTTTCAGATACATTCTGTTAGGACCAACCATTATTTTCTAGTTATGAAGTTATGCACAGTGGTTCAAATCCCCACCTGATTTAGGTTTCCCGTTATTTACTTAAATCGATTAAGACAAATGCTGAGATCTTTCCTGTGAAGGGGAAAAGTCGATTTCCTTCCCTTACCTTTCCAATCATAGCTTCTGCTTTATTTCTGTTGGCTTCGTAGCTAACGGAATGTTTAACCTTACGCTTCCTTCATTTCATTTTCACCCAATATTGCCCACGAAGGTTAAATGATCGCAATTTATCGCATTCGCAAGTAATCAGATATATTATACTGGTAAAATATAAAAACGTCATTCATCAAAGCCCGTTGGTCTTCGTGAATGTGGCGAATGATTCACTTCGAAGCGATTCTACATGAAGTGAGTTAACAATTTTTGACGTGATTTCTTCTATACACCGTGTCGCCAGTTCGTGCAGCTGGCTCTGACGTGACTTTATTTCAGTGATTAAAAAATCAAGTCGAAAGCACCCATTGCGTAACCAAGACAGCTAGTGAGAATCGTTTGGACGAACAAGGCAGTGGATGTATCAAACAGATTGTAATCAACCTCAAAGGTACCAAAGGTACCAGCATTCTCTTTCAGTGTGCAGCAGCCTTCTTTACGACACAGTTATAAGCCTCTGTTTTGTGTGGGATGGAGGTCTATTGGAATGATTCTGGCTACGTATGCGAAAGGTGTGGGTTCGATTCCCACATTAGGTATCGGTTTTTTTAAAGCACAATAAGACCCTCTTCACCTCTGGTAACGCCAGTTGAATTCTTTACTGCAGGAGCCAAGTCGGTGTAGGTTGGGCCAAGACAGAGACCGAGGCCACGCCAGGTTGAACCTCCATCACCGGTAATAGAGTTCTTTTTTTTTTTTTAATTAATGACCCAACCATCATGTAAGGTCACAGTGCACTAACTTATTACTGTATTTTAACTTCAGATGTTGAAAATATTGGTACTGGATTCGAACATATATCTCGGCTTTGGCTGGGTTTGATTATCTTGTGACGATACATTTCCATCGTTTCATTGTTTAGTAAAGATTCCGAACCACTTCAGGAAAGGCGCGTGTTTGAGTTCGAAACCTGGTCTGGTACAAAAGTTTCCATCTAGTCATTTCAGGCTGTTGCATGTACACACCACAGGTGACGAAGAATTAAGATTTTTGACATTTCTCTGGCGTTTTCCACACCACCGATTGGTGCCAGTTTTGACTTCCAGTCAGACTCATAACTTTTCGCCATATCGTTACAGGTTCAAACATACCACTCATAGTTACTGGTAAAAAAGAATTCGACAGTCAACTTCTCTTTGTATGTAGTCAACAACAATGATATGTGTCTGGTTCGATTCCCAGCTGGCACAGAAATTTTCATCATGATAGTTCCAGTTCAGATATACGCACAGCACAGCATGGTGAAAAAAAACAGTAGTTAACGTCTACACATAACTAGAAGTCATGGACTATAGGTGCTGGCTTCGAATCTGAGGGTGAGAAAACTTTTTCGTCTTGTCGTTTTAGTTTCAATAATATCGTAACTGGTGTAAATTACGATTTCTAAATTTGATTCTGGTTAGTTAAAAATCCGATCGGGCTCTGGGTTTGAATCTCCGTTCAACACAAAACTTTGTGCAATGTCATTTCAAGTTTAAACTTCCGCACACTTTGTTACTTGTTTTTGAAACCATCCTTAAGATCTTTCGTACTTAGTTTTCAGGAGCAGTAGTTGTTGGATTGGAGTCACAGATTTCAGTACAGTACAAAACGTTTTGTCACCTAATTTAAGGTGAAAACTGTTTTTGAAATTCATTTACTGTAAGAAATTTGAGTTTACAAGCGCAGTGGCTACGTCATCCCTATTAACGAGTTTTCTGACATTTGCGTTCTAGAACCGCACGACCGCTATGGTTGCAGCTTCGAATCTTGCCTCGGGCATGGATATGTGTGATGTCCTTAGATTCGTTAGGTTTAAGTAGTTCTAAGTTGTAGGGGACTGATGACCTCAGAAGTTAAGTCCCATAGTGCTCAGAGCCATTTTTGAACCATTTGCGTTCTCGTGGTATTAATTTGCTTCTGGATTGATAATCAAACAGAGCAGTTATCCCCAATGGTCTCTTGTAGTAACCAATTTTTATAGTTAAACAACGGTACCGAAACGAGAGCAGAGGATCTGCGAGTCAGTTGCGTTTCGTGGGTTGTATACAAATCAGGCGAAACGCAATTCATGTCGTTCGGATAATTTCGAACGTGATAGCACATATAACAAAGTCAAATTCGACCATAAATAATGACAGAACAAACATATAAGTGTCACTGTTCATTGTTAAGCTATTCCGGTAAATACTGTTTTGTCGATCTGAGTGATTTGAAAATGGCTTCAGGTAATCTGAGACTAGTCATCAATTAAACAAAAAGTGACTCTAGCAATTTTGGTTCTTTCTATATCTAACTGGTTAACAAAAGTTGCTGTCCTGCGATTAAGCCAGCATTCTGGAAATCCAAAATCATTAAACTGACGAGTTCTTCAATTAGACGTGGGTATTTTGGAATCAGAAAAATCAAAGCTAGAAAGGTGTGGTACTGAATTTCGGAACGAATCGCAAGTTATAATTCGAACATTCTTTAACATGACAAATTTAATTACACATGATTTTTGCAATAGTTGCGTGTCTCAACGATATAGATAGCCGTACGGTAGGTGCAACTACAACGGAGAGGTATCTGTTGAGAGGCCAGACAAACATGTGGCTCCTGAAGATGGGCAGCAGCCTTTTCAGTAGTTGCAGGGGCAACAGTCTGGATGATTGACTGATCTGGCCTTGTAACACTAACCAAAATGGCCTTGCTGTTCTGGTACTGCGAACAGCTGAAAGCAAGGGGAAACTACAGCCGTAATTTATCCCGAGGGCATGCCGCTTTACTGTATGATTAAATAATGATGGCGTACCCTTGGGTAAAATATTCCATAGGTAAAATAGTCCCCCATTCGGATCTACGGGCGGGTACTACTCAAGAGGACATCATTATCAGGAGAAAGAAAACTGGCATTCTACGGATCGGAGCGTGGAATGTCAGATCCCTTAATCGAGCAAGTAGGTTAGAAAATTTTAAAAAGGGAAATGTATAGGTTAAAGTTAGATATAGTGGGAATTAGTGAAGTCCGATCACAGGAGGAACAAGACTTCTGGTCAGGTAAATACAGGGTTATAAATACAGAATCGAATAGGCGTAATGCAGGAGTAGGTTTAATAATGAATAATAAAAATAGGAGTGCGGGTAAGCTACTACAAACAGCATAGTGAACGTATTATAGTGGCCAAGATAGACACGAAGCCCACGCCTACTACAGTAGTACAAGTTTATATGCCAACTAGCTCTGCACATGACGAAGAAATTGAAGAAATGTATCATGAGACAAAAGAAATTATTCAGGTAGTGAAGGGAGACGAAAATTTAATAGTCATGGGTAGCTGGAATTCGAGAGTAGGAAAAGGGAGACAAGGAAACATAGTAAGTGAATATGGATTGGGGCTAAGAAATGTCAGAGGAAGCCGCCTGGTAGAATTTTGCGCACAGCATAACTTAATCATAGCTAACACTTGGTTCAAGAATCATAAAAGAAGGTTGTATACATGGAAGAATCCTGGAGATACTGCAAAAAGGTGGGAATTTAAGGAGATGGGACCTGGATAAACAGAAAGAACCAGAGGTTGTACAGAGTTTCAGGGAGAGCATAAGGGAACAACTGACAGGAATGGGGGAAGGAAATACAGTAGAAGAAGAAAGGGTAGCTTTGAGGGATGAAATAGTGAAGGCAGCAGAGCATCAAATAGGTAAAAGGATGAGGACTAATAGAAATCCTTGGGTAACAGAAGAAATATTGAATTTAATTGATGAAAGGAGAAAATATAAAAATGTAGAGTAAATGAAGCAGGGAAAAAGGAATAGAAACGTCTCAAAAATGAGATCGACAGGAAGTGCTAAATGGCTAAGCAGGAAAGGCTAGAGGACAAATGTAAGGATGTAGAGGCTTATCTCACTAGGGGTAAGATAGATACAGCCTACAGGGAAATTAAAGAGACCTTTGGAGAAAGGAAAACCACTTGTATGAATATCAAGTGCTTTGATGGAAACCCAGTTCTAAGCAAAGAAGGAAAGCAGAAAGGTGGAAAGAACAGATAGAGGGTCTATACAAGGGCGATATACTTGAGGACAATATTATGGAAATGGAAAAGAATGTAGATGAAGATGAAATGGGAGATATGATACTGCGTGAAGAGTTTGACAGAGCACTGAAAGACCTAGTCTAAATAAGGTCCCCCAGAGTAGACAACATTCCATTAGAACTACTGACAGCCTTGAGAGAGCCAGTCCTGACAGACCTCTACCATCTGGTGAGCAAGATGTATGAGATAGGCGAAATACCCTCAGACTTCAAGAAGAATATAATAATTCCAATCCCAAACAAAGCAGGTGTTGACAGATGTGAAAATTACCGAACTATCAGTTTAATAAGTCACAGCTGCAAAATACTAACGCGAATTCTTTACAGACGAAAGGAAAAACTGATAGAAGCCGACCTCGGGGAAGATCAGTTTGGATTTCGTAGAAATGTTGGAACACGTGAGGCAATACTACCCCTACGACTTAACTTAGAAGAAAGATTAAGGAAAGGCAAACCTACCTTTGTAGCATGTGTAGACTTAGAGAAAGCTTTTGACAATGTTGATGGGAATACTCTCTTTCAAATTCTGAAGGTGGCAGGGGTAAAATATAGGGAGCGAAAGGCTATTTACAATTTGTACAGAAAGCAGATGGCAGTTACAAGAGTCGAGGGGTATGAAAGGAAAGCAGTGGTTGGGAAAGGAGTGAGACAGGGTTGTAGCCTATCCCCGATGTTATTCAATCTGTATATTGAGCAAGCAGTAAAGGAAACAAAAGAAAAAATTGGTGTAGAAATTAAAATCCATGGAGAAGAAATAAAAACTTTGGGGTTCGCCGATGACATTGTAATTCTGTCAGAGACAGCAAAGGACCTGGAAGAGCAGTTGTATGGAATGGATAGTGTCTTGAAAGGAGGATATAAGATGAACATCAACAAAAGCAAAACGAGGATAATGGAATGTAGTTGAATTAAGTCGTGCGATGCTGTGGGAATTAGATTAGGAAAGGAGTTTTGCTATTTGGGGAGCAAAATAACTGATGATGGTCGAAGTAGAGAGGATATAAAATGTAGACTGGCAATGGCAAGGAAAGCGTTTCTGAAGAAGAGAAATTTGTTAACATCGAGTATAGATTTAAGTGTCAGGAAGTCGTTTCTAAAAGTATTTGTATGGAGTGTAGCCATGTATGGAAGTGAAACATGGACGATAAATAGTTTGGACAAGAAGAGAATAGAAGCTCTCGAAATGTGATGCTACAGAAAAATGCTGAAGATTAGATGGGTAGATCACATAACTAACTAATGAGGAGGTATTGAACAGAATTTTGGAGAAGAGGAGTATGTGGCACAACTTGACAAAAAGAAGGGATCGGTTAGTAGGACATGTTCTGAGGCATCAAGGGATCACAAATTTAGTATTGGAGGGCAGCGTGGAGGGTAAAAATCGTAGAGGGAGACCAAGAGATGAATACACTAAGCAGATTCAGAAGGATGTGGGTTGCAGTAAGTACTGGGAGATGAAGAAGCTTGCACAGGATAGAGTAGCATGGAGAGCTGCGTCAGACCAGTCTCAGGACTGAAGACCACAACAACAACAACAGCAACAACCAACAGAATGCAGAAAACTGTACTTAGTACATCAGCCAATGTTGTCTGGAGACATTCTGACTGTTGAGAAATCACATATGAGGTTTCCCAAGGCTCACTCTTAGGTAGACTGTTTTTCCTCATATAGGTAAACGATCTCCCACCTAATACACAGAAATTAGAACTAATTCTTTTTGAAGATAACAACAATATTGTAATCAATCCAAGTATATATACAGAAACAGAAGAATTGTAAACAATGTTCTTAAAGGTTTTATTGGCTGTTTGTCTGCGAATGATCTGAAACTCAATTTTAAAAAGAGACAACACGTTCAATTCTGTGTACCTAGAAATACTGCGCAAATCACATGGTGGAAAATAATCAACAGGGTGGAATAACAAGTGTAATAGATGGCGAGTAAACAACGAACAGCTTGGAAACTTAAAAATACTTAGGTTTCCATTTTGATGAGAATTTAAACTGGGAAAAGCACACTTTGGACTCCTAAAACAACTCAGTTCAGCTTCTGCGTGTTAGGCAGACGTGATAACCGCTACACCACGGAAACTGCTACGCTCTGCGCTACACATCTGATACAACTTGTAGGATGAACGCAATTTTCGCGTAAAAATCACTTTGCGGAAACGCACAATGCAGGTATTTCGCATTCGTATGCAACAATCGACAGCACCCTTGCCTTCTGAATGCCATCACGAATAAGAGCCCAAGAAGTAGCTGGAACTGCTCGCGGCCGAGTCCTCAGTAACATCAGTTCTTTTGCGGAAAGGAGCCTGGGCTCAGTTATCTCTCATAGTCTCTTGTAGTAACCAATTTTTGTAGCCAAACTACGGTATCGAAACGAGATTTGTGGGTTGTATATAAATATACACACTGTCTCTTTTTAAACTGAGTTTCAGATCATTCGTGGACAACCAGCCAATAAAACCTTTAAGAACATTGTTTACGATTCTTCTGTTTCTGTAGGTATGGTTATAAGGGCTCTGGGCACTAGGGGGCTTAACATCTGAGGTCATCAGTCCCCTAGAACGTAGAGCTACTTAAACCTAACTAACCTAAGGACATCACACACATCCTTGCCCGATGCAGGATTCGAACCTGCGACCCTAGCGGTCACGCGGTTCCAGACTGAAGCGCCTATAACCGCTCGGCCACACCGGCCGGCTCTGTATATATACTTGGATTGATTACAATATTGTTGTTATATTAAAAAAATAATTAGTTCTAATTTCTGAATATTAGGTGGGAGATCGTTTATATAATCATTGCAAAGTTTGGGAACAGACAAATCAGTAAGTTGACATATTTTGCATATTTTTCTTCAATAATGTCGTAAGGTATGAAGTTCTGGGGTAACTCATCTTTAAGGAAGAAAATCTTCATTGTTCAAAAATGAGTTGGAAAACTAATACGTGGTGCTCACCCACGATCATTTTTTAGATCTCTGTTTAAGGACTTGGACATTCTCACTACCGCTTCTCAGTATACTTAGTCCCTCATGAAACTTGTAAATAATCCACTGCACTTCAGAATAAGCAATGACGTATGTAATTACCACACCAGAAGGAAAAATGACATTCGATACGCCACATTAATGTTGTCCCTAGCACAAAAGTGTGTGCACTACCCACAGACAGCAAAGTAAAATTTGAAAACAAACTGAAAATATTCTCCTTGATAATTCTTATTCCTGAGAAGAATTTCTTTTATTTTACTGTGTAAAAGGTGATGGTTAGGAATTACTAACTCACATCTGTATATAAATCTCATAAATCTTCAACACGTAGTCATATTTGCAAAATTAATGCGGAATGTTAATGTAAAATGTCTAAATCCACTTCATTATGGATTATCATGCAAAATGATCCATGGAGCATGGAACTAACTAACTCAGCTGCTCTGTTTTGCCCGTATGTTGGCCTGTATTTAATTATCAATTCATTATTTTTACTTAAAGAAACTTTTATTTTTATTATTGAGCTCCATTATCGCAGAAAAAGGTATTCACTCTCAGATTACAATGAATAATTGTCATTGCTTGATGTATCCCAACACTTCAGATACGTTGAGGTGACAAAAGTCATGAGGTTATGCATTAGTATGGTATACACAAGATATAAAAAGGGCAGTGTACTGGCGGAGCTGTCATTTGTACACAAGTGATTCATGTGGAAATGTTTCCGACGTGACTATGGTCGTACAACGGGAATTTGATAGTTGTGAACGCAGAATGGTAGTTGGAACTAGATGCTTGGAACATTCCACTTCGGAAATCGTTAGGAAATCCAAATTTCCGAGATCCACAGTGTCAAGGGTGTGTCGAGAATACCACATTTCAGGCATTACCTCTCACCACGACAACGCAGTGGCCAACTGGCTTCACTTAACGACCGAGAGCAGCGGTGTTTGTGTAGAGTTGTCAGAGCTCGCAAATCCATATGGAACGTACGACGAACATATCCGTCAGGACAGGGCGGCGAAATTTGGCGTTAATAGGCTGTGGCAGCAGACGAACCACGCGAGTGCCTTTGCTAACAGCACGAGACCGCCTCAGGGCTCGTGACCATTTCTGTTGGACCCTAGACGACTGGAAAACCGTGGCCTGGTCAGATGAGTCCCGATTTCAGTTGATAAGATCCAATGGTAGGATTCGAGTGTGGCGCAGATCTCTCAAAGGCATGGACTCCAGTTGTCAACAAGGCACTGTAGAAGCTGGTAGTGGCTCGATTACGGTGTGGACAGTGTTTACATGGAATGGACTGGGTGCTCTGGTCGAACTGAACCGTTCATTGATTGGAAATCGTTATGTCCGGCTACTTGGAGACCATTTGAATCCATTCATGGATTTCATGGAATTTTTATGGATGACAATGCGTTATATCACTGGAAACAGTTGTTCGCGATTGGTTTGAAGAACATTCTGGACAATTTGAGAGAACGATGTGGCCACCCATAGAACATTTATGGAACGTAATCGCTCAATATTTCTGCAGGGAACTTCCAACGATTTTTTGAGTCCATACCACATCGTGTTGTTGCACTACTACAGGCAAAATGTCACTCTTGACTTTTGTCGCCTCATTGTATATTATGCGTCACATAAGCAGCTGTTGAGTTAGTATAGTTGCTTAAGGGCACTATGACTTAACCTTTTCCGCAAGTTTCAGTAACCATTTTACTTTCACGCTCTTCTGGTTTAGGCAGCATTCTTATCTGCTAATTTCATGCAGGTGCTACATGATACTATCAACTTCTTTTGTTCTGTGTACAGTCGTAGACAGAATTCGGGGGCCACTCGCCTGTTCGTTATGCAGAATTGCAAAGCTTAACTGCCTGGTACGGAGCATAATAGGCTAGGACACCCAATGCTACGAACATTGTATCAGTCACATGTGTACCTAGTGTATCATACACGAAACAAAAGGTGAGAGGAAAACTGTTATCTTTGTGAAGCGAGTATTTTTTCTGAGACTTGAAGTGAACCTCGCAATCTTTTTTTTTTTTTAGTTGCTTAGCAAGTGATTTTTCTCACAGTATTTTAAGCTCTTCACGGCGAAGCTTTTCATCATCCCTTTTCTCACAGTTTCAATGAACGAAGACAATAATAAGAATTGAGATGCTGTAATGGAGACGCGTTACTTATTGTTGGATATTTCTGACACATCAGAATCGAAAAGGCGCTGACATCACTGGAGTCCTATTAATTAGGTGACGGGAAGCAAATTATCGACAGCGACTAGCACTTAAAATAACGTTGATCACACCATTTCGAGTTGGCAGACGTTTGGTGGGTGTCTCAGTGCACCACTATTTTCAGACCTCCTGTGAGACGATTTTTGCCCGTCGGCTCTGTCAGGAGCTAAACTAGTGACAGATGTTTGTTCTCGCGGGTCGCTGACAATTTCCTCGAGAGTGAAGATTTCATTCTAATTGTCGTATGCATTGGTTTAATACCTTCATCTGACACTACAACTAAAATATTAACGTAAATTTAACAAATGTAAACTAGCTGCGGTACCTGTGACATTACTTTCCACTATAGATACGTTTAATATATGAAGCTATCGCAGTCGTCAGTCGATCTCGGAATTATGGTTCTAAAGGTACTCAAAGAAAAATGAAGCATTCAGTTGCAAGATACAGTGGTTCCCAGTTTCATTAATAGCGCCTCCGAGGGTCACACGTTATAGAGAAACAAATTTTGTGATTTCAAGAACAAGACAGGTAAACTTAACTGCACTTCTTGCTTATAGTTCCTTTTCATTAGTACCCGAAACTACAATATTCATAGTCGAATGGTAGTCATCACAGGTGCAGCTAACTGATCCAAAGTCGTTATCTTGTTAAAATGATTAATGATTACAGTAGCAGCCTGGAGCCTAATACCAACACATACGATTGTCTGAAATGATAATCTTATTTAGTGTGACAAAACTGACATACTGTTCATCAACAAACGACGGCTCTAGTCTTGCCTTTTCCACATTGTTCTTGCATTTCTACGTACCTCTCCTAATGCTTTTCTCATCACAAAAACTAATGCATAAAATTTTTAATAACTATGGAGATCACAAACACTATAACGGAATTGTTGTTATTCGCTATCTTGTACCATAACCTTGGAAAAATCTGTAGGGTAAGTAAAGAAACATGTGCAGCGGAGGTCTAGCTACAGATGGATTTCTCGAAGCCATCGTATCCAGACATATAATTAGGTTTTTATTTCTTATTTTTCGACAGTGATACAAAACTTCATTTCGTTTGAAGCATCAATAAGAATAAAGAACAAGAAGGCAGGACTCAGCAGGACCAGCCATACCTCTGAAGATGTTCAACGTAGTATTGGACGAAACGTTAGGAATAAAAGAATTCCATGGACCACGGCCATATAACTCGGAAGAATTATCAACAACAATGAGAATTTTAATTGGCTACGACAGCCTCCGCTGTCTTGGTCTAATCTAATCCGATTTCATTCCACTCGTTAGTTGAAGAATATTATATTTGATGAGAATTTCTGTTTAAAACTTGCGACTGGTCACAGATTACGAGTGTAATGTGTTTCACATTAAATAGGATACAATTCTAGTGTAGCAGACACATTTGTTTTCAAGCACCGTAAGTTGCTACCGATATTACCAAGTTGTAGTCATAATTCTAAGCTTCTCGTTCAGCAACTTAAGAAAGCATTATTGCAAAACATGATAACTGTAACGAGCGGACTATCCAGAAATAATAAAACATACATTTCCGGTTTAATTTGTTGTAAATGGCCCATTACACAATAATACAAACAAGGAGCAGAGTCCAGTAGTAGACCGTTGTCCAGAAAACCAGGCCTCATTTGGCAAACTGCCGCTGTAAGAAAGTCAATTTCCAATGCGTCAATGAGCAATAAAGGAAAGACGGAAATCCATCTACTTCTGCTCCAACGCAGCACATAATGCGTCGTCGGGTCGGCGCTTAACGCTGGCGATAGCTCGGTATCAGAGTAAACTGTGACACTCGACAACAGAGCGAGCCAAGATAAACCAGATTTCCTCCTTACGCGGCAACTTTGGCAGCTAAAACTAACGGATTATTCTTCAGTTTTCCTCAAACGTCTTAGAGATGCTTCTTGCGTTATGTGTACTGATTATAAGAAACTATTAAAATCGTATATCAATGTCTCATAATTTCTGAACAAATTTCTGTGCTGACTTAATAAATTTCATTTATAAATAAATATTCTCTTGTTGTCATTGCAGTCGGGCTAAATGCAACCCATAATGATAGTAGAGTACACTGCTTGACAAACCGAGATGTTGGTTTCGTATGTTTCGAAATCCAACTGATCTATATAAGTATACACATTTGGTCCTAAGATTTCAGCGAAATGACTCTGCTTTTAAATCATGTGCCTTTCAACTGCAGGCAATTTTTCAGTCATGAGACGGAGTACCGTTAGAAAATGTTCATGTTAAATATTTAGATTCGTTACAGTTTGTAGCCTCCGGCACTGGTAGATAGAGTTGGACGTTTCCATTCATTGTGTTCCCATAATTATTTAGTTGAGACTGCGAATGTTAGAGTATCCCGGATTTCGCATTCCCAAAACGTCTCAGTCAAATGACCCAGCAAGAGGAGCCCCTGACTCATTGAATTTTCATTGATAAGGTGGGATGCCAGCGTTCGCTCAATGAATCGACCCTCTTTCAAGATAGTAAGGTTCACGATTCAGACATCCATCGGACAACAGCATCATGTTCAATTAAAATCCACTATAAAGGAAATCGCTTTCGAAAACTGACGGCGTAGTTATTATTCACTTCGTATGTGCTCTGGAGCAGTGGAGGCCCAGCGGAAATCGCTCTGACTTGTGCCTGCGAGACTCTGAATTAACATATATTGTTTCATTAAGCGCTCGTTTGAGGTTGTAAATGACATGTATTTTTCTATTTGATATTTATAAATGTAGACGTCATGTAGTCTAAAACTTATGTTTAAGGAAATCGTTTATGTAGAAATGTGATCTGTCCGTGGAACAGATTAATCGTGAGATTCATACTATGACGCACAGTACCTCTGTTTCATTAGAACTTCTGCAAGGAAACAGATTTTTCATTAGCGGTGGGGACTCAAACAAGGATACTGTCTTCATCTAGCGAATGAAAAATATAATTCGTCCGGCAGTTGTCAATGATTAAATGAGTTATCGGGTTGACCTGACAGTTAAAATTTTTACATAATATATTTCTAAATATCATAGATAAGGATTTTAAATTTCATACTCGCACTAACGCATTAAAACAAATACTGCTGGGAAATGGGCTCGACCGTAAGACCTCATTTTAAGTTTCAGTACGTTTTCTCCTGCGCCAACAATCCCCAAGTTTAATCTTTATATATATAATTCTACTGTACGTGTGTATGTCACTGAACTCCTCCTAAACGGCTGGACCAATGTGAACGAATTGTTTTGTGTGCGTTTGGGTGTCGCCCTGGATGGTTTAGATTCACAAATCAGCCCCGCAGATGGCGCTGCAGTCGGTATCTGGGTTATTTATCTATACTGCAACTAAACGGCTGGATCGACTTTTTTGTGTGTGCATTCAAGTGGGGGCCAGGAAAATTTACATTCTTAAATCAGCACTGTAGGTGGCGTTGCATTTTTGTGTGCAATATTGAGCGTATTAATTCAGATGTAAGTTACGTGCCTAGGATTTAATTTATTTTCCGACATTTTAATTTGAGTGTATTGTATTATGTGTGTTTCGTTATTTTGATATTTTAATTTTTTTGTACGGTGTCTTTTGATATTTCAAGTATCGCATTTCAGTGAATGTTAAGTGGCTTATATTCATATGTAAGATACGTTCACAAAACAATTCCACGTCTTCGTGGATGAGGAGGAAATATTGTTCGACTCACTCGGAATTCACAATTAGTCCAGAACCGTCGGTTAAGTGGATCGGCAGAAAATCAGTTGACGGAAAATGATAATTTAAGAAACCAAGCTGCAATCAGCCGTGCTAATGAAGGTCAAGAGCATCGCAACGAACAGCTTCGAGCTAATGCACTGAGACAAAGGCTGGCCCGTCAACGAGTCAGCGACACATTCAGAACGCGTGAAGAACAGCGTTTGCAAGTGTATCGCGCATTGACCTGTGCATCAGTTCTTAGCCTTGCGTTTGAATATCAGTCGGACATCGACTATTCGTCACATTCACAAATTGTAATCGTTACTATGAACAAACAATGCCAACACTGTCATGTACTCAAATACAAAGGTCAATCGGCCAGTTTCTGCTGCGCGCCTGGAAAAGTTGTATTGCCACCTTGAATTCGCCCCCAGAACCATTGAAAACACTAATGGCAGCAGCTACATCTCCATCTAAATAGTTTTTGGGTAAAATTCGCAAATTCAATTCGTGCTTTCAAATGACGTCATTTGGAGCAAGAAAAATCGTTC
Source organism: Schistocerca gregaria (assembly GCF_023897955.1). Classification (NCBI taxonomy): domain Eukaryota; kingdom Metazoa; phylum Arthropoda; class Insecta; order Orthoptera; family Acrididae; genus Schistocerca; species Schistocerca gregaria. Next base: position 644,077,339 of record NC_064920.1, read on the forward strand.
AGAATGAGGATGGCGGCAATTTTCAATCAACGTTTAAGATTCAGGGCCAAGTGCATAATCAAATTGGTTCTTTCATGCCGATGCCTGATACCGATTCAAAATTTCTGCAAATCTACTTCATGGGGGATGAGGAGCAGCAAATAAACGCACGCTGCCAGTACAACCATATCGAGCAGATGGAGGAGCGAGAAATTGTGGGTATTTTAGAACCGTTTTTACAGAATCACAACCAGTTGGTCCAGTTGTTCAACACAGTTTCAAACACACTGCAAAAAGACAACTATACGATCGTAATCAAAGCAGAGAAAGTACCATCTGGGCAGCACGCGGCCCGATGTAATCCACCGACCATTAATGAAGTTGCAGTTGTTATGGCTGGCGACGCATTTGAACGTCGAGATATACGAATCCAACGCAGAGATAACACTGTGCATACGATTTAAGACAGTCATCGCTCTTTCGACGCTTTGCGATATCCACTGATATTTTGGGAATGAGAAGATGGATATCATTTAAATATCAAACAAAGAAATCCATCAACAGGTGCAATCTACACATGTCGTTACCTAATATTTCATTTTTTGCACGATTAATTTCTTTTCGTCTTAATTATATTTTTACTTTGCAGGAGCAGAAGCCAACAAGAAAGTGAGCGCGATGTACTTCTACGCATATCGGTTGACGATTCGTGCCAATAAAGACAATAATATTCTCCGATGCCGCCAGCTGTTTCATCAATGTATTGTTGATATGGATGCGAAAATTGAAAGCGAGCGATTACCATACTTCAGGTATAATTAAGCGAAACTTCGATCTGGGGAATACATTCATTTGCGTGATGCTATTGTTGGCAACATAGATGGAATAACTAATATCAACGACATCGGTACTTCGTATATTCTTCCATCATCATATACTGGCAGCCCTCGTTATATGCCAGAATATATTCAAGACGTCATGACTTTCGTGCGCGCGTACGGACGACCAGATTTGTTCATTACATTTACGTGTAATCCATAATTGGATGAAATTAAAATTGCGTTATTGCCAGTGTCAAACTGCAATAGATCGGCACAATATCACTGCATGCGTCTTCAGACAAAAGTTAAAATCGTTGATGAACTTGATTATACATTCCTCTGTATTTAGAAAAACACGTTGCTGGCTGTATTCTGTTGTAATGGCAAAAACGAGGATTGCCACACGCGCCTGTTTTGATTTGGTTGGTCTACAAAATACAGTCTGAAGAAATTGATAAAATTATCACAGCAGAAATTCCGGATCGGAATATCGATCAAGAATTGTATGAGATTATTATCGTTAACATGGTCCATGGTTCATGCGGTGCTAAACATGACGGCGCCGTGCATGGACAATGGAAAATGTACGAAACGTTTTCCAAAAAATTGTATAAATGATACAATCACTAATGTCGATGGTTATCCATTGTATCGTCATAGAGACACTGACCATGGTGGTCAATCACATCAATTACACATGTCAAACGGGACAACAGTTAACATTGACAATCACTGGGTAGTTCCGTATTCACCATTGCTGTGTAAAATCTACAAAGCACACATAAACATTGAGCTCTGCAGTTCGGTGAAGTCCATAAAATACATATGCAACTATGTCCATAAGGGCAGTGATATGACTGTATTTGCTGTTCACAGAGCTGACGAAACGATGAAACAACACGGTATCAAATGGGCGGATACATCAGCACCGATGAAGCAGTGTGGCGTATTTTGGGTTTTCCGATACACGAAAGAGACCCTGCTGTTATACATTTGGCCGTGCACCTTGAAAATGGACAGCGTTTTTATTTCACGGAAGAGACTGCTCTACAACATGCATCAATTGCCCCACAAGCCACATTAACTCAGTTTTTCGAACTATGCAACCGACCAGGTATTCCCTGTCAATTCGCAGAGACATTAATGTATACTATTGGGCGACAATATTTCACATGGAACAAACAGTCAGAAAAGTGGGAACCACGAAAGCGAGATGTTCCGTTTGAAGGATACAACGTCATATTTATGGGAAATACATTAGGCCGATTATGCACAGTCCATCCAAAGCAACGCGAATGTTTCTTCATATTGCGTTAGCAATTGCTTCATCAGGAATTGCAGCCACTTAGCTTGATGGCGGACGGACTGCATATTCAGCACTCAAGTTGTCGTTGAACATACACACAAATCCACATGCAGTGTGCAACATAAAAAAGCATTCTGGTATGGCTAATGTTTTGCAAAAAATGCAAAATTATTATCTGGGATGAATGCACTATGGCCCACAAGCATTCACTTCAAGCTCTCGATAGAATGACGAAAGATCTAAATAATAACACCCGGCTTTTCGGTGGTGCCTTATTGCTGCTGTCCGGTGATTTTAGGCAGACATTGCCGGTCATCCACGCGCTACATATGCGGATGAAATTAACGCATGTATAAAACAATCTTATCTATGGTGAAATGTCAGCACATTACGTCTTAACAAAAATATACGTGTTCAACTGCAAAACGATCCATTGGCACTATCATTCTCCGAGCAATTACTTAACACTGAAAATGGAACAATACCATTGCATGGAGACACACAGTGCATCAAAATAACAGAAAATTTCTGCACCATAGCAAATTCGAAAGATGCTTTGATTGAAAGCAAATTTCCAGATTTACAAGCTAATTACATTAATCATGCGCGGCTTCGTGAACGAACTATATTAATCGCAAAAAATATTGATGTTGACGCTATCAACTTCAAAATACAAGTCATTGCCCGGCAATGAGATATTTTTCAAATCGATCGACATTGTTACCGATCCTGACGAAGCAGTCAACTATCGTGTTCAATTTTTGAATTCGCTGGATTTACCAGGAATGCTACCACATAACTTGCGATTAAAAACTGGCTCACCTACCATTTTGCTTCGGAATTTAAATGCACCTAAGCTATGCAACGGCACAAGTTTAGTCATTAAAAATTATGGGCAACGTTCTTGAAGCTCCAATTGTGAACAGCAAATTTGAAGGTGACGTTGTTTTCCTGCCACGAATCCCAATGGTCCCTTCAGACTCACCCATTCCATTCAGACGTCTGCAATTTCCAATTCGCTTGGCATTTGCTGACTATTAATAAGTCACAAGGTCAAACAATGTCTATTTGTGGGTTAGACCTATAGAATCTGGTCTTTTCACATGGTCAGTTTAATGTGGCGTGTTCTCGCGTTGGAAAACCGTCATGTTTATTCATTTATACTCCTCAGGAAGTGACTAAAAATGTTATACATCAACTCGCATTAAGATAAAATTAAACAAACATTATTGATTATAATGAACTGTTTTTAGAAAAATTGATGTTATTTCAAAATAAAGAATAATGAAATTATTATATAATTTGTCTTTCATTTCATACTTTGTTTAATATCCTAATCGCTTGAAATATCATGCAGGACAACGTCTGTCGGGTCCGCTAGTCGGAACATCGAAAAATTGTCGCAAAAACTGCTCATTATGATTCTGTGATTTCTCTCAATCGCTCCAGGCAAATGCCGGGACGGTCCCTTTGAAAGGGCACGACATGTTTCCTTTGCCATCCTTGACACAATCCGTGCTTGTCCTCTGTCCCTAATGACCTCCATGTCGACGGGACGTTACATCGCAATCGTCCTTCCTGACGTACTTTTAAAAATGGATAGGATGAGTGAGCAAACTTTCGTACACTCTCTTCTAAGAAGAATTATCAGTTTTCGAATTTTTGCAGCAAGTGAGAGACGGCATCGGAAACAAAGTACCCTTTGACCGCTTGACGGGATGTGGTTTTGATTTATACGTGATAACTGTGACTCACCACAGCATAATGGTGTCCTCCTACATCAGAATAAGCGACAGTTTTTTAAACCAAGATATTTTCATACAGCAGAACTGCTCCTACGAATAAAAAAGTTGTAAATTCGAATTTTAGGCACGAAATTTTACCTCTTACAAATTACTCTGCATCTTTGCCCGCTATACGAAATGTCTTGCGTTCGATACCTACCAGCGGTAACAAACACTAAAACACCTCCTCCACCCCTCGCAATGTCAAGTGAAGAATGACGCGCTGAATTATTACTTGTTGGTGACTTATAGATTTGAATATCATTGCTTGCTGTTTTTATTGTTTTTTATTTCACTGTTCTTAGCTGTAGACAAACAACTTACGTGTGTTGTAGCTGATACCGAAACAGAGTGTGTTGTATGGACAAAAATTATGATAAGCTTCGAACTACTCTTCATACAGTCACTATATCTGTTAGCTATTTCAGAAGTACATACTGCGGACGACTTCATGCGGAATTTGAATGTAACCTTGTAAAAGTTCTGTGATTACAGGATCAGAGTTGGTGCAGTTTGTAGCGTCAGTAGTTCAGAAATATTACGCTTTTGCGCCCAGTTTCGAGAAAACATAGTTTGAAAAATTCATAAGTTTCCGTATGACACACACTATGTAAGCGCTCTGATTATAAGAACAGGGACATTCGACATAATTATGTACTGAACAAATTTCGCAGATTTTTAAAATTCTTATTCATTCAAATTACCATTGCACCAGAACAATGAAACAATTCTTAACAAAATATCCTTCTATGACCACCAGCGGCGTACGTCGGCCCCACGTAATGCCATCCCAAAACAGCAGGGAATCTCCACCTTGTTGCACTCGCTGGACAGTGTGTCTCAGGCGTTCAGCCTGACCGAGTTGCCTCCAAACACGTCTCCAACGATTGTCTGGTTGCAGGCATATGCGACACTCATCGGTGAAGAGAACGTGATGCCAATCCTGAGCGTTCCATTTGGCTTGTTGTTGGGCCCATCTGAACCACACTGCCTCGTGTTGTGGTTGCAAAGATGGACCTCACCATGCAAGGCAGTAAACGTTATGAAATGACGGATGGAATAGGTGGTGATTCCCCGTTGTCTCCAACAGTGGCCACATTTTTATGGAACAAGTGGAGGAAAAAGCATTACATTTGACTCTACTCCGTTCATCTTCATTTCATGGCTATGTTGACGACACGTTTATCGTCTGGCCAGGTGGCGTAGAAGCTCTTGAGAACTTCCTTGAACATATCAACAGCATGCACCTAAACATCCAATTCATTGCCGAGACAGAGAAAAAAGGAAAGCTGCCATTCTTAAATTTTTTGGTAAAATGAAAGTCGAATGAATGTATCGGCGACTCAGTGTACCGCAAGCCAACACTTACTGATTTATATCTTAGCGCCCAGAGTTTTCATCCTCCAGTCTAGAAGAGAGCAGTTTGAAATACATCGGTACACAGAGCAAAATCTGTTTTGACGAGTACCACTTTGATTCCGAAATTAATAATCTGAAGCGCACTTTCCGAAAGAATGGCTATGCTTTAGGTGATACGGAGTCAGCGTTCTCTAAGAAAAGAAAAAGTGAAAATGTTGAACATTCACGTGATGAGCCACCACCAACTGTATTCCTGTATTTCTGCGGCACTACATTCAGCGAAATAGGCAGAGACCTGGGAAGACGAGATGTAAGACCTATTTTGAGACCTCCTAAGAAACTAAAGGAGATGCTACGCCTTGTTAAGGACAGCCTCGACCTCAGGATCCCAGAGATTTATAACATCCCTTGCGAGTGCGGAAACAATTACATCGGTCGGTCCAACCATAGAGTTTCTGACCGCTGTCCAGAACATCAATGGCATATTAAAAATCAAGAACTGGAGAAATCTGCAGTTGTTGAGCACGGCCTCACAAACAAACAAAATATTGTTTGGCGAAACAGAAGTTTTGTCGCTCTCGATGCAGAGAAGAGGCAGAGGTGTTCATCACTATGTTTACGCTGCTATGGGAGCAGTGGAGCTGCCACCAGCGCAAATGTTGACACCATCTGCGACGGCATGACGTAATTCCCGCCAAATCACAAACTATGTGCTATATACCACAGCAGCAGTTTATATAGTCAGTTGCCACTAACGAAGACAATGGAAGTAATCGTCGAAAGCTCGAGGCTTTAGCCTGTTTTATACAAATACCCATCTTTTCAGTTTCCAAGAGATCATCTCTGCCACGGAGGAAAGCAAACACAGTTCATATCAGTCGTATAATGCAGCCTATGTGCTTTACGGATAGTTGATATTTCTACATAAAACATTTCGTTAAAAAGTGGTTGTAGTTGTTATGACCTTCAGTCCAATGACTGCTTTGACGAAGTTTGTTGCGTGGCAATTTTTCCCTAAACGGCCCCATAACATGTTTTTAAATTGATATGCAGATCCCCATAGTCAGTCAAGTCAAATCACTAACACTGCATGGGAACTGTAAGGAATATTCACAACCGCCGATGTCTGTATTCCTAATGATCTCTGTATCTCCTTCCCTCTTGGTACAGTGAGACGGTCCTGTAATTACGGCAGCTTCGACGCTTTTATCTGCCTCGCAAAAGGGACGATTCACTTAAGGCCCTGAATAGTCACAAAATTTTTCTGCACTGTAAACCATTCTCCTCACAGGTATAGAACAGCGGACAGTCTGCTGTCCCAGAGTAGGAGGAGCATTGAGTGGGGATAGAAGCGTGCCATAAACCTGTATTGTGCAGGAAGTGAAACGAATCATTTTTAGCTACGATAAGAATCCAAAAGACAGGAGAGAACATGAAGCCACATAACTTGGTAACTGCCATTAAGCCGAGTACAGGTAGCAGCAATGTCTGTTAAAATTTCAGTAAGGGGTTCCTTGGTTGGCCCGTAGTAATTATTTCAGTAACAGGGGTAAGTTCCTGTATATGTGTACATGCACATCTTTTAATCAACCATGACAGAAAATATTTGACGTAGTGGGTGAGATCTTCCGCCTTCTTCACAGTGTACAGGAGATATATACCTTATTGGTTAACCATGACAAAATCCAAAAGAGTAGGAAACTGTTAAGCTTGTTTATTAGATTATCATTAGTCAGAACTTGCAAGGTCTGTTGCAGTCGGCCGGTAAGATTCCAATACTGGCAGAACCAGCTAAATTTTGTAGCGAAAAGTTAGAAGACATTTGCTTCAGGGAATCCGAAGAGAACGCACTCCCCCTTCGCCTGCGGTAGCCAACTCTTGTTGCAGGGCTTGAGGCAGTACGCTGTGTCTTAGAGGTATAGAGCAAGATGCTTCTGACTTAGAGCAGAACACAGAGGCCATGCTGAACTTCTACTGCAGTCATCCTCTGTCAACACAAATCTTAAGACTGGTAAGCATGAGCCACTGTTGCAGCCGTCAAGATGAGTTGAGCACCAAGTCAGTTAATTTGCATCAGAGTTTCTTTTCCAGGCCTAATTTTCACAGCTACCTAGTTGCACCCATCATGTGCTTAGGTGAAAGTATAGTTGTCCATATATTTCCAGGCCTTTTCTTTAAGTCGTTAACCTGGTCTTCAATCATTGGCTGTGTTCATGACATAGTTTTGTATTGTTATATTTTATGTATATTTTATATGTCCATCCACCCGTGGCAAGGCTACAGTTTGTATTTGCAGTCCCTTGTCCACTTGTTAAATGTTTGTATTGTTGATTCAATGGGTAATTATTTCTGACGTTTCTTGGTAATAAACCAAATTGTTATTCTGACCATTAGTTTCGTTTCACAGTAATTTGCACTTAATAAGCTATCATATGCTGTGCATCCTTGTTCCTTCATGATCCTAACTGGAACTTCCACCTCTGTGGGACACCCGAAGTAGGATACACTATGCTAAACAGCTCAGCCAACACCTCACACAGGAATCTAACGACCCTTTGCCAGGAATTTTCCGATATCTGGCAAGCCTCTGATTTTCATAGTCATTTTTATAGGTTAATACATAAGAATTTGTTGGCCTGCTATTTGAATCATTTTCATTTGTTACATTCTAAACAGAAAAGTATAAATAAACACCACAATGACAATGAACCTCAAGTGATTAACCTAAGCTTACGTTGCATCTTCTTTACTAATTTGTGCTTTCCTTACAGCAAGAAGAGGGCAGGTACGTAGAGTCAGTCATTGTCCTTCGTTTAGTGTGTTTGTGCTTTTAGTAGGTTTTATTTTGTATTTTCTTGTGTATGCAGAACTGGTGAACTGTTGGAGGTATTCTGTTGGGGTTAAAGATCATGTAGTAGTATATGTACAGTAAGTAGAAATATGACACGATATCCACTAGTCCAAGTGTGGTTAGTGCAAGAATCTTCATTGCCTAAGGTCAATTAGTTCAGATGAAATATACACCACAGGTAAGTGACTCTCGTCCCGCTAGGTACACACAGTGCAATGTAACTAATCAATCAGTACCGGAATTCTGTGAAACGTGGAAATAATTACAAGCACTCAGCTTAGCGTGCTTGGCTGTGCATAGGGAGCAGAAAGTAGCGACAGATTTGTTGGTTACTAATGGGACCAACAGGCAAAGCTTTATGTTAATGATATAGGTAAATTTAGGAACGGGAGAGATGTTTGTTAATAACTTTTGCAGTAACTTGTCCTGTGTGTACAAAATGGCGAGATCAACAGTAGATTCTGAAACTGCTGGGGGATATTTTTCACTTAATATATTTATATTTTGGTTTGTGGTCTTGTGCATCATTTGTGGCATTAGTATCGGTAAAATGGGGTGTTATTGTTCATTTATCTGTTACGAGAACGTAAGCATGATGTAATATTTGGTATGTGAACAGAAGGCTGGACTGTTTAGTAGAGGAGTACTGAAACAAAGAGATGAATGCACCGCACTGCAGGAGGAAATTGAACATAGAACTGGTTACCACAGGTTAACAAGCCTCCACTGGGAGGTATGTCAGTTTATCCTCAATATTCGGACAGGTGTATTAATGGATATTCTACAGACGTACGTACACCATGTGAGAGCACAATATTCCAGACAGGGAATGTGAACTTTGAAAAATCAATGATCATCTCCTCAGTGCGAAGAAGACAGATGTGAAAACGAGGAAGAGCGAGTACGATAAGCATGGAAAGTAGATGTGATGGACTAACAAAACTGTCATCAGAGAGAAGTAGTTAAAATTACGGCAACAGCAACGACAAATGGAGAGTTAATATTTAAACTTATGAGTCATGAACTACTCACGAAATCTGTGATGGAAGTGTTGATGCAGGCCGCTTTAAAGAGAAATACTCAATACTCAAAGTAATGCCGAGTATGTCGCAGCACTCCACCAGGAAAGTGAAGAATTGTGGGCAACCCTTGCGATTCAACAAGAGGCACAAAGTATCAAGAATGACAATTTGTTCAGGGCAATGGAAGAACAGAGGAGAATGTTAGGGAAGCATGATGTAACGTTGGAAAAACATAATGCCGACTTCAAAGCATAAACAGCGAACAGTTTACGAAAATCCAGGGAACTTTGGAGGAACACAGGAAGCAAAATGAGGGCTGCCTCAATGAACTGGAAAAAGAAAGTGTAGGCCAATGCTGGCAGGTCGGAGAGTTGCGAGACCAGAAGTGCAGTTGCAGAAGGTAGATTCAGAATTAGAAACAGCCTCTATTTACATCTACATCTATACTCTGCAAACCAATGTGAAATGCATAGTAGAGGATATGTCTCATTGTGCCAGTTATGAAGGTCTTTTCCAGTTCCATTAACATATGGAGTGTGGGAAGATTGATTGTTTAAACAACTATGTGCCTGCTATAACAAGGTCGCGTGTATGAACCTGATAACCCACACAATGTTGCTTTTGAGATATTTAATGAAACGCAAACTGGTAATATTTTACAGGTTCTGATTGAATTATATTTTATTTGTCTTTGCCTTTTCAGTTTTAACACTACAAACCAATCACCCACAAATTCTTGACAATATGCCTTAATGTTTATCTTAAAAAAAATAATAAATAAATAAAAATTAAATTTTAAAAAATAAAAAATTCACCAAACAAAATTTAATTATATCACTGCATGAACCTGATAAAACCACAAGAACCTTCTTTTTAATTATCATCTTCATCATCCCATGAATTTTCTGATTCACTCTCGGTCTGAAAGTGTTGACATTGTTGCTGTTGCTCTTTGTCGATCTACCTCTTATTTACTCATAGTTCGCATGGTTTAGGCACTTTGCTCCTTGGTGCAGCATGAAATTCTCGATGTTCTTCAGATATAAAATGGCATAGTTTCCCCAGGTCCTTCAGTTTAGCTTCACTGACTGGTAGTCAATATTGGTGGAGAGATGTTAGGGATATTGTGGATATCTTGCCTTTCTTTGGAATGTTTACTTCTCTGTATTCTTCCTTTACTTTTCTGTGTGGAATATGTGGTGTAGTATTTTCCTGGTAAGTGTGGGGTAATCATGATGCGTGCAGCCTTTTGTATTCTAAAAATGTCGTTATCAGTTTCTTTCTTTGTAAATATTAGACAGTTCTTCAAATTTTCAATTGACACCAAGTCTTCCTTTGCCATTCGTTTCACATCAAAGGCTGTTTCTACTTGCATGTTTATACTTATTTGAACCAAATTTCTGGTCTGTATACAGCAGAGATTTTCCTTTTCTTCTTTTCTATAAACCTGAAGAAACTGTCACAAGCTAAAAGGTATACCCAGGTACAGAAAATTTCTGTTCTACTGTATGGAATGATTTCGATATATGAACAATGTAACACCAAAAACATACAAAATTCACCATTTTGTTTTGACTTCCACATGATTCTGACCAGGCGATCAAGTGTTTGACTTCCAATGACCCTTCTAGTTGGTTTAGGTATGCATATAAACATGATAGTACTTTTTGTGATCCCCAACCAGCAATATCCTCTGACCACACATGCATGTGTGATTCTCCTTTAGAGTCATGGACTCCAAGATTTTGTGTCTGCAATTACCTGCAATAAAATGTGCCTGTAATAAAATGTAACATTGGTATGTATGTGAGTATAAAGTAGGCTTTGCTGCATATCAAATGCTGTTATGAAAAGTGTTTCACTTCAGGCAGCATTCTAGAAATCTATTTTCATTTGTTATTAGGCTTTTTCAGCTATCTGGAGGTGCAGCCTTTTGTGTCTTATGATGCTCCTTTTCTCTGTTTCTGATTAAGTTCTTCTGACAGTCATTTCTACAACGTCACACTGCTTACATGTGTCCAAACTGGGTTCACCAAAATGTAAATTCTGTTCTGAAAATGTTCGTGAAGAAGGTGAATGTTGTTGGTTCTTGTATGTTGCCAGTACAAATCTCCATATATGTCTCATATTTCTTTCAGAGAGTTTTGGAGACAGGTGTTTTCAATTAGGATTATGTCTCTTTGTGTAATGACTCCTGGATTTTGGTATTCTGTTAATGAAATCTTGAATAATATTCCTTCATTCATACCTTGTTTGGTCTTCATTGATGTTTTCCCCTCTTGTCTTCTGCTGATGTTCCATTCACTTTCATCATATCGATTGTATAACTTAATTTGGTTATTTTAATTCCAAGAACACTGGCTAGTGCACGTTTAAAAATTATAATGTTTTCTGTACTCCACTGACATTACAAAAACAAGCTTTCTTGCAGTAGAAGAACACTTGTTATTTTGTTCAACCGCAAGAGAATGCTTAGTCTCAAATATACGCAACCACTGATGGCCACTGTGGAGTGAAAATGGAAACAGATGTGAACTACATTATTCAGAAAACTGTAACAGATGGCATTAGCAGTCACTCAGTTGTATTAACTATTTTTTTTTTTAAATGGGGGTTGTTAGGTTCATGCATCAGACTTGATCTAATCTTGTCTTCATGATCTCTAAATGAGTGTTATTTAGGGGACTGTAGTATATTTTCAGAGCTATCATTTAAAGCCATTTCTTAAACCTTCTTCAGAAGTCTTTCTCAGGATTGTTTTCGTCTACCAAGAGTCTGCCAGATCAGCTTCTTGAGCATCTCTGTAACACTCTCCCACAGATCAAACAAGCCTGTGACCATTCATGCAGACCTTCTGTGTATACGTTCAATGTCTCCTGTTAGTCCTACTTGATGTGGGGCCCATACACTTGAACAATATTCTAGAGTGGGTAACAAGAGTGGGTTGTGAGCAATCTCCTTTGTACAATGATTTCATTTTCTCAGTATTCTACCAATAAATCAAAATCTACCACCTACTTCACCCACAACTGAGCCTATGTGTTCATTTCATTTAATATCCCTTCAAAGTTTTGCACCTCGGTATTCACAAGAGTTAATCAATTCCATTTGTGACTCATTAATAGTGTAGTCATAAGATACTACGTTTTTCACTTTGTGAGGAAAGGTAATTTACCCTCCGTTTCAGTCTTGGTCAGGAGAAGGGCTGACGGCACCCTAGGTCATGGGGTGTATCGAAAGACAACACACACTGATCTGTATTTGCACGCAGACAGCTGCCACCACCCTTCACAGAGGAATGGGGTACTTAAAACTCTAGTACATAGGGCGCGCACTATCTCTGACACAGAGAGTCTACCCCCAGGAATTGGAACATCTGAGAACTGTGTTTCGAAAAAATGGGTACTCAGAGTTGCAGATCCAACGTGCTCTCCGCCCAACCACTGCAGCACAACCTGTTGAGATGGATGAAGTCACGAAGGAGGAGGTAGGCACTGCATTTACTCCATACACAGGCGCACTCTTGGGGAAAATCGCCCGCATTCTGCAGAAATACCGGGTCGGAACTGTGTTTTGTCCTCCGAATAAAACTCGTGCACTGGTGGGGAGCCCAAAAGATGACCTCGGTTTGAGGAAGGCCGGCGTGTACCAGATGCCGTGTCAATGTGGCAAGTCGTATATTGGTCAGACGATGCATACCGTCGAGGATCGATGCCGGGAACACCAGAGGCACACTCGACTGATGTATCCGAGCAAGTCGGCGGTCGCTGAACATTGTTTGTCGGAAAATCACGCTATGGAGTATGACCGCACGAGGATTCTGGTACAGACGTCGAGATACTGGGACAGCGTTGTTAGAGAGGCCATCGAAATTCGCACCAATGACTACCTCATAAACCGTGACTGTGGCTATAATCTTAGCTAGGCTTGGGAACCAGCGATTGGGTTAATCAAGAGTAAATCGAGCAAACGCATAGTTGTGACGACCACGGTGGACAGAGCCATCACACCGACGTCATCTCAGACGCCGTCGCAATCTGTTCCACCGCACTACCGTGGCGCGGACGGAGGAGGGAGCGCACCGCGGGCGGAGGGTATTTAAATCGGCCACCGCCGCGACCGAACCCAGTTCCCCCTGAGCAGCCATAGCGTACGGATCTCCGTGCCGGCACGTTCACTGGAGCTCAGTCCGTCAGTTCATCTGATGATGGCGACATGTTTGATCGCCGAAATATTGTGCCCGTTGGACACTATAGACCGGCAGTACACCCGTGGATATTTTGATTATCAAATACGCCAGGAGAAACTCAAGAATCACAGTATTAATATTATTTACAAGGTTATTAATACACAACATTAACAGCAAGGGTCCCAAAAAACTTCTCTGGGGCACACTAAAATTATTTCTGAAGCTGTTGATGACTCTTCATCCAAGATAACATGCTGTGTCCTCCATACCAAACAATTCCCCTTTATATAATAAGCATAGATGTGGTACAGAATCAAATGCTTTCGAGAAGTAAAGAAATACTGTGTCTGTTTGACTGCCTTGATTCAAAGCATTCAATATGTCATGTGGGAAAAGTGTGTGTTAGGTTTCACATGATCTATGGTTTTGGAGTCCATGTCAGTTAGCATGGAGGAGGCTATTCTTTTTGTGTTGGAGCTCAGAATACGTTCTAAGATTCTACAACAAATCGATGTCAAGTATATCAGACGGTAGTTTTGTGTATCACTTCTACTACCCTTCTTGTAAATGGTTGTGACTTTCGCTTACTTCCAAATAGTGGACACAGCTTTTTGTTCAAAGAATCTACCGTGGATTATAGTTAATAGATGTGCTAAGTCAGCCGCAAATTCACTACAGAATGTGATAATCATAAATTGGGCTTTTTTCAATTGGTCGTTCAGTTTTAATGGTTTCAACTGTTTCTCAATGCCACTGACACTAACACTTATTTCACTCATATTTCCAGTGGTATGAGGACTTAATTGGGGCAACGCTCCTGGGCTTTAGTTTCTAAAGGAATATTTGAAATTGGAATTAATAATTTTTGCTTTTGTTTTGCTGCACCTCTCTATCTATAGACCTGTTCTTTGTTTTACACCTATTATGCAATAGTCTCTCTGTCTTTGTTTAAGTTTCGTTATGGTAACTGTACACTATGGTGGGTCTGTCCAATTATGAACTGTTATCCTGGGTACTTCTCTATCCAATGCATGGCCAACTATCTTTGCTCCTGCCCTGTGCTAAAAATTCCAAATTACCCACTGAGATATAACACTACTGCTCTATATCTAGTTTGTTGAACACATATATCTTATTTGTTTTAATTATCCTTTTCTACTTTAGTAATCATTGTTGCTACAACTGCCTTATGATCAGTGATACCAGTTTTTAGGTGCAAATCTGCAAGGAGGTCAGATCTGTTTGTTGCTATTGGATCTAATGTATCTCCATCGTGATTGGGGTTCTGAACTATCTGCTCTAATTAGTTTTTAGGGAGGGCGTTTAGTAATGTTTTACAGGATGTCTTGTTACGCAAAAGCACCACAGCATTGTTACAGATCAGCAAAGTGAAGTCTGCAGCACGAAGAGTGATATTAAAACATTGATGAAGGTTTTATATAAATTCGAACAAGATATGAAGCTGATAGAGGAGAGTCACAACAAGCAGATCAATGAAATAGCTTTGCTGGACAACATGGAATCAAATTTGAGAGAGGAATGTAAGGAGAACTGGGCCGAATTTACACTCAAGAGCAGTGGTTCCCAACAGGTAGTCCGCAGACCCCCAGGAGTCAGCGAGCTATGGCAGAGGGGTCCGCAAGATGCTACTAGGATAAAAAAAAATATATTAAATATATTTCGTATGATAACAGATTTTATTGTTTTGGCCGCTTCCTGCATGAGCAGAGCTTTAGCGAACGCTAACTTCTGTGTCTAGTGTCTTACTAGAGCCAGCTGACACTAGCACACTCTAGCGCAAAACTAGAATTAGATAGAGGCAAATAGGTCTGCTGTATGCCATTAGACTGCACGCGCTGCATCTTTGCAGCTGATAACTGACAGTCACTTTACACAGAAACTCGCGTTTCAGACGACAATCGGCCATTGTTAATTTATTGCCAGTGTTTTCACAGACCGTGTTGTTTACATATTCAATATTCTGTATTAAAACAGTATTGTTTGTAAAGCGTTGTTTTTCGCGAAAGCTACAGTTCGCGTAGTTAAAAATGGACCGTTTGTTAAAAAGTGGTTCGTGAAAACGAGAAGGTCTACAGATGAAGAGGAAGTTAATGCATTTGATTTTCAAGCAAGTAAGTCAGTGACTCTCGAACCGGAGTTGTCAGTGTCCATTGAACCCAAATCATCGGCGTCCCTTGAACCTAACCCTTCCAAGATCAGTGTTATGCTTCCTGGAAAAATTGAAAAAAAAACTCTGATTACTTGGAAATCGGTTTTACGTTCGCTAGACCTGAGCAACAGCCTAAACCTTAATGTGTAATTTGCTATGAAAGCCTTTCAAATGAATGTATGAAACCAGCAAATCTCCAGCGCCATCTTGAAACAAAGCACCCAGAGTACAAAAGTAAATCATTAGATTTTTTCAAAAATAAATTAGGAGGGTTGAAAACATCTCGTAAAACAGTTACCAAACACTGTAGTGCAAATGTAAACGAAAATGCAACCCTTGCATCTTTCGAGGTGGCTCAGCTTGTTGCTAAATGTGGGAAAAACCACACCATTGCTGAGAAACTTATACTGCCATCAGCAATAATACTCTGCAAGAGAATATTCGGTGATGCAGCTGCTAAGGTAATGGAAACTATCCCGCTCACAAATAAAACTGTTCAAAGACGAATTACTGATATGGCAGTTAACATCGAAGAAACATTTCTATCTCTACTTTGCATAGGTGACATGTACGCTCTATAATTGGATGAAAGCACAGACATATCAAAGAAATAAATAATGCTGGTTTTCCCACAATTCTTATGGGAGGACCAAGTGTTGGAAGATTTTCTTTTTTCATGCTAACTACTGCATACAACAGCAGACGATATTTTTACTGCATTAAATAATTATCTCAATGAACACGATGTCACCTGGAAAAAATGTGTAGGCTTGTCGACGGATGGAGCAAAGTCAATGGCTGACAAAAGAAACAGGTCTTCTAGCTCGTATCAAAGCAGTAGCCCCTGAGGTGAAATGGACTCACTATTTTATCCATCGTGAAGCCTTAGTAGCCAAAAGATTTCCTGAACCTTTGCAAAAGATACTTAACTAAGTAGTCCAAATCATCAACTGAATTAAAACTGGACATCTGCTATCCAGATTATTTTCGTTGTTGTGAAAATACATCGGCAGTGAGCATGAGCAACTTCTTATTCGTACGGAACATTCAGTTTTAATTTTTTCCTGTCATTTGCAGTTCATACTCAAATTTTATTTTTTTAAGGAGTTTGTTATACTAAACACATAGATTCGAAGACAAAGATTTTGAACAATAATCAAAAATTTAACAATGCCAATAATGGCTAAATTGAAAAAGTTTTTAAGTTTATTATCTTTTCAATAATGAATATGTCAATGATTTTTCTAAGTACCAAAAATAGAAAACGTATAAAAAGACTCTTAATTTGGCTTTTTTAGGTCCTTGATACTGTGATATGACAAGGTACCAATCATGATCGATGAGGGGGCTCCTCGAGAAAATTTTGTAGGGAACCCCTGCTCTAGAGGTATGAGAAAAATGATGATAAGTCACTATACTACCCCGGTGTGTGAGTGAAATGAGCACAACAGAGAAGATATCAAAGGGGGTAGTGTATGTAGAGAATATATAACCACCCAGAAGACAAGTATTTTTTCGAACCAGACCGATGATCTTCATCCAAAAATTTGAATCAGCCAATTCAACAGCATACTGCCATTGTTGTTGTCACATGCTCAGAGAATCAGTTACATGTGTGCATACAGCCATGAGGAACCTATGAAAACTTAAGAGACTCAGGGCAACTCCATGGCGTACTTCCAACAACAGAAGGCTGTCAGATTTTTCCACAGTACAACAATTCACTAGAAAATAAATGAATCTAAAAGCATTGAGATTGCAGTTACTTATTCTCAAATACTAACTTTTGAATCTAAAGTTAAATGAAGTTACTGCTTAAGTAAATGAATGGCTTAATTTGAACTTTGTTATGTAAAAAATTGACTTGCAGTAACCTCAGGGTAATATAGTGCAAAATTTTGAAATTGGCTAGCGATTTACTTTTGATTATTGAAAGATGGAATTGAATTTACTTTAAGCAAATGAACAACTTATTTTACCTCTAAAATAATGACAATAAGATATATAGCAAGCCAGCAGAAGTCACTCTCTAAGCTAAATACAGAAGAAATGTAATTGTGCACTCTTAATTTGTGCTGTATCTTTAATTATTAGTTTTTCCAATGAAATTTTACATCACTTTAAGCAAATGTAGTTAATATTTAAAACTACAAGTTAAGCCTCTGTTACGCAATACGAGAACGAGCAGTTTCTGAGGCAGAAAATTTAGACTGAAACTGGTCAGTAGCAACCACATACAATTGGCAGTAAATAGTTAATCAGTTTTCATATTCTTATGACACTCAGTGATTCCATGGAAAGGAAAGGGACCCTGCCTGGTAGTAACATCTCAGACAACACGGGTGCCCTGCAAGCTTTAACTATTGAAAGTTATTATTCAAGTTAGTCATACTTTGTGAAAGAAATGAAACTGAGTAAACCCTCTACATTCCTATATCTGTCAGTTCCTAGTCTTACGATGCTGTAGTTTTGTGGACGACGAAGAATGTAGCCGACGACAATGCTGAGCTGTCACTGTTGCTTCTGCTGCTGTTTGAGAACCCAGAGTCATCTCCAGAGCCAAGGATATTTACAGGACAGACAATAGTTAGATTGCAGCTTTCTCTGACTGTCTAGTCCTACTGTGCTCTCAGTACTCATGGTTTAACGAATCAGAAGTTATCGATGGATATCAAACGGCGAAAAATTTTGAATGAAGCAGAAGGTATTTTATCTGCATTTTTGGTGTTACAAGCTGCTTTAAACTAATGGGATGATTGAAATCCTGGTCATGTAAGATACAAAGGACAGCTGCTTTGAGCACTGTGGAAACTGAATATATGGCCTTATTCTCCACTACCCAAGAAACTCTGTGGGTCAGAATGCTGATGTGTGAAATAAAATCTCTTAAAAAATAAAAGCAAATGTGATCTTTTGTGATAATATGGGAGCTATTAAACTTGTCAACAATAATTTTACCAATGTAAGATCTAGGCACAATGACATGCAGTATCACCATCAATGATCTTTGCACAAAAGAAATGTTATCAGATCTAACCACGCATCTCAATAAGGACAAGTTTCAGAAGTTTGTGGAACATTTTGGTGTAACCTGAGATGTAGTGTTCAGTAACTGAGAAATATTTGTTCGAGGGGTACATTGGAGATAGGTAAACCAAGTATTTTTCCAGTCTGTATAGTTGTCCATAGGATACATTGTGTTAAGTGCAATAAACCTCTGTGAAATGATTTTACATGGTTATTTATTGGCAATGAGATTTTGTGTGTAGCCTATATGTAAAAAGGGGTTATGTGTTAATAAAATATAAGTTTTCATTTTGCCCCCAAACAATATTTACACGTCATTTTGCTGCGATAAACTAAAAAAATCCAAGAATTCTACCATGAGAAGAGGAATCTGTGGGAATATCAGCACATATATTTGTTACTTACTTTTCATACATAAGAGAAACCTGACTCTGATTCACTTATTTGACTGAAGTGGTACCTTTTAGCTCCAACTAACGTGATAAGATAAACAATACCACAGTGTTTGCCCTGCAGGAAGTCAGATACTGACTAGCACATTTCTAGCAAACATGTGAACAGGCTTAAATGGAAAGTAACATGAAAGTTTAACTTTGCACTAAAATCCTCATGCTTCTGCAGCATGTTCTGAATTTACTGCCTAAATGTTTATTAGGGTTACAACGGTAGTTTGAATTATCTTCTTCAGACCCAGAGATGAAGCATATTGATGGGTCCATCTAGTCTCAATTTTCCAATCTTCATTTCTGTTTTTGTATCACTTAACATTTGATACACTGCAGAGCAACTCATAAGTACTTAGAGTCCGTGCAGTGTCATAAAAGAATCTGTAGCCAATTTGATCCCTCTGCATGTTGGTTCATACAGTGTTTGTAGATGGCTTGTGGGACCCCCTTGCTCAAAACAGCTTGAACAACTGCCGAAGAACCACTGATAAGTGCAGTCCCATTAAATGTTTGTGCAATACAGTAATTTAAATTAATTCTGTAGTTTGGTTTCTTTAATGCAGACCAACAAAGCAGATGCGCCCATTTTTTTGTAGGTTCAAAGCCTAGAAAACATTCATATGTTACCATATAAACAGTACCAAATAACAGTTTATAGTTGCTCAGTTTTTGAATAGTCTTTTGACTTGTCAACTGTTAGAGCAAAATACTGGTCTTTTTTCACTTCATCAAGGTATGCTCTAGCACAGTGTTGTTCATAGTGCTAAGAATTTCATTTTGTGTATCATCATGTGTGCATTTTCCCCTTTTATATTCATGTTGTTTCCTAACACTCAGATCTCTTTTCCTGTAAGTTCCATCAAGTTCCCTTATTTGTGCTATCTTTCGATTCATTATTATCTCTTTGAACTATTGCTTGAAGGATTGTGTGTCAAAGTACATCAGCAATCGTTTCTATGTTTCCTCTGTTTTCCTGAACATTTAGAGCAAACACTTCATATGTCAGAGAAACAACTGTTGCATTCCCTCCAAGCTCACTTTTAAAATTTCTGAAAGACTCCCAATCAACTACAGAGTTTTTGTGTGCGAAGCTATTCTCATGCTGTTTTAAATCAGAATTAGACTCTGTTGCTCCTTTCCATTTAGTGAAACACTTACTTACAAAACTAAGCCATTCACTTTTTGTGCCTTGAGTTTGGGAACCGAAAAATCGACAGACAAAACAATATGCAGCATCATGTACAGCACTATACTCTAACCAAGGATGAATTTTGTACCAACCTGCCTGGAAATTTCTTTCTTTGTCTCCAAACATGCGAAAAAAATGACTTAAGAGGGGGCTTTGTTCGTCAATAGATTTCGTAGATACATCATAAACTGAAGCAGATAGACTAGTCCTGCTGGTGCTACTGCTAGGAATAGAAAAAAATCCTTGCCTTTATTTTATCAGAGTTTATCATTTTCCAGACTCTTCTTACTTCCATTTTTTCATCATCATCAAACACAATTTTTTCTACATCATTTTCTGGACCATGGAAGCTAGCCCCTGCAGTTACAGACAGAGACATTATAATATTCTCATTTTGTTTAGTTGCTTTTTTTTTGCAGACTGAAGAATTCTGATATGGTAGGCTGTTTTGCCATTTTACTATGTTTATTTCTAATTAGAGGCACAATTCACTACCAAAAATAAAACATAGACAACAGTGAAACCACATATGCTTTTGTTGCTTACCATTAATGGAAACTATAGCAGAAACATGCAATCACAAAAGAGACAGTGGGGAAAAACCTCTCGTTTGATAGATCGATCGACTAGTTTTTTTACTCATTGTCCAACAGATACAGATCAATGGATAAGTCATTGTTAACTCTGTTATACTAAAATCCACTTCAAATGTATTTGTTTTATTATACAGCTTTAATATGGAGCAACACTTAAGTCTTCAACAAATTAACAGAGTGGTTTGCCATGTGCTTAAAACTATGTACAAGTTATTTTTCATTTTATAAAATAAAGTTTGTCTTTGGACTTTGAATTTGGATGGGCTCCACCCCACAGTGGCCCACTGACTGGTGGGCACAGGAGAAATATAAAGTAGTAAGAGGTCTTGAAGGAAAGACAAAACCACATCGAAAGAAGTGTTTAAAGAATTATTTGATGGTGATAATGAGGCTGAGGGTTGATTTGATTTTGTAATGTGTACCATAAATATGCAGGAAAAAGGCAGGAATGTTGAAGGGTGCAATGTTTAGAAAGGGGTGAAATTAAATATATGCAGCCTATAAGTGAAATGAATGATGTTGATGAAGAAAGGAAGTTTATGTCTCTCAAAACTAAAAATAGTGTTCCAGTGGTTGTCATAAAATTTTCCTCTAAACATAAGACTCCCTTGAAGAACAAGGAAAGAGGCCTCGAGTTTGAGTAGTACAAGAAACGCAAAAGATGAGATTTAAAAGATACTCACACAGGCAAGTGAACTGCTGTAAGAGGCGATGGTGACAGAGTTGCACATTGTGAATGAGGAAAAGGTTTTGTGTAAGTATGTATACAACTGTAATTTTGTGTGTAGTACATAAGAATTTTGGATGTTTATAATACAGGTGTAAAGCTTAAAGTGGTGCATTTAAGATGTGTGTATAATGTATGAAAGCACAGTTTAGTGGAAGAAGGGAGTATATATTAGCCACATGAGTCTTGGTGTGTGGAGGTCAGCAGAACATAATTAGCGTCATTATTTAGGTAAGATAGGAATATGAATTATTTGTACATAAGACTGGAGAAGCAATTCCAAAGAATTATTTAAATTTGTTACTTGTAGTATTTTGGATGGGTTTCTCATGTGATATATGTAGTTTATTTGGTGCTTCAGTGTCATCAGCTCTCATTAAAGTTTTAACTACTTTTGGGAGTAAAAGATTTAGTTAGTGTAGAATATGAGCAAAGTTTTTGGGGGGGCATATTTCGTGGGTTAATTCTATAATATATGTTATTTAGGAATGATTTTTATGAGATTTGTATGAGTAAATGTTGCAAATAAATTCATATAAAGGTCATGAGAATAATTATGGGGATAAGTGTTTCCTAATGAAAATAGAATTTTGATGAATTTATAGTGCAGTTTAGTTGCTGAGAGAAGGACAGTTAAATGGGGGGCTTCTCCACAGGGTAGTATTAGTTTTAAGGTTTCTAATTAGAAGTGGTAAAATTAAAGAGAAATGAGAAAATGTTTGTTAGTTTTTGGGGTAGAAGAAATTTCATTGTTCAAAAAACCTGTTTCTAGTGGGAACATGGAAAGAGTGTTTGAAATGTTGAGCAAATCAAGTGTTTTGACTACACTATAGATCAGACACTGCTTGCTGTCTTGTTTGCGAATGTATTGGTTCCTCTGGAGGAGGAGGAGGGGGGGGGGGGGGGGGAGGGGGCGTCCAGTGCCTGATTTAAGGGGATTCAGAAAGTTATATGGCTATTGGTAACTGTACCACAGTTGTATGTCGGCAGCTATCATCCTTCAGCACTAATGGTGACTGCAGATTCACTCATGTTTGGCATGATACATGGTCACGGAGGTCATGAAATTCTGCAGTGGCCGCTGGACTGTGAACCATCTAAATTTCGACGCCAGAGTACAGATTGTGTGCTGTGTTGGTGATGGTGAAGTGCTACAATATGGTCAAAACAAGAAGGTGTTATCAGATGAGCGCAAAAGTGCTAAAAACTTTTGAAAAGATCTAGCTGACTCGAAAATTACATACAAGTTATGCATTGACCAATGACCATAGCAGTCTGGTCCCTTTAATCCCACAAGTTACGTGTTTGTTTCAGCATTTAATTAATATACCATAATTTTTATAATTTCTGTTAGACTTAGTATGCTGATAAGGTCTTTGACATATCCTAGGAGGTACATGATGTTTCACACACCACCAGAGAAATATAATGCAGTATATACAGATAGGTCCAAACAGGGGGATGCTATTAGTTGTTCTGTCATTTTTCCTACCTATGTCTTCAGATTTTATCTGCCTAATGAGTTTACTATCTTGGACACTGAACCCTGTGTGATTCTTACAGCTGTGGGCCAGATGAAATTGTGATTGTGGATTCAAATTCCTCATCTGCTCTGATTCGCTCAGTACCGTGCAGGCCATCCATTATATGTACCCAGCAGACAGAACTGTCCAGAACATCCACGACACCATCGTGCACTCACAAAGACGTAGAAAGAAGGTCTCACTCTGCTGGATACCAGGACATGTGAGTCTCCATGGGAATGGATTAGCCAATACCACGACCAAGGTAGCATGTCCCCTTGCCAGGATAACTGACTGCCCTATCCCTCTGCCACACTGTAATTCCTGCGAGGAGCTGTAATTCACCTTTGGGAGGAAGAGTGGCTAGGCATGACACATAATAAGTTGTGATCAGTAAAAGAGACTGCAACTCCATTATTCGCCTCCTTCTGGCCAGTGAAGATTGCTGAGATCTTTTTAATGTGACTTCGGTCGAATAGGAGACAGCACCTTGACCCATCACTTCCTTCCCAGACATGAATAAACACAGCCCTGTTTGTGTAGCATGCGGTGTGCTGATTACAGCTCATCACATTTTAACAAATTATATTTTATATGATGACAAGAGAGTAAAAACTGGTTTACCAGCAGACCTACCCTCAATTTTAAGTGATAATGAGCTGAATGTGCTGCATGTTTTACGATTTTGTGTTTTATCTTTCCTTCTACCTAAGCTCTTAGGTAAAGTTTTTCGTTTGTTATAAGATGATTGGCTCATTTGGTTATTATCTTCATGAATAGCCAATCTTCTTTCTGGACTTTTCTTCTGATATCAGTATTTTTCATGGTCTGCCGTGACTCACTTACTCCATTGTACCATATGGAGGAATCACACGTGTTCATGTAAGAAAGAGTATGAGGGAGTGTATATGGTGTTATGTTGTACTTTAGGCTATGCTCATATTGTGTGATCTAGCACCATCGTCGCATAGATTCTATGTACAGGTGCTGACGACCGCAATGTTGTGTGCCTTAAAGATGCAACAACAACAACAACAAAAACACAAAGATACTTACTTTATTGTACTCATGTGCAAGTAGTATGTTCTATTTATTATATTATGTAGGTATTCATTACATTATTTTAGTATGTCAAATTTGGTGCCAAGTTAGAGAGCTAATGGGCCACATTAAGTGAGTAGGCGAGTAATTCGGCAGCCCAGAATTGGTATGAGGTAAGCTGCATTTGTTGCATGGCTGAACGCTAGTGGACCCAGGCCTCAGGGTGCCCTGCAGCCACTGTGGCAAGGAAACTGGTTAAGGTCAGCCAAGTGCAGGGACCAGCAGTGTCGCCATGACTGTGGAAAATCCCAGTACAGGGTATTTAAGCAGTTGTTGCTTGCATAGCCCTTGTGCAGAAGATGCTCCAAGAAATGATGGAGTGTCAGACAGAAAAATGGCTTCTTACAGCTCTTCACGAATTTATTATAACTCACAATCAAGTGTTAAAACAAATCTGAATATGTCTGCAGCCTCAGAAAAATGATGCTTATCCAGTGATACAATAATAATTCAATATCTTTAAAACTACAGAAGTTAATATTTCACAGAGAATAAACATTTTCACAATGAATCTCAGAATTAACAACTTTTAAAAAAAGTCATGTGGTTTCAACATACAATATCTCAGATGATAGCATTGCACTAAAGCAATCATCTCTGAAAGCTACTTATCGGTATCTATTTTATTCCTTGATTTGTTAAGTTTTCTATATCTTTTCATAATGCCAATGTAATTCAAAACACTGTATCCTCCACAATTACACAGCAAATGAACTCAGCACGGATACATCACATTTTATCGTACTTGTCTGTTTATCTAATGAACAGTTTACTATTTTCCAGTAAATTTATTTAAATATTAACAACAACTAATAATACAAAGTCATGATAATTTATGAAGTAGTCAACCATGTGTGTTAGCTGACACCACTTTTGTAAAAGAGTGCCAAATGACATTTATGGTAAGCATTTCTAACTAATGTTTAAACAATATTTAACGACAATCTCCTGTCATTTATTGCAAGCACACTTGTGTCAAGAATACTAGCATATTTATGTATGGAAAAACCTAGATTTATATTTATTGTGAGTGGTCTTAGTGTGACTGAATGATTATGACATTTATTTATTTAAATATTGTTGTAACATATTATTAAGTTTTGGAAGTGGTCAGTTTGAAACAAATCATGTCTGTAGAACTTAAAATGTATTTTTGGAGGGGATGGTCTTCAATCAATGGAAAAACAGACAGTAGCAGAACACTACAAGAATCAAGTGAAGTCTGGGACTTTTTGAGTTAAGAGCTCAAGGGATTGATTCAGACACTTTTACATGAATTCTGGGAGGAGGTAGACCTACCTGTGGCAATGAGTAGTATTCCATTGTGGAGGTGTTCGATTCTGGGTGGTGAACTTCTGAAGTGACTTTATATTTCGAGAGGTCTGGATGTGCTACAAAGCAGGACTCTACCTTTTTCCACTGAGGATAGACAGACTATGAATTACTATTGTAAGTCATAATGTTAACACGGAACTGTCTTAAGCTGGTGAATATTTCGCGTATTGTGGTTACAAAATGGACTTAGTTTTCACATATCTTTTATTACAATTTAGTTTGGCAATTATACTACCATTCTCGTACTGCTCTCAACATAACTTTACTGCATGTGATAAGGGTATTTTATGTCTGTATTTTAACTGAATATTGTAGGACCACTTCCCATTTATTTGAGATGTCCTTTCTTGAATGAACATTATTCAACGCAGTTCTCTGTTGTTTGCATCAATTACAGACATTAGAATAGAACCCTTGTTGTTTAATTATTCATTTAACTTTTATTTTATATTTCTGTGTATTTCATTAACTCACAGTTCTAGTCAATGGACAGACTATTTGACTGCAGGATCAGAGCTACAGGTAATTATTTGCAGCGAATTAGCTGTGGGGCATGAAAGCAGATATGAGCAGATCGACCCTCTGACAACCTCAAGCTATTCTTTCTTAACAGAGTCGTCCATATCCCAAATACCTAATGTACGAATAACCGCAGGTAAAGCCACAGCTGGTTTGCTCATAGGGGATGCTGTTTGGAAGACCAACCTTAACTGTTAGGTACCATCAGAAACACACACACTGTTTGAAACCATCACAAGTTGTCACCAAGTTGTAGAGGTAACTCTAGACTTGTTATTTGACAATGAAAGAAACCATTCTTGCAAAACATGGTAACTAAGGTGCAGACTATCCAGAAATAACAAAATATACATTCCTGGTTTAAATTGCTGCAAGAAGTCCATTGCACAATAACACAAACAATAAGTAGAGTCCATTGATAGAACATTGGCAAGAAAACCAGCCTTCATATGGCACATCGTCAGTATAAGAAATGCAATACTAAATGTGTCAATGAAAAAACGAAGACATGCAATGCATTCTTCTTATCTTCACAATTTAATTTATAAATAAATAGTTCTGTCACTGTAGTTGCAGTCAGGTAAAATGCATGATCAAGTAACAGTGGTATGTGTAACTCAACATACCAAGTGTTGCTTATGGATGTTTAGAACCCCCATTGATATTGCTCGATTTCTGACAATACACACCAGTACCCCACTGTGATACTTCTGACCAAAAAAAATCAGAACTGCAGATTTTGAGATATTTTGTTTTGGGGCACAAAAGCAACTAAGTTACTACACACCTATGTCAGAACCTTTGAACCTGCTACCACTTCTCAAATATAATCTGAATATATTTAGTACTTGTGAAACTTGAATGCTTCACAATTATTAAGTATATATGGGAATTTGAGGTACACCCTTAACTCATTTGCCCCTCTCTCTGCCTATCTCCTTCTCTCCCATCACCTAGTCATCCCCCCCCCCCTCTCTCTCTCTCTCTCTCTCTCTCTCTCTCTCTCTCTCTCTCTCTCTCTCTCTCTCTCTCTCTCTCTCCCCCCCCTCTGTGCGTGCATAACCTCATCCTCCATCTTTTTATTCATCTCCTCTCCCTTTCTATATTCATTTACTCCCCTCCCCCCTACCCCCTCTATCTATCAATCTGACCTTGAGCCTTGTTTATTGATGAGGAAAATGAAACATCAATTTGGAGCTGACTCATTT
Organism: Schistocerca gregaria; assembly: GCF_023897955.1. NCBI lineage: Eukaryota > Metazoa > Arthropoda > Insecta > Orthoptera > Acrididae > Schistocerca > Schistocerca gregaria. The sequence continues at coordinate 644,104,491 of NC_064920.1, forward strand.
AATCTTACAGTGCATGATTTTCCTATCATCAGAAATTATTTCTCATAGGTGGGGACATACCGACTACACAAAGGAAAAATGTTAAAAAATTGTGCTGTCAATTTTAATAGTTTCTCAGAGGTTTTATTGGTTTGATTCATAAATGGAGCATTGTGTATTAAGACATCTGATGTATATATGAATCATTGTTAAAATTTTGTGTAATAGAATTTTTATGCTCTTTATCTTAGTAAATTACTTGATAAAAATTTTAAAAAGCAATTCAGATTCAATTAGAATATAAGTATACAATTTTTAAAATATTAATTAATTTTAAGAGAATGTTGAGTTCAGTATTCAACACTGTTGACAGTACTTATTTTTTTCCTTTATTTTATATGGCGTGAAATTGCAGAAAGGAATTTTTATCTTTATTGAAGCAACTGCTGCATACCACAAAGGTGTGTTTTGCACATGTTGGAAATATGTACTGTACTTTTCTAGTATTCCATGTTGGAAAATGGTTCACATGGCCTCAACACATATCTAGGAGAGTAACTAGTGCTGCTGGAGGTTTACATTTTTTTCTGTGTGGGTATTCTGTCCTTCAGAAGGAGGTCTTCCTCATTTTGTCGTTGTAGAATGTCCAACAGACCACAGAATATTTGCAAGTTCAATTCTGAACCCTGGCAGCTTCATTGAGTCATTGGAAAAATGCAACTTTATATGTAGCAACGAAGAATTAACAACAGTTATGTCAACAATATAATAAAACGGTCTCATACACCTTTTTCTAGAGAACATAGATATGTGATGATGTCCCAGTAAGCTGTCAAGAAATCAGCGCCTTACATATGACAGTTATAATATGTATTACTGCTGGGCATTTCACATTTTTCTTTGACTTCATTTTCCTATCGAACCTTTCAGTGGTTCCTTCTGGTTGTGTTCCAGCAGATATGGATAGTAAACACTCACTGTCTGCCCACAAGAAATTGCAGACTTTGATATTTTCACCTGTTTTGCATTACACGACAGAAAACCCAAGTTCTTTTTTTTTAAATTATCAGCTTTGGGGTTTAAACTGAGGGTTTCTGTTCCTTCTGACAGTGCCCAAACTATGTATTTACTGTTGAGCAAAGTATGAAACCAGCGGCAGAGTTGTATAGCGCCCCTGATTTTCAAACTACACTTTGTGAAACACCTCTTAGGATCTCTCTACACAGTCTGACAACTACATTTTCACTAGCTCTAAAGAAGTCTGGTTCATAGTCAAGTTGGTTTTGTCAACTTATTTTAAGTTTCTGTATACAGTATATTTCGAATTTACAGGCAAATACAAAGACACCACAGAGCACAAATAACTTATAACTCAAGTTATGAGGTTTCTTGGACATATACTGCAATTAGGTGATTTCTAGTCTTATTAGTGCACATCTGCCCATTGATCGATAAACACTCTTCCATAGGAACCAAAAGAGACTTTTTCTCACCCTGTCAAGGATTGCACGCAGTTTGTACAATTCATCATGTCCATCAGCTCTTTTATTCAGCACAAGTTTTGAGTTCTCATTGAACTTTAAATTGGCTCGAATTTTTCAGACATGTCCAGTGAGAAGGGTTCGTTACCATTTCCACAAAACTTGTCCCAGTAAAGCCTTACATTACAGTAACTGCCCACAGATGTAAAAATAAAAATTCTGCGTGGCTCATAAATAATTTTCTGCGTTAGTTCCTTGTTACAAATGATAGATGAAGATTTGAAATGGGCTGTCACATTCTTGTAAAAATCCAGAAATAGCACAACGAACGAACTTCTTTTGTTGTTTGTTTCTCCAAATCACATTCCCAATTATCTTCTTTGAAGGGCTTTATTTTATTGAATTTGGTTGCTCTGCTAAGTCTAACTGCCATTTGATACTTTGTGAGGATGGGATAGAACAAGTTTGATGATTCACATCAGAGCTGCACATATTTCCTGCTGGTTGTTTGCTTGTAGTTGAATCTGTGCACAAGCAACTGAGTCACTTACTTCTCAGAATTCAGATCTTATAAGTTGTTCACCTGATAAGCTATCGACAAACATTTGTACAAAATTCTATTCATCAAAAATATTCTCAACATAAGATTCTGTACCATAAGGTATGTCCAACAAAGACGATGTTAACTGTGATTCACTGGGGCATATGGCTGTATTTGGTATTATTCCTTCTGATTTACTCATTAGCATGGCCACTTCTAAATCATTGTCAATGTCACCTGAGACACTACACATTAAGAAAGAGATGACCTTTAACATCCAGTGCTCTTCAACTTCCTTCCTCAATTATGTAATTAACTGGCATCTAGAAACAAGATGATGAAATCGTTTTAGAATGTTTGGCAGTATTATTTATTAATTTCATGTGACTACTAAAGCTTTCTGTACTATAATAAAGTATAAATTACAGAAGACCAATATATGTGATCAACAACAAGATATAGTTTTCAGACGTAAAAGAAACATAATGTTATAAAGAACAGAAAAAATAGCTGATTTCAAGGTAAGTGCATAACTATTGTTTGTGTTTTGTTCCTTTACACATGATGATTCGTACATGAATAACTCACATTACAGTCTACAACTGTTTAAAAAAAGTCCTTTAAATATATGAAGCTCTGTTGGCTGTAATTCAGCTGAGAACAGTGAACTTTGTCAACAATGACTCGTACTGCCATCACCATAGGCAGTACTATATAAGAGGCAGCTGTTTCATAGTAAATATTTTCGCTGCTCAAACAATGTTTGCTGAATGATTCATAAATGTACCAGCAAGGTTGCAGCACTCAGTAAAGGATTGGTAAAAGAAAATAATGCTGGTAATGGATTGATGCATATATGCATCACCATACACTGTGTGATTAAACAGATTAGACAAATCTGTTGGGATCTGTGGTTCATGGAATATGAGAGAGACCTCTACAGTTTCTGCATCTGTGAGAATACTTGCTCCAAACACAGTATTCTGCAGAGTTCTAATGTGTGAATTGGTAGCATTTCAAAGTTTCAGATGATTTAGGCTCTGTAGTGTTATTATAATCATTAGCTAATACACTGCTAAATCCTAAATATTCATTTCTTGTTTACTGTAAAATTGATGCAGAGGAGAAGATAATACAGCACTTTCTTGTCTATATAATTTTTGTTTGCAATTATATACAAGGAGAAAGAATATATACAGAAACAATGCATCTAATGGCTTACAGGCCTTGCTGTCATAGCTGACACTGATTGCAAGAAATAAAACGAAACCACACATTTCCACAGCACAACGTTTTCTTTCTTATAGTCAGTCTTAAGAGAAAACCTATACATAGCCATTAAAAAAAAATATAGCCAGTGTCCACCTGAAGATTTAGCAGCATATCATGTAAAAATTTGAAGTAAATCTGTGAAGAACTTTTCAGATTTTTGTTACAACGATAACCAACAACTTGCCTTTACATAATAGTATGTATTATGGACAACATGGAAAATTTTTTAATTTGATTTTTCTCGAGAGTGGCAAAAAATTGCTTTTATGCTTCTGATTATTTGTAAGTCTATGTCATGAACATGACATACATTTAAAAATGGTTCGAATAGGTAAGGGAACTTCCTTGCCCTCTCTCGTAGAAAGAAAAGCATATACAGTATTGCTCAAAAGTATTTTGTGGGATAATAAATTTGGAAATCAAATTCTTTAGGAGAAAATTTAAATGAGAGAATTTTATTACCAAATCTTTATAATGTGTAATTTATTTTCTTACACACGTTATACAGTTCTAACCTTTGCATCAATAATAAAACACAAAAGAACAAATTATTCAAGTTGAAAAGAATTTTATTAAAACTAAACAGAAGACAAACAAAAATGAACTCCTGATGCACAATACTCTTGGCTTAATACTTGGTCACATAGTGCTTTGCATGTTCTACTGCAGAACACCTAGATGGGATAAAATCCACGAGTTTGGCCAGTCATGCCTGGGGCATCTTCTGCTATTGTTCTTGCAATTATTTGTAGAAAGCCTCCTTATTTGTGCAGTTTTATTGGCAAACATGTCTATCCACTCTGCCCAAAGGTGTTCTATAGGATATAAGTATGAACTTTGGCTTGGTGATTCAAATACTTTTACTTTGTGCTGCTTCATAACTGTCTTCACAATGCCAGAAGTGTCCTTTGACTACTTGTGATGCTGAATTTGCAATTACATAGAATATTTCTTCTTCTGTGAGGTATCATATGGTCTGTTAATATTTCCCCATACTACAGACTACCCATTACCCCATGAATTTCGACGTAAGGACCTACACCAATTCGTGAGGAACAACCTCAAACTGAGATAATTCTTCCTCTGTGCTTTATGGTGGGTATTTGGTACTTTCTGTCATTCCTCTTGTGTTTTAGCTGTCGAATGTACTGCACCCCATCTCAAGAAGTAAATTCATAAATAAATACATACATACAATAATACTTGCTTCATAGATCATGAATACGACATTTCGTAATGACGTGAAATGTGTCACTTTAACATAAGCTTCCTCTACACAAAATAATATTTTCTTACAATTACTACTTCATATCTAAAAATTCACCTACTGAGTAGAAGGAGTTGTCATTCAGAGATTCTTTTAATTTGTTTTTAAATATTGATTGGCTATCTGTCAGTCTTTTAATGCTATTTGGCAAATGAGCAAAGATTTGTGTGGTATTACTTTATTATAAGTAGTATAATTCACTCCTTTCTGTGCCAAAGTCAGATTTAATCTTGAATAGTGAAGATTGTCCTTCCTTCTAGTCTTGTAACTATGCATTTTGCTGTTATTTTCGAACTGGGATGGGTTATTAATAACAAATTTCATAAGCGAATATACAGGGTGAGCCACTAGCTATTGCCACCTAGAATAACTCCGAAAGTATGGTTGTAGCTGAAAAGTTTGTGGGACAAAATGTTGCATAGGACAACGGGGGCCATAATATTATGCTGGTTTTGTGTTGGAATACTGTAGTTTGGTACTTATTTTCTGATAGCGGCTATTGAGAAGAATCCAATGATGTGTAACAGCAAGATCTTTGAAGCTCAACAGAGGTCAAAACTGTGGCATGAACGTCTATTTACATAAGGTGCTCGAAGTGATGACCATTGGTATCAATTGCTGGAATCTTCTTATCATGGGTTGAGTGGTATTCCTTATCACTTCGGCACTTATCGAAGCACATGCTCTGACAATTATCTCTCGTATATTGTGCAAATAGTAAATATTCACCGAATACAGCGAATCCATCTATCATGCCATTGACATGTAAACACAATTCGATGGTTTCACAGAACAACACTAATAGAAAGGGTAAGACTGGTATCGTCGAATCAAGCGAATGTGCATGATGTATTCCTTCGAAGAACAAGCCGATATGCTTCTCATTTACACAGAGTGCCAACGAAATTCAGTGAGAGCTAGAGACTTAAATGCTGAAAGATATCCTCAGTGTACTCACCCCACACCTCGTACATTTAAATATGTGTATGATAAATTGAGAACAACTGGATTTTTAGCTCATCGGAAATATGTCCGACAAAGGAAAGTTACTAACGAGGAAATGGAAATTAGTAGTCTTGCCACTATGGTTCGAGATCCTTGTGTTAGTTTGCGTCAAATCGCAAGGGAATCTGGCATGAGCCAGAGTAGTGTTGTTTGTGTTCTGCATCTTCATAAATATCATCCTTACCACATCAGTCCTCACCAAGAATTAACTGGTATGGATTGTATGCATCTTATTGAATTCTGCCTATGGGCTCAACTTCAGATCCAGAGGGATGACGTATTTATTAATGTGATTTTATTTACTGATGAGGCTACCTTCACGAACCACGGAAATGTTAATTTGCATAACATGCGTTATTGGGCAATTGTATATCCATGTTGGCTGTGGCAAATTGCACACCAAAAACCATGGTTGGTGAATGTATGTTGTAGGATTATGGAGGACAGAATTATAGCCCCCTATTTCATCAGAGGAAATCTTAATGGTAGAAAGTACACCACATTCCTGCATGAAACATTAGGTCTGTTACTGGAAGAAATACCTTTAAGAACAAGGAACAGAATATGGTATCAACACAATGGGTGTCTGGCTCATTTTTCACTGATGGCTAGAAATGAGTTGCAGAGACAATTCCCAAATTGTTGGATTGGACATGGAGGAGATGTATCATGGGGATTTGTAAAAGACATTGTTTATAAAGACACTCCAACTATACCTGAAGACATGTGAGAGAGAATTGTTAGAGCATGTGCTTCAATAAGTGCCAATGTGATAAGGAATACCATTCAATCCATGATAAGAAGATTGCAGAAATGTATTGATACCAATGGTCATCACTTCAAACACCTCCTAAATATGGATGTTCATGCCACCTTTCTGACCTTTGTTGTCCTTCAAAGACCTTACTGTTACACATCATTGGATTCGTCTCGATAGCTGCTATCAGAAAATAAATACCAAACTATAGTATCCCAATTAAAAAAAAAACAAAGTTGACCTTCATATATCTGACGTGACCCTACCTAGCAACAAAGAACCAATGTGATATTATGGCCCCCTTGTCCTACACAATTTTTGTCCCACACAACCTTTGTCCCACAAACTTTTCAGCGCCTATCATACTTTCAGAGTTATTCTTGATGGCAATACTTAGTGACTCGGCCTGTGAGTATTGCGAAGGTACTGTGAATATCCTGAGTTCCTTAAATAAATGTATGCAAGGTGATCTTGGATGGGATGTAGCTATAATTCTGATTCTATACTTTTGTGCAATGAATACTTTTTCTCTTAATGATGAACTACCCCAAAATGTGCTGCCATATAAAATCAGTGAATGAAAATAGTAGGCTAATTTACTGATATGTTTATCACAAAAATTTGCAACAACCCTAACAACATAAGTTGTAGAACCTGATCGTTTCAGCAAGCCATCGATGTGTTTCTTCCAATTCAATTCCTCATCAATGCACACGCCCAAAATTTTTTAAGTATTCTACCTTAGCAAACACACTTCTTTTCATAGTCTATACTTATCAATGCTATTATCGCATTTACTGTACAGAATTGTGTATACCATGTTTTCTCAAAATTTTGTGAGAGTCCTTTTGCAGAGAACCATATAATGATTTTCTGAAAGACGTTATTTACAATTTCCTCAGCTAACTCTTGTTTTTTGAGTGTGATTACTACACTTGTATCATCAGCAAAAAGAACTAGCTTTGCATCTTCATGAATACAGAGTGGCAAGTCATTAATATATATTAAGAACAACAAGCAACCCAAGACTGAACGTGTGGGACACCATTCTTAATACCTCCCCAGTTAGAGGACTCTGCTGATTTTTGCAGACTATCTGTACTGTTAATTTCAACCTTCTGCTTTCTTCGAATTAAATATGAATTAAATTATTTGTGCACTGTCCCACTCATACCACGATACTTTATTTTATCTGGAAGAATTTCGTGATTCACACAATCAAAAGCCTTTGGGAAATTACAAAATATTCCACTGGGTGATATTCGATTATTCAATGCATTTAATACTTGGTCAGTGAAAGCATATATAGCATTCTCTGTTGAAAAGCTTTTCTGAAAACCAAACTGACATTTTGATAGTGTTTCATATACGCGATGCTACTCGTGAATATATAACTTCTTCAAGATTTTTGAATAAAGCTGTCAGAAGTGAGATTGGGTGGTAGTTGTTAGCATACCCTTTTTTATGCAAAAGATTAACAATAGCATATTCCAGTTTATCTGGAGAAACGCCCAATTTCAGTGGGCTGCTTTATATGCAGCTGAGAATCTTACTTATCTGTAGGGAACAACCTTTTAGTACTCTGTTGAAAATGTCATCAATTCCACGTGAGCTTTTACTTTTGAGTGAATTTGTTATTTCCTAATTTCAGTAGAAGATGTGGGCTGAATTTCAGTTTTATCAAATTGCATAAGTATTGCCTCTTCCATATAGTGCCTTGCATTTTCTAATGAATAGCTGGATCCTGTTTCCTCTACAACACTTAAAAATGATTATTAAAAATGTTTCCTGCTTCTGACTCTTGGCTAGCAAATTTTTTATTAGGTTTAATAGAAATACAGTCTTCCTGTGCTGTTGGTTGCCGCATTTCCCTTTTAACAATATGCCAAATTGTTATAATTTTATTATCAGATGTGCTAATCTCAGATGTAATGCAGATACTTCTGGACTTTTTAATAACTTTTCTTAATACACTGTTGTAGTTATTCTAATGATTCACTGTTTCTGAATCATTACTTCTCCTAGCTACAAGATACATTTCCTGTTTCTGTTTACAAGATATTTTTATCCCTTTAGTAAGCCATGGCTTTTCAGATGGGTTCTTACATTATATTTCACTGTTTTCACAGAGAAACTGTTTTCAGATATACTCACAAAGGTATCATGAAATAGTTTAAATTTTAAATTAGCATCAGGTTCCCTGTGCACCTCATTCCAGCAGTCTAACTGTTGCAAGCTTTCCCTAAAATTTTCAGTTGTTGAATTGTTAACTGAATGCACTATTTTGGAGGACTGTTTTGCATTACTGTATAGAGGTATGTTATATACTGTAACTAGCTGTGCATCATGATCAGACACACCTTTCTTAAAACGAAAAGTTTTCATTTGATTAAATTAATCTTAGTTTATAAAAATAATGTATATCAGTGTGCTGCTTTCCTGTACCACCGAGTTGGAAAATCAATAACTGATGTCAACTTGAAAGAACCAAGTAATACTTCAAAGTCAGGTTTTCTATTGGACTCTTTCAGAAAATCTGTATTGAAATCCCCACAAACAATAATTTGCTTCCCTCTGACTGACAGTTTTTCAAAAACAGCTGAAAATTTTCCAATGGGGACCTATACATGGCTGCAGTTATAAAAGTACCATTATTTAGTTTAAGCACACACACACACACACACACACACACACACACACACACACACACTTCCATATACTGCTCTACACAAAATTTTTTAGTTTCCAAATTTTTCACACTATTACAGATTTTAACATATAAGGCAACTCCTCCTCTCTCCATAGTATCTCTACTTGCATCTGCTGAAAGCTTAGATCCACCTACATTTATCTTTTCCATACTTGTGACTATATGATTTTCAGAAAGGCATAGTACATCTATTGCACCCTCAGTTTCTAAATCTTCTAAACAAACAAGAAGCTCATCTAATTTGTTTTTTAATCCCTTGATATTCTGATGCAATATACTAACATTATTTTTCACTGAGCTTTTATGAGAATCTTGTGGCATACTAACATTATTTTTCACTGAGCTTTTATGAGAATCTTGTGACATACTAACATTATTTTTCCCTGTACTGTTATGAGAATCTTGTGATATTTTCATATCTCTAGTTCCTGCCTGTCTGAGCTTCTCATTAAGCTTAATTCCAATCATGTTGGACGATTGAACACTGATCTGAGCCTAAAAAGGAGGTACTCCCATGAGTCTCAGTACCCCTCTTAAAGATTTTGCTATCATCCCACACAATTTACCCTTCCCTTTCCTATTGAGATGCAGGCCATGTCCCACCTACCAATACCATTAACAGGGACCAAGCCTATGCCTCATAAGGTAGCTGCCCAAAGCAGATGATCTAGCTCCACATTGACCCTCCTGACAGAGCTGTTCAATTGGGGCCAGCATGAAAGCAGGAACCAAGCCAACATTTGTATGGTTTGTTGCAGATGCTGTTTTTACCAGGTCACACTCAATGTTGTAGCCCTGATCCCTGTCAATACTGCTCCCACTCCACCCACTACCACAGGATCCTGCTTTGTAAAACCCTTGCACAATGATCCTACATCCTCTATTGCTTGGCTAAGACATACACTGGGCTTGAAAATACTTGTGAGCTGGTACCTGTCACCTAATTTTTCCTGCAAGATCTGGCTCGCACCTCTTCCATGGCGCCTACCTAACAACAGAACTTTCCTCCTCCTTTCTGCTTTTTCTTTTTTTTTTAAACAGTTGCTTTCCTAGTGAAAGTCTGTTGAGTGCTGATTACACTTACATCTACTTGAGCATCTTCCTTAGTTGATTGAGGTTACAAGGAAAATTTGTTGTTTGTGCCAATGATGAAACTGTCAGATATTGTTTCTTTCTGTGGTCCCTGTTCCTTGCTACCACTTCCCACCTGTCTTCACCCTTCTCCCCTCTTAACCTGATCAGTTCCTCTCTAGCACTATCCAGTTCAGCCTTAAGGGCTCTCGTCTTCCCTTCCTCTTCCTGTTCAGCTATTTTCCTATCCCTTGGACATACTCTGCAATTCCATGGAAGTGACCCATTTACTTCCCAATTTCCATGACACTACATTCCTCTCAGTGTAACAATCTGTCACAACAGCTGCACTGAACCCTCTGATCTAACTTTCCTATGGCAGGTGAAACACTTCTGGCTCATGGTTGTTTACAGTATTTTCACAAAATTTATCTAGGTAATAATAGTAATATCCTATTAACTACAGATCACAATAGTCACTGAAGTTATGTGGAGCACTAATACATGTGTATACTATTAATACAATAAGGTAATGCACTTAACCTAAAATGAAAAATCAAAACAAATACACCAGAAAAATTAGACCTAAGAACGCCTATGCGCGATTGTACTTAAAGCGTTTGGAAAGAAAATAAGAGGTAGAACTTAAAACCTTTAATTCCTCAAAGAGGTATGGCACTACTAAATATATGTGTAACAAAAACAACCTAAATTTTTCACTTAAAACTTTTGCAAATGTCTTAAATGTGTATCTAAACCTACATCTAAAGTAGGCGGAAACTGGACCTGAGGTTATAAGTTTTTTTTTTTCCAAGAAATATTTGTAATGAGTGAAACCTTCAATAGATAATATGAACCAGATTCTAATTAAATTCCTTATGATGAGACCAAGAGATGAGTACACTAAACAGATTCAGAAGGATGTAGGTTGCAGTACGTACTGGGAGATGAAGAACCTTGCACAGGATAGAGCAGCATGGAGAGCTGCATCAAACTAGTCTCTGGACTGAAGACCACAGCAACAACAACATGGTGTAATAGTATGGTAACTTAATTTACAATTTTTATAGAATTAACAACTTATCTTCACGAGGTCCATGTTCAAACACGTGCAGTCTGTGCCAGGGCTGACAAACTGGTCCTGTGTGGTCTGCACCAGAACTGCCAAGTTTTTTGCTTTCATCACTCTATAGAATTTTTGAATACTCTTCAATAGTCCATAATGCATACTTCTTATCAACTGTAGTCTGACTTTCCCATTTTTTGCACTTATCATAAGTTTTCGAAATGTCGCATGCCATTCAGATGTATAGCTGCTAAGTGACATTTAACATTCAAAACATGGAGCTTCAACCCTTGTGTTACCCATAGATCATCATGTCTTGCTCATACAGATTATTTTGAGTCAGCCATCGATTAAATTCAGATGCTCCTATTTTTTTCTGGGTTGTTTTTCAGGGTCATCTCTCCATATGTTGTTCTCTTTCGTCCCCCATTTTTTCTGAAGCCATTCACAGACACTCACAAGCTGTTGTGAGAAACCAAATACCTTTACCATGAAGGACTGAACTTGAATAAGTCCCGTTAGAGCAGCTTCTCTGAAGTCTACTGAAAGTTTTTTTTTTTTTTTGTAGTAGACATTACAGTAAGCAAATAAAAATCAGGGAATTAGATTTGCTTCATGAAGTTAGGTTAATGGTAGTCTTCCCATTCTACGAAATATTTATGAACCCACCGGAAACACTGATTATGGCTAAAGCTCATGCTTACCTGCACTTGGCAAACTAAATGTAACCACAGCAAGGTCAAGAAGTCTTCTATCAGAACAACACTGTTTTGGTTCCGTGTATAGATAAACACTCCTACCCACCACCTATTCAACTACAAAATACTTATGATTAATTTTATACGTTTCAATTATCAGTTTTTGAACTTCAGCGGCAAGTGAAAGACGCCTTTGGAAACCACACGCGATTTTGTCACTGACAAGATATCGAGGTTTTGACTTATGAGTACTAATTGAAACCCACCATGGGACAATACTGTCCTTCAGCATCTGTGTCTGCTTTGGAATTGGTGCCAGTTTTTAAATCCATGAACTCACCTCATTAATCATTACACCCTCTGTTTTTGCTCATTTTTCATGCTGTTTTCATACAGTTCAACTACTGCTATGAATAAGAAAATCGTAAATTCGTATACGGAATGTCTTGCGTTTGATACCGACCAGCGATAACAATTGTAACTCCTACCAAAACACCTTCATCAACCCTAGTAGTTCCAAGTGAAGAATGCCTGGCTCCTTCATTATTTGGAATTCTTGTTGTTGCTTCTAACAAAATGTACTTCCTGCATCAGTATTGAAAAATAATAAATAAAAACCTCATTATGTATGTGTCAGGGTACTCTGGCTCTGAGGATTTCGTTTGCTGCTACACACTTCTCTGCTTCACATGTATCTTTCCTTAGTCTCCAGATTTTTTCAAGATTATGAAACAAGATTGTGAGTAACAGTGACTTCGTCGTATTGTTTGCAATTTCCAAGAGTATTAAAAAATTTTATGCATTAGTTTTCGTGACAAGAAAAACATTAGCAGATGCAGAAACTAAAGAAAAATGCGAAAAAAAACAGCACTTGGCCATTTGTTGTACAGCGTTATATCAGCTGGTCAATCTTATTAAATAAGTTTGTCTTTTAGCAAAATTCGGTGCTATAGGTTTTCATTTCAGATAATCATGTGTGTTAGTATTAGGCTCCAGTCTACTACTACAATCATTAATCACTTTAATAACGTGCTGAGTATGGATCAGTTACCTTCAGCTGTGATGGTTGTCAATCGATTGTGAACATTGTTAGTTTTGGGTACTAGTGCACAGAAGTTATAACTAAGAAGTAGTGCACAGGAATTATAAACAAGAAGTGAACTTACGTTTACCCGTTTTGTTCTTGAAATCACCAAATTTCTTTCTCTATTGCGTGTGCACCTCCGATGTATTTTTATTGTTGTTGTTGTTGTGGTCTTCAGTCCTGAGACTGGTTTGATGCAGCTCTCCACACTACTCTATCCTGTGCAAGCTTCTTCATCTCCCAGTACCTACTGCAACCTACATCCTTCTGAATATGCTTAGTGTATTCATCTCTAGGTCTCCCTCTACAATGTTTACCCTTCAAACTGCCCTCCAATACTAAATTGGTGATCCCTTGATGCCTCAGAACATGTCCTACCAACCGATCCCTTCTTCTGGTCAAGTTGTGCCACAAACTTCTCTTCTCCCCAATGCTTTCTCATTAGTTATGTGATCTACCCATCTGATCTTCAGCATTCTTCTGTAGCACCACATTTCTATTCTCTTCTTGTCCAAACTATTTATCGTCCACACAAATACTTTCAGAAATGACTTCCTCACACTTAAATCAATATTTGATGTTAACAAATTTCTCTTCTTCAGAAACGCTTTCCTTGCCATTGCCAGTCTACATTTTATATCCTCTCTACTTCGACCATCATCAGTTATTTTGCTCCCCAAATTGCAAAACTCCTTTACTACTTTAATTGCCTCATTTCCTAATCTAATTCCCTCAGCATCACCCAGCTTAATTAGACTACATTCCATTATCCTCATTTTGCTTTTGTTGATGTTCATCTTATATCCTCCTTTCAAGACACTGTCCATTCCATTCAACTGCTCTTCCAAGTCCTTTGCTGTCTCTGACAGAATTACAATGTCTTCGGCGAACCTCAAAGTTTTTATTTCTTCTCCATGGATTTTAATACCTACTCCAAAATTTTCTTTTGTTTCTGTGGTGTCACTGCCAGACACCACACTTGCTAGGTGGTAGCCTTTAAATCGGCTGTGGTCCGGTAGTATACGTCAGACCCGCATGTCGCCAATATCAGTGATTGCAGACCGAGCGCAGCCACACGGTTGGTCTAGAGAGACTTCCTAGCACTCGCCCAGTTGTACAGCCGACTTTGCTAGTGATGGTTCACTGACTTCTACGCTCTCATTTGCCGAGATGATAGTTAGCATAGCCTTCAGCTACGTTATTTGCTACGACCTAGCAAGGCGCTGTGATCAGTTTCTATTGATATTGTAAATCATGTACCGTCAAGATCAACGTTCGTCATTAATGGATTAAAGTTAAGTATTCCACCAGCTACGTCCATTTTTCTCAATTCTAATTCCCTTGTCATGTTCTAGACCTCACGCCAGCCTGTGTGAGCTAATACGCGTGCATTTCGGCCTCCTTTAGTAACCCTGTGTTGTCTCTCCTGCCAACCACAACAGTTTCCTTTACTGCTTGCTCAATATACAGATTGAATAACATCGGAGATAGACTACAACCCTGTCTCACTCCCTTCCCAACCACTGCTTCCCTTTCATGTCCCCCGACTCTTATAACTGCCACCTGGTTTCTGTACAAATTGTAAATAGCCTTTCGCTCCCTGTATTTTACCAATGCCACCTTCAGAATTTGAAAGAGAGTATTCCAGTCAGCATTGTCAAAAGCTTTCTCTAAGTCTACAAATGCTAGAAACATAGGTTTGCCTTTCCTTAATCTTTCTTCTAAGATAAGTCGTAAGGTCAGTATTGCCTCACGTGTTCCAGTATTTCTATAGAATCCAAATTTATCTTCCCCGAGGTCGGCTTCTACTAGTTTTTCCATTCGTCTGTAAAGAATTCGTGTTAGTATTTTGCAGCTGTGGCTTATTAAACTGATTGTTCGGTAATTTTCACATCCCTGTTTCATACATCTTGCTCACCAGATGGTAGAGTTTTGTCAGGACTGGCTCTCCCAAGGCCGTCAGTAGTTCCAATTGAATGTTGTCTACTCCACAGGCCTCGTTTCGGCTCAGGTCTTTCAGTGCTCTGTCAAATTCTTCATGCAGTATCGTATCTCCCATTTCGTATTCATCTACATCCTCTTCCATTTCCATAATATTGTCCTCAAGTACATCGCCCTTGTATAGACCCTCTATATATTCCTTCCACCTTTCTGCTTTCCCTTCTTTGCTTAGAACTGGGTTTCCATCTGAGCTCTTGATGTTCATACAAGTGGTTCTCTTTTCTCCAAAGGTCTCTTTAATTTTCCTGTAGGCAGTATCTATCTTACCACTAGTGAGATAAGCCTCTACATCCTTACATTTGTCCTCTAGCCATCCCTGCTTAGCCATTTTGCATTTCCTGTCGATCTCATTTTTGAGACGTTTCTATTCCTTTTTGCCTACTTCATTTACTGCATTTTTATATTTTCTCCTTTCATCAATTAAATTCAATATTTCTTCTGTTACCCAAGGATTTCTACTAGCCCTCGTCTTTTTACCTACTTGATCCTCTGCTGCCTTCACTACTTCATCCCTCAAAGCTACCCATTCTTCTTCTACTGTATTTCTTTCCCCCATTCCTGTCAATTTTTCCCTTATGCTCTCCCTGAAACTCTGTACAACCTCTTGTTCTTTCAGTTTATCCAGGTCCCATGTCCTTAAATTTCCACCTTTTTGCAGTTTCATCAGTTTTAATCTACAGGTCATAACCAATAGATTGTGGTCAGAGTCCACATCTGCCCCTGGAAATGTCTTACAATTTAAAACTTGGCTCCTAAATCTCTGTCTTACCATTATATAATCTGTCTGATACCTTTTAGTATCTCCAGGGTTCTTCCATGTATACGACCTTCTTTCATGATTCTTAAACCAAGTGTTAGCTATGATTAAGTTCTAGTGCTCTGTGCAAAATTCTACCAGGCAGCTTCCTCTTTCATTTCTTAGCCCCAATCCATATTCACCAACTATGTTTCCTTCTCTCCCTTTTCCTACACTCGAATTCCAGTTACAGATTACTATTAAATTTTTGTCTCCCTTCACTATCTGAATAATTTCTTTTATTTCATCATACATTTCTTCAATTTATTTGTCATCTGCAGAGCTTGTTGGCATATAAACTTGTAGTACTGTAGTAGGTGTGGGCTTCGTATCTATCTCGGCCACAATAATGCATTCACGATGCTGTTTGTAGTAGCTTACCCGCATTCCTATTTTCCTATTCATTATTAAACCTACTCCTGCATTACCCCTATTTGATTTTGTATTTATAACCCTGTATTCGCCTGACCAAAAGTCTTGTTCATCCTGCCACCGAACTTCACTAATTCCCACTATATCTAACTTTAACCTATCCATTTCCCTTTTTAAATTTTCTAACCTACCTGCCCGATTAAGGGATCTGATATTCCATGCTCCGTTCCGTAGAACGTCAGTTTTCTTTCTCCTGATAACGATATCCTCTTGTGTAGTCCCCACCCGGAGATCCGAATAGGGGACTATTTTACTACCGGAATATTTTACCCAAGAGGATGCCATCACCATTTAATCATACAGTAAAGCTGCATGCCCTCAGGCAAAATTACGGCCGTAGTTTCCCCTTGCTTTCAGCCGTTCGCAGTACCAGCACAGCAAGGCCGTTTTGGTTATTGTTACAAGGCCACATCAGTCAATCATCCAGACTGTTGCCCTTGCAACTACTGAACAGGGTGCTGCCCCTCTTCAGGAACCACAAGTTTGTCTGGCCTCTCAACAGATACCCCTCCGTTGTGGTTGTACCTACGGTACGGCTATCTGTATCGCTGAGGCACGCAAGCCTCCCCACCAACGGCAAGGTCCATGGTTCATGGGGGGATATCAACTGTATCCTGCACCTCAGTTGTTTATTTTTCTCTAAGTACCATTAGAACTATTGTTTTTAGATCTTATCAAGAAAGCTCGGTAGCCTATTATATTAATAACGTATAGATAGAGGAGAGTGTGACCGGTGATAACATAGCTAGTTCACGTTTGTTAAATTTACATCAATATTTTAGTTGGAGTGCCAACTGAAAGTGTTAAACCAGTGGATACGGCAATTACAATGAAATCTTGACTGGCGAAAAAATCAGCAGCGGTCTACCAGGACAAACTCTGTTGCCAATCTGTCGCCTGATGGAGCCAGCGGGCAGAAATCGTCATAAGGCCGGTCCAAATATCGTGGTACATTGTGACACCAAGTAATTCATAACAAAGGGTGTAAAATGGATAGTGTGCAATTGGCAGGGCACATGTGAGGAGAATGGTAGTGATGGGGGTTCTGTGCATGGGCTGTAGGGGAAATGTAGAGCGCAGGAAGAGAAAGTGCATTTCTAAACTGAGGCCTACGTACACGCACACTTTCATGGTGACCATTCAAAAAGATCTACTGTCAGCTCTGCTGTGGTTAGTATCTAGAAAGAATTCCGCTGAAAATGCAATAAAAGCAGCGATTTATTTTTACTTTTCAGAGAAGCATCATGGGTTGTGAATTTTGGGTAAAACATACATTCTCTCCAAGGAATAACTTCGTTTCCTTTGACATACAACTACAAATAGTTGGACTCTCGAGTCTTTCTCTATTCCACTAGCAGTGATATGCTATGACCATTTGTCCAATAACTACTACCTTCAAGACTGCAGCCAGCCTAGTCCACCAGACTTAGCCATTGTGAGCTGCTGACCTCTCCTCAACTGATGTACCATAATGACTTGGAGTCTTCTGCCACTGGCTCACCAGAGGTCAAACTGATAGTGTTTGGTGCACTGTCAAACTGTCACTTTACTAGCATCTGTGAATATACTCAGGCATCTATGGCTTTCCTCTCATGCAGAGCTATGAAGTAACACTGTACGACAACTGCCATACTGAGCAGAGCTGCTGGAAAGGTAAGGCCACCTTGCGTGGCACCACTTCTGCTGTATTAGGGTCTGTGATCTCAGAGGTAGATGCATCAGAACACTCCAATCTTGTGCGCCACACTTCATTATCCTGCATCTGTGATGATGGACCAAACTACAACATCATCAGTCCCTCCATCCTACATGTGTCAACCTGGGAAACGTCCTCAGGACACAGACGACAAAGCCTGACTAGCCCAATTGTGACCAAAATTATAAAACCAAGAGGTGGAAGCAAGCAGAAGTGAGAGAGGGTAAGAAGGTGAAGGTGGGTGGCTCCATTACCACAATAAAAGTAACAACAAGAACAAGGTGATTAAATCCCTGGAAAGAGAACAATGAAGATGAGTCAGTAAACCAACAACAGAAGGTGGAAAGGGCAGAAGCCAGATTGCATCACCAAGCAAGGGCAGCCATTGGCCCTCTGTGTTGTACCAGGTAACAAGGCACACCTCCAATCCATCAAGCAGCCAACGAGGCCACTGTGTGCCACCTCACAGAGAAGAATAGAAACCATCTTCATGAGTGAAATGTAAAACCAAATCAACTGCATTCACATCATCCACTAGTATCAGAGGCAGTGCAGCAGCAAGTTTAAGGTCTGACTATAAGGTGGCCAAATTGATGCAGTTCACTAGGATGTGGGCAACAGTCAGGCCCCTGAAAGTCCAGTTCCAGTATCCCCCATCTCCAAAGTCAGCAACCTGGTAGCCAATTTGACCAACTGGACAGAATGCTCATGCCCAGGAATCACAACGGAAACTGGGGTCTGAAGGTAATGGATATCAAAAGACCAATTCTGGATACTCACAACCAAGGGGTGTCACAGGTGGCACTGTTCAATAGTCTGTAGATTATTCAGGGAGTCGCTGCTGATTAAGTATGTCTCACTGGTGCCCGGTTCAAAAACAAATGTGACTGAAGGCTTGAATGATGACCAATTTTGCAGCAAATACACTGCATTTGTTTGGCAGGGAGTGTAGTTCACTGCACCTTTCATGTGTGATGTGTGTAGGCAAAACCCAAAACCAGTTTACACATAGATGGTAAAGCTGTGTTTTTTCAACCCAGAAATGCGTCAAGGACGGTCAGGAACAGGTGGAGAAAAATCGTGGAGTCAACAGAGTCTTTCAGTCCAAAGGTTAGGCCAATACAGATCTGGGAATGGAGTACAAACTATGGAGTTATATGTGATTGCTACCTGACAATTGGTGACATTGGGGGAAGTTGGGAGCTCAGAAGAGACTCCAGGCAGACCAAATTGTCAGCAGCAGAATGCTCTTGACAAAAACTGTCCTAGGATGAGCCAAAATATCCTAAGGCTCAAGGTACCAACACAGAAGCCAGCTCACCAAGTGTTACATTAACTTGCAGAGAACATCAGTGAGACTAATTGGGGGATAGCTGTCCATCTCAAGCGGGTGTTTAGCCAGTTATAGTACTGGTTCCATTACGCTATCTTGCCATTGAGATGGGAAATCACCCTCGCTCCAGATACAGTTGAAAATGGCAAGGACGTGAAAATGGAAATCTGATAGGGGTTTGGGCATTTGGCTGTGGATGGCAGTCTGGTCCTGGAGCCATGTCAGCACAAAGGGCTAGGGCACAGAGGAATTCCTAGTCACTGAATGGAGCTTTATATGGCTCCAGATGACATGTTATGAAAGGTAAGTGAATTCGCTCCAACTGCTGTTTGAGACCATAAAAGCTAGGCCGATAATTCTCAGATGCAGAAGCTCGAACACAAAGCAGAACAACATGTGGATCAGTGTAGACAACACTATTCAGTGAGGAACAAGGTCCACTTGTGGTGGACTGGTGTCTGCAGAGGCAATGAACCTCTGTCCAAACATGTAAAGAAGGGGTACACCACCCATCAATAGCAACATGCTATTTCCAGCACTCTTATTTCTGTCATTTTATTAGATGGTGTACCTGGACAGGGTGCTGTTTAAAAGCAGGGAGATGCTCCATTGATGGATGTTGCTTATTGCATTGGAGTGCCCATCTCCAATCTCTAATGTCCATGGTTCTGTCTTCCAATGGAGGGAGGAGAGGAATCCTGAGAAATAGGGGATCACTAAGTTTTCTGCCAATAGAATGGCTTCAGCTGTGCTTTAGACAGCTGCATTGATACCTCCACATGAGAGGGTGCTAAGGGTGAAGACAGAAGCAAAAGGCATCCCTTTGACATTGATGAGTGACCATCTGGGTGGCCGCCCAGGCAAGTGGTGCTGGGGAAGGGACAGGATGATTGGAAAATCATATTGTCACACAGTTCATCATGGACTCTCCAGTGGATTGAGGGGAGAGGACCAGGGCTGCAAATGGAAAGATCAAAGGTCGAATGAGATCCAGATACCATACTGAAGTGTGTGGGGATCTGGTATTCAAAGGCTGAGCTCTGTGAGCAAAGTTTTGATAGCTTTACTTCATCCAGTGATCGCAGTTCCTCCCTGCAAATTGTTGTGGGTACTGAAGTCACCCCAAAGGAGAAAGGGTGGGGGCAGCTGAGAAATCAATGCAGACAACGCATTCTGAGCTACTTTACAATCAGCAAAAAGATAAGCATTACAGATGGTAAATTCTGGAGACATCCTCACTTGAGCAGCCTTTTCTAGTGGCGTGTGTTCACTGTAGTCAGAGCCCAAAACATACTTACAAACTCTGCCCGACCTTCTCTCATAGTCGGTTCAGTTCTTGAAATAGGCCTTATAGCTGTAGAGGGTAGGGATTCCCACTGCTGGGAACCAAGCTTCCTGGAGGACAATGCAGAAAGCTGGGAAATGCATAAGAGAAAGCATAGCTCAGAAAGGTAGTAGGAAAAAATGCTACAGTCCCACTGGGGGATGACACTATCGGTATCCTGAGCGCGCATTTAGGGACCCAGTAGACAAGTCATGCTCCAGGGTCACCTGCTGCCACTGGTTGTGAGGATATGGCATCAGTATATATTGGTTCTGTAGCAGGCTGTGTCGGCAGATCTGGTGCTACAGGGCCACCAGGCCCTATGCCTCAGGTACATGTGGGGTTGGCAGCATGAGGAGCACTGACACCATTGTAATCCTATAGTGAGAGCATGCATAATCAAACAGTGCATGATATAAGTGCCTCCATGGCTCGCTGAGAGAGGTTGCCTTACAACCTGGGCAGATGGTGCAGCACATGCTGTGCTGTGTGCATAACAGCCCAATATAAGCCTGGCATGCCAGGCCCTAGGTCTTACTTATGTTTACTTTCTTGTTGTATAATGAAGAATTCTGTAGTTATGAGGCTCTGTACCATTCTATACTTCATTCAGTGTTACTGTGAATCTCTTGGAAGATGATGATATGACAGTGCAACCACAGCCTCCACACCACATGGGGCAGCGTTGTGCTAAGCAGCATCACAACAGGGGCTGTATGCTTGTCTTCCACTGTACCCTTATCGTGTTCAACACAAGCAGGCCAATGTCCAAAGCATTGGGCAGCATGCAAACATTGTAAAAAATTGGATATATATCATCTGTGTGAAACTTTCAACACCATTCACCATACATGAACTTGGATGTGAACAGTGATCCCCAAGTGATGGTAGCTCCAAACAAACTCTACACTGAAGTACGTTTGATGGACAAGATATTGAAAATGCAAGTGGACATGGGTGCAGTAGTGACTTGTTACGTTCTCAGCCCTATGTGGATCTTGGATTACCAGCATTGTCCCCTGTCTCTTGTCGGCTGGTGAGTTACAACAAACAGCAAGAACCTATATTGGGACACGTTTCTATTTCCATAGCTTACAAAGCAGTTGTTTAACCTTAGGCCTTTCTAGTATTGGATGATAACAACACTTAAAACTTATTTGGATTAGATGACTTCAAAATTTTTGCGTTCTCTATTTCTGGCAAAGTGCATCTGGTATAAGATCAAGTTCAATGGTTGCCCACATTAGAGTATGCTTTTACCCTATTAAGATCAAAATTACACTCGACACATTGCTTAGCTATCTTTAAACCAGCCCAACATCTCATTTTGTCCCCTGACGCCTCTCAGCATAGCCTTTTGAGGCCATTATCACATACATATGCGGGTGGTTCTGAACGTCCTATTGCGTATGCTTCCAAAACTCTGAATCACTACTTGCAAACAGAAAAAGAAGCCTTTGCTCTTGTGTATACACTAAAAACAAAATTCACGTTTTCCTATACGGTTTCATTTGGTTACTTATCATAAACCTCTGGCTTCTCTTTTTAGTCCTTTTGAACCTTTACTGGACAAAGCGGACCATCATCAGCAATATTGGACACTGTTTTTGTCACACTATAAGTATGAGATTCATTTCTGACCCTAGCACAACATGCTAATGCGGATACTCTTTCTTGATCACCAATTGCCCCTGGTCCAGAATTTGATCAGGTTGATGTTGAAGTCAAAAAGGCAGCCAATCTTGTCTTACATCAGGTTGTTTAGTTTGTCCACCATGGCTGGCTGGATAAACCTCTGGGTCATTTACAAGATCCTTTGCTTAATTATTATGCTCTCCATCATTGTCTCTCAGTTCTCATTGATGTGTTACTATTGGCTACTGAAGAACATTGTGGCGGGAAGTCATGTGCCTTCTACACCTGTTTCTTGTTTAAAATTTGTGGCCTATCACCACACGTGTTTTGGCCAGGTATTGACAATGAGATCATGTGTATTGCAACAGCCTGCCTGCCATGTGTCACCCATGAAGCAGCATTGTGGGCCTCCATCTCCCTGTGGCCTGCCCCCACAGTGCCCTGGGGAGAACATCCATGCTAATTTTGCAGGTCCATTCCTTAATTCCTTGTGGCTTTCTCAGAATTTCCTTATGTAGTTTGTTGCCCATCCATGTCCATGGCAGCTATGGTTATAGCCCCCTGCAAGATTTTTTCCTTAGACGTATTGCCATATATACCTGCGATGAACAATAGCCCCAGTTTGTGTCTCAATATTTTGAAGATTTCTTGTACAAAGAGCATCGAGCATGTTATGGTCACTCCCCTTCATAACCAGTCCAGTGGAGAAGTGGAGCAGCTGGTCTGTATATTCAAAACCCAAATGAAAAAAATATGTCACTCACTGTTCTCCCATGGAAGCCCTCAATAGGTTCTTGAGTTCATATAGATTCTCTCTAGTTGGCGATTGTAGACTGGCAAAGCTGCTTGACAGCCATCAGCCCCATACACTGTTTCATCTGCTCCGGGCAGCAGCCAACCTCCCCCAGGAATTAGCCTCACACTGATTTCATCTGGGCTCTGTCCCCTGGGCCAACAGGTTTGACTGGCACCCAAAGTGGATACCAATGGTTGCTATCACTAATGACACCACTGCCTCTGCGTCGTGCGCACCTCCAATGGCTTAGTGTCACGACACTATAACCAGCTCCATCCATGTGTGACCGAGCATGTACTGGAGTGCCCTCTGCCCTTGCAGCCATCTCCACTGTATATGCTGACCCCAGTGGCACAGTCCATTCCTCCTCCAGCTCCAGTGCCATCTTCATTCTGAGTGCCATCACCAGCATCTTCTCTGCTGCCTCCATTGCCAAGTGCCTGCCTGGGTGTGGACGTGGATATAGCACCATCACATCCAGTGCCCCCCCCTATGACTTCTCACAGGAGATTGGGTACCATGCCTGTCCACACCAATGAGATTTCAGACCATATTCTCCTGAGCCAGTACAACACCTGCCCCAGCAGTCACCACCTATCAATGAAGACATGGACATTTCCACAGTGAACACTTTTCCATAATGGGCAAGGAGTGTTGCAACCCTATTGAATGTGTGCACATAATCAAACACAGTGCAATACAAATGCCTCCATGGCCATCCTAGTGTGGCTGCCTCACAGTCTGGACAGACAGCATAGCATATGCTGCATCGTGTGCATAATAGCCCAACTCAAACCCCGCACACTGGGCTCTTGGTCTCACTTGTGTTTACTTACCGATTGCTAGATCACCTACAAGACAGTATTGTATGTTTTCTACAGTTACAAGACCTTGTGCCATTGTATATTGCATTTACTGTTATTGTGAATCTCATCATGTGGAAGCAGAATAAAATCTGGTTGGTGCTACTTATAACACTGTGTCTGTACAACATTATGAGAGGAACCTCCTTCATCTTGGAGATCTTCCTTTTGTCCCTCTTTTTCCTTGGAGTATTTCAACATTCACGAGGGCTTGTGGCCCTAGTTTCAGATTCAGGGGAAGAATGGGAAGCCCTATGACCAGGAACTTGTGGGTCTTTCAGCCTTTGACTGGTATTCAGATGCAAATCAAAATCCTGGGAGGGAAGCATCCTGACAGACGCCTTTCTGTTGAGAGCCAGCAGAGGAGGCTGTTGCTTCTCTGGCTAAGGGGTGGGGATTGACATCCCTGGTTTTGATGCTCCCAAAGTGGATATGGGGGAACAGTAGGAAGGGACCACCAACCACCAAGACGCTGGTGTAGTCAAATGGTCCCAAGGACCCGACATAGAAGGCACAAAGGGCGAGGATACTGTTGCTACAAAGGGTGATATCGTCATGGATGCAGCAAGTGCAATCATCATATGTACAGGATACAAGAAATCATAGTTTTTCTTGGTCTCCTGATATGTAAATTGGTCAAGAGCCTTGGATTTTCTTTCCCATTTGGAAGACAGTGCCATCTCGCAAACAAGGGTAATGGTGCTCCCTGCAGTGAACACAGACCTTGGGGAGGGTATAAGTTGCATTTGTGTGCAGTTGTTGGCCACAATCCCTACAGATAGGGCTGGAATTACAACGTGAAGACAGTGGCCAAATCTCTTGCATTTGAAGCATTGCATGGGAGGGGGAACATAGTGTTTCACATCACAATGATACACCATCGCCTTGACCTTTTCAGGCAATGAGTCAACTTCAAAGGCCAAGATGAAGGTCCCCGTTGGACATGACAGACAAAATGCCCATCTCTTTGTTCCTAGCTGTCATGTAGCTTGTCACTGGCCTGTGAAAGATGTTGCAGAGGAAGAAGATACTACCACAGAGACTGTTATGGGGGTAGAGGAATTGGGGGGGGGGGGGGAGAGGTTAGGGGCTCATAGTTATAGGAATATCACTCAATTTGTTACAGGTTAGTAGCTTTTGTGACTGAGCAGGGGATGTCATTTTACTCAGAACTGAGCAAGTTTCCATTTTTGAAATTGCTGCTACTTCCCCAAACCTACCCTCAAGGTGTTCAACAAAGAATAATGGCTTTTTGGCCAAAAACAGATAATGTTGGTTGTTGAGCAAACTAAGTATTGTGGAGAGTATGCATCTCCTTGTCTCTTAGCCCTACATTCCTCCCACAGCATCGCATTGCGGGGTCCTCTCCCTCCACATTGTAGTATTCCTCTCCTTCAGAAGAGACTGCTGGGCCATGTAGCCACAAGTGAAAGGAAGTTTGAGTGAGTCTCTGATGCCATCCACTTTGAATGGGGCCTCAACACACACACACTGCCTAGCTACAGCAATGGCTACCTGGTCAGGTAACCATGGCATAGAGCCCCTGTGCCTCGCCGACAATGGGCACATACACCTCGGCATTTGTGCAGGCACCAATAGTGCTATCTCTGCTTGGTCAGGGGGCTACCACCATATCGGTACTTGACATCCTCCACAACAGGATGGCTACCACGTCAGATTTAGGGGGTATTACTTTTGCCAGAAAGGAGGGTGCAAAGATAGAAAGGCACAAAAGGTGGAATATCAATGCATTGTGTGACCTTCTCCATATGATCCGTACTTCGGTAAGATTTGGAAGAGGCATGGTAGGTCAAACCCAACAATGGGGACCATGTAGTGAAGGACAAAAAGTTGTATGAAGTGTCTGTCTTCTCTTACCTAAATACTTTCCCACGAGACCAGCATCACTACAGAACAGCTACTCACCATGCTAAAAGCTGTCATAAACTTATCAACCTGTCTTCACACTTAGTCCAGACAACTGCCACATGTACCACCCCCCCCCTCCCCCCCCCCCCCCCTCCGTACACTATCCGATAAAACCCGCATAGCCTTCAGTTACTTCTTTACTGATTCACTGCTGCGCAGAAGTTTGCTAGTTGCCATAATGATTTCAAACTAGTTACTATACAACCATCTACTTGTGCTGCATTTGGGCGGCAATCTGATGCTGATTTACCTAGTTGCCCTGCCACGTTCTATACTGAATATTTCTGGGGTTCTGGCAATGACTCTGTGTCCCTGAGTTTTTTTGTTGCCAGCAAAACAAAAACACAGTGACACTAAAAGGTTTTTCGTAAATTTGAAATTTCTTTCTTCAAGTTTCTGCAAATGAATTATTACACTGAAAAATACAAAGTGATTTTAAACCTACTATAATGACAAGGAATTGTGTCACACCAAAATTTCAGTATGATTGTAGGAGCTTAAGACTAAAAGCAACATGATTCTTCCAATCTATTTGTTATATCTCCATAACAAGTGTAGTGTTCTGTGTCTTGCACACTGTAGCTATTCGGATTTCTACAGTGTGTAGGAACATTCCTAAATATTGTGTTAGCATTTATAGATGAACAACATGTAGTTATCATCTAGGGTATTATTATAAAATAGTGTCTTCAATGTAACTCACAGCAAAAAAAGTTTTGTTCACCTTTTGTGGAATCTGTACCACAAAACTTATTCTGTAATTTCTTGTAAGATTTGTTTGTTAAACATAGCAGACTCAGCATGATGGAAATACGTGTTATATATCAACACTTATTCAGTGACTTATCAGTGGGTTGCAAATTACTTTTAATATAGGGTACCTTAAGATCAGACAAAATATTGACCCATATGGTACAGCTGTAATGACTATTCCACACTCTGGAGATGTTCTTTCATTGTGTATATTCCTTGAGTTTCTTAATGTGGCATCCTCCCTTCTTCTAATCAGACATGATGAAAACCAATTATCTGCAAGAACTTTCATACATAATATTTCAATTTCTCAAGGAGATCATTGTGAACTCCACAGTTAAACGAAACACGAGGCGTCAATGTTTTATCATTTAAATTTCGTGTAATTTGATTCACATGAATTAAAAATGGCATCCTCTCTGGATAAATTCAAATGAACACTGGCCAAGTGACTTATTTTGGAATAGGTGTATTAATATTCTTATCATCAGAAAGTGTTCCTTTACCTTCAAGGAGTGAAGCAGGGAGATTCATCTGTCTTGGTACCTTTGCTCTAAAGAGGTCTGACAATAACCTATTTCTGTAACTATACTCTGTGTTAATGTGAATAAGTACATCACATATACAAGGTGTTACAAAAAGGTACGGCCAAACTTTCAGGAAACATTCCTCACACACAAAGAAAGAAAATATGTTATGTGGACATGTGTCCGGAAATGCTTATTTTCCATGATAGAGCTCCTTTTATTACTTCTCTTCAAATCACATTAATCATGGAATGGAAAAACACAGCAACAGAATGTTCCAGTGTGACTTCAAACACTTTGTTACAGGAAATGTTCAAAATGTCCTCCGTTAGTGAGGATACATGCATCCACCCTCCGTCGCATGGAATCCCTGATGCGCTGATGCAGCCCTGGAGAATGGCGTATTGTATCACAGCCGTCCACAATACTAGCACGAAGAGTCTCTACATTTAGTACCGGGGTTGCTTATACAAGAGCTTTCAAATGCCCCCATAAATGAAAGTCAAGAGGGTTGAGGTCAGGAGAGCATGGAGGCCATGGAATTGGTCCGCCTCTACCAATCCATCGGTCACCGAATCTGTTGTTGAGAAGCATACGAACACTTCAACTGAAATGTGCAGGAGCTCCATCATGCATGAACCACATGTTGTGTCGTACTTGTAAAGGCACATGTTCTAGCAGCACAGGTAGAGTATCCCGTATGAAATCATGATAATGTGCTCCATTGAGTGTAGGTGGAAGAACATACTGACGAAACTAAAATGAGCTCTAACATTGAAACGTTTCTGAACACATATCCACATAACATCTTTTCTTTATTTGTGTGTGAGGAATTTTTCCTGAAAGTTTGGCCATACCTTTTTGTAACACCCTGTATGTGGAAAACAGGATTTAGTAATTCACTTTAGGTATCACCAACCACTAGGGAGTGTTTGCTTTTAAGAGAGTAAATTACATTGTTAATGTTGTCTGCCCCGACAGCTGAATGGTCAGCGTGATGAACTGCTGTCCTAAGGGGTCTGCGTTCAATTCCCAGCTGCGTCAGGAATTTTCTCTGTTCAGGGACTGGGTGTTGTGTTGTCTTCATCATTTCATCCCCATCCAGCATGCAGGTAGCCCAATGTGGCATCGAATGTAATAAGACCTGCACCAAGGCGGCTGGACCTGCCCCATAAGGGGCCTCTTGGCCGATGATGCCAAATGCTCATTTCCATTTCCATTGTTAATGTCTTCGGCAGATCATGGAGTAACTGTGATTTGACCAAATGTATGTATCACTGCTTCTTAAATGTATCCCTTAACTTGTGCAAACCAGTCTTATTAGCTATTTACAGAAAGTGATTATTAAATACATTGGGTAACTGACTACTATCAACGATTACATGCCTATTTTCTTTCATAAGTAAACCCTCACATTCATTAACTAAATTTATAGTTTTACACCTATTCCTCATACAGACCTCATTTTATTATCTGAATTATTAATTTCAGACTAGTAGTAGGACACAAAATGAAGATAAAAACAGAAACAAAAAACTAAAATAGCAAACACACACACACACACACACACACACACACACACACACACACACACACACACACACTTGAACTAAGAAACCCAGAAATTGAACAGATACTGGGAGACATGGACAAGAATTTGACAGCCCATGTTCCTAGTACACATGTTCCTGAGCTGCACCACATCTAAAAGTCTCTGTAGTACTCCAGTACCCACATAAGCCGCACCTGAAGAAAAGGCACGATGTGATGCTGAATCTGATTCCCTTTTAATCACTCCAAAAAAACCACATTCTCTATGTTTCTCAAGATCCATAAATTTCACCTCTCAAAATGCCCTATTGCAGCTGACTATTGTGCCTCCTCTCTCATAGTTTGCAGTATACCTTCCTCTATCAAACAAACACACAAACTAAATCCATCATCACATCACCATTCCTGTTTCTTTACCAGCTGGAGCATTGCTTGTCACTGTCAATGTCATTGCTCTCTGCACCAATATCTTCAATGTCCAAAATCTTGCTGCCATCAAACATTAATTTTGCGTACTAACTTCAAACCCACACCTTCCTCCTTAGTTACCATGACCACTATATTTTTACCACCAACTACTTCTTTTCAGAAGAAATCTATGACAAACTAATCAGTGGCATTACCATGAGGATTCAACAGACACCTTCCCACGCCATTCTGTTCCAGAGTTATCTGAGGCTGGTTCAGATTAACCGACGACACCCCATCTTCATTCCTCTATAACTTCAACACTTCCCTTATACTTTGCACATGGAACTTTTTGGTTTGGCGAGCCACTTGTCACCATGCTGAAGGTTCCATAAGAGCTTATTTACATCAAACTTTTCAATCACCTTCAATAACTGCCTCTCATCGCAAAATAGGTAGTCCTTCCCATGCAGCCTGACCACCCATAAACACTACGGTACATTTTCTGTGAAAAGCAATCCCTCTTCTGGACTGCAGAAAGTTTTCACAGACCAAAACAGTCCTATCAGTCTCATTAGAAGTCAGATTTCCTATACTCTTCCTACATCAACACACACTGAGTTTCAGAGCATGCAGCACAGCACACTGTGACTGATTTGTGCTGTTGCTTCACAGTCACATCTTTGGAGTAAGCCCCACAACATCAGTTTCCCTGATTTTTGTAGGTGAAAACTTGTCCTGCAGCATATGTTTTGTCCCGACAACTGTGTTGACATGAATCACCACTAATAACCCACACACCAATCTGTTTACACTCCATTGTGTCTAATTGACACTCTCACTCCTCCCCCCAGATTACTTTTCTGTTTCACCCTATCTCACTCAAGAGGAACTGTATGTTATCCCTTATTCAAATCTGAATTCATGTTCCTTTCATCCTTATCATCCCCTAACCTGGCTCACCATGCATTTATTTATCCCATCCAAGCTGGATATTTCGGAAGTCCCTCCTGACCCTTCCAATTTCCCTTCAGTTTACACATTCTCCGTCTCAGTCACGATTGGTATTTGCCCCTGTCAGGCTAGCAGCTTTGAAACACACAGCATATTGTGCTAGCAGTACGTCTGATTATTTAGAACTCAATGAGTTGATGATTACAACTAATTTATGTTAGCACGTACAGAATATATAATAAGCTAATATGTGCATGTTACAATCTCTCAAAAAGTCAATGTTTATTTTGTATTTTTTTATGTGAGACTTGTAATGATACTAGTGCACATTGGTGTTTCAGTTTTCTTAATCTCCTGCACAAATTTACTTGCTGATTGTCATAGCACTTATACTAAAAGAGTAAGTTATTTAAATTACCTTTTGATGTCGAGATGCATATGAACAAGCTGGCCGTCTCTAACGCTTACCTTGTGGAGGACACCTGCTATGGAAACACACCCTCAACGTTGACTTTAGATACAGTCTACTGCATGTCCAATCTACTGGGAAGATTTGGCTACATGTTGTACTACTGACTACCTCTTTGCATTATGTTTCTTCTCATTCCTCTTCGTAGGAGAGCTTTAATTTCAGGGATATGTTCAGAGGCTTTGTCAGCAGGTATACAGGATGGTTACAATTAAATTCTCACTACCTGAGAGGGTCAATATCAAAATCATGTGATAGGACAGTGAAACTTTGTGGAATCACATATAAGGACATGTGCAGAGAAATAATGAATAAACCACTAAAAGAAACACGTTTTAATTTCCAACAATGGAAAATGTAGGATTGAATGTAACAATATTATAGTCGAGATGCTGAGTCCAGATAGCCACAACAAAAAGACTCTCACTGTCATAGTAAGGCTACAGATGCCCGAGACTGCAGTCGTGAGTGTGAGTTGCGTTAGTGTGTGTGGTGTGTGTGTGTGTGTGTGTGTGTGTGTGTGTGTGTGTGTGTGTGTGTGTGTGTGTGTGGTCTATTTTTGATGAAGGCCTTTGGGCTTTTTGTTGTGCCGTGTGGTGTGTGTGTGTGTCGTCTATTTTTGACGAAGGCCTTTGGGCTTTTTGTTGTGCCTATCTGTGGCTCATGGCTGAACATCTCTGCTATATGGTGAGTGCAACTTTCCTTTTCATAACATTCTGATTTCCATGTGAGATGGTAGTATTAGTTACCTGCGTACCATGTTTATGTTCCAGGTTACAAATGTTGCTCAATGTGATGACCCCTGCATCCACAACAGTCTAGAACTGCACCAGATATACTATTCCACAGTTGTTCGCAGCACTTTTTGAGCTGTGGACCATGGAATGTTTATATGTCATGTGACAGCTCTCACACAGCTTGATGATTGTGCAATGTGTCCCATATTCTCAGCCATGGCAACAGTAACTTCCCCAACAATTTGTGGCGCAATTGGCCATCAGCTTCTCCCAGAAGCAATTACCACACCAACAGTTAATTTGAACTTCTGAATCATGTTCTGCAATCACGGTGCGGAAAGAAAACCTCTCCATATTCCTTTAATGAGTTGATACTCACAGAGAGCTGTAGCACTATTGCCATTGTTTTGATAAAGTGGGTTTATGAGTAAGGCTTGCTTACTTTGTCCGACCCATGTTGATTGTCTGCAACCGTAATGCACAATGATGCTTGTGTTTCAACCCAACATCGCCATCCCCGTGCCACTACCAATGACAAACTAAAAGTCATGACATTTACACTACTAACAATTTGTATCCTGCAGCACACAGTCTGAACATCATTCCTATAAAGTTGGGTACTCATATCATAAATAGCTTTCCGTCTATTGGCTTAAGTAGTGGAAGTTTAATTACAGTCACCTGTACATATGTGTCCATTGTGTGTTGCATAATTTGTCAATATAATTTTAAATCAATAAAATTTACATTTAATCCAAGTAAATGTCTGCTGTTTTTTACTATTTTTTATTAAGACTATTAACACTCTGCAGTAGGTGTTAACCCTCGAACAGGTGTGCCTAAGTATAAAGTGCACCAATCACTAATAACATTGTCTTATACAATGCCAATGTTCTTTTACAATTGTGGACCCATATGTATTCCTTCATTACTGCTGCGGCTAAACAGTAATAAGTTGTGTTTTCATATGTCCAAGTGAACAGTAGTAATAGAAGATAAACAGCAAGCTAGGTGAGAAAAAAATAGCTGTCCATGCAAGTAAATGACGCAGATTCCGAGCTAGTGGTAAAGTCTCACAATAAGGTAGTTATCTACGAGGTTTGTAATCAAATATCAGTTGGTAGGAATCTGATGCACCTGCACTGCTTAATGCTTCAAGTGGGTCATTACTGTGATGGAACACATGTCTGTAGCAACAGTCATATAACAAAATTTTATTTTATTATTGTTTAATTAAAGAGCAATTGAGCAATTTAGCTCACATAATGTAAGTCTATTTCATTGTTGTCAATTAAACTAGAATTAAATTGTAATTTTGTTCATGTATGTTTACCTTGGTAACATAAACACAGCTATTCCTTAAATGTGTATGAAGTACACCGCGCACCCACACTTCTTAAAAACAGCGTGTCAGCTCAAGGATTAATGAATGACTAGTTTTACGTACCATACTATTACAACTTTTTCAAATGTGTAGTTTCTGTTCTCTTTTTAAGTATGCTCTACGAGTAATTTTATGACGTACTAAAATAATGTGAATGTGACACACTTTGGGATTATCTTTACTCTTTCTCCCCCAAAAGATTGCATTTAGTTGTTAATGGTCCTTCTCATGTTTTTATGCTTATCTCAGGAGAGTTCTACTTAAAGTTACATTTAAGATATCACTGGAAAGGCAAATACATTTTTAAGAAATTATATTTCCTCACTGGGTACACTGTCCAATCTGTGCTCACAGAGACAATATTTAATAAAAATGAAATAATTGTAAAGATATACATATCTTTGCACTCTGTATACATTATATTACATGCCAATAAGGAGTCCAATATCTGTCAACAACAATACATCTGTAAACAACAGACAAATGTTTTCCAGTATCTGAAAACGCTGTATTATCTAAGTTTTATTCAGACTGTGAACCACTGATGTTGCCGGACTTTGCAAGACTTTTCTTGAAAGTCTCATTAGACCAGATACAGGATCTCTTCCAAAGTACTTCACTCTGATCTCATCTCCAACTTGCAGACCCAGGGCACTTGGATGATTAACCTTCAACACAAGATTTTTATTATAAAAATGTGTGTCAAGTTATTTATACTAATGCATAATTAAATGCAATAATGATTCAAAAGAAAGCAGAAATTAATACTTGTGCAACTTCAAACTGAAATGTTGTTATATTTAGTTCTATTGAGGACAATATAAGTTTAACAAATTTATGCCAGAAATATTTCTGTGCATATAACTTTTCAATTATTTTATAAATTCACTAATTCTCTAACTCCATCATAGTTTATTCCGTTACTATCAATTATTTTTTTAAAATAAAACTGATCTACATGTAATTCAACATTACACTCTCTTATCTGGAAGAATGTATTAAGACTCCAACCACATCACATCACAAATACTGAACCATCGCTTGTCATGCTTTCCCACTGTCTCATTTTTCCTCTCCACACACTGTCTGCCTTCTGATTGCCCCAACCCTTAAATGTGAAGAACAGGCTGAAGATTTGATGTACAGTAGAATGAACAAATGCCAAACAGCAGTTGCAGCTCACATTTTTTATTGAAAACTGACCAAAAAAGCCTAACGACAGCATTTTTGATTGCAAAGTGATCAAAAAGCCTAATGACAGCAAAATACACCATAAACAACCCATAGGTATGACACTCACCATCCTTAAAGCACTAGATGTATACACAACAAAAATCATAAAACTCATGGAAAAATAGAATAATCGGACATGATGTAAATATAATACACAATATTAAAGAAAGATTGAGGTTTAATATGCAATTGATGATGCAGTCACTAGAGACAGAGCACAAGCTCAATTGGGGAAGGATGGTGCAGGAAATCTTACAGCAATTTTTGAATTAGATGCCTATAACACAGCATTTAAGGTTTATTATTTATTCATATCAGCTTTCCACTGAAAAATTCAGTCAAAACATTGGCTACATGTCTTCTATGATTACAAGAGTGCTTGCAACACATTATTAAAACACTCACATTTTTATTATAAATTTTTGTGATGCAAGCCATCAGCATACAGCCTAAATAAATTGTGGGTAAATGCGCCCATGCATAAATTCACTGAAAGAAGGGCAATAATAATAAATAATAATAAAAAAAACAGGGCAGAATAAAACCGAATCTGCGAACTTAATCAATACAGCTGCTTTATGTGGAATCAAAGACAACACAGATTTTAGCTTGTTTTTGTGGCGAACAACTGTGTCTATACTTGATGAGAGAAATAAATTGGACCGTACATGAGATAAAATAGTCAAATTAATGTTTTGCAGATATACAATAGATATGTTGACACATGCAGTAGCCAATCTTCCACAAGAAAGGCACAATATACCATTGCCTTCCTAACTGTACATGGGAATGAATGGTGCTTCTAACAATATCTTACAGAAGTTATTGTTTTGAATATTTAAATTTCATTTATTAACAATGGAATGAACAAAGATTACCACTCAGTGTTTACTGGAGGCACTGAGTGGAACACAGGCTCACAAACAATAACTTTGCCGCAACATGGATGCTCCTCAGAGCACATAGTGACTTTGTTGCAACACTATGTCCCAATTGGGGAGAAGGGATTTGTTACATGAAGCAAGTGAGATGAACAAGGAATAGGGGAGGCAACAGGTGCAGCAGAGAAAAAAATAAGAGGGTGGGGCAAGAGCTATGATAGGAATGTATAATAAGAGCAAGAGCTAGGAATATTGTGCCAAAGAGAACACCCTAATGCCGAAATAGGAGGCAAGGATTTGGGGGGATTGGAGAGGATCCAAATGGCACACACTGTGAAGTAGACTGTAATATCAAACATTTATTACTTAGCAACACACTCTGACACTCAAACATGGTAAGCCTTAACCTTGGCCACAGTTTGGTGCAGGCTATTCATCTCAGTGGGCAATTAGCGGTAATGTCCGTACAAAATCCTGCAACTTCCCTTTCCTAATCTCCATGTCTACATCTACATCTACATTCATAGTCCGCAAGCCACCCAACGGTGTGTGGCGGAGGGCACTTTACGTACCACTGTCATTACCTCCCTTTTCTGTTCCAGTCGCGTATGGTTCACAGGAAGAACGACTATCTGAAAGCTTCCATGCGGGCTCGAATCTCTCTAATTTTACATTTGTAATCTCCTTGGGAGGTATAAGTAGGGGGAAGCAGTATATTCGATACCTCATCCAGAAACGCACCCTCTCAAAACCTGGCAAGCAAGCTACACCGCGATGCAGAGCGCCTCTCTTGCAGAGTCTGCCACTTGACTTTACTAAACATCTCCATAACGCTATCACGGTTACCTAATAACCCTGTGATTAAACGAGCTGCTCTTCTTTGGATCTCCTCTATCTCCTCTGTCAACCCGATCTGGTACGGATCCCACACTGAGGAGCAATACTCGAGTATAGGTTGAATGAGTGTTTTGTAAGCCACCTCCATTGTTGATGGACTACATTTTCTAAGGACTCTCCCAATGAATCTCAGCCTGGTACCCGCCATACCAACAATTAATTTTATATGATCATTCCATTTCAAATCGTTCCGCACGCATACTCCCAGATATTTAACAGAAGTAACTGCTACCAGTGTTTGTTCCACTATCATATAATCATACAATAAAGGATCCCTCTTTCTATGTATTCACAATACACTACATTTGTCTATGTTAAGAGTCAGTTGCCACTCCCTACACCAAGTGCCTATGCGCTGCAGATCTTCCTGCATTTCGGTACAATTTTCTAGTGCTGCAACTTCTCTGTATACTACAGCATCATCCGCAAAAAGCCACATGGAACTTCCAACACTATCTACTAGGTTATTTATATATATTGTGAAAAGCAATGGTCCAATAACACTCCCCTGTGGCACGCCAGAGGTTACTTTTACGTCTGTAGACGTCTCTCCATTGATAACAACATGCTGTGTTCTGGTTGCTAAAAACTCTTCAATCCAGCCACACAGCTGGTCTGATATTCCGTAGGCTCTTACTCTGTTTATCAGGCGACAGTGAAGAACTGTATTGAATACCTTCCGGAAGTCAAGGAAAATAGCATCTACCTGGGAGCCTGTATCTAATTATTTATGGGTCTCATGAACAAATAAAGTGAGTTGGGTCTCACACGATCGCTGTTTTCGGAATCCATGTTTATTCCTACAGAGTAGATTCTGGGTTGCCAAAAACGACATGATACTCGAGCAAAAAACATGTTCTAAAATTCTACAACAGATCGACGTCAGAGATATAGGTCTATAGTTTTGCGCATCTGCTCGACGAACATGTCCTATATGATTATGTGCAAAATGCTTTTACTCCTACTTGCAACCTTCTCTTCATCTTCTTACTGCTTGTTCACTTCAACTCTTTCAGATGACGGAATCTGTCACCCTAGTCAGGCCACAGCATCACGTATGTTTATAAGCTGAAGTACAACAACAATGCCCCAGTGCTTGTTTATGTGCCTATCTACCACTTAAAACATGCATTATACAATGAGTTGTCAGCTCCACTTATTCCACTGTTTATACTTCTTCAAGGATTTTCCAGCTTTATAAAAGTTTATATATAATAATTACAACGAAATTAACGTAACACAACACATGAAACAATAAATAGCAACTAGGTGCACTTTTTATTGCAATAGGAAATCTAGTAAAGTGACCAACTAAGACTACATACTTTTCTTTGGTCTAACTGTGAATTGTGCAACAATGCTGGTGTCATATTTGGGTACAGTTGTACCATAACTCCTATGTCTCGAACCTCAACAACCTTTGCTGTGTATATGCCACCAAACTCCAAGACTGGTTCACGTTCAGTGCTCAAGAACTGGTCAATCATCTCACGAGCTTCATCCATTGCTTGTTGGTTTGGAGCAAATAAGGAGAATGCTGTTTCATCAACCTGTGTAACCTGTGTGAAACAATTTTCATAGTAATGAAAACAACAGATTCTGAAATACCAGTGTAATATGCATGTAATAGACATATTTTAAGTTTTGTCTCTCTTATGTTAACATCAATTTTCACTCAGTAAAGTAAGATTTAACAGCACTGATCCGTGAGCAGAGCAGTATACTGACACTTTGTATTTGATATGACCGTGACATATAACTTAACTCAAAATTGTGCTTGTATCTAGCTGGCTGAATTAATGTTCCATTTTAGGATATAATATAATATGGATGCAATATAATGAGTGAGGTTGCACAGCAGTTAGACATGGGACTCATATTTTGGAGTACCAGGATTCAGTTCCCTATCTGGCCATCTCTATTTATATTTTTTGTGATTTCCTCAAATTGCTTAAGGGGGGTAGGATGTCAAACAGGCCGACTTGGAGCAGGACAATTTAATTTCTACGGTATATAGTTTTACAAATAAATTCATACAACTTTGTCAGCATGACTAGGAAGGATTCAGGATTCACACTCATAACAGTTGAAATTCAAAAACATAACTAAATAAATTTTTTCACATGTGAAATTTCATAATTTTTTCACTTACTATTGGCTACATTTGTTACTATAGGTACACTTTTCTTCATAAATAAGAGAGATTATTCGATGAATTTTGCACAGCATACAAACCATACTTACAGATTATGAAACTCTAGATTTTTCAAAATCTATTAAAAACTGTGGTAAAAATTGAGATAATTAACTATAAAATTTGAGTTTTTTCTAAACATGAAGTTTAAAACGTAACAGCTCATTCATTTTTTCATAAACTGATGTCGTACCCCCCTTAAGGCATACACCTGAATGGCTCCATTTCTTTCTTCTCCTTCCCTAGTTCAAGCTTGAGATCCATCTATATGGCCTCATCCTTAAGAAGATCCAATCTTCCTTCTTATGGGTGCAGTTGTATCTGCACTACAAAGAAGTTCGTATTTCCCCCTCCCCCCTTGAAGTGCATATTACAACAAGAATTGCAGCAGCCATTGTGTGTGTGTGTGTGTGTGTGTGTGTGTGTGTGTGTGTGTACATGGGAAAAAGCACCATTTACGAATTCGTTACAATGAAGGAGAAGACTAATTAAATGTCAGTAGTATATAAATGGGTTGAAAGAAGAATGAATAACAGGAGAAAGACAGATTTGCAGAAGTACAGGAAGCACATAAAAGTTGTTTTCACTCAACCATTGCCATATGAATGATTTTTTTTTTAAATTCAAAGTTAAAAAAAGCACACAGATTAAAGGGAGACAATAAAAGAAACAGTTCCATAAAAGGAGACTGCTAGTTACACACACTCCGGATAATGTGTAGGCATTAGCTTGTCATGACAATGGATAAATCACATGATTTTTCACTAATGTAATATGCCACTTGCAAAATGCTACTTCGCTGTAATACTGTAGGATTCCTACAATTTCATCTAACTGACACCCAGGGGTTAATGATTTTTCCAAGATGGTCAGCTAAAGCCCAGTGTTGAAGATACTAAGGACGAAGTTTTTTTCATACTTGTTTATAGATAGGTAGTAATACTTCCATGAACTAAATGTGTACACCGTAAGTGAGGATATGACCGGCAGCAACAATTTTTTATTCTGAACATAATTTACATATAAAATGTGAAGTATATGTGATTTATTCTAATATTATACAACAATTTCATGTTAACTGTTCATTATTATTGCAACGTGTATGAGATTCCTAAAACTGGAACACCCAATAAGCAAATATGTGACAGCAACAATTATATAATTACAAAAGACTGAATGCCCTATTTGTCATACTCATGAAAGCAAAAATTACACATTTCTCCCCTTTTCCCTTTCGAGTTTACATTCTGAAAGATCTTTGCCATAAGTAAAAAGAAACAGCAATAAAAATAAGTGCTTCAGATGTGTAAAAATAATATTTACTAAATAAGACTTTCAGGATGAAGCAAAAGTAAAAATGAAGCAATCCTTTATATTTGCTTTCAAATTAATGTTAAACTTTCCCTGCCTATATTCATTTCCTCAAATAAGCTGTGCTTTAAAACTAAGTATTTATTTGTCTTTTAGGAAATGTAACTTTCTGCCTAGAAAAAGGAAGCCTTTGAATACATTTAACATTAGAACAAGCAAAAGGCTGATTTGTAACTGTTTGAATAAATAACATTTGGTTCAGACATATATGCCATTGCATCTTACCTGCACACCTGTTTCAACCAAAAGCCTCTTTACATTAGCCCCACCTAATCCAAGAAACTTTGATCGATTATGCACAGACACTTCCAGTTTTTCTGAAACAGGCCAATTTTCTTTCTTCTGTGCTCTGAAATGAGGAAAATAGGAAAGCATGCACAAAATGTGAATGACAACTACTAAATCTTAATCATCATTTTATTAAATAAAACAAAAAAGTGTGCACATCTTAGAAAGAAGAACTCCAAAGTTATCAGAAAACCTGAATTCTACATGTATTTGTT
The DNA here is from genome assembly GCF_023897955.1 of Schistocerca gregaria. Classification (NCBI taxonomy): domain Eukaryota; kingdom Metazoa; phylum Arthropoda; class Insecta; order Orthoptera; family Acrididae; genus Schistocerca; species Schistocerca gregaria. The sequence goes on from NC_064920.1 coordinate 644,144,089, forward strand.
AATACAGAAGAAAGGAGAACATTGTGATGGGATATCTCAACGTAATCACAAGCTGGTAATGATTCTGTGACCCTTTAAAACCCTCTAGTCCCCAACGCATACAAACTAAAATGGTGGGTGGGAAGGTAAGTACCCAACAGTTGCACAACTAAACTGAAACCAATATGGCATAATTATGATGGTTTTAGGCTATGCAGTAGCAAGGTTATCAGTTCCAATTTGAATATGAGTGTATGCATTTTCTAAAAGAAGCAAAGAAATCTTTCCTTACTACCAAAGTAACAGAAATGTCCTCTTATGGATGTCTTTTCTCAGCTTTTTTGAGAATGTTTGGCAAGTCAATCTTCAGGTTTATCAAGACTTCTCTGCACGCCAGACCTGAGAGAGAGCCCACCTGCCCCACAACTCCCGTCTCTCCCTGTTCCAAGACAGTCTCAGACTGTGGTCATTCCGCAGCATTCTGTTTCATTGCTAGGGAGCTAACATTGAGGGAAGAAGAAAGTGGTGCTTGCAATGGAACTGCTCAACACACTTTTTTTTGCACAGTACAGAACAACATGGTACACAATAAGTTAAGATGATGATGATGATGATGATGAGTAGGGTTGAAGGGGCGCTCGACATCATGATCATCAGCACGCTGACGAAAAGTCAATATGAAATCTCATGCGTGGAGACGAAGGCTGTCCCCACAAGCAGAGCAGTTAAAACATACTTAAGTCTGCCGCCCTTCCCCACCAGTTTAGGGATGAGGCCTGATAGTTCACAAAATTTCACCACTCTGTTAACACTGGTATCGGTATCTGCGAGGACGGTGGGCAGATCCCCAGCAAGATCAAGGAATGCTAATATAGGACACATGTAGCCACAATATGCTGAACTGAAAGTTTGAAGTTCCGAAGAGCTGTCAGTCTGGCCATGATTGCCAATTGACAGTCGTCATTCCACCAAGGTACAGGCCATTGTCCGAGGTGGTTTCTAGACCTGGGGATGGACTCTGCGGCAGCCCTTTGGATCTCATGAGTGGTATGAGCCACCACCTCTTATGCACAATCCTTTCATTCAAAAATAGCCTGTCGACTCTACTGTAACCAATTTGCCCTTTGTATGATCCACCTGCGTGGTCTCCTGCTGATCACTGTCCTATGCGGCAGATGAATCCACACTGGGAAGTGGTCACTAGAATGAAAATCTGTAGCCACTTCCCACTGAACTGAATCTGCAATAGCTGAGGAACAAAAGCAAAATTCAATAGCTGAAAAAGACCCTGTAGCTGTGGAAAAATAGGTCATCTGACCGGCGTTCAGAAGGCAGATATCCTCAGAATGGACAAGTTGCTCGATCAGTCGACTTCTGGAGCAAGTAGTAGCCGAGCCCGACAGCACATTGTGGGCACTGAAGTCCCCCACAAGAAGGAATGGGTGCAGAAGTGCTTGAAAGAGGTCTGCCAGTGCGTCCAAATCCAAAGCGTCATGGGGGGGGGGGGGGGGGGGGGGCAGGTACAAAGAACACACTGTAATAGTAAACAGTGAGAGAACTTTCACAGCAATTGCTTGGATGGTTGTGGCAAGAGGGACAGGAGAGGAGTGGTATCTGTCCTCAAGAACAATAGCCACTCCACCTTTAGTCCTGCCTACAGTAGTATCGTCTCTCCTGTATATGTGTGTGTGTCTGTAACTTTAAGATGCATTTCTTGTAAGCAGATGCAGAAAGGTTTATCCTGGACCAGCAGCTACAATTCTTCCAAATGTGAGCTATATCCATTCAAATTCCACTGCAACACAGAAGTCCCTAAGGAAGCCACTGGTTAGCGATGATGGTTCTTTCCTTTCTCCCTCGGAGGCGGTGTGTGATTTACCGGGGAGGTCAGGGGGAACATTAGCCGGTTCTGCGTTCTCTAGTTCCTCTGATCGGAAGTCCATATCTTCAAGAGCATAGCCGCCATCAGAAAAGGAGAGCGCTCATCAATCTGAAGGCTTACCTGCCACTTTTTTGGATTTAGAACTACTTGTAGAACGACATTTTTCTTTACTGATAGGAGGAGGAGGCTGCCTGGGTTGCTGCGGTGGCTTAGGTGGCTTCTGAAGTTGGAGAATGGTATGTGGCTTTGGTTGAAAGTCTACTACTGACCGCTTCTGAGCGACATCAGTTGCAAGTCGAGTGTTTCCCCCACAGGTACAGCGACAAGTGCATGTGCTCGTACTTGAATCTGTGGTCTGAGTTTCGTGAAGGCATTGGTGTTTTAAGGGCTGATGCAAAAGAATTTGCAACAACCAGTGGTTACATGGCTTTGTAAGCATTTTTAGCTTCACCATAGGGTATGCGTCTCTGTACTTTCAAGTCTAGAATTTTCTTTTCCTCATTGTAAATCCCACACTTTTTGCTCCACACTGGGTAATCCCCAGTGCAGTTAACACACTTCGAAGGAAGTTACAAGAAGTCCCTGAATCATGAGCAGAGCCTCCATAATTGCCACACATAGCCTTCACGTTACATCCCATAGTGGTGTGGCCAAATCTTTGACATTTATACAATCGCAAGAGGATAGGAAGAAACAAGTGAACCTTAAGGTGGATATAGCCGGCAAGGATATGATCCGGTAATTTGAGAGTACTAAATGTTAGAATAAACGTTGCCAATTTTTCCAATTTGCCATTGACTCTCCTTATATAATTCTTCACCTCCGTGATGCCCACATTCTTCCACTCTTCACAAAACTCCACGGGGTCCATCTCCATTATATCGGAGCAGGGAACCATGCCCTTACTATAGTTAAGGGTGTTATGCAATTCAGCCTCAATTGGGTAGTCACCTAAGACCTTACATCCCAGAAGCTTAGATATTTGGGTGAATTAGCAGTTTCAACCAAAAGCATCCCATTAAATAGTTGTTTGACACTTTTCAGAGACACAGCGATACCTTCTAATGCCTTGTTAATATAGAAAGGCCCCTGTTTTGCTCGATTACAATGAAAGTGTTATGTCACACTAATGCCCTGCGACTATTACTCGGAGACTTCTTTTCGGGAGGACTGACCAACCGAACTCTCTTTGAGGAGTGGTTGTAGGTGGTGCCTGACAGTACACCCATCCTGTCAGGACTAGTAGTTTCATGAGACAGTTCCATACAGACCCCACTAGATGCTAGGGAAACAATCGTCAACCCAGCCAGAGCCTTGCATGCCTGAGCAAGCGTGATTCAACTGGGGTGCAGCGGGTGCCCCGGAGGTTGCTCACTAAAGACTGTTTCACCTCAACAGCCATTCACCTCCTCAGCACGTAGCACACCTTGAGGTTGAGGTTTTTCTCTCTCTCTCTCTCTCTCTCTCTCTCTCTCTCTATATATATATATATATATATATATATATATATGAGAGAGAGAGAGAGAGAGAGAGAGAGAGAGAGGGAGGTGAGTACCTTTCTCGCAGCCCAGGCAGTGAAGCCAAGACCCCCATTCTCCGAAACGCACAACATTCCACCACTGCGCCGCATGGTGGTCGTTGAAGTATGACCAGAGCTTACAGTGGCAGGGGACTGGTGGCGCTTACGAGTCCCCAGCTCAGAAACCCCAGGGTTGCCAAGCTCGTACTCAGCAAACGAATGCTGAGGGGGCAATCATTTAAAGTTATGAATCTTGTGATTCAGAATTATAATCAAACTCATTGTTTTCTATAATTATTCCAAAAGAGAAATTTGGTAAGAAAAAATGCTTAAATTTAAGAAATGTTAACTGGATGTATCTCTTTGGTTAAGAAACATTGATTACATCCATAATGTATGCATATCTTTGTATGTGAACTTAGAATATCTTTGGAATAGTATACAATTAGTGTGTGTATGTCAGTCAGTTATGGAGTAGCATGTATTACATCACTGAAGTCTGTCAGTCACGAAGTTATAGATTAACAAACTGTTGGAGCCTGTCTGCCTGTTTTGGAGCAGCAGGATAGAAGTTGGCATGATGTGCTGGATTGTAAAATATTTTTGTAAATGATTTTATTAAATTGTGACCAAGTACTCTGACTGTCATGCAGTGACACAACTGATGTTCATTAAAAGTTTGACTTTAAGTAAGTGACCTACATCATTATATTACTTCAATATACATATAACAAGCAACAACTCAAGTGTCTCAGCAAGCAGAATCTACCATCTTGACACACAGCTGAACAAAAATTTCAACATCAGCTAACATATAAAGTTAAGTAGAAACAATGAACTTTTAATTATTCAACTTCAGTTGCTATTAGCAAAATGTATTTAATTTTGAAAATGCATGCAAAATGAGAAATTAGCTAATTTCTTTAAAATTTAGATTACTAAAGTCAACAATGCAAAGAGTGGGACAGAAGTTGGGGCCTTATGTCGGGGATAGAAATAAACGTAAATACATACTGAAACGATATGCGTGTTGCATGAAATCAAGGAAAAGAGAAACATTGTTAAGTTTTTTTTTTCACACAGAGGACAATACTTATGACAGACAACAAAGGAAGCAGACTAACCAACAACGGCAGTGTTCGTGGACACCTGAAGTTAAATAGTGACTTTTATTTTCATCTTATTCATGTTACATGCATGAGAAAAATATTTAACAAAAGGTGACTAGTTTTGAACTAAAAGTAGAAATGGGTATGTATAAGAACTTCATAGACTTGGGAAATGAATCCAAAGCAAGTAAACAAGAAAATAAAGTATCTGGCTGAATGGAAAATTACTTCAATATTCAAGAGAGTCTAAGTGACATTTCAACACAAAACCACAAATTTTGACAATACATAAAAATTATGGTTAGTGAAGTTCCGGAAATTACAAGTAAAAGTGGGATTGCAGCACCAACAGCATTCATTGCCAAAGCCAGCAATAGTGTTGAAAATAATTTAATAAATTTGAAAGTTTTGAATGATAATGTCACAGAAGATGTTCTTTTGAGTGAAGCACATAATTTTTATGAAAATACCATAGACGACCCTGTCACTCAGATGGAGCTTTCCACATTATGTGCAGAAAGTCTTGTAAACATAAATTTTGTAACAACAATACTGTTTGGGAAAGGTGGTCAGAATTGGTGGGTGAAGCGCCTGACTGTATTTTGCACACAATTTAATGTAAATTAGAAAGAATTTAATATTACTGCAGTAAGCTGCAATGACACATTTAGAGCATTTCATTTCATTGAAAGAATAGCTGGCCAGAACTTTGCAGTAAAACTAAGAGAAAAAGAGTACTAAAGCATGTAAAGGCAAAGTTATGTATGGGATTTTTTAACAACTGCAGAAACTTGGTGTAATCGTTACATTAGTAAAGGGACTGTTTGGAAAATGTAAAGTAAAATTATTTTTGAATGTAACTTCATAATGGAAAAATCACCACAAGACATCTTATAAAAAAGATGAACAGGCCACCACCCCGATAAGAATGTTTCAAATGAACAACACTAATGATTAAATTTTTTTGTCTGTTACAGACCATGCAAAAAACTTCATGTTTTTAATGAACATTTTCTTGCCCTATTTGGTGATACTTTGTAAAAAAATTAGTGGTGCAAACTGAACAACCATATTTAAATCTACATGATGGTAGGATTGCTATTGTACAGTGATTGTTAATGCTTTTGCTTTCATTATATTTACCGTTTAGTACTAGAAAAAGAAGCATGTTATGATTTTAATGATTTGCATAAAGTAATTATTTATGTTGTGGTATGTATTCTTATTGTCGTTGGATTATGAGAGAGCTATGAAGGATAAATTTTTGTCATTATTCAAAAATTAATATTACACTGATTGTGTAGTAGAATATGCAATTTACTGTTTTGATGGAAAACATTCCTAAAGAATTTTTCATTAAGTGTGCTTTAAACTTTGTCGTGTCTTGAGAAACAGAAAAATAATGGTAGACGGAATAAAGATTATTTGGGACATTATTACAATATCTATGTAGGGAATACTTTTTGGGAAATAATATTATTTAATGTGTTTTGGGTTTTTTTGTTGTTCAGTTTCATGGCAGTGGTAAAAAACACACACATTTTTTGATACATTTGGAGAAACATTTGATGTAGACTTTGTCTTTTACAATTTTCTGTCGGCACTTGAACAGACCTGTTATGAAAAACTGAACCATCAAAGAGTATTTTGCGGCAAATATGAAGTACACTAATCTGAGGTTATGTTAAATTACTTTTTTTCCCCAAACCAATCACTTTTTTTTTTAAGGAGAATATTGTTTTTAGAGAGAAACAGAACTGCTTTCAGACCTCACAGGTAGTATCTGAGAACTATGTAATCACACTGAAGTCAGGAAAGCTACAAACAGATACTGAATTACTATAATTTGAATAGTACATGTACTACAGTCAGAATATTTTTATTTATTTTTGCAATGTTGAGCAGATTATTGTTGTAAGATGTCAGTGTATTTTGAGAAATGAAGTGATTAAGATGATGCAGAGATAATGGATTGGAAGTTAATAAGAAGTATATGTTGTGGGAAGGTGATGAAGTTGAAGTTAGGAAACTGTAGTCTGATTTGTAGTGTAGTATTGTCAGTTGTACATATGAAGGACATGTTTGCATCATTTTTTGATGGAGAATTAGATGGCACACTGAGATCTCAAAATTTTAATAATATGTGTGCATGTATTTTTCAATAATACCATTATTATTTTATTTCTTGAATCATATTTTAAGAATTGTATAAATATTTATACTATCTACACTTTCAAATTTTCCCTATTCTTTCTGCCAATATGTCTTACTCTGAGTAATAGTTCATATTTGTTTACTACTACCACAAATTATGTCAACTCAAGGTATTTCGACATGAAATCCATTGACTCATGTATAACTGGTAGCACCACCAGAAACTAATCACTAGTGGTTTTTGTACCTGACATTAAAACGATGTAAAGAACATTCTACTAAGCCGAGTTGTGAAAAGGGCTGATACACCACAAGTATCAAGATGATGTAATACCAAGGGCATGGAAAAGACTAAGTAAAGTTAAGAAAGGCTTGGTGTTGGTACCATTTTCTTTTTATAAAGTGAAAAAGATCATAATGTACATGTTCTTATCTGCTGTTATAAACACTGAAAAATAATAGAATTATGAAGTGAGGCATTGTATGGCAAATACAAAGAACTCAAACTAAACAATTTTGTGAAAATTTTAATACTACATATATCTGTATAAAGTTGACACATCATTTTCTCATGCCATTTGCAAAAGTTTGTTTATTTTACATAACTGTGTTTAAAATAATACTTAATTCCCACAAAGTCTACACATGTCAGACACAAAACACTTTTCAGTTTGGAAAGCCATTTGTCTTCTCTTTTATATTTGTGTGTGTGTGTGTGTGTGTGTGTGTGTGTGTGTGGAGGGGGCGGGGGGTAATGCGAGTGTGCACGTGTAAAAAAACTATTTCTCTTTGGTTAAGAAGAACAAATAATTTTATTAAATGTGTGTGTGTGTGTGTGTGTGTGTGTGTGTGTGTGTGTGTGTGTGTGTGGGTGTGGGTGTGGAGGGGAAAGGGGGGGGGGGGTAATGTGAGCACGCGCATGTAAAAAACTATTTCTCTTTCGTTAAGAAGAACAAATAATTTTATTAAATTGTGAACAAGTATTCTGTTATGCTGTGAAAGATTTAATATCCATTAAAAAGGTGACATGAAGAAAGTAACCTGCATCATTATATATTATTATTATTATTTTACATCAAGTTCTGTCAGTACATGAAATTACAACATAAAAGTAATAACAGATAAAAATAAAATGTTTATGAACCCGAAAAATGTCAACCCATAAGTTTACGTAAAAGCAATCAACAATACAACAAGAATCGGTTTACTTTTTCAAGGAACTCCTCGACAGAATAGGAGGAGTGACCCATGAGGAAACTCTTCAGTTTCTATTTGAAAGTGCATAGATTCCTTCTAAGATTTTTTAATTCGAGTGATAGTTTATTGAAAATGGATGCAGCAGTATACTGCACACCTTTCTGCACAGGAGTTAAGGAAGTCCAATCCAAATGCACGTTTGAATTCTGCCAAGTATTAACTGAGTGAAAGCTGCATATTCTTAGGAATAAGCTAATATTGTTAACAAGAAATTACAGTAAGGAAAATATGGGCCAATTTCAAAATAGGCAGACTCATGAACAGGGCTCAACAAGAGGTTCGCGGACTTACACCACTTATTGACCACACCCCATTTCTGAGCCAAAAATATCTTTTTAGAATGTGAAGAGTAACCTCAGAATATAATACCATATGACATAAGCAAATGAAAATAAGCAAAGTACACTAATTTTCATATCGAACGACCACTCACTTCAGATACCATTCAAATCGTAAAAATGGCAGCATTCAGTCTTTGAACACGATCCGGAATGTGGGTGTTCCACAACAGTTTACTACCTATCTGAACTGTTCAGTTTCATTAATCATATGCCCATTCTGTGAAATTAAAACATCAGGTTTTGTTGCAGTGTGTTAGAAACTGTAAAAACTGAGTCTTACTGTGATATAGCATTATTTTATTTTCTACAAGCCATAAGCTTAGGTCATGAACTGCACTATTTGAAACTGAGCCAATGCTGCACACAACATCTTTTACTAACAAGCTAGTGTCATCAACAGACAGAAATATTTTAGAATTACACGTAATACTAGAGGGCATTTCATTTATATAAATAAGGAACAGGAGAGGCCCAACACTAATCCCTGGGGCACCCCCCAGGGATTTCAAAGTACATATTTACAAGCAATAACCGAACTGTCTTGAAGCAAGCTCAATCTACCACCTAGATGAACAACCAAACAAGAATTTCAGCATCAATGAGCAGAAAGTCAATTAGAAACAATGAAATTATAACTATTCTACATTCATTTGCTCTTATTAATGAATGTTTAATGTTGCACATCCATGCTAAATGAGAAATTTGCAAAATTTGCTAATTTCTTCAGTATTTCAATTATTGAAGTCAATAGAGCAAGGGATGGGTCAGACGCTGTTATACTGTAAGAAGTCTGCCTAACCAACTGTATTTTTGGCTATGTAAAACCAAAACTACTTCTGATTCTACCCCAAATATGGCAGTTATGCCACACACTTGAAATGGCTAGACATCTGAAACAGTGCACTACTGAAATGCAAATAAAAGAATATTCTAATGCTAGTTAAGAAAGCCAGCGCAACAGATTACAGTCAAAAAAACGGAAAAAGATCAGGGATTAATTTTCCATCAGCAATTAAGTCATTAGAAATTGAGCACAAAGGCAGATAGAAGAAGAAGGTGAAAATAAATGGCTGTATCCCATCTGAAGGTACTGTGCAGGCGTTTTCCTTATAAGATTTTAAGGGAATTGTGGAAAAGCTAAATCAGGCAAGCTGGATGAGGATTTGAAGTAACTGGGCTAACTGCATTGCTCAGTAGTGTGGGAAGAATGGCATCATCAATGGTGATCCACAATTATACAAAAAACGTTATTAGGAAAAGAAATATGAATTCAACCATATGCATTTGGTAGTGATGAAAGGAAAAGTCCTGACATTATATCTTTACAAGGGAGCAAACTCACTGACAAACATTGCAGTTATAATACAATCATATGTGAGGGTTAACATTGAATCTCCTGTGAGAGAAAAAGATGTTGCTATCCATTAGTTTCCACATCTACTTGCCTATGTGATTATCAGTAGGGTATATGTTCTCCTAATACAATCACTCATTATACACTCCTGGAAATGGAAAAAAGAACACATTGACACCGGTGTGTCAGACCCATCATACTTGCTCCGGACACTGCGAGAGGGCTGTACAAGCAATAATCACACGCACGGCACAGCGGACACACCAGGAACCGCGGTGTTGGCTGTCGAATGGTGCTAGCTGCGCAGCATTTGTGCACCGCCGCCATCAGTGTCAGCCAGTTTGCCATGGCATACGGAGCTCCATCGCAGTCTTTAACACTGGTAGCATGCCGCGACAGCGTGGACGTGAACCTTATGTGCAGTTGACGGACTTTGAGCGAGGGCGTATAGTGGGCATGCGGGAGGCCGGGTGGACGTACCGCCGAATTGCTCAACACGTGGGGCGTGAGGTCTCCACAGTACATCGATGTTGTCGCCAGTGGTCAGTGGAAGGTGCACGTGCCCGGCGACCTGGGACCGGACCGCAGCGACGCACGGATGCACGCTAAGACCATAGGATCCTACGCAGTGCCATAGGGGACCGCACCGCCACTTCCCAGCAAATTAGGGACACTGTTGCTCCTGGGGTATCAGCGAGGACCATTCGCAACCGTCTCCATGAAGCTGGGCTACGGTCCCGCACACCGTTAGGCCGTCTTCCGCTCACGCCCCAACATCGTGCAGCCCGCCTACAGTGGTGTCGCGACAGGCGTGAATGGAGGGACGAATGGAGACGTGTCGTCTTCAGCGATGAGAGTCGCTTCTGCCTTGGTGCCAATGATGGTCGTATGCGTGTTTGGCGCTGTGCAGGTGAGCGCCACAATCAGGACTGCATACGACCAAGGCACACAGGGCCAACACCCGGCATCATGGTGTGGGGAGCGATCTCCACCACTGGTCGTACACCTCTGGTGATCGTCGAGGGGACACTGAATAGTGCACGGTACATCCAAACCATCATCTAACCCATCGTTCTACCATTCCTAGACCGGCAAGGGAACTTGCTGTTCCAACAGGACAATGCACATCCGCATGTATCCCGTGCCACCCAACGTGCTCTAGAAGGTATAAGTCAACTACCCTGGCCAGCAAGATCTCCGGATCTGTCCCCCATTGAGCATGTTTGGGACTGGATGAAGCGTCGTCTCACGCGGTCTGCACGTCCAGCACGAACGCTGGTCCAACTGAGGCGCCAGGTGGAAATGGCATGGCAAGCCGTTCCACAGGACTACATCCAGCATCTCTACGATCGTCTCCATGGGAGAATAGCAGCCTGCATTGCTGCGAAAGGTGGATATACACTGTACTAGTGCCGACATTGTGCATGCTCTGTTGCCTGTGACTATGTGCCTGTGGTTCTGTCAGTGTGATCATGTGATGTATCTGACCCCAGGAATGTGTCAATAAAGTTTCCCCTTCCTGGGACAATGAATTCACGGTGTTCTTATTTCAATTTCCAGGAGTGTATTTAAAAGCCTTCCATTCTTAAAGGCTAGTTTACTAATATTGAAACCTGAACAGTAACTGTATCTGAATTTTTATGTACAAGTGGCAGGCAGTTTGGTGATATCTACAGGAATACAGGAACTAGTAGAAGGGTAGCACAGGAGTGTAAAAAAAAATAGAGGAATACTGTATGTTGAGAGAAGATTGATTTTTTTGGACATTATTTCATTGTCATATCAGTTGCTAAATTTGTCAATATATTGAAGAACGGCATTGTAGTGTATTAACGCATGATTCCTGCTCTGATCTTTACGAGATTCATCAAGTCTGGGGATGCGTATACCAAGGAAATATATATGTACACTTCACTGACAATACACAAAAGCATGCTGAAAAATAGTTCCTCTGACTTTATGTGAAAACTCCTAAAGCTTTTTAAATCTACATTTACATGATTACTCTGGTATTCACAATAAAGTGTCTGGCAGAGGGTTCAATGAATCACCTTCAAGCTGTCTCTCTACCATTCCACTCTAACACCGTACGGGAAAAACGAGCACTTATTTTTTTCTGTGTGAGCCCTGATTTCTTTTAGTTTCTCTTGATGACCATTTCTCCCTATGTAGGTGGGTGACAACAGAATGTTTTCACAATTGGAGGAGAAAACCGGTGATTGAAATTTCATGAGAAGATCCCACGCAACACAAAAGGTCTTTGTTTTAATAACTGCCACTCCAATTCACACATCATGTCTACGGCACTATCTCCCCTATTTCATGATAATACAAAATGAGTTGCCCTTCTATGAACATTTTCAGTGTCATCTGTGAGTCCCAACTGATGAGGATGCCACACTGCACAGCAAAACTCCAGAATAGGGTAGACAAGCATAGTGTAAGCAGTCTCTTTCGTAGATCTGTTGCACCTTCTAAGTGTTCTGCCAATGAATCGCAGTCTTTGGTTTGCTCTACCTACAAAATTATCTAAGTGATCATTCCAATCCAGGTTATTTGTAATTGTAATTCCTACGTATTTAGTTGAATTTACAGCGTTCAGACTTGTGTGACTTTTTGCATAATCGAAATTTAGCAGATTTCTTTTAGTGCTAAAGTGAATAACTTCACACTTTTCTTCATTCAGGGTAAATTACCACTTTTTGCAGCATACAGATATCTTATCTGAATCATTTTGCAATTCGTTTTGGTCATCTGATGACTTTACAAGACGGTAAGTGACAGCATCATCTGCAAAGATTCTAAGATGGCTACTCAGATTGTCTCCTATGTTGTTAACAATAGAGGACCTATAACACTTCCTTGGGGAATGCAGGATATTAATTCTGTTTTACTCGATGACTTTCCATCTATTACTATGAACTGTGACCTTTCTGACAGGAAATCGCGAATCCAGTCACACAACTAAGGCAATATTCCATAGGCTCGCAGTTTGATTAGAAGATGCTTATGAGGAACGTTGTCGAAAGCCTTCTGGAAATTTAAAAATATGGAACAATAAGAAATCCCCTGCCAATAGCATTCATTACTCCATGAGTATAAAGAGCTAGATGTGTCTCTGAATCCGTCCTGACTATGTGCCAATAAATAGTTTTCTTTGAGGTACTTCATAATGTTCGAACACAGTATATGTTCCAAAACCCTACTGCAAATCGACATTAGTGATATGGGCCTGTAATTCAGTGGATTACTCCTACATCCCTCTTTGGGTGTGGGTGTGACTTGAGCAATTTTCCAGTCTTTAGGTACGGATCTTTCTGTGAGCAAGTGGTTTTATATAATTGGTAAATATGGAGCTACTGTAGCAGCATACTCTGAAAGGAACTGGACTGGTATTCAGTCTGGACCATAGGCCTTGCCTTTCTTAAGTGAGCCTTTCTTAAGTGATTTAAGCTGCTTTGATACACCAAGGATCTCTACTTCTATGTTTCTTATCTTGGCAGCAGTTCTTGTTTCAAACTCAGGAATATTTACTTCGTCTTCTTTGGTGAAGGAGTTTCAGAAAACCGTGTTTAATAACTCTGCTTTAGTGGCATTGTCATCAAGGACTTCACCATTGTTATCACGCGGTGAAGGTATTGATTGCATCTTGCCACTGGTGTGCTTTTTGTATGACCAAAATCTCTTTGGGTTTTCTGCCAGATCCCGTGGCAGAGTTTTATTGTGGGAATTATTAAAAGCATCTCACATTGAAGTAAGCACTATATTTCGAACTTCTGCAAAACTTTGCCAATCTTGAGGATTTTGTGTTCTTTTAAATTTGGCATGCTTTTTTCATTGCTTCTCCAACAGCGATCCGACTCGTTTTGTGTACCCGGGGGTATCAGCACAATCACTTATTAATTTATGTGGTATATATCTCTAAATTAACACTGATAATATCTCTTTGAAATCATTCCACATCTTTTCTACACTTACGTGATCAGATCGGAAGGCGTGAAGACTGTCTCCTAAAAAGGCATTAAGGGCATTTTTATTAGCTTTTTTAAATAGATATACTTTTCGTTTCTTTTTGATGGTTGTAGGTATTACAGTATTCAGGCTAGCAGCAACTGCTTTGTGGTCGCCAATCCCTGTATTCATCACGATACTCCCAATTTGTCCAGGATTATTTGTTGCTAAGAGATCAAGTATGCTTTTGCAACCATTTACACTTTGAGTGGGCTCATGAACTAATTGTTCATATTAATTTTCTGAGAAAGCATTCAGTACGATTTCGGATGATGTTTTATGCCTGCCGCCGACTTTAAACGTATAATTTTTCCAGCATATTGAGGGTAGATTGAAGTCACCACCAACTATATTTGTATGAGTGGGGTATCTACTTGAAATGAGACTCTAGTTTTCTTGAACTGTTCAGCAACTACATCTTCTGAGTCAGGAGGGTCAGTAAAACATCCAATTAATAGTTTAGTCTGCTTGTCATGTATAATCTCTACCAATACTATTTCGCAGGAACTATCTTCTTAAATTTCACTAAAAGGTAAACTACTTCTGACAGCAGTAAATACTCCACCACCAACTGTATTTAATCTACCCTTTCTGAACACTTCTGAATAGTCGTTTGATAAAATTTCGGCTGAACTTATTTCTGGCTTTAGCCAGCTTTCCATACCTATGACTACTTGAGCTTCAGTGTTTTCTACTAGGGTTTGGAGCTCTGGTTCTCTCCCAACACAGCTACGACAATTTACAACTACAATACCGATCGTTTCTACAACTACTTCACTGTGTTTTACCTGCTCCCTTTTAGACAAATGTTACTCATTTTACATCTTCATTCCTCATACATACATATTTGCATCCCTTTGCCACTAGAGTGCTCCAAAGTGTAGCGTGTAATGTGGCGGTGTGTAACTTAACTATGTCAGTGTGTGAGAAGCAGTGTGCTATAATTGAGTTTCAAATTCAAAGAGTTCCTCTACACGTGACAAGCACCCTCTGCTTCAACATAAGAATGCCAGACGACACAAGAACACTGTGACATCTGCAGCAATATGATGCCAAGGATTCTCTGCCACTGATCATCCTCCATACAGTCCCAACATGGCTCCATTAGATTTTCATTTGTTTCCAAGGCTTAAAAAACACCTTTGAGGACTTCAATATGATGATGAAGTGGTGCAAACACAGGCGAGGTAGTGGCTCTGTCAACAAAATCAAGCATTCTACAATGACTGTATCAACAAGCTGGTCTCTCACTGGAATAAACGGGCTCATCACCAGGGTGACTGTTGAGAAATAAATGCAGAGAGATGAAGAATGAAGCTGTAGAACATTTGAAACATTTGTTTCATTCAAAAAGTTTTATGGGATTTCACATAAATAATTTGGAGGCATTTCTTTTCAGCATGCCTTCATAGCTACTTTGATGTGGGGAGGCTATTGCAGTAGTGATGATACCCTTGTTGGAGGAGTTGGTTGGGGGTAGAGGGGTGGGGGAGACAGAGAGGCGAGCCTAAAAAATGATTTGTACATGTAATGCTTAAGAGAAGCTGGTTGAAAGTATCTGTATATCTTACAAGTTATTACAATAATGACCACTGAAGATGAGCATACAGCAACATGAGTCATTTTGTGGTCAATGACTGGTGAAATCAGGCAACTTTTAAAGACAGATAAATGCATTCCCACCAGCAGAAGAAAGTTTAATTCTCTTCATGTGCCAATCTTCTGCCATGGTACCACACACTCCAAACAGGGCTCTCCCCATGGGCACCGCCCAGCCACAGAAATGTTTACCAGGCCAGTAAACTGTTGCCCAGAGTCTCTGGGCCCCATCCATGCTGGGCACATTCTCCTTGGCTTGTGTAGGGAGTTTCCAGGTCAAACACCCTGTGTGGTCAGGGTTCTACCACTGTGCAGGTACTTGACGATGCCTCCCCCCCTCCGCCACATCACCACAATGAAGTGGCTACTATACTGGGTTTTGGGCATAGTATCCTGGGAAAGCAGTAGCAAGTCAAGAAGTCAAGCCCAACAAGGAGACCACATAGTAAAGAATGTGAAGTTTAGAATGTCAGAAGCAAAGCAAACGCGTATCCAAAATCACAAACCAGATCCAAGAACAATTGGAATCAAGAATACCACCCAACAGAAAGATGGAGGGTAAAAAAGTACAGCAGAAGGATAAGCTTGCAGCATGAAAAGAGTAGTGCTGCAAGGGCTGGACCCCATGGTGTCAAGTACGCACTCCCAAAAGAGGTGTGAGCCCCAAGGGCAGTGTCAACACAGTTACATGGCCTTTTTTCTCTTAAATATAGGCATGATCTCTGATGATGGAGAATGCTATCCTGTGAACATAAACATATAGTGAAACCCTACAAAACAATAAGTAGAAAAACAAGGTAGGTGTCAATGTTGGCCAGTTGTCTTGTGCTAACATGTTACAGCACACTGTAAATATCCCACTAAAATTATACCATTTCTCTTCAAATCAGAGAAAGAAATTACGCTAAAATTATGCCATTTCTCTTCAAATGTGTGCTGGTATGCAAATAAAATGGATGAAAGCATGTTTTGTAATGATCTCTCCACGATATCTAGAAACCATTGTCAAGTGCTGAAATCACGGTTAGCCGCACTATGATCAACTCGGAGAAGAGACAGAGCTGTCTGTTTTCAACTGCACATGCACTAATGTGATGTCATCTCTGCTGGCATTAAGGAATTTCACTGCTCACAGCACCAGTATCAGTGCTTTTGTTTGAAAATGTGTGTAAAGTATTGTGCAAGCAAAATTGCAAATTCTATAAATGATCTTATAAAGAGGTCTTTTCCAGTAGATCTTTGGAAGAAAAGGGAGAGTTAGAGTTAGGCAGACCTATTCCAAATTTAAATCCAACAAGGAGACACATTTAAATCTAACAAGGAGACACATTTAAATCTAACAAGGGGATAGCGTCGGGGCTCACTGATTTGGCTCACACTATGAATAGAAGTAGGTAGATGCTCATGTCAAGTTCCTGGAATACTTTACATTTGAGTGAGTCATAGGAAGGTAAAATGCTCTCTAACGATTATAAGCAGAGAGAGTAATTTTTGAGCAATAACTGACGTATCAGTGCTGTGCTGCAGTGGTCAAGCACACCAACTGTCATTTCATCAGCTAGGGTTTGACTCTCGCTGCTACCTCCCGCCCCCCTCCCCCCATCCTCTCTCCTTGCTATGTTAAACTATTTTACAGAATTTAAATACATTTAAATAAATACACATATGTATAATTAATTTAATCAATTTAGTTATGGTTATTACCCTTGCAAGTCAAAAAAAACTATAGGTGGCAGTAAAAGAAAGTGGGTACACAGACACATTTAGTATGAAAGTGTATTAAAAAAAAAAAAAAGGGGGGGGGGGTCTTTGAATGTGATGTCTGCAATGCACTTTTTTGCTTTCCATGTTTGTTATTTGGGTATAGGTAAAGTTAATACTCCATTAAGTTGTGCCTAGCATGACATAGTGAAACACAATCTGTTCAGTTTCATTATATTCTAGCACACTGGAAAAATTTTGCAGTTTTGTACAAGCTGCCATGTGGTTGTCATACAGAACTGTATACAGTATAACCCTCTTCCCATTGTATAAAAACATTTCTTATCAGTTACTTCAAATGTCCTATGTTTATAATTTTAAATTGCATCAGCTTTTGGAATAACATAATTATTTACATCCCAACATTTACAATCAATGTTTGGGGGGAAGAAAAAATGGTATACCTGGCATGGTGTTTGCCTTCAGTAGAGTTTACACACATTACACAGTTACTGTGGACCCCCCCCCCCCCCCTTCCCCCCAAGTCCCTAGTTATGAATCAGCAGAAGGTATTACAAGTCTGAACAACTCATCTGATCAATTCTTTGCCTCGTAACACTGACAACCTAATGACTGCCAATACCCCATATGTAGCATTCTTCATTGCCATTACGTTAGCAAATAAAGCGTTGCATTAGGATAAGTTTGAGTCTGAATGAGAGATATGTTTCCAATGACAGACAAGAGCCTCTCCTGGGTAAACTAGTTTCAAATCATTGTAGATGTGGTGCCTCTCATGAAAAATGTTTGAGCTACTTGGAATCTGTTCACAAAAAAAAAAAAAAAAAAAAAAAAAAAAAAAAAAAAAAAAAAAAAATCATAAAAAATAGCTTTGATTCTCAAGGAGACATTATGCAATTATGAATGGCATGCAGTTTTAATATTAGTGATTTCTGAGGTGGTGATCAGCTTAGGAGTTAATGGTAAAACCTATATTACTGTGAGTTATATGAGCAAAGAAATGATACGCACATCAAGGTGTCACATACTTTCAGTGATGCTTTTAGAATACCTTTCACTTTACAGCGTATTTGTTAGGTTTGGAACTCATGGCAGAAATAAAATTTAACTACAGATTTACCTCTATATTATGTCATACATAATAATATGTCATGTCTGCCTCCATAGCGCAGCAGTAGCGTTACTGCCCACCACACAGGGGGCCCGGGTTCGACGGCAGGAGACTGGGCGTTGTGAGTCCTTCATCATCATTTTCATCATCACTGACATGCAAGTCACCAAAGTGGTGTCAACTAAAAAGACTCGCAATACGGCGGCCGAACCCCGAAGGGGATATCCCAGCCAATAAATGCCATACGATCATTTCATTTTTTTTATATGTCATTATACTATTGCACAACTTCATACACCACCATAATAATGACATTTAATCAAATGTAATTCTCCGACTAGCTCCACCATCTCAGCATAATTTTCTGAAAAAAATATTTTTAGCATGCTATGCAGCAAGTTTTACAGTTTAAAGTAGTAGCAATACTTTTTGTCTATAGTTTAGTGTCATATTTATGTATGTATGCAACATACATCCATGTCTTCTAATCAGTCCTATGAAATGCAGCACTAAATATAAAGTATCAATGAAAATAAATAATTTTTGAAAATCCATACAACACATCTTCTACTAAACCACTGGACTGATTTTAACCAAATTTGGTACACATATCTACATCTACACAGACACTCCATAAGTCATTGTACAGTGAGTGGCAGAGGGCATCTGTACACTCTGCCACATGCCTGCACATAGACGGATGGAAAAATGACTGTCTGTATGCCTCCATACAGCTTCAAATGGCAGTTCTTTAAGTTTTGTCAATAGTGATCCTCAAAAAGAACATCACCTACCCTCCAGGGACTCCCATTTGAGTTCCTGAAGCAAACCCATAACACTTACATGTTGTTGGAATCTACTGGTAACAAATATAGCAGCCCACCTCTGAACTGTTTTTATATCTTTCTTTAATATGACTTGGTACAGGTCCCAAACATTTGACAAGTACTCAAGAATAGGTTGCACCTGTATTCTATTTTGTGGCCTCCTTTACAGATGAACTACACTTTCCTAAAATTCTCACAATAAGCTGAAGTCGACCATTTACCTTCCTTAGCACAGTCCTCACATGCTCTTTCTATTTCATATCGCTTTGCAACATTATGCCCACATATTTAAACAGTGTGACTGTGTCAACTAGGACACTACTAATGTTACAGCCTAACATTACAGGTTTGTTTTTCTTACTCATCCTCAATTAATTTATATTTTTCTGCATTTACAGCTAACTGCTATTCATCACACCAACTAGAAATTTTATCTAAGTCATCTTGTATCCTCCTACAGTCTTTCAACTTTGACATCTTACAGTACACCACAGCATCATCAGCCAAAACTGCAGATTGCTGCCCACCCCATATGCGAAATTACTTGCATTCCTGAAGATACCCTTGTCTCTGATGAACACTTGCCATTAAGGACAACATACTGGGTTCTTTAACTTGGAAGGTCTTTGAGCCACTTCACACATCTGTGAATCTATTCCATATACTCATACCTACATTAACAGTCTGAATGGGGCACCGTGTCTAATGCTTTCCGGAAATCTAGAAATATGGAATATGTCTGTTGCCCTTCATCCATAGATCACAGTATATCGTGCGAGAAAAGGGCAATCTGAGTTTCGCACGAGGTATGCTTTCTAAAACTTCTCTCATTAGTAGACACAAGATTCTCAGACTCAAGAAAATTTACTATATTTGAACTGAGAATATGTTCAACAGCCTTGTCACAGTGGTAACACCGGTTCCCACCAGACCTTTGAAGTTAAGTGCTGTTGGGCTGGGCTCACATTTGGGCATGTGACCATCCGGTCTGCCGAGCGCTGTTGGTAAGCAGGGTGTGTTCAATTCTTGTGAGGCAAATGAGGAGCTACTTAATTGAGAAGTAGTGACTCTGATCTCATAAATTGACATATGGCCAGGAGAGTGGTGTGTTGACCACATGCTCCTCCATATCCGCATCCAGTGATGCCTGTGGGCTGAGGATGGCACAGTGGCCGATCAGTGCTGTTGGGCCTTCATGGCCGGTTCAGGTGGAGTTTAGTTTAGTTTTTGAGAATATGTTCAAGGATTCTGCAGCAAATCGAATGTAGTGATATTGGTCTGTAATTTTGGGAGTCCGTTCTTTTACCCCTCTTATGCACACACCTTACCTGTGCTTTGTTCCAATCACTTGGGACTTGGTGCTAAGTGAGAAATTCATGATAAATGCAAGCTAAATATGGGCCCAGTACTGTAAGAGTACACTTTGTAAAACTGAAGTCCATCCAGACCTGGTGACTCATTAGCTTTCAAACTTTCCAGTGTTTCTCTATGCCAAGGATGCTTATTTCTATGTTGTCCATATGACAGTATGTTTGTATGATTTTCCCGTGAATAATTTCCTGAGTGCAAAATTTAAAACTTCAGATTTCGTTTCGCTTTCTTCAACCACCAATAGCAGACTGGTCAACTAGGGACTGGATGAAAGACTTGGACTCACTTAATGATTTAACATAGGACCAGAATTTTCTGGAGATCTCCACCAGAACTTTTGCTCAGGTATGGCAGTGGTAGATGATGTGTACTTCGTGCACAGATCTTTTTGCAGATGCACAAATCTCTATTAATCTTTGCTTGTAGTAATTTGTACATTCTCTTTTGAACTGAGGGTGCACTAGCCTCTGCCTCCTCAGCATTTTCCGAATTTAATTATTAAAATATGGTGGGTCTTTTTCATCCTTAACCCATTTACTGGGCACATAACTCTCTGGACCACACTTTTACAATCTGCTTAAACTTTGCCGATAATTCATCTGCTTAAACTTTGCCCATAATTCCTCTATGTTCATCTTCCTGGAACTAAGTGGTATTAGTTCACTGTCTGAGTAATTGATATGCTAACCACTGCTTATCTGCTTTCTCTAGCAGAAATGCTCTCCTTGCATATTTGATTGATTTATTAGCTTTTGTAACCATAGTTGCTACAATGACATTATGATTGTTAATCCCCATTTCAACACTGACATCATTGACAAAGTCCAATCTATTTGTAATTACAAAGTCTAAGATACTTCCATTGTGTGTGCCCTGCCAAACTAGCTGCTCAAGACAGTTTTCAGAAAACATTTTTAAAAAAACTTAGCAAGACTGTCTGTCTGCACCCCATGCAGTGAATCCACAGACATCCCAGTCTATATCCAGAAGGTTAAAGTCACCTCCAACTAGTATTGCATGGTCTGGGTATTTACACACTCCTGACTGTAGGCTCTTTGAATGACTCTAGAACTGTCACAGCAGAATTGGGTGGCCAGTAAAAACATCCAACAACTAATCTGGTTTCACCTACACCTGTTGTTACATGTGACCAGATAACTCCAGTGTCATACACAACTTCAACCTCAATAGAGACAATATTTTAACCTCAATAGAGACAATATTTTTGTCAACTGCAATGACACTCCCCCTCCTATCACCTCTAATCTGTCTTTCTGGTATACATTCCACGACTCCTTAAATATCTCAGAGCTTTGGCTTTCAGCCAGCTCCCAGCCTCAAGAGTAATTTGAGTACGAAAACCTTCCTGGAAGTCAGTAAATTCAGGAACTTTGTTACGAATACTTTGACAATTTACTGATAAAATTTTGAGAAACAGTGTCTTTACTCTGAATGCAGTATGACTTCCCTTGTTGTGTAATGAATGGTAATTGTTCATCAGATACTTCAAACTACCGCCCAGCCTAAAAAGTCCTTATGCACTCTACCAGTACTTTGTTACCCAAGTAGCTACTTCCTTTATGTATTGCATGCCTAATCTACTAAGAGGAGTACTACAAATTCCCACCCGATAACACAGGTCTAGAAATCTGCATTCAAGACCATCACAGAGTCAACAAAACCTTTGGTTGAGACCCTCCACTCGGCTCCAAACCAGAGGACCCTGATCAACCATTCTGCAAATTGTGAGCTCTGCTTGCACCCCATCTGTAAGGCCAGCAGCCCTCACCACCTGCACCAGCCGCCTGTATGAACTGAGGATGGGCTCAGAAACCATGTGACAGATGTCGTTGGTGGCGACATGAGCCACAAAATGCAGATAACTGTACCCTGCACACTCGATAGTCACAGTAGGGTCACCTCCACGTATACGGTTCTGGGTATAACAACCACCAGTCTCGGCTAGTACAAAATTGCAAAATTTTACCCGTGTGCTACAATATTATGAAAATAAACAGATTGTGTTTCACTATGTCATGATAGACACAACTTAATGCAGTATTAACTTTACCTAATGAGCTAACATAAAGTATGTTGTTTGTGTGTTTCTGCTTTTTTTTTACCCTTGTCAGTGAAAAAACTATAGGCGACGGTAAAAAAAGCGAATATACAAAGACATTTAATATGAAAGTGTATAAAAAGATTTGGGTCTCCGGATGTGATGTCTGCAATACACTTTTTTTTGCTTTCGATGTTTGTTATTTAGGGACAGTGATGCATCTCGTGCAGAAGCATTTCTAGCCCTAGAAACAACTTTCAAATGTTTCGTAAAAGAAATACAATTTACTATGATTAAAATGAATTTGTGATGTAGCTTCAATGGAGACAAAATTGTTTACGCAAAATCACAACTACTGAACATTTACACAAAATTAAACTACAGTGACTGACCTACGTGAATTTTGTTAGGTATTTCGTGATTAAGGTTGCAGTATTGTAGCAATTTTAATAAAATATGTATTTACACATGAAAATGTATGTCTAATCTCAGAATAAATATTGATTTTTGATGATTTTAATAAGTTTAATTTGTTTTTGTTGTTTTGAATAAACACCTAACATTATGTTTTCCACCATAGAGAGATAGACATATGACGAAGTATCTAAAAGATAACCTTATGATGTAGGTTTCTAGAGTTAATAATACAAAAATCACTTTTCCCCATACAAGGGTTGGAACTTAAATAGCGGCAACTATTTATTCACACCCGATACAAAAGAGTTACAGGTTTGCACCTGTTACTGTCCTTCAAGGCCATCTCCAGTGTTGTGTAGAACCCATTGCCAGCAATGTGGAAGGCGTAGTATACTGTTAGCAGAGCCTGTTCTGCTGGTGGTGTGAATGGAGCGGTCTACTGCCTGTCGAATCTCTGGAACAGTTCTGAAGCGAATGTCACAAAGTGGTTCCTTCATCTTCAGAATCAAATCAAAATCATAAGGACTTAAATCCGGGGAGTATGGTGGATTGTACAGTACTTCCCAGTCCCATCGACCGAACAGAGCAGCCACAGCTTGCGGTGTATGCGCCCACACACTGTCCTGCAAAATGATGGGTGGGTTGCACAGAAAGTGACACTGCTTCTTTCGCAAAGCTGGTCGCAGGTGATGCTCCAAAAACGAACAGTAATACTTTGCACTGACTGTCTGCCGTGGTGGAACGTAATGCATTAGGATAACACCATCACAGTCACACATGAGAATCACCATAACTTTAGAGCACTCCATTTACACCATCAACAGAACAGGCTCTGCCATCGGTATACTACGTCTTTTACATCACTGGCAATGGGTTCTACACAACGCTGGTGACTATTTTGAAGGACAGTAACAGGTGTAAACATGTAATTCTTTCGTATTGGCTGCGACTAAATAGTTGCCACTATTTACGTTACAAACCCTGTGCATTCAATTACCCAGAGTTTTGACTATCCGAATGACTTAAGACGCCAATTAGTCTCGTTAATTGTGTCTTCACTGATGCCATAAACACTGAAACACACGAATAACTACTGCATCAAGCAAGATGTTTCAATTCAGTACTTCATTGCTACTAGCTCTAGTCACAACACTTTTTGCAGACAGTATCACATCTGCCACTGAATGTGCCTACAAAAATATCTCACTGTACAACACAGTTCAGGAGATATGATGTCAAACACTGAGATGCGAGAAAAAACAGACACATCATGCAAGGCATTTTAATTTATTACTTCTTTTCTGCTAACTCTATCTTCTACACATTTCACAGACAGTATCCACATGTGCCGCTGAAGATACCTACATTGTTCAACATGCAGTTCAGGACATATGATGTCACAAACACCGAGATGTGTAAGAAACTGCCACATCATGCATGATATTTTAATTTATTACTTTGTTATTACGACTTCTAATCATAAACAATTTTGTAGACAATATGCAGGCATAAAAATGGATGTATCTGATTAATTATATTACTGTACAGCACATAGTTCAACATATACATTGTCATAAACATTGAGCTGCATGAAAATGAAATTGCTAGCCGAAATTCGCTAGACATACAGATGAAATATGTACACAATATGTGTGATATATATTTGACATATGTGTATGCGGACAATGCCATGGGTAAAAAGCTCTTCCTACACCTCTGGAATGATTTCAATCAAATTTGGTGCACACATTAGTTACAATCTGAAAAGAAATGCTGTGGGGTAAGAACCACCAGCCTCCCATTGAAGTGAGTGTGATAACATGGAGGAGGAGGAGGAGGAGGAGGAGGAGGAGGAGGACAGACAGCAAGCAGATATGCACAAACAGGAGGAGGAGGAGGAAATGGACAGAGAAAGGGAAGAGGAGAAGATGGCCAGGGAGAGGAGGTGATGGACACAGAAAGGAGCAGGAGGAGGTGGACAGGGAGTGGGGGATGGAGGAGGAGATGGGCAGAGAGTGGGGGATGGAGGAGGAGATGGGCAGAGAGTGGGGGATGGAGGAGGAGATGGGCAGAGAGTGGGGATGGAGGAGGAGATGGGCAGAGAGTGGGGATGGAGGAGGAGATGGGCAGAGAGTGGGGATGGAGGAGGAGATGGGCAGAGAGTGGGGATGGAGGAGGAGATGGGCAGAGAGTGGGGAGAGGTGGTGGAGGAGGAGGAGGAGGAGGAGGAGGAGGAGGTGGAGGAGGAGGAGATGGAGGAGGAGGAGGTGGACAGAGAGTGGGGGATGGAGGAGGAGGAGGAGGAGGAAGTGGACAGAGAGTGGGAGATGGAGGAGGAGGAGGAGGAGGAGGAGGAGGAGGAGGAGGACAGAGAGTGGGGGATGGAGGAGGAGGAGGAGGAGGAGGAGGAGGACAGAGAGTGGGGGATGGAGAAGGAGGAAGTGGACAGAGAGAGGTGGCAGTGGAGACAGACACATAGAGGAGGCAGTGGAGGCAGACACATAAAGGAGGCAGTGGAGGCGGACACACAGAGGAGGCAGTGGAGGTGGACACACAGAGGAGGCAGTGGAGGCGGACACACAGAGGAGGCAGTGGAGGCGGACACATAGAGGAGGCAGTGGAGGTGGACACATAGAGGAGGCAGTGGAGGCGGACACATAGAGGAGGCAGTGGAGGCGGACACATAGAGGAGGCAGACAGATAGAGAAGGCAGTGGAGGCGGACACACAGAGGAAGCAGTGAAAGTGAACACACAGAGGAGGCAGTGGAGGTGGACAGAGAGAGCAGGCGGTGGAGATGGACAGAGAGAAGGGCTGGCGTAGATGGACAGTGACGGGGGATGGTAGAGATGTGTTAATAGAAGATTGGAATAAATATGTACCCCAGCAATGTTGGGTACTCAGCTAGTATAAGGTAACTGGATGGATAAAAAAATCCACTCACCAAGAGGCTGCAGGAGCAAACATACATAATAGTTAAGTAAACTCACAAGCTTTCGGAGCCAGAGCCATTGGTTCCTTCTGGCAGGAGGAATGAAGAGGTAGAAAGAGGGATGAAGGGAAAAAATTGACATGGTTTAGGAAATGGGCAGAGAGATGGAAATGCCACCCAGAGGGGGAGACTGACTGTTTTTCCTTCTCATTCTGTCTGGTTAGTCTCCCCTGACACAGGGTTCTCTAGCCAACTTTTCCATAACTCAACCCATTTTCTAAATGTTGCTAGTCTTTTTCTTCATTCCTCTTCCTTTGCCTTCAACCTCCCATCAGAAGAAGGAGCCACTAGCTCTGATAGCTTGAACACATCTTTATCTATTACACCTATTTTCTCCTGGTGCCACTTGGTGAGTAGTAAATATAATGAATATTTCTGCTGCAGATTTAGATACCAAATTTCTTGAATATATTTATGAACTAGACAATAAGATAGAAAAAAAGTCACTAGAAGAAGCTGAAACAAAATGTAATTCTGATTTTTTTCCCTTTTGTAATAAAAGTAGGAAGTATCTATTTGTTCATGAAATATCAAACTTAGTAAGACTAAAGGTTTCAATTTACAGGCCAATACAATTAATAAAATGGCTTATTTATGTTTTATAAAATAATATTAACTGGAATTGTCTTCACTGCTTGATAGAACATAACAACATTAAATACACGCATCAAAAGAAGTTTTGCATCACGTCAGTTCTGAGAGTTCCGGGAACTGTACAGAAAATTGGAATAGAGATCAACATAAACATCATTTCTGCCCTTTTTTTTGCTCATGAAAACCACACATTGCATGTTGTACCACCACACAGCGAGACCTTCACAGGTGGTGGTCCAAATTGCTGTACACACTGTTACCTCTAATACCCAGTAGCACATCCTCTTGCACTGATTCATGCCGGTATTCATCGTGGCATACTCTCCACATATTCATCAAGGCACTGTTGGTCTAGGTTGTCTCACTCCTCAACGGCGATTTGGTGTAGATCCCTCAGAGTGGTTGGTGGGTCATGTCGTCCATAAACAGCCCTTTTCAATCTATCCCAGATATGTTTGATAGGGTTCATGTCTGGAGAACATGCTGGCCACTTTAGTCGAGCGATGTCATTATCCTGAAGGAAGTCAATCACAAGATGCACATAATGGGAGTGAAAATTGTCATCAATGAAGGTGAATACCTTGTCAATATGCAGCCAATATGGTTGCACTGTTGGTCGGAGGATGGCTTTCATGTATTGTAAAGCCTTTACAGTGCCTTCAATGACCACCAGCGGTGAATGTCGGCCCGACATAATGCCACCCTAAAACAGCAGGGAACCACCTTGTTGCACTTGCTGGACAGTGTGTCTAAGGCATTCAGCTTGACCAGGTTGCCTCCAAACATGTCTCCAACGACTGTTCGGTTGAAGGCATATGCGACACTCACTGGTGAAGATAATGTGATGCCAATCCTGAGTGGTCCATTCGGCACGTTGTTGGGTCCATCTGTGCTACGTTGCATGGTGTCATGGTTGCAAAGATGGACCTCACCATGGACATTAGGAGTGAAGTTGTGCATCATGCAGCCTATTGTGCACAGGTCCTGTCGCTGCACGAAAAGCATTATTCAACATGGTGTGTGTTCTTAAGCAACCAAACTGATGAGGTCATTGGTCCCTATACTTACACACTAATTAAACTAACTTATGCTAAGAACAACACACACACCCATGCCCGAGGGACGACTCGAATCCCCAGCGGGAGAGGCTGTAATCCATAGGTAGCCGTCATCCACTGCAGTAGTAGCCCTTGGGTGGCCTGAGCGAGGCATGTCATCGACAGTTCCTGTCTCTGTATCCCTTCCATGTACGAACATGCTTTGGTTCACTCCGAGAGGCCTGGACACTTCCCTTGTTGAGAGCCCTTCCTGGTACAAAGTAACAATCCTGATCTGTGGTCTTGACTGTCTAGGCATGGTTGAACTACAGACAACATAAGCTGTGCACCTCCTTCCTGGTGGAATGACTGGAACTGATTGGCTGTCGGACCCACTACGTGTAATAGGCGGTGTTGTTTACTACATCTTTGGGCAGGTTTAGAGACATCTCTAAACAGTCAAAGAGATTGTGTCTTCATACAATATCCACAGTCAATGTCTATCTTCAGGAGTTCTGGGAACTGGGGTGATGCAAAACATTTTTGATGTGTCTAGGAAACACTTTCCCAATATTTTCATTAAGTATATTACTAAAAAGTGATTTCCCACCATTTACATTATCCTGTCATCTCCACCAGTTTGTAAGTACCCTGGAAAGTACAAAAGAGGGGCTTCACACTGTATAACAACACAGTATTGTTTATTTTAAGAACTCATCAAAACAGTCAATTCGTCACAATCTTGACAATCAACATTCCAAATATTTCCTACTAAGAATAAGTACCACAGTGTTATGCAATGTTTTGTGTGGTAACAACCTTGTTGGACTATTGATTGCTTTCAATGTTTTAGTCCCTGCTATGTTTTATTCTCTGCTATTGTACACATGGTTGTCAACTACTGCTACAGTTCAAGTTAATAGTGAAGAGATAAAAAGGTATCTAACTGCATTTTCAACAGTGAATATCAAGAGACAAGACAAATGTTTGCTTTACATTTGCACTCAGTAGTAAGTGTAAAATGATTTACTCTGAACAAAAGCATTGATGATCATAGGTTCGTATACCTAAACACTCAGCAGATAGCTGCAGTTAAACTCTGACTTTTGACAGCATATCAAGTATCTACGCCTCTCTAAGTCTGCACATTATTTATTCACTTAAGTTACCAAGGGTAAATATAGTCTACCTTGCTGTTACTCTTGATCTTAATGTTACAAGTCACATATAAAAAACTTATTTGAAGTGCTGCACATCTTTGACATTGTAAAAAACTGAATTTTATTTAATGGATTTACATGACCATACCTTGGTTTAGACAGTGTCTCATTCATTTTGTCTATAATGCGCGACTTTGCTTCCGTGGCTGCTTGGACAGCTTCCATTACAATCTTCAGAGGAAGGCCTGGTATCTTGATGTCTGCCTGTAGTGCTGTCACACCTTTTCTAGTCCCAGCCAACTTAAAATCCATGTCTCCCATATAATCTTCAATTCCCTATAAAAAGGTAAAATAGATCTGGGCATAATAGATAAAATGACAATAAAAGCAATGGTGTTTACATCCTGCTATTTAGATTAAATCATTTATGACAATCTTGCAAATGACGATCTTGCAAAAGCACCACCACACAGAGTTGTATGATAAACTTTAATGGGACACGGCCGGTTTCATGGCCTATAGTCACATCCATACACAATACTTTTAGTCATTAAAGTACTACATACACCTAAAGGTATATGCCATGGGACAGATCATGTCACATTAAAAATTATCATATAGCTGTAAGCAGTGTTCTTTTTGCAGGATGTATTATTACCTCAGCTGTGGATGACTGGAGCACAGAGTTGTTTGTAATTTATGACAGTGTGTGGTTAAAATAGTAGAACACAAGACAAATTTCAAATCGAACTTTCTTATGTAACAGTTAGTCACCATATCACTGACATAACAGGAAATGAGCATAAGACTTCTATGAAAAAGTGAGGGGCATTTGTGGCCCTTTCATTGATTTTAACAGACATTTGGAGCATTGTGCTGCTTGTTATTTTTGTCTGCAACTTTGATATTAGTTTTTACATATTGAAGATGCTGATAGATACAACAACAGGTGAAGGTATACAATAAAATGATTGATTTGGTCTGTGTTTGTATCAGCTAAGATAATTTAGGTGCACAGTATCAGACATAAATAGCATTTTGCACAAAGATGCTGAAAATCAGGAATATATAGCAGCAGTTGCCTGCGTAATAATTTGGTAATGTCACAGCTTCAGTCAGCATTAGTTTCACCATTCTGAATAGTGATGACCTTCAGTAGAGGAAAACTTTGGCAAAACTCATACTTTTTAACAGATAGACAACATATAAATTTGCAAGCTTAAAAGAAGAAAAAAATGAAAGAACAAAGCAAACTTGTTGAAACATGTTTGACTGCAGTTTTCATATCTATTATACACTGAAGCACCAAAGAAACTGGTATAGGCATGCGCATTCAAATACAGAGATATGTAAACAGGTAGAATATGGTGCTGCAGTCAGCAATGCGAGTTTGAATGTGGTGTTATAGTTGGCACATGAGCGATAGGACACAGAACCTCCAAGATAGTGATGAAGTGGGGATTTTTCTGCATGAGCATTTCACGAGTGTACCGTGACTATCAGAAATCGGAGTGTACCACGACTATCAGGAACCCAGTAAAACATCAAACCTCCAACCTCCAACATCACTGCGGTCGGAGAAAGCTCCTGCACAAAGGGGACCAACAACGACTGACGAGAATCGTTCAATGTGACAGAAGTGCAATCCTTCCACACATTGCTGTAGATTTCAATACTGGGCCATCAACAAGTGTATACGTGCGAACCATTACAAAACATCATTGATATTGGCTTTTGGAGCCGAAGGCCCACTCATGTATCCTTGATGACTTCTTCTTCTTCTTCTTCTTCTTCTTCTTCGGCACTACAGCCCTTGGTGGGCCTTGGTCTCCTCAACAACCTTCCTCCATATCTCTCTGTTCTCAGCTTTTTTTCTTCCATCCACGGATCCCCATCTTAGCAAGGTCAGCCAGCACATTGTCCATCCATCTAGATCTTGGTCTACCCTTCCTTCTGGTGGAATATATTCTGGCATTCATGATTATTTTGGACATCCTGTACTAACCAACATATTCTTTGAGATTTGATGAATTTCACTATATGTTTCCCTTGTATAAGCTCCTGTATTTCATGGTTGTCTCTCACTCTCCAACCTTCTGCCTCTCTCATAGGCCCATAGATTTTTCATAAGATTTTTCTTTCAGATGCCCTTAGACTGTTACTGTCTGACTCTGTCACTGTCCACACTTCTGATTCATATGGGGCAACAGGTCACATAAGTGAATAGTATACAATCAGTTTAATCGTTGTTGTAATTAGAGAGTTCTTGAATGTCTTTAGGTTTGCATAATAGGCCTTGTTTTCTGCTTGTATCGTTTCTTTAATACATTTTCTCATACTATTATCATAGGTTAGGAGGACATCTAAATAATGGAAGCATCTAACAGCTTTGAAGCATTTATCAGAGATCTTCAGGTCCTGTGGCGTTCTTCTAGCTTCAGAATTGGACTTAACCATATATGTTGTGTTGCTTCCATTTATAGTAAGTCCAATTCTTGTTCCTTCTGCTTCCACTTATCCATATATTTCTTTAAGTGATATTACATCCCTTGCCATGGTGGCAATATCATCTACATAAGCACATACCTGGCTGGACTTCATCATTATTGTTTCTCTTTTATCTACTTTTTGTATGATACCATGCAGTGCTAAGTTAAACACTGCTGCAGAGAGGCCATCACCTTGTTTCACTCCATCCTTGATATTGGCTTTTGGAACCGAAGGCCCACTCATGTATCCTTGATGAACTTCTTCTTCTTCTTCTTCTTCTTCTTCTTCTTCTTCGGCATTAAAGCCCTTGCTGGGCCTTGGTCTCCTCAACAATCTTCGTCCATATCTCTCTGTTCTCAGCTTTCTTCTTCCATCCACAGATCCCCATCTTAGCAAGGTCAGCCAGCACATTGTCCATCCACCTAGGTCTTGGTCTACCCTTTCTTTCTTGTTGAATATATTCTGGCATTCACGATTATTTTGGGCATCCTGTCCTAAGAAAGTCAAACTGCCTGGTCATTCATTCTGTTATTCACTTTTACTTTTGTATCTTTTCTTGTTAGCTCGATTGATCTTCACAGTTTATCACAGATGTCCAATTCTTTCAGCCCTTTACATAATGCTGGTCTATTAATACTATCGAAAGCTTGTTTAAAGTCAATGAACAGGAAGTGGAGATCTATATCATATTCATAAAATTTTTCCGTTATTTGTCTAACGACAAACAACTAGTCCGATGTACCTCTGTTTGATCGGAATCCACATTGGTATTCTCCGAGTATCTTTTCAGTGCACTTCTGTATTCTGTCATTCAGCACTCCAGAGAAAATCTTACATCTCATATTCAGTAGGGTTATGCCTAAATAGTTTTCACAATTGAGCTTTTCTCCTTTCTCATATATTGGGCATATTATTCCAGTATTCCACTCCTCCGGCATGCTTTCATTTACCCATATGTTCTTTATTAGTTTAAATATTTCATGTCCTAGAGGTTTCCCCCCTGATTTTATTAGTTCTGACATGATCCCATCTTCACCAGGTGCATGGTTATTTTTTAGTTTATTTATCACTGTTTCCACTTCCAGCATTGTTGGGTTTTGTGCCTCATCCCTTTCAATTTTTCTTGCCTCTGTGTTCTCTTCCTGCTAAACAATATGGTCATGTAAGTACACACTTACTTCCTGTACTGTGATGAAACAAAGGCTCACTATATGTTACAACAGGTTATTATTTCAGTTTTATCTATCTCTCCAAGAGATCCCGGACAGTGTGTGCAGAGTGTTATTTTCACTTCAGATGACAATGAATTTCAATTACTTGATTGAAGACATCATCAACCTATGCTGCATTAATGTTATGAAGCTGGTATTGGTTTGACCATGCTCTGCACACTAAATGCTGACAAACTGTAAAGACTGGAGCAGCACTGTCATAGTTGCCCAGCAGTCTTGTCTGGTTCTTTTATGGGTTAGGAGAGAGAAGCACTGCTATTTCTTAGGAGAGAGGAGCACTGCCATTTCAGAAACAATAGCAGACTGAGTTTGTATAAATGCTACTCATTTTAGAAAAGCAGCTTTCAATCATCACCAGCACCCAGCTACAAGGGGAAGAATATACCAGGCTAAGAAATGGATCTTCAAAGCTGCCACCAACAGATGCTGTCTCCACTAGCTATGGGCCTGCTGTCCATACGAGGTCTGAATGCTGCTGACTTGGACCTTCCAGCCAGTGTGACACCTCCTGGCTAACTTCCATCTGCAACTGGTTGCCTACCTTTGGGAAACACAATTCGTACCTGAGCTATCTAACTGCCCAGTCACCACTGCCTGTGATTTTACTGTTCTTCATCGCCCTATGTGACCAAATTCTGTTGCTAATCAATGCCCTATGTGGGCACATGTCAACTTTGTGAGCTGCTGGCATATGTGTTGGGGTTCTCAGTTTAATCCTGCATGCTCCAATGCGTCTTGCACTGAGCTGTTTATTCACACTAACAGCACAGCTGAGCTGCCTACTCTGGCTGCCATATACCTCCCTGCTTCGTGGCCTGGGTCAGTGCAACACTGCGAGAGAGCTGACCACACCACTTGCTGCCCAATGCAATACCACCATTGGCTGTGACATGAGGCCACTTGCTGACCCAAGCACACTTCACCTTTTGAGTCTGGCCTGTGTCTTGGCGTGCTGTCTGTCACTGCAACTGGTGTCTTGTGGTGTGGAATAAAAGATTATCTGTAATGATAGGACATTGGGCAAACACTTTGCACCTACCCATCACACTGCTGCAGCCATACCCGGGGTGTGAAAGCAGGCGTTCCTGACTACTAGCAGCCCAGCTCTTCCATCCACCACAGAGGTCATTCACCCCTGGCACTTACAAATCATTTTTGACATCTGCAGCTGGTTTCAGGATGATGTCAGCAGCATCAAGAACACAGCAGGGTGACTGTGTTTACTCTCCCCCCGCCTTCCCTCCTCCTCCCTTCCCCTGTTAGTGTTATGGAAAATTAGTGGGTCTCCCATCAGATGTTTAATTTTGTTCTCATATGTGAAGCATGGCAAGTAAACTCTGATAACATTCTGAAGGCATGTGAAAATGTATGTTAGTTCGCACCTGATTAGTACAGGCATAGGCAATGTATCTTACTGTAAGCAGAGGGGAAGGTGCACTCATCACTTGTAGTTATTTTTGAAAGTGAGAACAATGAGCAGCCACTCAGATGGAGAACTTGACTTAGAACAAGAAATGTTAACATAGTGTTATGTTCAAGAGTCCTTCTGATCATTTGATTTTGGGTCCCCTGTTGTTCTGTTTCGTTATATTTATTACACAGAGGTTTCACAGTATTGTAGTTGAAAACACCACATGTTACTCTTGAGAAACATTGTGATCTTTGGCAGTTAAGATGGCTCTAATGAGAGAAGGTATTTCAGACATGTTTAAGCAGCTGAAGGCTATGAGAGAAACAGGCACAGTTTAGCTTACCTTCTCCCACAGTAGTTCAACTACTGCTGTCTGAGTTAAACTTGTTGACTGTTTACAGATAAGAAAGGTGGAAAAGTGGACCAGTTGCAAGGACAAGATTGTTGATCCACACATAAATTATGATGGCCACGTGGGAATGTTAAACTGCAGGCATCTGGGAATGCTAAATAAGAGGGGGGCTTGCATTAAAGCAGACAGTCAGGGGAAAGACATTAATATTGGGAGTTTAACGGATGCAGAAGGTAGTAAAATTGTGGATGTTAATAATAATAATAATAATAATGATGATAATAATAATAATAATAATAATAATGTGGAATTATCAGCTATAATACCTTGTGAGATTCAGAGTCTGAATTGGCTGTAGTGGCAGATAATGTAAAACTGTGGGTTACTGAGATGGATGAGTGCGTGATTTAAATTTAGGTGCAGTAGTATCTATCACACTGCTAGTTAATGGGTGTTGTGCACACATCATGGAGGCTGGGTGAGGTGTTATCACGGGTGGGAAAGTAAATGTGCCAATGACTTTCTGTGCAGTTCAGGGTGTAGTTATTCAGGGTGTATACGTGGACGACGAAAAAAAAATTCCCGGATTTCCCGGTTAAAAATACACTTTCTCCTAGATGAAAACACATTTTTTTCGTGTCAAGTAACAGTATACTTTTCCTCAAAACTGTTAAAACTTATCAATCCTTTAAATGGTTCTGGTTTTATACACCGGCGTAGAATTTCCTGACACTTTAGACAACGAAACATAAGGGAAAAAA
The DNA here is from genome assembly GCF_023897955.1 of Schistocerca gregaria. Taxonomy (NCBI): domain Eukaryota; kingdom Metazoa; phylum Arthropoda; class Insecta; order Orthoptera; family Acrididae; genus Schistocerca; species Schistocerca gregaria. Next base: position 644,178,829 of record NC_064920.1, read on the forward strand.
CACGTTTTAGAAAGATGTCTGATGTGCAGCAACATGCACACTGCATATTTTCGTATTACGAAAGTATAAATTTGAATTCCACGAAACACTGCATGTTACTTTCCAAAGGACTGAAATCGAGATTGTGATGCACTTTTGTAAGCCAGTTGTAGCTCATGGCAAGTGATCTTGCCAGCCGATGACAGCGGATATTTGGATCATAGGACACATGATGTAGTCATCTAATAGCAACATCACTGTAAAGTAGGGCGAACACACAAATACGAAAAGGTAATGGTTTAAATTAATATACATAGTGTGGCTACAAGAAAGGAAAGCTTTTACGTTTAATATTGGTCACTAAGATTAATAAGCTGCAAGAGAATCTAAGCTTTAACACATAATGATCATTTTTGCGCATGTTACACTTTAAAGATACACCACAAAAATTTGTGAGAGTCCCTGTTTCTTCTCCTTCCTAGTTCCAACAAACAATCTTATCACTAATTCTGTAACTATTCCTGCCAGTGTCAAAACTTATTCTCTGGTTAATTTTGTCACAGGTTTAGTTACCTGGTTGGGCATTACTACGTGATCGTACAACACGTTTTCCACGCTACTCCCAGAATAGAACTTTAGTGGCTGTTAGCTGGGGACTGTATAACTGGTCCTTAGCAGTGTAGCGGTCTGGCCAAAAATTTTCTGTCAAAATTTCATTTTCTTGGACACACGGAGGAGACAATACACAATCTTTGTTGCCTGTTATTTCTGTTAGTAATTTTTTTTCCACTCTGGTAGTCTGAATCTATGGAATTCACTAGTAGTTATAACAACGCTGATCATTTGCAAACCCAGTCAACCATATAAACAGCGACTGGCATTCATCCGTTCAGCTTTATTCCACTCAGCTCGTATAGACCCATCCCCATTTGTCTGCAGGAAAGTTTATTTCTAGATGCGACGGGGTTTCCCCTGGCAGAGGCAACATGTACACTATGCATGCATTCAAAAATCAACTTATGATTCTTTCAGAAATCAATTTAGAATTTGTTCAAAAACCAACAGGGATGCGTTTGAAATCATATGAGAAATCAATAGACCAACTAGCGTTGGGTGCTAGGGGCTTTGTGCAAGAAGGTCTTTTTCCTCAATAATATGACTTTGGCGCCCTGCCCCCCCCCCCCCGAAACTGTTGTCCTGGGCATATCACCCGGTTTGCCCCTGCCTCCTAGTTCCAGGCCTGTTGCGCATATGTGACTCTGGCAGCTTAGGCGCACCAGTAAAATTTTTCCCGATAGCATCTGGCTGCTTGCTGCTATTGCTTATACAGCTAACTGTTACACTTTTGTCGCCAGAAAGCCAGAAGCAGGAGAAGGTACTACTCATACAAGACTCAACTGCACATGCGGATAAGCTCGCTCACAGCCGCTCAAATGAATCTAAGGTAAAGTCATGACGTCACGCCCATCGGAGGCAATTTGTTGTTATGAAACATTGCATAGTCTTCCTAAAGCCTTTGACACATTTTGCTGTTGGCAGACACTTGTAAGAGCACTGTGTTTTGTTGTTGTATATGGTAAATTTCATTTGCAACTTAAATTTTATTTTCATTTCTTTTTTTCTCGTTTGTTTTTTATTGCTGCAATATTATTCTGCAGTAGCGAGATACAGTAATATTCTCTGACAGTGTATTGGTTCTTACCCGTCAAAGTTACAAAAATTTAACCGAAAACTAAAAGAATGAAAAATTCCCGGAATTCTAAAAAATTCCTGGGTTTTTCCCGGTTTTCTCCTGGATGAAAAAATTCCCGGGTTTTTCCCGGATCTCCCGGGTTGTATACACCCTGTTGTTGTCAATTATGTTGTAAAGTTGTGGGTAATAAATGGGCACAGATGCATTTATTTTTGAAGGATGCATGTTTGTTGGTACTGGTTTGGAGGCAATCCATCGGATACAGGAAGGGGGTAAGAAAAGAATAAAAGCAAGTGCTTGTAGTACTTGTCATTGGCCTGAATAATGCAACTTGGTGGGGAGTTCTTCAAACTGGGGGAAGCTATCGCCAATGAAGTACTGCCACAAGGTTCATCCCTCACAAAGGACAGACCATTAATCTGCAAGCTAAGTCATTAAGTCTCCCTGCAAGCTACAAGAAACCATAGCATTAGAGAAAGGAGGCCCCCCTGTAATTGGCATTAAAGAAAGCGAAATACATGAGACTATTTTAGTGGCTACTGAGAGTGCCATGTGTGGGTTAAGTATCAGTATAGTTTTAGGGATGAGTTTCCTGGGAAAACTTAGGCAAATTTTTGTTGCTTAGGTAAAGTATCAAGAAATGGATTGATAAACCAAGTTAAGAAACCACCAGAAACCATGAAGACTTAGCAAGTATATGAGATCAGTTGAACAGAATCATTTACTGTTAAAGATTATTTGTTAAGGGAATTTATTAAGAAGGAAGAGTCCTGAATAGCATTTTTGTAGCTATGTATATTTGTTATATGATGATCCAGTGTAGTAATCGATGTGTGAAAAATGAGGGAAGTTCAGCGGGCTAATTGCAACTTAGAAAGAACACATTACAGTAGAGTAGATGTTCCACCATGTGCAGCAATAGCAAAATGATTGAGAATTGTAACAAAGAGTGTCAAAATTTCAGGTATCATTGTGATCTTAACTTTTCTCAGTGCAGCCTGTATCTATTTTAGATGGAAAACAGCTCACCTACCTGAACTGTGAGTGCATCAGTTGGCAGTTGACAGGGCAACCTTATAAAATAATGACCAGCAAGTAAGCAGTCAATGAACATTGCAGTTCTTGCTGGATTAGTATGAGAGAAACCAAAATGCACTGAGTATGTATGTCCCACTATGAGATGTGATGTCAAGACTTTTTCCAGATATATAAACTGCCTACAAACAAGTTGTTTGGGTGTCTCAGAGAGGGGAGGCATGTTGTGTGATGGCCTCACCTGGTGTAGCAGCAGACTCCTGTAACTGACGTAACAAGTGATATCATAGTAAGGGTGATGCAAGAAACCCCAGCATCAAAGGGAGAACAGATTTCCTCGCAAAAGAAGCTGTATTGAGATTATTCTGACATTGCAGATGTACCACCCAAAGCTTCTGACAGGAGAAATATAACTACAGTATTACAGCAACATCAGGACTGTGAAATTGCCAACTGTGAAAAGACTGGAGCAGTAAAGTCATGGTTGTCCAATAGCCATGCCTGGCACCTTCGTTCTGTTATGGCTTAGGAGAGAAAATCACTGCCGTTTCAGAAACAATAGTGGACTGAGCTTGTAGAAATACTATTCATTGTAGACACCCACTTCTCAGTCACCACCAGGAGCCAGCTACATGCCAAGCACCACTAAGAAATAGGTCATCCAGCTGCCACCAACAGACCCTGTCTCCACTAGCCGTGGGCCTGCTGTTTGCACTAAGAACGAATACTTGTGACTTGGCACCTTTCAGTCAGTGTGCAAATTTTGCTGCTGGCTGTCATCTTGTGAGGCAAATCTTGTTGCTGATCGGCACCTGTGCAGACACATGAAGCCATTGTGAACTACCACCATCTGCACTGCGCTCTAGCTCTACAGTTTGCTTCTGTATGCTCCAGTGTATCTTGCACTGAGCTATGGATTTGCACCAGCCAGTGTGGCTTCCTACTCCAGCTACCACCTGCTCCCTGCTTCAGGGTCTGAATCAGCATCTTATCACAGGAGTGCTGATCATGCTGCTGCTCCCACATGTGTCTGCAAAGGAGGGGGGGGGGGGGGGGGGGAGGAAGGGGTCACAAGAGGAGGTGGAAAGCCCCCCCCTCCGCCTTCCATAAACAAAAATTCTCTGGGATACGTTTTTAGTGTCGCATATAACATTTAGTTCTTATCACATGACATGTCTCAAAACTGGACAACTCATTTATGTGAAAAGAGTCTAGCCTCTCTGCCCCCCACCCACTGCAAAAAATGTCTGCAGATGCCCATACCTGCTGCCTAGGTTAATGTCACCACTGGCCAAGAGGCCACTTGCTGGCAGAAGCACACTTAACTGTCTGAGTCTAGCTTGTGGCATGGAGGGTGATGAGATATCCACCTGGTACACACCCACCACACTGCGGCAACCATGCCTTGGGTGATGACCTACATTCCTCCCTGAGAACTAGCAACCCAACTACACCACCCACTGTATACATTATTCACCTCCAGCCTCCAGTGTGGTATTGCAGTTCACCCAAAGTTTTTGGAAGGCAAGGTACATGGATGTTAAAATTAAGACCATTACTTGACTTCTGTTGCTGGGTTATTGTCACCTCACATTGGCACCCATCAGGAATGAACAAGCAACAACTGAGTTAGTTGCTCTATGAAGACCGCTATTGGCAACCACTTTAATCAACAGCTTACATCTAGTGTAATGGTAAAATTTTACTGCTGATGCATAAATTAAAAGGTATCCCAATTTTCTATGTTCATTTATGTATAAAATCCACTTATAGTATAAGTGACAGGTACTTCTATAATTCATCAATACTGTAATTGAAGACTGATTTGTTGAGTCAATTGTTGATCATTACACCATACAAAAATATCAAGGATCAAATAGAAGCCTTGAATGCATAACAAACTGCTAGATACAATTACTGTTTTTTCAATATACTACTTTTCATATGTAACAAAGTATTGAATCTTTTTGACATGACAGGAAGGATTTTTTGTACATGGGCAATTGTTTCTACTAGTCTTCCATATGCTCATCAATATGGGGAAAAAAGTAAACTCATCTAGTGAAAAAAATATCTGTATTCTGTTCTAATTGTGTGTTCCTTTTTTTCACATACAGCTATCTCAAAATAAAAAGGGACCATCTTCCTTACAATTAAATGAAAGTCAAGTATTTATACAAGCCCACAGTATACCATACCAGTATGTCTGTAAGGATGCGGTAATCCTCCATGTGCTTTGTATCATTCTTGGGGTATCTACTAAACAGACCAATGGCCACACCAGCTGCTGGTGCACTAATATTCACACCAGCATCCATTAAAGCCAGGCTTCCTGCACACACTGATGCCATTGAAGAGGATCCTAAATAATAAATACAATTAATTACTTCTTATTCTCAACAAAATAACAGTACAACTAACAACATATTAAGAAGATTTAACATTTATGTCTTCACCCTCAGTAATTAACCTGCCAAAATAATTAATAGGAGAAATTAGTTTTTGTTCATCTTGTCACCTTGTTTCTATTCGTGTCATTATATGTCTTACATTGTATAGAAAGATTCCAGTACACATGGGTGACAGAAGAATCAGACACACAAATGAAAAAAATAATAATAAAAATAAAATTGATTAGCTGAACAGTCTAATCTCTAGCTCAGTTTAGTCTGTTAAGAATATTTTTTATCATTTTTGTAGTTTAAAAGAATGGTTTTCTGAGTTATGCAAAACAGCTTACTTCAGCTATAACCTCTTCACCAACTAACTTTCGTTAGACTAAGTCACTTTTGTTAGACTAAGTCACTTTTGTTAGACTAAGTCTTTTTTTTTCAGGCTTCCAAAGAGAAACAAATTACAACAAGAGAGGTAGCAGCTCCATGTACTGTTCAACTACTCAGACATTAATAATAATTTGCCACATTGGGAGTATTTGTTTTTTATGACTGACATTCATCTTGTGGTTAAGCTGTGATGATGGAGTGTGATTACAATGTACTAATGATCTATAACACATAGTGTTACAAACACTGCCAATAATATGAATGTCTCTTCCACCTGAGATACAGCCACTGTTTATATTCTATATTTCAATGTATACTGTACGTTGGTGGCCAGGCTATCTGAAGTGACAAGAACTTCCTTACCCAGAAGCTGAAGATTTAACATAGGCCTTCAGAGAGAGGCACTACCCCCAAAAATCTAATCCGCAAACAGATTTTCCTGTGTCATGTCTTCACACAGCTCTAATCCTCAAGCTATCCCAAGAATCAGGTGCATAGGTGCTCCAGTGTCATCCAACACCAGCCTGAATTGAAGCAACTGTACCATATCCTTTGCTAGGGCTTCATCTATCAAAATGCCCAGAAATGTGGGACATTCTAGCCACAATCCTCCCAGCCCTCCTAAATTGGGATTCTGTCATCCATCCAACCTACACAACATCCTGGTCAGTCCCTTTGCTTATGCCACTCTCACTCCCACTTCCACTCCCTGTGAAAGCAGCCATGTCAATTTCATTTATCTTGCAAGTGTTATGAGAGCATGACCACCAACCAGCTGTCTACCAGAATGAATGACCACTGCGAAACTGTGGACAAGAACAGAGTTCATGACCAGCGACACAGTATGCTGCAGAACACAACTTGCTGAGGATCAATAGTTGCTGCACAACTAGTGCCATCTGGAGCCTTCCCTCCAGAATCACATAGATGGGAGTTATCCCTGCATCATATCCTTCCCTCCTGTAGCACCCCAGCTTTCAATCTCTGCTAACCAACCATCTACATAACGTCATCCAACAGTTTCCCCTTCCTCTCTGCCGTCATCCCCTCCAAATCCACATCATCTTCATTATGCATCACACTTAACACGCTTCAGTGCCCATGTGCCACTTGCCTAGCCCATGCACCTGCCATCCTTCCCTCCTGCATTCATTCATCACCTGCATACCTGTTGCCTCTCTCCATCTTTCTCCCTCTACTCCTCGCTTCCCCCATCCAACACTCCCGCCCCTTTAGTCCACCTACTGAACTGCAACACCAACACTATGTCTCCAGTTGGCACAATGTAGGCACTTGTCAATGACTCAATGCTTCTGCTATTTGGAGAGTAATCTGCTTCACTCTAAGATAACCTGGTGATTAATTTAGTTAAAAATATTTCCATAACATAAAAAGTAATTAAGGGTTTTAGTAACCTTTGATATCTGATGATGAGCACTAGTGGCCCAAAAATTATCATAAGTTAACTATAACATGTAAAATTATAACTCGTAGTACATGCATATAACTTTCATGTGGAGAACAACATTGGAGACACATTAGCAGTTGCATTGTACTGTTGCAAATAAAGCTACTTCTTCGCCAAGTGAGACTAGATTTTCATTAATGTCTTGTGAAAACTGTCCTATACAAAAGCATAATACAGACCACAGACTTTTTTGTTTTTCTTGTTTGAGGTAATTATTAAGAACTGTATATTACAAATGACATAAGCCACCTTAACTTCTATAAGAGACTGTATGTTATATTCTTTCTGTGGAGCACATATGTATCAGAAAATACTCTGCATTAATTAGTAATTTATCCATAGTTAGAATTAATGTAGACAGTTTTCATATGCCATAATACAGCATATCAAAATAGCTAGAGTGTGCTTAAACACTTTTAAACTTAAACACTTTTAATCACTTTTGGCACACTGTACCAAAATGTTTATCAAGATATTGAAATACCTGAAGTGTGAGATGTTATTTGTCTTCATTATCTTTCAGTTCTTCAGGTGACAGTCGGTTAACACAATATCACACATTTTTTATTTTTACTCTCTCTTCAGTTATGACCTTTATTGGACATGCCAGACACGATGTATCACTTATGATGATTCACCCAAGCTTAAATACACAGTATCACTTATCACTTATGAGCAATGTCACTGTCCTAAAACTTTTGTGGTTATCCTATTTTTTTTAAACTTGGAGGAATGTGTAACACCAATACTTTTTGTCTCTGATGTTGTAACAATACACTTTTGTACTGTCTAAGGAAGTAATGATGTGTTGTTGTTATCATTATTGACACATACACCGAGGTGACAAAAATAATGAGACACCACCTAATATCATGTCAGACCACCTTTTTCCCAGCATAGTGTAGCAGCTTGACATGGCATGGACTCAACAAGTTGCTAGATGTCCACTGCAGAAGTAATGAGCCATGCTGTCTCTATAACTGTCCATAATTGCAAAAGTGATGTGCAGGATGTTGTGCATAAACTGACATGTCAATTATGTCACATAAATGTTTGATGGGATTAGTGCCAGACAATCTGGATGCCTAAATCATTTGCTTTAATTGCCCAGAACATTCTTCAAACCAATTGTGATCAACTGTAGCCCAGTGACATTACGTCGTTGTTTGGGAACATGAAGTCCATTAATGGGCTGTAAATGGTCTCCAAGTACCCAAACATAGCTATTTCCATCAATTATCAGTTCCATTGGACTACAAGACACAACCCACACCATTATGGAGCCACCACCAGCTTGCACAGTACCTTGCTGATAACTTGGGTCCATGGCATTATAAGCTCTGCACCACACTCAAACCCTAGCATCAGTTCTTACCAACTGAAATAAAGACTCATCGGACCAGGCCACAATTTTCCAGTCGTCTAGTGTCCAACTGACAAGAAAAAAGCACAGGAGAGGCACTGCAGGCAAAGTCGTACTGTTAGCAAATGCACTCACAGCGGATGTCTGCCCATCAACACCAAATATCACTGCACTCTCCAGACGGATAAATTCACTGCATGTCTCACATTGGTTTCTGTGGTTATTTCACAGAGTTTTGCTTGTCTGTTAGCACCAACAGCTCTATGCAAACACTGCTCTCAGATGTTCAGTGAAGGCCATCAGCCATTGTGTTGTCTGTGGTGAGAGGTAATGTCTGAAATTTGGTATTCTTCACACACTCTTGGCACTGTGGACCCTGGAATATAGAATTCCCGAGCAAGTTCTGAAATCGAATGGCTCGTGCATCTAGCTCCAACTATCGTTCCACTTTCAAAGTCTGTTCAACAATGTAGGAAAAGGCAGATTGCTACTTACCATAAAGAAGACATGTCAAGTTGCAGACAGGCACAATTAAGAGACACTCACATAAAGCTTCTGGCCATAGCCTTCATCAGTAAAAGACAGACACACACACACACACACACACACACACACACACACACACACACACACAACCACCAACTACAGCATCTCAGGCCGGAGTGCCGAGTTGGAACAGTCATGTTGGAAACCTTTTCACATGAATCACCTGAGTTCAAATGACAGCTCCACTAATGCACTGCCCTTAATACCTTGTGTATGTGATACTACCATCATTTGTATGAGTGCATATTGCTATCCCATGACTTCCTTTCATTAATGTAATTAAGAGGAATATCTCTTTTGTAAATCAAATGAAATAAATCATTTTGCTAATTCATTCAGGGAATCTGAAGTTAGTAAGGTAATGTTAGGAAAGAAAACCTAAAGGGGAAGTCCCACTACCTACAAGGGGTGTCAGCATGATAAAGAAAAAGGAGTGAGGGTGTGAAGTTAATGAGCCAAGAAAACTCCAGGGAGTCAGTAGCTAGCTGCTGTAGTGAGAACATTCTAGAGTGGAAAGTGAGGCAAAATTATTTAAAACTTTTTATAAAAGGGTCTCAGATGGAAACACTACCAGCATATTGCAAAGTGGCACAATGTGAAATGCTCTTATATGTCTGACAGTGACAAGAAAAATTTAATATAGTAATTCATATGATGAGCCATGATTGCATAAAACTTTTCCAGCATCACTGCAACAGCACATCAGCACTATGACATCTCCAGGCAATGTACAGATTATTTAGACTTGTAACAGTGCATGAATCAGTCTTCCATGGCAGTGTGTCAATACATTTGTAAAAGTCAGTGTTCATGTGTAACAAGAATGTCATTGAAACTTCCTGGCAGATTAAAACTGTGTGTCCGACCGAGACTCGAAGTCGGGACCTTTGCCTTTCGCGGGCACTTTACAGGAGCTCTCCTGCGAACCTTGCAGAACTAGCACTCCTGAAAGAAAGGATACTGCGGAGACATGCAGAATGAAAATCTCATTCTGGAAACATCCCCCAGGCTGTGGCTAAGCCATGTCTCCGCAGTATCCTTTCTTTCAGGAGTGCTAGTTCTGCAAGGTTCGCAGGAGAGCTTCTGTAAAGTTTGGATGGTAGGAGACGAGATACTGGCAGAAGTAAAACTGTGAGGACCGGGCGTGAGTCGTGCTTCGGTGGCTCAGATGATAGAGCACTTGCCCGCGAAAGGCAAAGATCCTGAGTTCGAGTCTCGGTCGGGCACACAGTTTTAATCTGCCAGGAAGTTTCATATCAGCGCACACTCCACTACAGAGTGAAAATCTCATTCTGGAAACATCCCCCAGGCTGTGGCTAAGCCATGTCTCCGCAGTATCCTTTCTTTCAGGAATGCTAGTTCTGCAAGGTTCGCAGGAGAGCTTCTGTAAAGTTTGGAAGGTAGGAGCCGAGATACTGGCAGAAGTAAAACTGTGAGGACCGGGCATGAGTCGTGCTTCAGTAGCTCAGATGGTAGAGTGCATGCCCGCGAAAGGCAAAGGTCCCGAGTTCGAGTCTCGGTCAGGCACACAGTTTTAATCTGCCAGGAAGTTTCAGATCAGCGCACACTCAGCTGCAGAGTGAAAATCTCATTCAAGAATGTCATTGACATAAGTCACATAACCTGTGTACGGGTCCTGTTGCTGATTCTGAAAGTTTCTGAGTATCCAAAATGAGAAATTAATTATCTGGATTTTTGCTAACATCAATAATTAATTTAAGTATTTAAAGACATGATTCAGATTATTAAATCTGTTTAATAAAATATAAAGCAGTTCATAAATTGCTCGATGAGATCTGGAAAAACAAGTATCTAAAGAAAATAATTGGTTTAAATTTTAACGGCCTGAAATTACTTTTGTTTAAATTAGTGCTACAAAATTTAACATATATAATTAGTGTGTACAAAAGGGCTACTAAGAGTGTTGTTGAATGACATGACAGTCCTAAGGTTCCCATATTCTAGAAAGTGCTTTGATCAGTGACTGATTAATTTTAATTAAAGAGGTATTTTGTTTATTAAGCTGAGCAGTTAGCAAATATTACAGTGTGGAGAGTTTCATTAATATGTTCATGCTTAACACTAGGATGGATGACCATCTGGTCTGCCGAGCGCTGTTGGCAAGTGGGGTGCACTCAGTCCTTCTGAGGCAAACTGAGGAGCTACTTGACTGAGAATTAGCAGCCCCGGTATCGTAAACTGACATATGGCCAGGAGAGTGGTGTGCTGACCACATTCCCCTCCATATCTGCAGCCAGTAATGCCTGTGGGCTGAAGATGACATGGCGGTCAGTTAGTACTGTTGGGCCTCCATAGCCTGTTTGGGTGAAGTTGAGTTTAGTTTTAATAGTAGGAAACTTTATGCAGATTAAGAGTGACTGCACACACACACACACACACACACACACACACACACACAAGCAGATATTTGTAACGGCCTTTACAAATGTCTGCTTGTGTGTGTGTGTGTGTGTGTGTGTGTGTGTGTGTGTGTGTGTGTGTGTGTGTGCGCGCGCGAGTGTATACCTGTCCTTTTTCCCCCCTGAGGTAAGTCTTTCCGCTCCCGGGATTAGAATGACTCCTTACCCTCTCCCTTAAAACCCACAGCCTTTCGTCTTTCTCTCTCCTTTCCTCTTTCCTGACGAAGCATCCTTGTCTTACTCCTTTCCTAGTCTGATCCAGTTTGTACTTTCTCCTCTCACTTTAACTGAAACTTTTTGATTAAGATATAATGAGTTTACAAGTCTTCTGGTTTTCCAGTCCACTCTCTTTTCCCTCATTATAGTCGCCAGCTTGTCCCAAACCACATTGTCAAATGCCTTTTTTAGATCGATTAAGCACATATATAGGTCTCATCCTTTTTCAATAAACCTTTCTTCCAAGATTCGTAGGATCCCTATTGTATCTCTGGTGTCAGTATTCCGTCTAAAGCCAAAATGCTCCTCGCCAAGATCCTCCTCCATTACTTTTTCCAGTCTTTTATTAATTATTTTTAACATCACTTTGGCTGCATGTGAAATGAGGCTGATTGCCCTGTGCTCACTGCATTTTTTGGTTCCTTGTTTTTTTTCGGTAATGGAGTCATTACTGTTGTCAGAAAGTCCTCAGGCCATTCACCTCTGTCATATATTTTAGTACATAACCTCAATATTTCTCTTATTCCATCTTGGTTCAAGCATTTTAGTATTTCTCCCGGTATTGTATCTGTACCTACCGCTTTGCCATTTTTCATTGCAGCTATGGCAGACTTTACTTTTTCCATTATGATGGTTGGTCCTTTCTCATCATCACTTGCACTGTTGTGTGATTCAAGTTCCAGAGTTTCTGGTTTGCTATTTGTGTCATATAGCTCTTTTAGATATTCTTCCCATCTCTGGAGGACATCGTCATGATCTTTGTACACTACCTCTTTGTCTCTGCTCAAAATTTCCATAGTAGCACTTCCTGCTCTGTTTTGTTCCCATGCCATAGTCTTTACTCTGTTGTATAGTAAGTCGTATCTTCCCTTCCTGTCCAGTTCTTCAATTTCATCACATTCCTCTTTTAGCCATTTTTTCCTATCCTGCTCTGTTTCTATTCGCAGTTCATTATTTAACCTTCAGTATATCTTCCTTGCATCTTCAGTGTTCTTGTTTTTCAATTTTCTTCTCTCCCCCATCTTGGAAATCATTTCTTGTGTGACCCATGGTTTTTTTGACCTTTTCCCTTTTACATATTCTATATTTTGCTGTCCTGCTTTAATGATTCCTTCTTTCGGCATATTCCAGTACTCGTTGGCATTATCAGGTGGTTCTTTGTCTCTTAATGTGTTTAGAAGGATTAATAAGGGATAATGTGTCACATCGCCCCAATTTAATGCGATCTTTTCAAATGAGGACTGCCAGATTTTATGGCACAGGCATAAAGATTTTTCAAGAAATAAGGGTCAAAAGGAAAATACACAAAACGATTGCATTCTCAAGTGGAATACTGAATAAATATGACGAAAATCATACAATTCCCAACAAAGAGGTCAAATAAGTATGATTTATCACAATTGCAGCTAGCAGAAAACAGGATGCAGGACGGTATTAAGGGTGAGACAACAGAAAAGAATACATAATAAAAAATAAAACCTATTTCATAATGTCAAGTAAGAGGAATCTGTCTCCAAGAAGAACAAATTGAACCCAAGAAGAAAAAGATTTGATTAATTTGTACAAGTAGAGATGGCTGGTTGGAACTGGGTGAGTGTTGGAGTGATCCTGTAACCACCAGCAATGCATTTTTCAGAGTGCAAGTTGACTTCACAGAAGCTGCTTAGATGCAGGAACATGAATCCAGTGCCATGGTGTTAAGAGTGTAGTTGGGCCAGCACACAGATAGCAGCTGGAGCCATGCAAAAAATGAGATACCCAACAGAATTTGTGAATGATGTGTCATGTACAGCACTGTCTGCATAAAACTGATGTGTGAAATATAATATATACATACAGGATTGTGAAAGCGTTATATGGCTTGAGAGTGACGGGGGAAGTATTAAGTCAATTGTAGCTTATAATTATAATCATGTAATTGTCGCAGAAAGTGTTAAACTAAAATTGTTAAATTCAAACATCTAAATCAAACACAAGGCTGGAAGACATACAAATGCTTAAAGAAATGTTACAGGAGGCTCTAAAAGATAATAACAAGGCACTAAAAGAAATCTGATTGCAAGCTAAGCAGATCAAAGGACTAAAGACTGTTGTGGGGGAAGTGCAGCAAAATTTAACATATATGTTATGAGTTTGTGTGTATGAAAAGTACCAGAAAAGGTAGTTCTATGATATCACAGTCCTAGGGTTCCCACATTCCAGAAGCTGTTCTGATAAGTGATTGATTAATTTTCATTAAAGAGGTATTTTGTTATTAAGCACATAAGCTAGTGAATATAACATTTATTAACATACCTGCTTAATAACAAAATAGCTCTATTAAAAAACTACTGGTACTGATACCAAAGTTGATGTGCATTTTGTGTAGGTATCATTTGTCATTCAGTCTACTGAGACGACCTCCATTCCATTATCAGTTCAATTACAGGAATTTCAAAAGTTTCCTACAGAAACTAACTGCATTCAAAACAATGTTCTTTAACCATAAATAAAGAACTGCTTTCAGAATTTACACAATAGTTTTCTTTGCCCCCATAGCTCCCTCACATCACTCATTTTGAATAATGAACATCATTATACCAGCAAGCAAATACTAATAAAAAGTAAATGAAAATCTGGCAGCAAATCTGATTTGACCTAACACAAAAAAGGGCACAGAATACTGTTAAAAGATTTTTAAGTAATGTCGTCACAGAAAAGATAATTTCCAGATATTTCTACTAAGAAACAAAGACCTGTCACTTGCCTTTCAAATTATTTGCTTCAGAAAGCAGCATTCCGTGCATGTGTTGAGGGTTGCACGACACTGCATGGAGTGCCTGTTAGTTGTTCAGTTCAGTACCTGTCCCTTGGGCCTGTTTAGGAAATGCAACCAGTCTGTAAAATGCAATAGGGTCAGGTCTCTCCACAAAAGAAAAGTGACTTAAAACTGAGAGCTTAAGAAAAAAACAGCACATCATACCTTTTCTTTTTTAATTTGAGCAGCCCTATAAGCTCCCCCTGGGTTACACATTGTGTAGCTCTTAGCCCCAGCATCTCCCCATTTCTTCCATTGTCTTCACTATTTCTGCACAATTACTGGCCAGTTTATTTCCTCATGTCATGTCTTATTTTACAGCTAGATCTTTTTTTCCCTCTCTTTGTTCTCCTGTTCTGTGTTCTGTGTTCTCCTATATTTAACCCTTTCTCCTATTTTTTTCTGGGTGATGACCTGTTTCACGTATGTCACTATTTTCAGACTGTCCTCGGCTTATCTGTGACTTTATGGCTGTTGTCTGTCACTTCAGATATCTCGAATTTTAAAATTTGTCTGTTGGTAGCATTTCATTGCTGAGCTCTGCCTCTTCATGACCTGGAGTCTATCTTGATTTAATGTCCTTGTGACCATCCCACTTTATCCCTGAATTTTCTCCAATATTTACTCCATTTTTGTCAGATGGAGGTAGTATTTTGTCTCCTACTGTTCACACCGGCGGCGATAGAGAGCACTGGGTGCACCCGACTGCAAATTGTTGCTCATGTCGGCACCAATGACTCCTGCCGTCTGGGTACAGAGGTCATCCTCAGTTCGTACAGGTGGCTGGCGGAGTTGGTGAAGGCGGAAAGCCTCGCTCGCGGGGTGGAATCAGAGCTAACTATTTGTAGTATCGTTCCCAGAACCGATCGCGGTCCTCTGGTTTGGAGCCGAGTGGAAGGCTTAAACCAGAGGCTCAGACGATTCTGCGGAGAGCTGGGGTGCAAATTTCTCGACCTCCGCTATCGGGTGGAGAAATGTAGGGTCCCCCTGAATAGGTCAGGCGTGCACTACACGCCGGAAGCGGCTACGAGGGTAGCGGAGTACGTGTGGAGTGCACATGGGGTTTTTTTAGGTTAGAGAATTCCCTCCCTAGGCCCGACAAGACGCCTCCTGAGACGCGGCAAGGCAGTAGGCAAAATGCAACAAGGAATAACAATATTAATGTGCTTATAGTAAACTGCAGGAGCGTCTATAGAAAGGTCCCAGAGCTGCTCTCATTAATAAATGGTCACAACGCCCATATAGTACTAGGAACAGAAAGTTGGCTGAAACCAGACGTAAACAGTAATGAAATGCTAAACTCGGATTGGAATGTATACCGCAGAGATAGGCTGGACAGTGAAGGGGGAGGCGTGTTTATAGCGATAAGAAGTGCAATAGTATCGAAGGAAATTGACGGAGATTCGAATTGTGAAATGATTTGGGTGAAGGTCACGGTTAAAGCAGGCTCAGACATGGTAATTGGATGTCTCTATAGGCCCCCGGGCTCAGCAGCTGTTGTGGCTCAGCACCTGAAGAATAATTTGGAAAATATTTCGAGTAGATTTCCCCACCATGTTATAGTTCTGGGTGGAGATTTTAATTTGCCGGATATAGACTGGGAGACTCAGACGTTCATAACGGGTGGCAGGGACAAAGAATCTAGTGAAATATTTTTAAGTGCTTTATCTGAAAACTACCTTGAGCAGTTAAACAGAAAACCGACTCGTGGCGATAACATATTAGACCTTCTGGTGACAAACAGACCCGAACTATTTGAATCAGTTAATGCAGAACAGGGAATCAGCGATCATAAAGCGGTTACTGCATCGATGATTTCAGCCGTAAATAGAAATATTAAAAAAGGTAGGAAGATTTTTCTGTTTAGCAAAAGTGACAAAAAGCAGATTTCAGAGTACTTGGTGGCTCAACACAAAAGTTTTGTCTCAAGTACAGACAGTGTTGAGGATCAGTGGACAAAGTTCAAAACCATGGTACAATATGCGTTAGATGAGTATGTGCCAAGCAGGATCGTAAGAGATGGGAAAGAGCCACCGTGGTACAACAACCGAGTTAGAAAACTGCTGCGGAAGCAAAGGGAACTTCACAGCAAACATAAACATAGCCAAAGCCTTGCAGACAATCAAAAATTACGTGAAGCGAAATGCAGTGTGAGGAGGGCTATGCGAGAGGCTTTCAATGAATTCGAAAGTAAAGTTCTATGTACTGACTTGGCAGAAAATCCTAAGAAATTTTGGTCCTATGTCAAAGCGGTAGGTGGATCAAAACAAAATGTCCAGACACTCTGTGACCAAAATGGTACTGAAACAGAGGATGATAGACTAAAGGCCGAATTACTAAATGTCTTCTTCCAAAGCTGTTTCACAGAGGAAGACTGCACTGTAGTTCCTTCTCTAGATTGTCGCACAGTTGACAAAATGGTAGATATCGAAATAGACGACAGAGGGATAGAGAAACAATTAAAATCACTCAAAAGAGGAAAGGCCGCTGGTCCTGATGGAATACCAGTTCGATTTTACACAGAGTACGCGAAGGAACTTGCCCCCCTTCTTGCAGCGGTGTACCGTAGGTCTCTAGAAGAGCGAAGCGTTCCAAAGGATTGGAAAAGGGCACAGGTCATCCCCGTTTTCAAGAAGGGACGTCAAACAGATGTGCAGAACTATAGACCTATATCTCTAACGTCGATCAGTTGTAGAATTTTGGAACACGTAGTACGATCAGTTGTAGAATTTTGGAACACGTATTATGTTCGAGTATAATGTCTTTTCTGGAGACTAGAAATCTACTCTGTAGGAATCAGCATGGGTTTCAAAAAAGACGGTCGTGTGAAACCCAGCTCTCGCTATTCGTCCACGAGACTCAGAGGGCCTTAGACACGGGTTCACAGGTAGATGCCGTGTTTCTTGACTTCCGCAAGGCGTTTGACACAGTTCCCCACAGTCGTTTAATGAACAAAGTAAGAGCATACGGACTATCAGATCAATTGTGTGATTGGATTGAGGAGTTCCTAGATAACAGAACGCAGCATGTCATTCTCAATGGAGAGAAGTCTTCCGAAGTAAGAGTGATTTCAGGTGTGCCGCAGGGGAGTGTCATAGGACCGTTGCTATTCACAATATACATAAATGACCTGGTGGATGACATCGGAAGTTCACTGAGGCTTTTTGCAGATGATGCTGTGGTGTATCGAGTGGTTGCAACAATGGAAAATTGTACTGAAATGCAGGAGGATCTGCAGCGAATTGACGCATGGTGCACGGAATGGCAATTGAATCTCAATGTAGACAAGTGTAATGTGATGCGAATACATAGAAAGATAGGTCCCTTATCATTTAGCTACAAAATAGCAGGTCAGCAACTGGAAGCAGTTAATTCCATAAATTATCTGGGAGTACTCATTAGGAGTGATTTAAAATGGAATGATCATATAAAGTTGATCGTCGGTAAAGCAGATGCCAGACTGAGATTCATTGGAAGAATCTTAAGGAAATGCAATCCGACAACAAAGGAAGTAGGTTACAGTACGCTTGTTCGCCCAATGCTTGAATACTGCTCAGCAGTGTGGGATCCGCACCAGGTAGGGTTGATAGAAGAGATAGAGAAGATCCAACGGAGAGCAGCGCGCTTCGTTACAGGATCATTTAGTAATTGCGAAAGCGTTACGGAGATGATAGATAAACTCCAGTGGAAGACTCTGCAGGAGAGACGCTCAGTAGCTCGGTACGGGCTTTTGTTAAAGTTTCGAGAACATACCTTCACCGAAGAGTCAAGCAGTATATTGCTCCCTCCTACGTATATCTCGCGAAGAGACCATGAGGATAAAATCAGAGAGATTAGAGCCCTCACAGAAGTATACCGACAATCCTTCTTTCCACGTACAATACCAGACTGGAATAGAAGGGAGAACCGATAGAGGTACTCAGGGTACCCTCCGCCACACACCGTCAGGTGGCTTGCGGAGTATGGATGTAGATGTAGATGTAGATGTTTCATTTACACAACATAACACTGGGTGCCTAGATACATTTTTGTCATGCACAAATCACAAAGTTTACCTTGAGATGCCCTACACCACGAGGACTGTCAAATTATTTCAACTTACTAATTTATCTAGCTTCTTAATATTTTCCACTAAACAAAATCTAAGTACTTCTCACTACAAAAATACAGTTACTATTACAACAGTACCCACCATAGCAAACCACCTCCCACTGAAGAGAGAGAGAGAGAGAGAGAGAGAGAGAGAGAGAGAGAGAGAGAGAGAGAGAGAGAGAGAGTGTGTGTGTGTGTGTGTGTGTGTGTGTGTGTGTGTGTGTGTGTCGGGGAGGGGGGGGGGGGGGAGACAGCTTTTGAAACAGTCTCAAATTCAATTATTTTAGTGATAAGAGGCAGCTATAGAAATACCAATTAAATTCAACTTTAATTTGAAGGTATATGGAGCAGTGCAGGTGTCAGTATACATATGTCTGCAGCATCGTACACCTAAGTTTACAGCATTGGTGTACAATTACTGATAACAGACGCTGATTCCCAGGACGACATTGGGCAAAGTACTGTAGCAACAACAGTTAACAGTTCCTAAAAGAGCAGAAATAAATTTTACATTAATTCAGAAGATGCAAGCTTTTTACTTGCATTACTTAATTTTACTTTGAAGTTTATGCTTAGCATAAACAATAGTGCCACTTAAACCACATATGGTAAACAATATTATTAACTGAAAAGTATTTAGTAACTTGATGTTTTGTTAAAGTAAAATTACTAATTCATATATACCTGTTCCCATGAAGCAGATCAACTAGGGAGAGATGCGATTAACAAAATTATGGACAGTAAACTTCCATACACAGAATACCCCCTAAAAATAAAACAACTTCATGGGAACAGGTATATATGAATTAGTAATTTTACTTTAACAAAACATCAAGTTACTAAATACTTTCACTTCTTGCAGCGGTGTACCGTAGGTCTCTAGAAGAGCGAAGCGTTCCAAAGGATTGGAAAAGGGCACAGGTCATCCCCGTTTTCAAGAAGGGACGTCAAACAGATGTGCAGAACTATAGACCTATATCTCTAACGTCGATCAGTTGTAGAATTTTGGAACACGTATTATGTTCGAGTATAATGTCTTTTCTGGAGACTAGAAATATACTCTGTAGGAATCAGCATGGGTTTCAAAAAAGACGGTCGTGTGAAACCCAGCTCTCGCTATTTGTCCACGAGACTCAGAGGGCCTTAGACACGGGTTCACAGGTAGATGCCGTGTTTCTTGACTTCCGCAAGGCGTTTGACACAGTTCCCCACAGTCGTTTAATGAACAAAGTAAGAGCATACGGACTATCAGATCAATTGTGTGATTGGATTGAGGAGTTCCTAGATAACAGAACGCAGCACGTCATTCTCAATGGAGAGAAGTTTTCAGTTTTCAGTTAAATACGGCACAGTACAGAATTTTAAGGTATTATCTCAATGGACAAGTAGGGATACTGCTGCAGAGTAGTGGTAAAAGTCAACAGTGTGAAGACTATGAGAGTGCTGTCAGGCAACCTCCTTGGAAGGCAATGTTGCTTTCATTTGGTGCTGCAGTAGTTGAAGGAGCAATTGACCCTGAAACTCAAGTCGATCTGAGAGTAGCACAGGTAAAATTGGAACAGCTAATAGCGGCAGATGGCACCAGTAAAGTTAGGAATAAGATGTAGGACTGGACTGTGGTCAAATCTGCCAAATCAAGTGACATTTAAGAGATACCATAAGTCTGCTAGCTCTGATCTGGATGTCAAAAACAGTTTCAGTGCTCTGGAGGCTGGAGACAAATGTGTCCAGCTAATTCAAAGGATTCCAAGCTTGTCTGACAAGGTACAGGAAGAAAGCGAAAGTTAACATTAACACTGTTCACAGGGTTAAAAAGACCAAGGAGATCATTCTGATAGAGAGAAATTGTGGGAGCGGACTGTCAGAACTAGTACATGACTCTCTGGTTAGTGAATCCAATGCAATAATTATTTTTCACCCAGGTGCAGGATTCAGCAATGTATCCTGCGATACAGATTCTTTGGAGAAAATATCTTGGTATTTATTATTGGAGAAAGTGAGGGGCAACTGCTTCGTATGTAATCTCAATTACGCAACTGAAGATGTCTACTGAGTAGTTCGTGTCAATCTGAGTGAGGCAACAATACTTATCTTTTGTTTCTGTCAAACACTGAAGTGTGGCAGAATTTTCATGTACATTGCTGCCTTTGCCACACGAGTGGTGTAAGGATTCTTTGAAAATATATTTCAAGATTTTTGTCACTTTACGATTTTATGAAATTTTGTCTACATCTACATGGATACTCGGCACATCACATTTAACTGCTTGGCAGAGGGTTCATTGAACCACCTTTACAATAATTCTCTATTATTCCACTCTCGAACAGCGCACGGAAAAAACGAACACCTATATTTTTCCGTGTGAACTCTCACTTCCATTATATTATGATGATCATCATTTCTCCCTATGTAGGTCGGCATCAATAAGTAGTGATGGGGGTGAAAAAACGTGTGTAGCATTAAGAAAGAAAAAACCAAACCATTATCTGGCAAGAAATATGCTAAAGCCTGTAAGAAATAGTCAAAGTAGGTATGTTATCCACTGGAATATAAATGGCTTAAACACTGATGATTCTAATAATAAAAGCTCCAAAATAGATGAATTGGAAATCATTCTGTCAGAATATGCAAATATTAAAGTTGTTTGTTTAAATGAACACTGGTTGACTGAGGGGACAATTAAAATTCTGAACAAAATAGGGAACTTCAGATTAGCAAGTAGCTTTTGTAGAAGAAACAAGTTACGTGGAGGCTCATGTATACTTCTACACAATGACATAAATTATGAGACCAGAAACTGTTTTAATTATTTAAATGAAGAATGTGTGTTCGAGAGCTGTTGTGTAGAAATAGTGGACTCGCTAGCAAATGTTATAATAATCTCAATATACAGAATTCCAGGGACATCAACAACAGAACTATTCTTATCTAAGCTTCAAATTATGCTAGAAGACCTTTGTAGAGAAACAAAGAAAAAAGTTGTAATAGCTGCTGATTTTAATATTGATATCACATGTAATAGTAGCCAAGCTTCAAGGTTCACTGACTTAGTTAAGAAATATGGTTTCAAATTGAATTTCTTTGAATCTACCAGGGACAATGGGCAATCAGCAACATGCATTGACAATGTTCTAACTAATTATGTATATGAAGATGTGTATAAATTTTGTGTAGATCTAGGTATTTCAGATCATTATGTATTGTTTATTGAGCTGCCACAGACAGACACAAACATTTCACATACAAGAACCCATATGAGCAGGAACTTTAGCAAAGAAAACTTGCTAACATTTAGTGAGAAGCTAAGAGATAAAACATGGCCTTTTGATTATGGTAACTCAAGTGATAAAAACTTTGAGAAATTCCTAAATAGTTTTCTTGCAGACTTTAATGAAACATTTCCACCTAGACTCTGCAGCAATAAGATAACAAATACAGTAAAGTGGATTACCCAGGGCATAAAAATTTCCAGTGTAAGGAAAAGGCAACTGCACAGAGAACTAAAATATAATAAAGATATAAATTTCATTAAATATGTTAGACTCTATAAAACCATATTTAAAAGAGTTGTCAAGGCAGCAAAACAACTGGCAAACAACAGGTTAATTTTAAATCATAAAAATAAGACAAAGGCTGTGTGGTCAGTCATTAAATCTGAGTTAGGTGTTAAAGCCTGTAACCAAGAAATTCCAAAAATTGACATTGAAGGAAAAACTGTTGTAAATCCAACTCAAATACCAGAGTACTTTAATGAATTCTTTATAAATGTAGCAAAATCTGATGTAGATGTAGCAGATTATCACAACAAAGTAAATCCCTTTGGCCTAGGCAAAAACTCTGAAAACTTTACAAAATTCTCAAAAGTTTCTTTTGAGGATGTAGAAAATGCTATTTTAACATTAAGAAACAAAAAATCTGCAGGTTGGGATAGAATACCCACCAAAGTTATTAAAGTGGTACACAATAGAATTGCAAACCCACTAGCTCAGATAATAAATCAATGTTTTGAAGAGGGCTGTTTCCCAGAGGTACTGAAATATGCTGAAGTCAAACCACTCTTCAAGAAGGGATCAAGAGAGATCATGGGAAATTATCGTCCTATCTCAATTCTCCCAGTCCTATCTAAAATATTTGAAAAACTTGCTGTTGCTCAAATCCAAAACTTCATTGCAAAATATTCTGTTATTCTAAACAATCAATTTGGTTTTCAGCAAGGGAAAAACACCGTAGATGCAGTTAACAGTTTCATTGAGAAAATAAGTACGTCATTAGACAAGAGAAATAAGGTGGCAGGAATTTTCTGCGACCTCACAAAGGCATTCGATTCCGTAAACCACGCATTGCTTGTTTACAAACTTGAAAAGTATGGCATTGGCGGCAGTGCCCTACAATGGCTTAAATCCTACTTATCCAACAGAAAGCAAAGAGTTAGCATTTCTTCAAATGGCGCATATTATTTTTCTGACTGGAAAAAAATTACTCAGGGTGTTCCACAAGGCTCCATATTAGGCCCAGTCCTATTTCTCTTTTATGTTAATGACTTACCATTAAATATCAGCTCCCCATCAGTTCTGTTCGCAGATGATACTTCTGTCTTAGTTGAAGATCAGGATTCAGAAAAAATTCTCAAATCTGTGATCAGTACCCTCAGTACCTTAGAAACTTGGTTTCAGCTAAATGGGCTGAATCTAAACATATCTAAGACTCACGTGATGCAGTTCAAAACCAAACAGTCAAAATGTGAGCAAATTAAGATTGTACACAACAACCAAGTTATAGAAGAAGTTGACTCAGTCAAATTCTTAGGTCTAAAAGTAGATGAAAATTTGAGGTGGCAGGCACACATTGAATACCTTGCAAACAAATTGAGCAGCTTTGCATTTGCAATGCAAATATTATCAACTGCAACGGACATTGACACGCGGAAAGTAGCATATACAAGCTACTTTGAATCCATTATTAGGTATGGTATTGTTTTTTGGGGTAACTCGACAAACATAGTGCGGATACTAAAAATACAGAAAAAAATCATACGAAATATGTGCACTGCCAATCACAAAGAACCATGTCGACCATTATTTAGGAAACTCAAAATATTAACTCTGCCATCCTTATACATATATGAGATTATTATATTTTTGTACTCCAGACGCGACTTATTTGAGGGAAACCATTTTGTCCATTCACATGATACCAGAAACAAAGAAAATTTTATGCTCCCCACCCACCGCCTCAGACTGTTTGCCCAGGGACCTCAATACATGGGAATGAAAATTTTTAATAAATTAAAAGGGAACAAGTTGATGCAGATGAATTTAGGTTCACTTAAAAGAAAGCTATATGAGGTACTGACAATGAAGTGTTATTACTCAGTGGATGAATTCATGCAGGACAATCTGGAAATTTGAGCTGGGTACAATGTGTTACATGTTCCAAGAAATATCCTTATAGTGTTGTTATTTATTATAGTGCTATCATTAATTAATGTAAAAATCATTGTAATTGTTTTATAAATTTTTGACATGTCTCCTGTACGCAAACCAAATGGATTGCAAATGTACGTCATGAGATGAATAAAACACAATTCACAACAATTCACAATCAATAAAATATTTTCGCATTTGGAGGAGAAAGTTAGCCACTGAAATTTTCCATCCGAAATCCCATGTCATGTCCGTGAAACATTTTCCCCTATTTTGTGATAATACAAAATGTGCTGCTCTTCTTTGAACTTTCTGGATTTAGTCTGTTAATCGCATCTGGTAAGGATCCCAGATCACACAGCAGTACTCCAAAAGAGGAAGGATAAGCATAGTGTAGGCAGTCTCTTTAGTAGATCTGTTACATTTTCTAGTGTTCTGCCTTCCCCACAACATTTTCGATGTGTTCTTTCCAATTTGAATTGTTCATAATTATTATAGCTATGTATTTAGCTGAATTTAAGGCCTTTACATTACACTGATTTATCATGTAACTGAAGTTTAATGGCTTCCTTTTAGCACTCATGTGGATGACCTAACACTTTTCATTGTTTAGGGTCTATTGCCAATTTTTGCACCATTCAGATATCTTTTCTAAATCATTTGTTTTGATCTTCTGATAGTTTACTAGAAGAAAAATGACAGCATCATCTGCAAACAACCTAAGACAACTGCTCAGATAGTCTCCTAAATCATTTATATAGATAAGGAACAGCAGAAGGCCTATAACACTACCTTGGGGAATGCCAGAACTCACTTCTGTATTATTCGGTGACTTCCTGTCAATTACTATGAACTGTGACCTCTCTGACAGGAAATCACAAATCCAGTCACGTAACTGAGATGATATTCCATAATCACGCAATTTCACTACAAGCCACTTGTGTGGTACAGTGTCAAAAGCCTTTTGGATATCTAGAAATATAGATTCAATTTGAAATACCTTGTCAATAGCACTCAACACTTCGTGTGTGTAAAGAGCTAGTTGTGTTCCACAAGAACTATGTTTTCTAAATCTGTGTTGACTATGTGTCAATAGACCATTCTCTTCGAGATAATTCATCATGTTTGACCACAATAAATGTTCCAAAGCATGTAATTTTTATGTTTCACGTTGAAAGAGTGGGGATTGGAGCAACAATATCTCTCATAATTCA
This sequence comes from Schistocerca gregaria, assembly GCF_023897955.1. NCBI lineage: Eukaryota > Metazoa > Arthropoda > Insecta > Orthoptera > Acrididae > Schistocerca > Schistocerca gregaria. The sequence goes on from NC_064920.1 coordinate 644,203,858, forward strand.
CTGTGAGTGGTCCACTGCTGTGCCAGCAGAGCGACAACATTAGTCAATGGCCAGCAACCACAAGATGATAGCGCCATTTTGGTTGGTTTAAGGATGAAAGAAAGTAAACTGTGAGGTCACCATCTGTCCCTCCCACTTTGAACAACAAGGCAAGGCAACAAAACAACACATCAAAGAAGGGCCCAGTGCGCAAAACCCAAGGAAAGAAAGCCCCAACGTCTGTCGAAGGTCAACAAAGCCTAGATAAAGCAGCAAGAAAGGAGGGTAAAAGGGGAGGCGAAGAAAGGAGGGTGAGGTGCCACATCCAGTGAACAGCTGGAGACCCTCAAAGACAGAAACTGCAATGGGAGACATTACTCCCCACTCCCACCCCACTCCACTTACTAGAGGAACGCCATCCAACAATAAAGAGGACAGGGCGTGAGAAGCACAGGAAAACAGAGGAAGAACACCAAGTCACACAGAAAAGATGAGAAGGGGGAAGAAGAGCAAAAGAACGGGTAGTGCAAGGGCTCGAGGGACTGTCAAGCCCAGATAGCAAACGCCTGTTTAGGGCACAGGAAGCAATATTCCATCCTGCCAACCCTTATATGGGCCAACAAGGATGGGGCACCTTTCTTCACAGAGAGAGATTAAAAAAAACCTTCACAAATAAACCATAAAACCAGGTCAACTGCTGAGGCATCATCTGCTAATACCAGAGTAATGAGTCAGGAAGATTTAAGAGAGTACCACAGGGCAGCTGGGTTAGGAAAGTCCGGCAAAATGTAGACCACCATCAAACACGCACCACAAGCATGAGGAGAGCAACAAGAACAGGAAGCTTTGGGGGCTGGTCTCAGGGGAGACAAAGACCGCATATTGTTAGTGCGAAGTCTAAGTGGATCTGAACAGCCACTGCTTCCAGTGCAGTCTGAAGCAGAAACCGGGAACTAATGATGTCTGTGCAGATCAACCAGTGGCTTGCAGGAGGGGGGGGGGGGGGGGGGGCAGTCCAGCACAAGGCTTGGAAACCATGAAGAGTCGGCAAATGAGTCTTCATGAAATGAGATTCCTGCAATATAATGCAAGCTACAGAGTAGAGAGAAAAAAGAGACTGCAATTACAGTTCCATTGGAGGGTGTAAGAGCATGGACAGACGTTGAACAGGTCAGAATCAGGCACAGTGCTCAGGCTGTGTCCATCACTGGTCAGGAAGGAGTGATATCTATCAATGTTGAGACACTGATTGAGAAGGAGGGGTGACACCCCCTTGGATGTCAAGGGCACCTTGTCCCGAGACTTAAGCATCTTCTTCTTCTCCTTTGGAAGGTGGGAAGAGGTGTGGATGGCAAGAGAGCAATTCACACCAATGTCAAACATCCAAAAGAGAATGAACGACCTGTAAGCCCACAGAGCATGAGTCTCGTATCCGACTAAGTAATAGACTTCTTACCCTGGAGATGGCAGGGAGATGGGAACCTAGAGGGAGCCCCATCCTCTGCAGGTGCCAGAGAAGAGGGTTTCTTCTCTGGCCTAGGTGAAGCAGCAGTTCCATGAAGGGAGGGAACAGGAAATGTCAAGAAAGAGGAAATGGAAAGTGGACAGGATGGAGGGAAGGAGAAAGGAGGAGGAGGAGGAGGAGGAGGAGGAGGAGGAAAGGATGCAACAGAAGTAAAGGTAGTCATTAAAGGTACCAGGTAGGGACTGTCAAATTTCTGCCGGGCTTCAGAGTAGGATAGACAATTGAGAGTTTTGAATTTCTGAATCTTCCTTTCACCTTCATAGATCAAGCAATCTGCTCAGTGAGGAGAATGTGGGCCAGAACAGTTCACACACTTGGGCAGTGGGGTACAAGGGCACCCTACATGGAGAGGGCAGCCATAGTTGTCACAAATACGAGTCGTCTCACATCACAAAGGCATGTGAACAAAACGGAGACACCAGAAAGAGTGTAGGGGAGGTGGGATATAGGGCTTCATGTTGTGATGGTGAACCACAATATTACTTTTTCCAGGTGGGAATCACCCTCAAAAGCCAGGATGAATGTGCTGGTATCAACACAATTGTCCTTACGACTTCTCTGGACTCAGCAGACAAAATGAACGCTGTGCCATATCAGATTAGTCCTGAGTTCCTCATCATATTGAAGGAGGAGGTCCTTGTGGAAAATAATGCCTTGTGTCTTATTTAAGGATTAGTGAGGAGTAATGCTCACTGGGATGTCTTCTAAGCACTCACAAGCACAACGGGAAGCCGATTGACTGGCAGAAGAGGTTTTAATCAGTGGAGAATCAAATCGCAGCTTACTAAAGGAGTCAACTTCACCAAATTTATCTTCAATGTGTTCTACAAAAACCATTGGTTTGGTAGCAGTGAAAGTGTCCCCATCTGCCCTGGAACAAACTAAGTAACAGGGATATGGTTTCACCACAAGCTGGCGGACTTGGCCCTCCTCCCAGGAATTGAACACGGAGGGAAGGCCAAGGTATCACAAGAAAAGGAGCAGAGAGGAAACTGTTCCTATCTGGAGATATGCCCACAGAAGAGCAGCTAGAAGTGTGGAGCTTAGTGTGCTTCATATCCAGAGGGTCCATCCTGGTACCTCCCACTCTGATCAGGTGCTGACCCTGTGATGCCACCCGTACATGGTCACCTAGGCAGACATGAGGCAATGACAGCTCAGGCACAAGTAGTGTGCACCCTGTGTTGTCAGCAGGCTCAGCCAGGTGGGTACATAACAGCCCCGTCAGGTGGGCTAGCTGTTGTGCTGGTGACCTAGCAGAGAGCGGGCAATGTAGACTATGTTGAGGAAGGAGGGTGTGGAGGGAGGAACCCGCACTGGAGATGCTAGGGAGGGAGTTTTCCCAAAAGGGGCTCACACTAAAGAAACAACTCAGAAAGGAAAGTCAAACCTCATGGGGGAACAGAAAACACAGAAAAATATGGGAGAGTGGGAATAAAGTCCAAGGCCATAAAGGAATATCAAAACCAAGGGAATAGCTGAATCATTGAAAAGGGAAATATTGGAGAAAAAGAGGAGGGGCAGAAGGGGGAGGAGTGCGGATGGGAAGGCATGGATAAGGGGAAGGAAATGCAGCCCAGGACAGAATAGAGGCTGCACTAGCTTAGTGACATGTGCAAGCCACGCATGTACCCACAAAAGGGTTATGGATCCCCTGGAGGGTGATGATGCCATTTTGTTCAGCTTCCCTGTGCCAATTATTATTTTAATTGTAAAAAAATTAAACTATGAAGAACATGTATCATTCTGTTCTGTTCAAGTCTGGCCACACTGGGATAAACTTAGATGAACTTATTTAAAGTTTCTTCAGGCCAAAAATTGTACACTGTGCTGTGTTTTGTGACAAACCAAACCAATGTGAAGTTGCTATGCGATGAAATGTAATTATAACGTCTGAAAACAGTAATCTGAATCTTTTATTCACAATTACGCTATACTGAATATTTGAATCAAAACTGGTTACTTTGAAAAGAGGTGTGATTGAAAAATTAACTTCTATGGAAAATACAAAGATAATAAGATCTCTGCTTTTTCTGTGCTTTGACAAGTAACGACAGAATTAATCAATATTTTATGAAAAGAAAGTCACCACAAGTGATCTAATCATGCAAAATATAACACCTACTATTACTGAAAGGGCTCATAGTGAAAAGTTTCTACAATAATAATAATAATAATAATAATAATAATAATAATAATATGAGAGTTATCAGTCTGAATACAAAGGGTAATTCTTGATACTAACAAGGGAAACTCCCCATTGCATCCTCCTCAGATTTAGTGATAAGATGGCCCAGTGGGTAGCTCATCAAAAACTGAACACAGATAAAGCATGAAAAGAGGAAGAAAATGTGCTGAACTATGAAAAAAAAGCAGAATAAAATCAGTGAATGGTCTAAGCTTAACAAGTGCAACAGTGAGTAGGATGTAAGAGCCAAGGCGTTGCGGTAAGTGATCATGGTGTTGGACTGCGAAGTGGGTGATTTGTGTGCTAAACCCTCTCATGTCATTTATTTATTTATCTATTTCATGGCTTTATAAACTGTCCACATTGAAATGTTTGTTCTCTTTCTGTAGTCTTGGCTGTTATCATACTATACATTAGTTACAGAATTTAAGTCATGTGGTACGAATACATTACCATTGCAAGTGAATGTGATGAACAGTGAGAGCAGGCGAGATAGCACACAGACGTTTCACAGACACGAAAACAATACATAAATGGCTGTGAACTATGTTACAACAAAGGAATTCAAGAATCAAAACTTCCAAAATGGAACACAGCTTCAAAAACATTAAATACATATATTTTGACAGAATACAGAGAATCTGGGCAATCGTGAAACTGTTGTGTTCATTTGTTGCAGCTTATGTGACAAACTATTATGTTTTCATCACTTTCTTGGGAGTGATCACATTCACATTCACATGAACAACTAAACTGGGCAAGGAGAAATATCTCTCTCACTCACCCGGCTCTCACTCTCAGTATCATATGACAGACATACTGTCACTAATGCCATATATTATACACCAGATGTGTTTCCCGGTGAAGGATTCGGCTGACCTGTCATCTTTTCATCAAAGGTTTGTGGTTCCCATTTGAAAGCTATTTCCTTTCAGCTGCTGCTAGAGTAGTTGTGCAGAATTAACTTTCATTATAGAACCCTTCCTTACAACCTGCTGTTCCAACACAGACACATTTGAATACAGTGAAAACTGAAAATAAATAAAAGGAAAAAGAGAGCTTTGAACACAGGTCGCCAATTTGCCAGTCCAACACCGTGATAACTTAACCATGACGCCATTGCTTGTGTCCTTCGCTCAATGTTGCACTTGTTAAGCTTTGACCATTCACTGTTTCTATTTTGCTTTTTTAATTCACAGTTCAGTACACCTTCTTCCTGTTTTCATGCTTGATTTGTGTTCAGTTTTTAATGGGTTGTCCATGGGGCTCTCCTACCACTAAATGCAATGAGGAGTTTCCCTTGCAAGCAACAAAAAAGTAAGTAATATTTGGAGGCTGTTATCTTATGTTACCATCAAAATATAAAAACTATCTGGATGCTAACAATTACCAACGCCCAATAAGAACTTGCATACAAAATGAAATCATACTGATTTGCAACTATCTAATTAAACATATATCCAGAAGATATATGATGTTTGTGGTGTGCCAGCCTATGGACACATAAAATGAAGAGTATCACAGTGACATGTAAATGCAAGGCCTCAGATTGACAGTCACTCAAATGTGGGTTGGGGTTGGCAAGCTTGGGTGTGATTTAGATATCGCTTCACATCCCATTGCATCAAACAGGAGATGGTATACATCTGAATGTTTCCAGTAAGAATTTACACTTACAACCAATTGCCAGAAGCATTCAACGCACTCTCACTTTAAAAAAAAAAGATATGTCAAATGTTTCTGAACAACTAAGCTGGAGAATAACTTAAACAGAGTCAAAGCAATTAGTAAAAACTGCAGCTTTGACAGTATGATGGATACATCTTCAACAATCTAAGACTTTGCTACAATGTCATGTGCTTTACACTATATAGCCAATGATTCATTAGGACTTAATGTACATCAAAACAAAAACTAATGTACCAAGTTTTTCCAATGTATAAGATGCATTTGCTTGACATAAACACCTCCAAAAAGTTTTGGAAAGCATTAATGTCTTGTAAGCAGTAACATCAAGTAGAACAAATAAATAAGTAACACCTTCATAAAATTTAACAATTACAACAGTAACATATTCCTGGACGCTATTTTCTTCCATAGATGTTGATGCAAAATACCATGTTTATCTAAATGTAAGCCAACCTGGAAGCACGCCAAATGCCAGAAATCAAACTCATGGGAGAAAAAAAATTAACGGTTATTTCAAGTCATTCTTAAAAATCAAAACAAATATAGCTCATCATATGATTTGTGGGGACTAGTACTTACTTGCAGTTAATTGCATGGAATTAAATTTAGCCTGTTGGATACTTAAATTTACTGTTACTTCAAAAACAGTGACAGCAGTGAAAATTCACAATATCTATTGAAATATTCTGAGCACAACTGGGGCAGTAGGGCCACTAAAGCTTTTACAGACTGTACTGCAACTCATGTTTGAGTTGTGCATTCTTTCCATATCATGTGAATGTCATCCAAAGTATTTTTTTTTCCCTTTCTTTCAATGAAACTGTTTTCATCCAAGAAAGCTACATTTCAGTTTGGAAGAGTACAGCACTGTATTTAAAGAATATAAATTTGGCAACTCTACATATTCAAGACACTCATTTGTATCGTCTCTGCCAGAGGTTGCATAGGGTACTTTATTAGATGACTTTTGTACCTGTCTAAACAATATAATTTGTCCACACAGAATCAATTCCAGCACAAGTGATCGGTACAAAGTTCCAACTGTAAGTCTTGTCATCACTGAGGAAAATCTCTCTCTTTCAGTGTCTCCGACATCTGTCAATATTGTTCGACAAACAAATTTGGGCAAGGCCACCTAGAATACCGGCTGTCATAATTAGGAGCCACACACAGGTGGGTTGTGGGCAGTGATGCTAAAGGCAGGTCTCACTGCACTGCATACCTGAACACAGAAGAGATTTTTTTTGTTTCCTTATATGGTCAGTCAATGCTAGTATTGTGCATGGCAAGCAGTTTTATTAAGAGGAAAAAAGGGGTTTCATATTTTTTTTTTAATTTTCTATTTTTATTGTCTTTCTATGACAAACAGTGCTGCCTCCTTGGGAAGACAGTGCTGGAGCCTGAGTTGGCATAGTACCAGATGTTTTGTGTAACACAAACACTAAGTCCTAGCGAACATCATCCCATGCTAGTACTGCTGAATACAGACGCTATGTTGAGTTCTGTTGATTGAGGGACACCTACTGACACACCATCTGCCCACCAATAGAAAGACTGGGGGGAGGGGCGGGGGGAATCACATGGGGCATGACAGACAGGTTGATGAGAATGTGTCAGTACTGAGAACATTCTTTTGCCTGCCATGCTGGTCCGCAACCAGATATGTCCATAGTTGTGCCCTCTGGTGGCGCAATGCCTCTCAATTTAACTGTGGCAGCCTCCTGTTGCCATTGCGAGTTTGAGTAGTGTACCCCTCTGGTGTAGGCTTTTGGAGAAATAAAACTTCCACTGGTGACTGGAAACATTCTTTTCTTTCGAAGTTTTTTCCTACCACCACCAAGTGCCCCGCTTTCCACTCTTTTTCCCATCCCAACTAAGTTCAGCACCTACATTATAAAGTCTCGTAAGAATTCAACTTCTTTCAACATTTAGGAGAGGACCATTTTTTCTGGGAAATAGGCTCACACCAGTTCATGGTAGACCTCAGACCTGTCTTATGAAGAAACCTTCAATAATGTGGCAAACAAAAATACAAATTTACAGCACATAACAGAACAAAAAGACATAAATAATTATCATATGAACATACAAATAAGAAACACACATGTCTTTTCGTTTGTAGCAGTATATTCTAAATACCGTCACATACCTAAAAAGAAAATGAATCAAAAATGAAAAGCAAAAGTACAACACAGAAATTTTGCTTGTTTGGCAAACCTAGCAAGGCACCATGATGACATTGTTATACAAGTTAGTCCACTGTAACACCACACCCTCTGTGAACCAACCACTTTCATTAGCATGTACAATAACACTTTTTTGAAATACTTACAACTCGGGTAATGTGTTGCATTAAAAAACAATGAATGGTGGCAGTTTATGGCCATTGGCTGTATAAGCAAGCATGACATACTTGCCCCGCTTTTCACCACCTGCAGACAGTGTCTTGACATCTTTGTTTCCTTTTGCTTCTACCATGTAATTTGTTGGCATATCAAAATACACCAAAACTTAGTCCACATTATCTAGTGGACCAAGAAGACATTTATTTTCAGTGCACCATCTGATTATGAAGTGCTAAAATTCAATAAGTTTTTCCTCATAGTTTTCTGGCACATTCTGTGCAACTGAAGTACACTTACAAAGAAAAAATCCCAACATTTCATGAAACCAGCAACTCAATTGCAACTGAAGTGCATTTACAAAGAGAAAATCCCCAACATTTCATGAAACAAGCAACTCAGTTGTAGCTTCCTTTGAAATTAGTGATTTTCTATTGTTGAGCAATTTCATGCATTTTAACTTGGCTAATTTCTACTCTCACATGTAAGCACTTTTGTCATTGCTCCCTAACAAAATCATTCAGCTCAACTTCTTACCTGTGATAGTGGCCCAGATAATATTTTCCTATTGCTGGATGAAGCTAAAAAGAAAAAGTTATTTCTTTTGCTGTGGCTACCACCTGTTACTCTCATCAATCCTGTATCACTGCCCTGCAGCAAGATTTGATGTTTTCTATGTGAGAGAAATAACCTCTCTCATGGCAGACTAAGATCTGGCACATCACAAAGGTACTAAAGCACACTGAAACAAAGGATGAAATACAAATGTACTGGCTGCAAACATTGTAGCTAGCATTGTTCTCATAGGCCTTGCGGTCAGTGGAAGAAACACAAATGAAGTTTGAGGGAGGGGGTGTGCAGAAGGGGGTAGAAATCTCACTCAGAAGTAACTAGGTTTTATAGAAGCCCATTTACAAGGATGCTGACACTCAAATATGGAATGTATTTGTACTCATGACTATAAAATTAAATTGAGGTAGTGAAAAAATTATTACTGTTATGGCTTGAATATTGGAAGCATTGAAAATTTGCTCAATGTACACTGACATGTGCAGACAGCTTCGAACAGCTGAAGCTGTAGAAATGAAAAACTGTTCCTTCAATGCTTGCCAACTTCTGATAGTTTCTTTAAAATATTCATTTTGATGGTGTTTACACAATGAGATTTATTTTTATTGCAAATTCAAAGATAAGCAGTACTAAATTTTAATTTCCCTCCACAATAAAAAATAATTAACATTCAATACTTTAAGTACAGTGGCTTCCTTGGCAAAATAACTACTGGTGGTAGCCTCTAGCAGCATTTTTGGATCACAAAAATGAAAAAATAAGGTAGGCCTCCAATTCAGCAAATACAATACATACCATAAACTAATTCAGAGACTTCATGATTAGATGCAGTTGGCAATATATAATATGCAATCCAACACCATACATTTGTTTGTTTCATGGAACTTGTTTGTGCCATTGGTAAACAAAATCAATAAAATGGGGTGGCAGTCTGTAAACCTTCCAGTATTTGTTCTCATTGTTCTGTGTGTTATGTCCTGTTGGTTTGTTGGTTGAAGTGTGCAAAGTACATACCAATGATTCAACTGTGAATAGAATGTACAGTTATTCAAATTCTCTGCATTACACTATGTTATTAAACACGATTTTGCGATAACTTCTATGGAAGTACATGACAGTCAGAACTGGGTTATTATACTAGATATTCAAGTTAATAGAGATAATGATGATGATAGTGATATACTCCTAATTTAGAATATATAATCCACACAAAGTTATTGCTTCCTTGCAAGACATTGTTGCTTTTCAATGCTGTTTGGATTATACTGTAACAACATGCAAAGCCTATAAAATTGGGCATATGCATGTAGAAGCACACAAGTTCGTATCACATTGCTGTTTGCATAATATAATTAAAAAAAAATAAAAAATAATAATAAAAAAAGAGGCGGCACGCTATACACACAAAAAGTGGAATAAATTCCCAGTTAGTAGACATAAATGAGTCCTACATCGAACAGCTCTGAGAGCTGTGCTTCAGTAATAGACTTGCAAACATACAGTATAACAGTGTACTACTGCAGGAAATCAGATTGAGTACTAGTACAATGAAGCAGACATAACAAATCCTTACATCTGATGAATTAAATGCTGTTTAAATCTCATTTAGTGCAGATTGACAGCAACTCGTGCTATTGGTGTCCAGTTTTGTTTCATTTACCAGTCAATCTGCAAACAATAATAGGACATAACGCAAGAGCAGTGTATACCTTTTTTTTTCCAAAATCAACTTGCTTTCACAAAACAGATGTGAGCCCCATTATACTCATAAATGGTTAGTCTGACCAAGATGATCAAAAAGCATCAATAAAGTTCCCCACCAATCAGATTTAACGAAGACGGGAAAGGTGCAGTTTGGCAGAATAACAAATGCTGTCTGTGTCACTAGTCAGAGATTTCATAGACAAACAGGAAGAGGAAGTTTATCGAAGGCACACAGCACATAAGGAATTAAATTGTTCTCTAAAATATTCTTATAATACTATGAATTCATTACAGTAGAACCTCATTTAACGACCACCTCCCATAATGTGCAATTCGCATAACAATCAAAACAAATTATAAAAAAATTACTAATTTAACAAGCGATTTTTCACATAGTGAGTGACAATGATTTAGTATAATGTCACAAGCTGTTTGCGCGTAGCAAATGTTCAACAATATAAACACCTTTCATTGGCGACAGCAGCATATGAAAAATGTCTTTAGTATGTACTGCAGTCCAGGTTTAGCACTCTTTCTGCTACCATCTTAGTACAGCTTGTGATCACATATTTTTCTAAACTTGTGTTCACACAAACTTTCAATAACCTCCATAGAAATGTCCCAGAAGATAAAGCTGCAAGAATTTTACCATAATAGTTAGAAAATAACCTTAGATATGAAATGTAAAATCACTGAAAAATGCGAATGTGGAGTGAGTGTTGCTGGTTTAGCATGCACGTACAGTTAGTCTACATCAACTATTTGCACAGTCCTTAAGAACAGGGACAAGACTAAGGCCATAGATGTTTCAAAGGGAGTGACAAGAGTTTCTAAACAATAGTTTCATTTTCTGGACAATGTTGAAAAGTTGCTCCTTATATGGACATACGGAAAGCAATTGCAATGAGACACTTTTACTGAGAACATCACTGTGAAAAGGCAAGAGTGATTTCTGACAGTCTCGTTAAGAAGGCGACAGGATAATCAGCAGCCGAAGAACTGTTTAAGAGAAGCCTTATGTGGTTCGAGAAGTTTAAGAGAAGAACCAACATCCACAGCATTGTCAGGCATGGCAGAGCAGCCACCTCCGAGACAAAGGCAGCAGAAAGCTTCGTCAGCAACTTCAAGATGCTCGTAGATTCTGAGGGTTATCTGCTGGAATAGGGTTTTTAATTGTGATGAGATTGGTCCAGTCTGAAAAAAGATGCTGAAGTTTATCTTTATAACAGCAGAGGAGAATGCACTGCCTGGTCAGAAACCAGTGAAAGACCATTGCCCAGTGCTATTCTGTGCCAATGCAAGCAGCGACTGCAGTTTGTTTACTATTCAGAAACTCCACGAGCCGTCAAAAAATGTAAAGTCCAGAAGAGCAGGTTAAGTTTGATGGGGAGGTCCTACAACAAAGATTGGGTGACATGTCATCTTTTTTGTGACTAGATCAATGAAGTGTTCAGTGCTTCGGTGAAAAAATATTTTCTTGAGATGAATCTGCCACTCCACATCTTGCTTGTTATGGACAATGCTCCTACCCACTCTCTAGGCCTACAAGACCACCTCCTTGAAGAATTTCAATTCATAACAATCTGATTTTTGCCTCCCAACACCACTCTGATACACCAGCCTATGGACCAGCAAATTATTTCCAGCTTTACAAAGCCCTACTCTAAAGCACTTTTTGAGCACTGCTTTGAGTTGACTGAAGCTACCAATCTCACTCCCAGAGAGTTTTGGAAATATCACTTCAACATATTTGCATGCATCGAGATGATCGAAAAGGCGTGAGAAGGGGTTACTAAGAGAACTCTAACTTCTGCTTAGAAGAAGCTTTGGTCAGAGAGCATTGTCGAATGTGCCTCTCAGGCATTTGAGTCAGTACCTGTGGAGCCTTTAGTCGATGAGATTGTGACTTTGGCCAAAAACAAGGGGCTAGAAGTGAATAACAATTATATCAATGAGCTTGTGAAAGATTGCAGCCAAGAAATGACCACTGAAGAGCTTATGGAGTTGCAGTGTGTTTCACAACAGGAAGTTGTGGAGAGGAGTTCTTCAGAGGATTAAGAGGAGGAGGAGGGGGGGGGGGGGAGGAGGAGGAGGAGGAGGAGGAGGAGGAGGTGGCAGTAACAGCAAAGCAGCAATCTTCTGGCGCAATAAGAGAAATGCTGAAAGCATGGGAATCAGTTGCTTTGTACACTAACAATCATTACGCAATAAAGCAGTGGCTACACGCACTACAAATTTATTTGACGATAATGCTGAGTTGCATTTTTGCCAAGTGTTGAAGCATCAGCAGAAACAAATTACTATAGACAGCTTCCTAGTAAAAGAGAATAAGTTACGTATTGTGAATAATAAAGTACATAATACATTAAAAACAAAGATTCCAAGACTTACCAAGCAGGAAAGCGCCGGTAGATAGGCACAATAAATAAAACACACAAACACACACACAGAATTTCTAGCTTTCGCAACCGACGCTTGCTTCTTCAGGAAAGAGGGAAGGAGAGGCAAAGACAAAAGGATGTGGGTTTTAAGGGGGAGGGTAAAGAGTCATTCCAATCCTAGGAGTGGAAAGACTTACCTTAGGGGGAAAAAAGGACAGGTGTACACTCGCACACACACACACACACACACACACACACACACACACACACACACACACACATATCCATCCGCACATACACAGACACAAGCAGACATTTGTAAAGGCAAAGAGTTTGGGCAGAGATGTCAGTCGAGGCGGAAGTACAGAGGCAAAGAAGTTGTTGACAAACAGGTGAGGTATGAGCGGCGGCAACTTGAAATTAGCGGAGGTTGAGGCCCGGCGGATATCGAGAAGAGAGGATATACTGAAGGGCGAGTTCCCATCTCCGGAGTTCGGGTAGGTTGGTGTTGGTGGGAAGTATCCAGATAACCCATATGGTGTAACACTGCGCCAAGATGTGCTGGCCGTGCACCAAGGCATGTTTAGCCACAGGGTGATCTTTATTACCAACAAACACTGTCTACCTGTGTCCATTCATGCGAATGGACAGTTTGTTGCTGGTCATTCCCACATAGAAAAAATCACAGTGTAGGCAGGTCAGTTGGTAAATCACGTGGGTGCTTTCACACGTGGATCTTCCTTTGATCGTGTACACCTTCCGGGTTACAGGACTGGAGTAGGTGCTGGTGGGAGGGTGCATAGGACATAATACTGTATATATAATTTTCTTTGAATAAATGGCATGAATAAGTTAAAATTTTTAGTGCTTCTTCTGCATGGAATACGATATTGTATTTTATATTAATTTATATGGGATCAATTATTTTGATTAACTAGTGTTTGACACTATGAGTAATATTCTGGAACAAATTACACTTGCTATGTGAGGTTCCAGTGTGTTTTAAAAAGTCGTTGATTTACAGCTTTCAAGTATTTTTCAAAAATAATGATTTCTTGATTTCTTTCTAATGTTGCCATTTTTAGATATTTCATGAATTCCCTTATGTCAGCAATACAGTTCATTTTTGATAACATTCTAAAACTGCAGAAGCAAATTTGTTGTAATGTCTGTCATTGCAAGTCCCAATTTGGAATTCCATATTCAAATCTGTTTCATTTATTGGGAGTTTGTTTCACTTATTACTTCACCTTTTGTCACAACGTATAAAATGTGGATGTTTTCTTCAGATGAATTCTTGTTGCAGATCCACCATCCACAAAAGCACTCGTCACAATGTCAACACAGAGAAAGAAGCAGTCAGTGTTGATGTAATCGTGGTGGTGGTGTTGGTGGTGGCAGCATGGTGTAATAGCATTATTATTATTATTATTATTTCTTTCCTTTCTCAGATATTATTATTATTATTACTGTCTCCCTCTACGGTTTTTGCCCCACACTCTTCCTTTCATTACCAAATTGACAAATTCTCCATGTCTCAGGATGTGTCCTAGCAAATGATACCGTCTTTTAGTCAAGCGGAACCATAATTTCATTTTTTCCTAAATTTGATTCAACACTATCTCATTAGTTACTCGATATATCCCTCTAACCTTCAGAATTCTATACCCAGGCTGTATTTTATATCCCTTCCCTTTCAGCCATCATCAGTTATTTTGCTGCCCAAATAGCAATACTTACTTAATACATTTAGTATCACATTTTTAAATGTAAATCCCTCAGCAACATTGCCTGATTTAATTCAATCACATTCCATTACCCTCGTTTTACTTTTGCTGGTGTTCACCTTGTACACTCTTTTCAAGATGCTATCCATTTCATTCTTGAAAAGAGATTACAAGATTAACTCTGTAGACAAACAGTAACAAGGTCTCAAATGTGTATACATGTTATGTAACTATTTATAAAGAATACAAACTCTATTTATCAAATAAAACAAAAGAACACAAAAATCAATGCAGAATCTCCTCAACAATTATATAACAATTAATAATCTCCCATTTGTCTCTGTAGAGTCCATGCTACTCAGTGGCTTTGCTTGGAACTAGCTCAGAGAAAGAAGGAAATAGGAAAAAGTACTATATTCTCTTCTTTTCCAATGTCATCCACATTACATTCAATGTGAATACATGGATGGTTGCACATTCAAGGCAAATAGTCTCCTCTGTATGACTAGGGTCCAATAGCGTAAACTTCAGAGAAATATCTAGAAAACTAAATGACAAAACCATCAAGGAATGCAGTGATAGCAACAGTAATCCTAATAAAATGAGCACATGAACAAGTATGGATGCAAGGTAAAAATCTTGGTCAATTTTTTAGTAGATTATGTGCCAGTTACCACTATACTGCTCTTTTAAAATGCTGTCACAGCAGTATGAAGAAGTGGTCAAAATTTTAGTATATTCTCAAACACTTTGTCATTTTATCATAGCTCAAACTGCTTATGTAATTATATGTTTGCAAAGTCACTGCTGTAACTGTTTAGTAATGGTAACTTTCCCATTTTTCAAATAATTTCCCAACCGCAGTGATTATATGGAAATGTCTAATATCATTAGCTTGCACCAGTAAGCATGACTACATTACAGTGCTACACATGTATCGATGGACATCAAACTGATCACTAACCATTTGATTCCAGTACTTCTGCACTTAATCTGATAGAGAATGGAAAGCCTGTAGGCACTACAGGTCGTAAACCCTTCTCTGCAAGAGCACCATGCCCGATTTCTCTTCGACCAACACCTCCAGTACGTCCAACTTCTTTTGTTGCATACGGAGGAAATTCATAATGAAGGAAAAAGTTCTTCTCCTTCAATCCACTGCAGAATTAAAATTTAAAATTGTAAAACAATTGTCAACACAAAAAATTAAATATATGAGAATAGTAAAAACTATCTGGTAGACAAACATATAAATGTTATGTGGCACCCAGTGAAGAGCAAGCCTTTCTACTGAATTGTTTCCACACTGTGTGTGTGTGTGTGTGTGTGTGTGTGTGTGTGTGAGAGAGAGAGAGAGAGAGAGAGAGAGAGAGAGAGAGAGAGAGAGAGAGAGAGAGAGAGATCATGAATTGAGTGACTCATGTTCTTGACTGCCTCTGCATATAAAAATCCATCTTCCCCCAGTACTGACTCAGTTCAAATACAAGTTAATTAAAAATAATACAAACTGGGAAATAACACTAAATGTATTCAACAATGCCTGCACTATGTTTAATTAGCTAAATCTATATCAAATCTGTTAACTATTAAATTTCATTACATCATACATGGACTTCAAACATAGAATGCATTTTAATGTCGTACCACAAATGATTTTAGCAGTCATGTTGTGTCAAATATCACTAAATCTGATCAATTGAATGTCACCAAGAGAAAATATGTATATGTTGCATGATACAAGAAATTTCTTTAATCAGAAAGTACTCACCTTACTTTTACATAGTCTTTATAACAGCGCTTCAAGAATAATTGTGAACTGTTCTATCTCTAGACATAATATGTAATGTAATAAGTTACTAATAAGTTACTTCAGGAGAGAGGAAGAACCCCCTATTCAACTGTTCAAATAGTTAAATGTCAGACACTTCCTCTCACTTAATATTTAACGACAAGGGCTAGGATTAACCAAATTTAATGACTTGCTAATTATTATTTTCTTACAGCATTTGGTACGGGCATCACTTTAGAATAATTCCAGTATCAGCATTTTGTATCTTTCCTGCAGTCTCGTTTTTTTTTCGAAGTGTCTCATTGCTCTTTCAATACTACATATTTTCCCATAATTCACTAACCTTTCCTCTTCTTTCTATAGGTTACAAAGAAATAATCATGCCCCATCATTCTATTCTGTGTATTCTGTTCTGAACATCAGTGACCATTCCCTAAATATTTACTCAAAACTTAAGAGGCTGATGTAGAACTACTGGGTCACTGAAATGGAGCATTTAAAAATTAAAATGGCACATCAAATTCAGATACAGTTTGCCATGGAGTTGCAAATCAGCCTTTAGTACATACTCAAATGTAACAAGCAGGCAGTAAATGTGATTACTGATTCTCCATCCTGTGATAAAATTCATCACAAAAGATGCAAAAAGCTCAAAGAATCATGCACGAGTATTAAGTTATGCCCAGTGCTGCAACATACAAAATAAACATTTTTATTAGTTTAGTTCGCAATATCAGACAATGAAAAATCCAGGATGGAATAACTAGAATATGAAAAAGGCAGATAGCTATCCACCACTTAGGGGAGAGGTACATATGAAAGTTCATTTAAAAGTAGATTAAGCTAGATGTAAGAGACAGACAATGGCCATAATCTTGCTAGGTTAAATAAGTACATAAATGAACCATTGGATGGAGTCCTCCTTCAAATATGTATACCTCCTTCAAATATACATGAATTTCCAAATAAAAAATACAGGGTGCCATTTAAAAAAGTCGCACTGCTGTTCATATCTTTATAAAAAACAAAGCTACAACAAAGGCAGTCATGCTGATTAATGTCCTCCTGCCAGCTAAAGAACATTTGCTTGAAACATTTTTAATTTGTATCTGGACAAACAGTTATTTAGGGTGGTCAAGATAAATAGGACACACTGTGTAAAAGAAAAAAAACTAACACACGCATTCAAACACTTACAATCCACATATGCATGGCTACTGTCATCTCCTAATGCTAAGGACTCTTTCTAACAGCTTAGTATACTCTTAAATCTACTTTTACATGTGCATGTCTGCTGTGTAACACCATTTCTATGTAGTTTCAAGTATCATTCATCATTCTGATAGTGCCATGAATCAGTCCCTGACAGGACTGGTTCTCAAGCAGAAATCAACTGACTATCAATATTACGAAGATTTGGATGTACACAGGAAGGAAAAAAAAAAAAAAAAAAAATTGATAATCAAGATTTATTACAGTGGGTGAAATGTGGTTCTACTGCCATGAACTTACTCAAAAAGAAGTTATACCCTGGAAGCATGACATATTTCTGACTGCAAATGCAGTGAAGTGACAAAAATCAAGACAATGGTATTTTAAAGGTGAGTCGATCACAATTACCAACATCTATGCTTTTGCAACAGGGGTATATGGGAAGCTGTTATATACAAATTTCCAGGTGAACTTTTGCAATACAAAAACAACAATTTTGAATGCTTACTATACAATTTTTTTTATCATGCAGGGTAGCTTCACGGGGGTACAGAACCCACCCTGTTCCCATTTAATTAACAATAGGCATTTTCTAGCTGGAACAAACTACATTTACATTAAGGTGACAATTACAAAATCATAAAATTGTTGAAGAAATAAGGTGTTTTCCTTGAATGCAGCAAGGTGTCTGAACAGCGAAGATACTTCCTTCTCTTCTGAGGTATCGGACAATGAGCACTAGAGCCAAAAAGGGGTAAGCACATTTGAGACGAGAGAAACAACAATGATAAATAAAGAGCTATGCATTATCAACATTTTTCTTATACTTAAACAACTAAGTTATTTACTACTCCTACTACATATTCACTCTTTATGAAAATAGACTAACCTGGTAAGTGTAGTAATTGGATCCATTCGCAGAGCAGAATCAGGAGAGTCCAAAGCAACTGTGCAGAAGACCTGAGTTTGACCTCTTTGGAAGACAGCTGAGCCATGGAGGGGCCGGTACATTCCCACCTGGCATGACATTGGCCGTAGTTCCTCCAACGTACGACCATCACATCTGAATGTTTACATTTGAAAGAACTTCAATATGTTGTCTGGCTTACCATAACTATCACAACCCTTCCCAAATTAAAACACACACACACACACACACACACACACACACACACACACACACACACACACACACACAAAAAAAACAATGTTATCATAATTCTGATTATCTGCAGTGGTGACTTTACACTGTGACAGCATGTGTGTTTGTGGAGTACTGCTTACCAACTTAGTGTGAATTACAGACTTACCAAGTACGTTTGAATTGTTGACTTCAACAATTCCACTTGTTACTGATGGGCCAGCTGTTTTGTCATATACATTGTGAATGTTCAGTTAGTAATTTGTATGATGATAAGGTCACAAAAAAGCAAAATCTGTCAAGTTATGTAGAAGGCTTGGACATCATCCACAATGTGTGATACGCAAGGGTGTGATATGAATCTGACCCACAGAATTGAAGTTCCTGTAGTGAACTGCAGGAACAATATGACTGTGACATATACAGTGTTCATGATTTAATGGTTGTCGTTAAGGTGCCTCACAAGTTTCAGTAGATGAGTTCACTGACAATAACTAAAAATACCAAGTGAGGTGGTGCAGGGGTTGGCACACTGGACTTTTATTTGGTAGGAAAATGGTTCAAACCCATGTCCGGCCATCCTGATTTAGGTTTCCCATGAATTTTTAAAGGGCACGGCCAATTTCCTTCCCCATCCTTCCCTAATCTGAGCTTGTGCTCCGACTCTAGTGACTTTGCTGTCGATGGGGCGTTAAATGCTAATCTCCTCCTCCTCCAATACCCAAAAGTGCCTCTCATCACTTGTCTCCCACTCACTGAACAAGGTATATTAATAAAACTTAATGATATACAAGTCTAATCCATGAATGGCTCAATATACAATGGTTGTGTGAGTGCACAAAATAATAACACTACTATCAGCTTATCATAGTATTACTTGTTGGCAGTAACTGAGGGGGGGGGGGGGGGGGGGGGGGGGTGCAACACCAGGTGGCCCATACTTCTTCTATGGTACACCGTTTCTTGGCTGGTGAATATGTCTGCCCAGTGTGTTATAAATCCAACCATATGAAAGAAGTAGACATAGTCCTAAATGAAACTGCACAGCTAATTACTGGATGCCTCGAACCAACTCTTGTTGATAAAATACTCTGCAAGACAGGCACTGTTTCTCCTGATGTAGAGTAAAAAGTTCCCTTAAATGCTAAAAGGAAGAAAATCGAAGAAAATGAGTTACACCCATTGCATGGACATACTCCACGAAGACCCAGGACAAAGTCTAGGAAAAGCTATTTAAGTCAACATTTGCACTAAATACGTCAACCGAGGAAGCCAGAGAAACACTGGGCAGCCAAAATAGGTTATTTCTAAGAAGGGCTAAAGTCAACAGAATCCCTCCCAGTCAGACACAACTTACAGTGGGCCACAAGGAGATTACAGAACAGATTACTAAAGGGTGTTGGCAGACCTGAGAACAATCTAATGAAATGGGGATATTTACAAGGGCCACCACCAAGTACATATGGAGAATCATAGACAACAAAACATCTGTGTCATTGTTATGTTGCCATGATTCTTGCAATGGACTGGAGTTGTTTAAGGCACAAGAAAATGTACCTGTTGCTCATTTCTGGGCAAAGACTGCTCAATTTTAATTTTTTATGTATAAATTCATTCTCTTTCCTTACCTGAAATTATAAATTTATAGAATCCTACGTGTGTCCTTCCGACTCGAGTTAATAAATGAATCATATTATTGCATTGCTTTCTCCAACAACATATTCAATTATATATGAAGCTACAGAATCATGTTATCCTTCCACAAAATGGGGTTGTACTGTCTACACAACCAACAAAATAAGCCAATTCCTCCTTATGTACCCTTCTGTTCCCAAACCCTCGCAACTTGGACCAAATCAATGTGAAAGACCCAGATGTAAGACCTATCCAATGCATCCTCCCAGCACATCCTTCTCTAGTCTTGCCACTTTTATATCCAGTTCCATTCTAAGGCAAATGGTAAAAGTAAACTCAGTTATCAACATCATTGTTGGTCTTACGTGCACATGTTCACCAACCAGCTATCCATCCATTTAAATGGCCACTCTCAAACTGCATCGAAGTTCATGCATTGCTGAATAACATTTACCATTTGTTTCATCTTCTTGTCCCCTTCTTCCCTCCAAAAATCAGCTTCTCTGAATAATGCAGGTGGAAACTTTCCTTACACCTACATATATACTCTGTAGGTCATTGTAAAGCACATGGAGGAGGAGATTTCATGCCAACATTAATTACTTTCTATCCTAACATTTATTAAATTCTGCCCCATTAGAGTGAAAAGAAAAACTGGTTGTTGTAAAAGCTCTACGCTTCCCCAATTTCTCCTATTTTTCATTGCATCTATATGAGACTGATGATGGAGCCAGCAGAATTTTTCTATAATCACCACGAATGCCTATCTACATGTACCTACAAGATATTGTGAGATATTTTGCACTGCTTTCAACAATTTCTGCTCGCTTTCCTTTTTTAAATTTTTGTATGAGCTACTCTGACCCATTACCCTCATAGTAACAGGCCTCCTTAACACTCTAGCAGTGTTCTAAAACAGGTAACATTAGAGTCATGTATGTATATTACTTAACAGATGCACTACATTTTCTAATAATTTTTATCAGAAAATCTATAACTTCTTTCCTACCCCTTCTACTAATTTCTTATGTTCTTTCCTTTTCACACCATTTTATAGTTTTTTATTTGGTATGTGACAAGCTCCAAAAGAAAAGAGAAGATTTGGGTTCCATGTCTCTTTGACAATCAAGTCGTCACTAACAGAACCCAAGCTCTGATTTATAAGGACAGAGAAGGAAATTGGTTGCACCACTACTGCCTGGGTACTTTTTACTTATTATAGGTGTTATCTTCAATTTATTTTTATCTGGGAAGAAATACCATTCTGTACATCTAGAGAAAATATTGTCTAAATATTCCTTTATTATTGTCTAGTGATGATACTCTCTGTAGACAAGAAAAGCTGCTGATGCCCTGTCTGACACATCTGAACTGGAAAATGTAATAGGAACAGAAGAAATACTAAAATACAAAGCTGAATTTCAAACCAATTTGTGGTTCTAAGTAGCATGGGAGAAAACCATGAAATGATCAGTAATGAGTACAGAATAGAGAGCAAAACAGAATAAATGAACTCAATAAAATTTTTCTGGGTTTATGACCATAATGTCAATGTGCAAAACTACCTGCCAACATGAACAGAGAAGACGGGTACTGACCTCTGACATCTTGGCTGCCAGCAATGACAGTGTTACAGGGCAACAGCTCACATGAAGCAACACACACATGGGACGTGGGAGACCGCAGCAGCCACAGGTACACAGAGTACTGGCATGCCTCAGTCGGCGCTAGAAAGCAGGAAAACAATGCCATGTCACAACTGCCACCTGGTGTTCCATTCGCCAATTTCTACCAATCACAAGCAATAATGCTAACATCAGTCAAAACGTCGGTTTTCCACCAATGAAAATAAACAATAAAAACATCAATAAGGAACTTATAACGTCCCTCCCTTTCATCCTTAACAGCCTATCAGAATTAGGTAACACCCACATCTGCAAGTATTTAAGAAACAAATTTTTCTCATTCAGCAGTAAACAAAAACACCCTGAAGGACGTCATTTGCAACAGTGACTGAAACATTGGTAGTTTTGCATACTGACAATGCAGTCACTAACCCAAAAAGATTTTACTGACTGTGACAATGACTGTAGAAGCCTACACTTATAGAATAAAAGAAGTCATACTCACAGCTACAAGTAATAATCTACAGATAGTAAAAAATGGCAGGATGATTTGGTCTGATGAAGAATATGAGGAACCTGAACACAAGGTTATGGAGTTATGCAGGAAATAGCAAAAAGCTAATCACTAATATCATAAAAATAACAGCATTCACAAAATGTATGGCACAGTCGACAAAATTAAAAGAGGTTTTAACTAAAGATCTAAGGCGATGAAGGATAAGAATGACAATGTGACTACTGAACCATACAAAGAACATTTTGACAATCTACTGAATTATTCTGATCCAGAATCATCAATTACAAATTAGGCTCCAATAATGGACAGATTCCAGAACCAATATATGAAGAGAAACTGGGAAGTACCAAAAACCTAAAAAATGGCAAGTCAACTAGAAATGATGGAACTCCAGCTGAGATGCGGAAGGGAAGCAATGCATAGACATTTGTTTAACTGATAAATGCAATCTGGAAAACAGAGACCACACCAACAGAAAGGAAACAATCATTAATGGTTCTGATACATAAAAAAAGGAGACAAAGAAGACTTCATAAACTACAGGGGAATATCATTAGTTAACACAGGCTATGACACTAGACTCGCATTCGGGAGGACGATGGTTCAATGCTGTGTCCAGCCACCCTGATTTAGGTTTTCCGTGATTTCGCTAAATCGCTCCAGGCAAATGCCGGGATGGTTCCTTTCAAAGGGCACGGCCGACTCCCTTCCCCGTCCTTCCCTAATCCAATGAGACCGATGACCTCGCTGACTGGTCTCCTTCCCCGAAACAACCAACCAACACAGCCTATGAGATTTTATCCTGTTTATTGCTAAATCACTTGAAACCATATGCAGAAAATATAATCAGGGATTATCAAACTGGTGTTCACAGAAATACACACATGAAAAATAGTTTTCCATCACCCTGGTTCCCAGAACTCCTGATGACAGATGTTGACTGTGGATACTGTATCACAGACACAGTCCCTTTGACTGTTCAGAGATGTCACTAAATCCGCTCAAAGATGCAAATAAGCATACATGATCAGTGCCTATAAGACGGAGGGGGTCTGACAGCCGATCAGCTCCAGTCATTTCACCAGGAAGGAGGTACACGGCTCATGTTGTCTGTAGTTGAACAACGCCTGGACGGCCAATACTGCGATTCAATCACGTCCGCATTGTTACTTTGTGCCAGGAAGGGCTATCCACAATGGAAATGTCCAGGTGTCTCTGAGTGAACCAAAAAGCGATGTTGTTCAGACATGGAGGAGATAGAGACAGACAGGGAGTGTCAGTTACATGCCTCGTACATGCTGCCCAAGGGCTACTATTGCAGTGGATGACCACTACCTAAGGATTATGGCCCAGAGGAACCCTGACAGAATCATCACCATGTTGAATAATGCTTTTCGTGCAGCCACAGGACATCGTGTTATGACTCAAACTGTGCGCAACAGGCTGCATGATGCGCAACTTCACTCCCAACATCCATGGCGAGGTCCATCTTTGCAGCCACGACACCATGCAGTGCGGAACAGATGGGCCCAACAACATGCTGAAGGGACTGCTCAGGATTGGCATCACATTCTCTTCACCAATGAGTGTCACATATGCCTTCAACCAGACAATCGTTGGAGACGTGTTTCGAGGAACCCGGTCAGGTTGAATGTCCAGCAAGTGCAGCAATGTTGAGGTTCCCTACTGTTTCGGGGGTGGCATTATGTGGGGCCAACGTATGTCACTGGTGGTCATGGAAGGCACTGTAAAGGCAGTACGAAACGTGAATGTCATCCTCCGACCCATAGTGCAACCATATCGACAGCATATTGGTGAGGCATTCGTCCTCATGGACGACAATTTGCGATCCCCCCCCCCCCCCCTTCCCCCCATTGTGCACATCTTGTGAATGATTTCTTTCAGGATAACAACATCACTTGACTAGAGTGGCCAGCATGTTCTCCAGATATGAACCCTATCGAACATGCCTGGGATAGATTGAAAAGGGCTGTTTATGGATGACGTGACCCACCAACCACTCTGAGGGATCTACGGTGAAGTGCCATTGAGGAGTGGGACAATTTGAACCAACAGTGCCTTGATGAAATTGTGGCCAGTATGCCACGACGAATACAGGCATGAATCAATGCAAGAGAACATGATACTGGGTATTAGAAGTACTGGTGTATACAGCAATCTGGACCACTACCTCTGAGGGTCTTTCTGTATGGTGGTACACATGCAATGTGTGGTTTTCATGAGCAATAAAAAGGGTGGAAATGATGTTTATGTTGATCTCTATTCCAATTTGCTGAACAGGTTCTGGAACTCTCAGGACCAAGCTGATGCAAAACTTTTTTTTTATGTGTATAGGTC
Organism: Schistocerca gregaria; assembly: GCF_023897955.1. Classification (NCBI taxonomy): domain Eukaryota; kingdom Metazoa; phylum Arthropoda; class Insecta; order Orthoptera; family Acrididae; genus Schistocerca; species Schistocerca gregaria. The sequence goes on from NC_064920.1 coordinate 644,228,240, forward strand.
CACTACTGACAACATATTTGTAATCAAAACAATAAATGAAAAGTTAACTGGATGTAAACAAAAAATACATTACTTGTTCATCGATTTTATAAAAGCTGATGACTCCATTCACAGGTAAAGCTTGTGGAATGTTATGATGGACTTGGTATTTCCAACTAAACTTTTAAATCTCTGTAAAATGTGCCCGGGTGGTAATATAAGCAGGGTTTTGCTAAATGGAATAAAGTTGGACCACATTAAAAATAAAAGTGCACTGAGACAGGAAGATGCCCTAGCCCTTCTACTGTTTAGCACAGCCTTAGTGTTGTGACAAAACTAAAACAAGTACCTGCTGATATTCTCCTAAGAAATGAAGTTAAGATTTTAGCATATGTGGATGATACAGTCGTGTTCAAATTATTAGACTAAACGATTATTTTTGATACTCTTAAGTTTTCTGGTGTAAAAATAGGAGGGAAAAGTGTAATAATTGATTTGTTTTAGTGATTTGATTGATGTCACGAAATTTCCCTTACAAGCAACTGAATTTTTCAGAGTTGGTAACATTTGTCATTTTCCCTCCAAGTCGTGTTGATGTTACTTTGAAACTATATTTGTTTCATTGGTGTACTTCACCTTGTTATTTACTCTATCAGCTTCTTGCTACATTAACAAGACGTTATATAGCTTGTGTACTTGCATGTTTTTAGCTATAGGAATAAACCATGGAGTTTCCAAGAAAGTGAGGTTATGGGAAGACAAAAGATGTATCACCGTGAAAAGTTTTGGCTGTGGTAGCACTTCTTGCTGAAAATCATTATACACAGCAAGAAATTGCTGACAGAATGAGAATATCACAGAAAATTGTCAGCAGACTCAAACTTTCAGTGCAGAAAGGTGGTGAATACAAGCCAAACAGGAAAGGAAAATGTGAATGTAAAAGAAAAAACAGTCTTAGAACAATGAGAAGACTTACAAACATGGCAACAATGAACCATAAACTTACTTCTACAGGCATGAGCCATTAGTTGAAAGGTTTGCGTGTTGAAGTTTCACCTGTGACAGTGAGGAGGAGGCTGTTTGAAAGTGGTTTAAAGACATGCCGAACAAAGAAAAATCACACCTGCCATGAGAACCAAAAGATTGCAGAGAGAGAGACAACTTCAGGAGCGGACAAGTTAGGACCAGGCTAAGGTATGTGCAACAATATGGTAAATTAAGTGGGTCTGCAAGTTATGAGTTTTGGCTTGAAATTGTGATGTTTTATTGATACTGAAGAAATGCACATTTGAATTTTGGGACTGCTGAGGTCTCCTATACTACTATTCCCAACTTTTATAACTTGCAATTTTGTACACTTGCTTCAGGTATGTGACGGAAGAAAGCAGCCAATATGTTCGTCACAGACCTGGAGAACAGTTCAGAGCTGAGTGTGTGCTGCAATGTGTGAAGCGTTCAACTTCCGTTACGGTCTGAAGTGTGATGTCCCTGAAAGGTTCTGGCAGATTACACATTGTTGAAGGGACAATGAGGCAAGAACAATATAAAGAAATACTTGAAAAAGAAGTTTTCTCCCAAATAAATAAGTGGTCTCCTAATAAAGGAGCCATCTTTGTGCATGATCGGGCACCTTGCTACAAAGCCAAAAGTGTTTCCAAGTACTTGGAGGAAAAGCAACTGAAAGTGTAGCCCTGTCCAGGGAATAGCCCTCATATGAAACCAATTGAAAATTTATGGGCTATTGTGAAACAGGGGATAAGGAAATTTACAATAACCACCAAACAAGATCTTATAGAGAAACTAGAGGAAATCTGGTACCATGATAAGGATATTAAAATGTCATGTGAAAAGTTACTAAAATCTATGCCACACAGGTTGAAAATATTGATTAAGAACAAAGGCATGCATGCAAAGTATTGAATGTACAAATATAATCTATATGTGGATGTGAATGTGTAATAAATATAAAGTTTTGGAAAAAATGTTTTAATCTAATAATTTGAACACATCTGTACAGTGCTCACTGAAAACGTGAAACAGAGATTAGACAGTTATTTGTGGAGCTCGTACAAGAGGCATTCAAACTTGGCCTAAAAGTAAATGATCAAAAACAAAATACATGATAGTTTAACGATGAAGAGATGAAGAACACAACTGAGCACATCTAACAATTTGCAAAGTCAATTCATCTCTACTACAATCACTTTAAGGGGAGGAGGGAAGGGGGAAGAGGTGGGAAGAGGGGGGATGAGGTGGATGGGGATGGAGAGGGGGATGAGGTGGATGGGGAGGGAGAGGGCAATGAGTTGGATGGGGGGAGAGGGAGATGAGATGGATGGGGGGGAGAGGGAGATGAGGAGGATGGGGGGGAGAGGGAGATGAGGTGGATGGGGGGGAGAGGGGGAAGACAGGTGAGAGGGGGAGAGGGGAGAGGAGGGGGAGGAGGATGTGGGAGGTTGGGGAATAGGTGGAGGAGGGGGAGGGGTGGAGGGGGAGGAGGGGAAGGGGTGGAGGAGGGGAAGGGGTGGTGGAGGGGAAGGGGTGGAGGGGTGGAGGAGGGGGAAGAAGGTGGGGAGGATAGCACTAATACTAAACTGCAACTGCCTCTGAATGACTGGGCTCTTCGTATTTCGTTCTCTCACTTATTAAATTAAATATGCTTGGACTAATCTGTAGAATTAGAAGGAGACAGAATAGCTGGTCAGTGATTAACTTCAAGACACAACATTCCAAATACTTCTGACAGACATGCAAAAAGCGACAAAAAGGTATCGTAACATTTGAAACTGTTAGTTCCTTCCTCAGGCACGAAAGAGGAACATGATAAGGAAGTTTAGAAAGGTAGGGAATGTCATTCCAACACCAGATTGTGAAGAATGAACAGGCTGTGAGGAGGAAGACGACATTCCCATCACCATCACATCAGGTGAGTGCCTCCCAGTTTCGAGTTGAGTGATCTGCCCCTCATTTCTCACCTTCCTCAACTTAGTTCTTTCCTCAGGGAGGAAAGGCAGATAACAATTCTGAAACCAGAAGATTCTTTTTATACTTCTATGTGTATGCTGTTATTCTGCACCTAAGATTTATTCTCAGTTACTTCTCAGCTGCAAAGATCTTTGTTGTTGTCTCAACATGTTCACCTCTTGCATGTTTGTCCTCACGCTGCTCTAATCCTCAAACTTCAATCCTCAATTACTTTCACACTACACTGTACAATTTTTACTTCATCTTCCATTTCTACATATCTCAGTGATACACCTGGAACTCAGTCCGTCTGAAACTAACCATAACGGATAATCCCTTCTCCTTGACAGCAGCTACCCTTTCCACATCAAATGGCTACTTCCCTACAACTTGTACAAATATGGCAAATATTACCAGCTACAACACTGAATCACTCAACATCTATAACAACAACTTTGCCAGTATTTCATATCTTGCAACCAGCGCACAGGTCTTGTCCATAAATAGATCTCTGTGACAGTATATAGAATATATAAAAGTCCACCAAGCCTATGACTTCCTCAAAATCAAGCCCTGAAAAGACAGTACCTCTCACTGATACCATTTCACAGCACACACTGTCAGCTTACCCTCTCTCATGCTGTTCAACTTCCGTAGCATTCTTGTCAAACCATATGTTATTTCTACACCATTATTCACACACTGAAACCATCTGTAAAATCTCTGCACCCTCCCATCCCTGCACCGCTACATTAGCGCTTAACCCTCCAGGCCTATTAATGGTATGTCGTTGTCAACACATGCAGAGCTACATGTGAAGCCACTGATTCTGTTTCCTGGCTATGCACCACAGACACACAGGAACTGTCCACTATGGGGACATGCAGTACCCAATTGATGAGGATACTGTACATGAACCATGGATCTTGTCGTTGGTGGGGAGGCTTGCGTGCCTCAGCGATACAGATAGCCGTACCGTAGGTACAACCACAACGGAGGGGTATCTGTTGAGAGGCCAGACAAACGTGTGGTTCCTGGAGAGGGGCAGCAGCCTTTTCAGTAGTTGCAAGAGCAACAGTCTGGATGATTGACTGATCTGGCCTTGTAACAATAACCAAAACAGCCTTGCTGTGCTGGTACTGCGAACAGCTGAAAGCAAGGGCAAACTACGGCCGTAATTTTTCCCGAGGGCATACAGCTTTACTGTATGATTAAATGATGATGGCGTCCTCTTGAGTAAAATATTCTGGAGGTAAAATAGCCCCCCATTCGGATCTCCGGGCGGGGACTACTCAAGAGGATGCCGTTATCAGGAGAAAGAAAACTGGTGTTCCACGGATCGGAGCGTGGAATGTCAGATCCCTTAATCAGGCAGGTAGGTTAGAAAATTTAAAAAGGGAAATGGATAGGTTAAAGTTAGATATAGTGGGCATTAGTGAAGTTCGGTGGAGGAGGAACAAGACTTTTGGTAAGGTGAATACAGGGTTATAAATACAAAATCAGATAGGGATAATGCAGGAGTAGGTTTGATAATGAATAAAAAAGTAAGAGTACAGGTAAGCTACTACAAACAGCATAGTGAACGCATTATTGTGGCCAAGATAGGTACGAAGCCCACACCTACTACAGTAGTACAAGTTTATATGCCAACTAGCTCTGCAGATGACGAAGAAATTGAAAAAATGTATGATGAAATAAAAGAAATTATTCAGATAGTGAAGGGAGACGAAAATTTAATAGTCATGGGCGACTGGAATTCGAGTGTAGGAAAAGGGAGAGAAGGAAACATAGTAGGTGAATATGGATTGGGGCTAAGAAATGAAAGAGGAAGCTGCCTGGTAGAATTTTGCACAGAGCACAACTTAATCATAGCTAACAGTTGGTTTCAGAATCACGAAAGGAAGTTGTATACATGGAAGAACCCTGGAGATCCTAAAAGGTATCAGATAGATTATATAATGGTACGACAGAGATTTAGGAACCAGGTTTTAAATTGTAAGACATTTCCAGGGGCAGATGTGGACTCTGACCACAATCTATTGGTTATGACCTGTAGATTAAAACAGAAGAAACTGCAAAAAGGTAGGAATTTAAGGAGATGGGACCTGGATAAACTGAAAAAACCAGAGGTTGTACAGAGTTTCAGGGAGAGCATAAGGGAAAAATTGACAGGAATGGGGGAAAGAAATACAGTAGAAGAAGAATGGGTAGCTTTGAGGGATGAAGTAGTGAAGGCAGCAGAGGATCAAGTAGGTAAAAAGGCGAGGGCTAGTATAAATCCTTCAGTAACAGTGAAATATTGAATTTAATTGATGAAAGGAGAAAATATAAAAATGCAGTAAATGTAGCAGGCAAAAAGGAATACAAACGTCTCAAAAACGAGATCGACAGGAAGTGCAAAATGGCTAAGCAGGGATGGCTAGAGGGCAAATGTAAGGATGTAGAGGCTTATCTCACTAGGGGTATGATAGATACTGCCTACAGGAAAATTAAAGAGGCCTTTGGAGAAAAGAGAACCACTTGTATGAATATCAAGAGCTCAGATGAAAACCCAGTTCTAAGCAAAGAAGGGAAAGCAGAAATGTGGAAGGAGTATATAGAGGGTCTATACAAGGGTGACGTACTTCAGGACAATATTATGGAAATGGAAGAGGATGTAGATGAAGATGAAATGGGAGATACGATACTGCGTGAAGAGTTTGACAGAGCACTGAAAGACCTGAGTCGAAACAAGGCCCCCGGAGTAGACAACATTCCATTGGAACTATTGACGGCCTTGGGAGAGCCAGTCCTGACATAACTGTACCATCTGGTGAGTAAGATGTATGATACAGGCGAAATACCCTCAGACTTCAAGAAGAATATAATAATTCCAATCCCAAAGAAAGCAGGTGTTGACAGATGTGAAAATTACCGAACAATCAGTTTAATAAGCCACAGCTGTAAAATACTAACTCGAATTCTTTACAGACGAAAGGAAAAACTAGTAGAAGCCGACCTCGGGAAAGATCAGTTTGGATTCCGTAGAAATACTGGAACATGTGAGGCAATACTGACCTTACGACTTATCTTAGAAGAAAGATTAAGGAAAGGCAAACCTAAGTTTATAGCATTTGTAGACTTAGAGACAGCTTTTGACAGTGTTGACTGGAATACTCTCTTTCAAATTCTAAAGGTGGCAGGGGTAAAATACAGGGAGCAAAAGGCTATTTACAATTTGTACAGAAAGCAGATGGCAGTTGTAAGAGTCAAGGGGCATGAAAGGGAAGCAGTGGTTGGGAAGGGAGTGAGACAGGGTTGTAGTCTCTCCCCGATGTTATTCAATCTCTATACTGAGCAAGCAGTAAAGGAAACAAAAGAAAAATTCGGAGTAGGTATTAAAGTCCATGGAGAAGAAATAAAAACGTTGAGGTTTGCCGATGACATTGTAATTCTGTCAGAGACAGCAAAGGACTTGGAAGAGCAATTGAACGGAATGGAGAGTGTCTTGAAAGGAGGATATAAGATGAACATTAACAAAAGCAAAACGAGAATAATGGAATGTAGTCGAATTAAGTCGGTGATGCTGAGGGAATTAGATTAGGAAATGAGACACTTAAAGTAATAAAGGAGTTTTGCTATTTGGGGAGCAAAATAACTGATGATGGTCGAAGTAGAGAGGTTATGAAATGTAGAGTGACAATGGCAAGGAAAGCGTTTCTGAAGAAGAGAAATTTGTTAACATCGAGTATAGATTTAAGTGTCAGGAAGCCATTTCTGAAAGTATTTGTATGGAGTGTAGCCATGTATGGAAGTGAAACATGGACGATAAATAGTTTGGGCAAGAAGAGAATAGAAGCTTTCGAAATGTGGTGCTACAGAAGAATGCTGAAGATTAGATGGGTAGATCACATAACTAATGAGGAAGTATTGAATAGGATTGGGGAGAAGAAAAGTTTGTGGCAAAACTTGACCAGAAGAAGGGATCGGTTGGTAGGACATGTTCTGAGGCATCAAGGGATCACCAATTTAGTATTGGAGGGCAGCGTGGAGGGTAAAAATCGTAGAGGGAGACCAAGAGATGAATACACTAAGCAGATTGAGAAGGATGTAGGTTGCAGTAGGTACTGGGAGATGAAGAAGCTTGCACAGGATAGAGTAGCATGGAGAGCTGCATCAAACCAGTCTCAGGACTGAAGACAACAACAACAACAACAACAACAACAACAACAACAACAACAACAACGCTGTACAGGATGACTAAAGTAAGTTGAGTGCCTGGTAAACCACATGACCCATATGGATCCTCCTACCTCATACTACTTATCCTGGACTCTGAAGATGGGTATTTACTCTCCAATTTATCCTCAAGTCCTGAGACCATACTCGTCAAACTCCAATAACATATATCCATTCTTTTTTTCCCTTCTTTTCTTCAATTATTTACTCTACCGCTTTTAAGTTTATACACACAGTCCCACCCATTCATTCACTCATTCAGACTACATCCTTTTCCGTTTCCTCCCATTTCTTAATTGTGCTATTCATTTCTCCTCTTCTTAACATATATCTTCACTTCTCATTCTGACTTATTATCTCCAGACTGAACCTGCCACAGAGTTTACCAGTGTACTAACTTTGATTTCCTTAGTCTTTGGTCCACTTCATCCTTACAGCAGGAGGAGCTTTCTCATCCTAGGATTTGAGTGATGTTCCCTCCATTTCTAACATCCCTCAACTCATTACTACATCTACCATGAGAAAGGAACTACCAGTTGTGAAAGTTAGGGTAGTTTTTTGTGCTTTTATTTATCTATTTGCTGTACAAAGAATTTCAACTTCGAGTTTCTCTGTGGTCCTTGAAACATCTACACTGACTCCTGTATCTGCATTTGTAATTAATCTGGAGTGTTCACTGCACAAAATGGCGCTCATTTGTAAATCATTACCTGCCAATTCATAGCTGCAAACAACATCATACTCATTTTGCAATCCTTTCTGCTTAGAAAATCCACTGCTTGATAGCAATGTATTGTTTTGTCTCTAACAAAGAAAATGAAAAACAGAAAATAATGTAAACCTTCAACTGACTACTAGTAGATATGATGCAGGAACTACAAAAATGGCTCTGAGCACTATGGGACTTAACGTCTGAGGTCATCAGTCCCTTAGAGCTTATAACTAGTTAAACCTAACTAACCTAAGGACATCACACACATCCATGCCCAGGCAGGATTCAAACCTGTGACCGTAGCGGTCACGCGGTTCAAGACTGCAGCGCCTAGAACTGCTCGGCCACTCTGGCCAGCAGCAGGAATTACATTTGCTCCTTTTCATAAAAAAATTCATCAGAAAATGATATTATAATTTTATATACTAAAACGTACATACTGTTTTTCCCCATATATTTCCCCTTAACTTCCTATTGGCTCATTCCACACTCATTTAAAACACATTATACTACCAAATAACCTCCCCCCCCCCTTTACACACACACACACACACACACACACACACACACACACACACACACGTCACTGAAGATAGAAAAACACAATTTTATATGCTGGCCCAAAATTCTGTTTCATAAAGATAATTAGTAACAAGGCTGATTGAAGGTGAAAATTTTGACATAGTACTTTCTTAAAAATTAAGTTAAAAGCAAACAGTTTATTGCTGTTTCAAGTAATACTTGGAGTTATTCTTCTTTTTGCACCATTAGGAGCCTACCCAGGACGCCCAAGATCTGAGTGGGGAATCAGAATGGTGGGGGCAGAAGAGGGGGTAAATCGTACTAGTTTTGCTGTGAATGACTAAACGGCTGCAAGTTTTTATGACAACAGCTCTGGGTATATGTGCAACTAGTCAGTATCCCTTACACATCATAGCTTTCTTCTAACTGACAATGAATTGATATGAATATCTGTTTGGTGAGACTAGATGCAAATTCAGTTTACAATGGGTGTCTAAGTGAATAGTGGCTGATGCCCTCCCTTTCCCCTCACTGGGTATGCAAGTGTGCACATGCATGTGTGCATGCACGAACTCACACACGCACGTACACACAAAATAATATAAGGAATAGGGTTGGGAGTGTGATCATATAGCATTAAAATTACGGGTACTCAACAACCTGGTTATCAGTGCTCTTGAAAAATAAGAATTAAATGCTTAGAGAAAATAAAGTTTTCCTCATAAACAAACTCCTTGAAACAATGGCTCACGGACTCACTTGAAAGACTATCTGGCAATAACAGAGACAATGATTGCTTATCAGTACATTAATAACAGACAGTAAAAATCATGTAAATGTTGTATGTATGCCTGTATGCTCATTCGTGCCCTTTCCTCATGCTTAAATGAAACAATAATACATAATGAAATACTAAATAAAATGAGAATTAGCTGAAGGAGATGCTAAAAGTTATTATCTGATCAAATGTCTGGCTGACTACCAATTAAAACAAAAAAAGAGCCAGCCACTGTGACCACAAGTAAATGTTGAGTAATGGGTAACAGTTCTGTCCAATGGGCATTAAGAGAGCTTAAATAAATACCCGAGTCTCACTTTAACAACATATATTATAAGAGAAATGGATAGGTGGTCAAAATTCTAAGACTGATTCATAAAATCATGGTTGGCTTGATCACTGAATAAAAAAAGGAAGAACCAGCCACTCTGAGATACATCAAAATAACTATCCAATAATTAGTGAAGGAGTCCTGACAATACACAAAACATTAAAACCTTTTTCACACTTGTTTACTGTTATTTAAAACAATGAATAAAGAATAGTTATTGCCCTCCTGTCAGAATATAAAATACAGTCAACTAAGATGCGGCACACCAATAATGAGATACTCTAAATACTGCACACTGATGGGACCTCCCACCAGAGGAGGTGTCTGCATACCAGAAGACATTGGCCTTTTCTCAGTCATGTTAAAGCCACTTCTTTCAGTCTCTGTGACTGGAATGATATTCTCCATCACAAAACTGTAGGCTTTGCCTGATTTAATTTGTGATTTTGTACTTCCAGCCACACATTCTCCCACTGGCATGTACCGTAATGAGGTAACAAAACTCAAGGGGGACAGCCAAGATTAGTACATAACTTTCCTTGTGTGCATCCCTTGCTCCTGTGCCAGCTTTCTCATATCCCCGATCCCCGTATTACCCAATTTCCCTGGACCCAGCAGAATGATATTTTACTATCCTTAAAAGAATAGCATGTAAAGTGTGTTTTGAATGTAAAATGGCTCTTGTATGTTCTGTACCACTTTGGATGCTCTGTACATTTGCTGAATGGTCTGCAAGACCCTTAGGTAACCAGAGCAACAGAAAAAGTCATTCCACTGATTGCACCTCATCTGTCTCAGTGTCTTTGGGAATCCATAGCTCTCTGTGTCAAAGACAGTAAATTTCATTTGGAAGTCTAATCGCAAGGACACCATCAGGGGAAACTGCTGAGTAGCCTGCTTAGACCAACCAGTGTAAATAAATGTTGGTGCACCTTTAAAAATTAATGAAAGACTTATTTAAAAATAAAAACTGGTGCACAAGATTTCTTGTACATTACTAACAGCCTTAGCTGTGCTACTAATCAATGTTGGTACTTGTTCTGACTAATCCCAAACATGTGAGCACGTGTGTGTGCATGTATTAGAGTAATGAAGCAGCTTGCAGAGCTGGTGGACCAGAATGTTTTAACATAGTCATAACAGACAGTATAAATCTGCAAGGGTTGTATGTATGCCTATTTGCTCATTTGTGCTCTCTCCTTGTGCGCGCGCGCGCGCGCGCACACACACACACACACACACACACACACACACACACACACACACACACGGCTGGCTCCTTTACGTATTTTTTATTTATTTACACGACAAGTTCTGTAGGACCAAGTTGAGGAGCAAATCTCCAAGGTCATGGAACATGTCAGTACATGAAATTACAACATAAAAATATTAACAGATAAAAATAAAATGTTTATTAACCTGAAAAAAGTCAGTCTATAAATTTAAGTAAACGCAATCAACAATACAAGAAGAATCAGCTTAATTTTTGAAGGAACTCCTTGACAGTTCTACTTTGGCTAAGACGCTGCTGATGGCTACTGCACAAGGAATAACAGTTAACACACTTCCTCAAGGGACACCATTCTCCTGGGTATGTCAGCACGAGCGGACTGCCAAATTTCTTACTAAAATACATTCTTCAAGGGATGGACTGCACTACAATTGAAAGAAAACCCTGTGAGCTCCATTCATAAGAGTTTTTGCATAATGTAATACATCCGTTTAGTGTCATAGGCCCATTCAATACATGCCAAGTTCCTGCAGAAACATGCCAAGTCAAGTGAACAGAGATCATAAGAAACTTGGCTCACTGGAAATTGCTAAAGACCAAAAGAGAATTTATTCCAAAAAGAAATGCTTGGATTTAAAAGCAACACCGAAGCATGCAAGGATTAAAATAAGTAATAAATCTAAGGGAGTACATACTGGTACAGTAAAAATTGAATGATCATGGTTGAGGCTACAAATTTGCAAATTGTGTAAAAGTAAAGACTTGTTAACCACAGAAGATATGGAACTAGATTGTAGGTTGAAAAGTATATTGTCTAGTGACCATTTTGGTACTGTGAAGCAGAGAACTGATAAATGTATTGAGAGGAACATTTTACCAATTCGTACTAGGGACGGTAGGAAAACTGCAATTTTATGTAAAGAATTAATAGTAGTAAATGATGCCCACCCACAAACTAAACATTGTCATGAAAGAGTGGTAATCTTAAAAGACATCATTTTTACCAAGGGAGAGCAGTCACTTTTAGAAAAAGGATTCCAGTATAGTACTCAGTCACAACTTAGACCTGCAGTACTAAAGGAGATTATAGCAGAAACCAAAATAGCAACAGTGTGCCAAAATGAATAAATTTCAAATAACAAACGTCACTACAACTGCTATAAAGCATCTAAATAATAATTTTAAATCCTCCATTTCCTACAGGAACAAAAAAATAAAAAAAAAACATACTTCAATTTTAATTAAAAAAGTAAGTGACAAAAAGACAACAATTACTAAGTTGATTAAAGAGAGTTCTGCAATAGTTATATGTGTTGAAGAATATATTAGGAAAACAGAAGCATTTTTCTTTAACAGTAATAATATTGAAGTTAATAAAGACCCTATTAAAATCTTTCATGCAAATGTAAAATGAAAAATTGATAACACTATTTCTCTTCTCACAGGCAGGGGAAAAAGAGTAGCTAAAATGATGAAATGATGCATACTATGTCTTAGGTAAGAATCAAGATACACATGAAAGATAAAACAATATGTTCCATTGTTAATGACATAACTTCATCCAATTATGAACTGAATGAGATAGTTAAAAAAAAAAAACATGAAGAAGCAGCTGTGTTCAATAATACAGCAAATATAAACAATAGTTATGAGCTTGCAAATTACTCTACAATAATTATTACTGTCTGAGACAACGTAATACAACACTCTTTCGATACAGCAAACTTATATACAAATGTACCTGTCAGAGAATGTATGCCCCGAGGAAAAGCTAATAGCATCTGAAAACCTTAAGACAGGAGAAATTATCAAGCTCGCAAAACCCCTTGAGCTCTCTTTTGGGATACAGTTATTTTGAATTCAATGGTACAATTTGCTTCCAAAAAGATGGTCTCACAATGGAAAAGTCTAGCAGGAAGTCTAGCCGATATCTTTGTTAATAGCTTGGGAAATAAATTCTTTTTGATGAATAGTGAATTGACACAAAAAGCAGTTTATTACAAAATGTATGTTGGCAATAATCTATTATTATTTCAAGGTAATGAAGCAGAATTACAACATTACAATGCTTTGCTTAATTACACTGCTTTGCTTACCACTATAATTCAAAAATACTGTTTTCCCTAGAAGTTGTATAGAATAACACAATTTTCTGGACTTATCTAAAACTGAAAAAAAGATGGTAAACATACATTTAATATTTGTCATAAACAAACTTTTACTGATACAATTATTAACAGAAACTCATGTCATCTCTTGTGATACAGTATGATGTACTTTTACTCAATGATTCATCATTTCCTATAGTTTCCATTAAAACAGGATGCAATAGACAAAGAACTAATGACCCTTAACAGTAGAACGGCAGAGTTTATGACATTCCTAAAATGGTCAAAGGGGGTCATTTTATCTTAAACAAGCACTTTATATCAGTGTAATAATTGGTACCATCTTGTGAGTGATAACAGTAATTGTTTAACATGATAATGAATATAGTAATTATTTATTTATATCAACAAAAGAATATCTTTCCAATTTTTCATAGCTCAAGCTGATAACTTTCCCTACTGTAGATTTCCATATATTACCTACTTGTACAATTTTCAAGACACAACTGCTACATATCGCCCTTATTATACTCTCAGGTGTTCTACACATGGCTTTGTTGAACTTTTTACTCAAGTCGTTGGAATCTGCTAGATGCACTTAGCACAGTGATTTCTGCTGTACACACACATTTCTGAACTCGGCTTTGTGACACTTTATACAGTTATCATTGGTCTTGTTACCTTTGCAGATGTTGATTTGGCACTTCCACTTTCTAGATAATTTTGGCTGCGTGTACTTTTCTTTTATTTGTTATTCTTCAGGTCTTTTGTTGCTATTGAGGGTTTTTTGTTCCCCAAATGAAGTATGGACTTCTTTCTTTCCATTGCCTTGTTCATTACTATTTTGTAGATGTCTCATGCATTTATTGCCACAATGTCCAAGATAATGTAGAAGACATGCATTGGCAATCTACTAAATGCAGCTTTTGTAGTACATTTATGGGTCATTTGATCCACCACATCACCCCAATACTTTGTTGCATTGTAGAATGTTACAGTTTCAGGTCTCGCCTTTCCTTCATTGCTTATTGCTATTACACCATGTAGTGTACTCAGAATAATGACATTTTTATTCTTCTTTCGTTTGTATAGTGACATGGCGCACAGCCTGGGTTGCAGTCTTGTGCAGGATGTTGGTGGAGTGTATTGTAGCTTTTAGTTTTTGTACCCTAATGCGAATTTCAGAGCAGACCTCATTTCACTAAATAATGAAGTTTTCTTTTCTCTGAGCTTCTCAGATCATGTTTCTTCCTTGATTAAGAAATGGCTCCACTAGATGTAGAACAATGTACTGAGTACTTGCTTCTCCCTATTTGTGTCCTCTTTTCTGGGGTATAGGAAAGAATCAAATTTATACTTTGTCGTTACATCAGCAGCAACCTAGAATTTGAGACCACATTTGTTCAGTTTGAGTGATCCTACATCTTGTTCTGCTTGGTGACAGTTGCTCATCAATGGTTATATTTTCTCCAGGGTGATAAGAATGAATACTGTTTTCCAGGAACTTAACCAAATTTCAGGTACAAGAACAAATTTATTGGCTGGCAGGCTTTTGGCTGGGGTCAATTTCTTATCTAAATGGGAAAATAGAAGCAGCTCCTGATCTCTACCCCTTGGCATAATGTCCTTGAAAAAGTAGTCCCTCAAAAACGAGACCACAGATCTTATGATGACACCTATATAATAGTTATCAATTTTTTACAGTTCTCGACTCTAGGCACAGATAATAGTTATCTTTTTTTTTACAGTTCCTCGAGTCACAAGATACAGTTATTGTTTTTAGCACTTTTGGCACATCTGATTCTGTGTATTTCCTCAAGAGAATTGGCAGACACTAGACAGAAAGCACTGATGACAGTCGTCTACTCGTTGACAAGTTTAAGCAGCAGAATCTCATCTCCCCTTTAGAATGTCGACAACCAATCTACGTCTAGAAGATGAAAAATGGGCAATATCCCACTCAGTTCCATTCCTAGCGATCATCTTTGTGCAGGCATTCAATGACTGAGTCTGCTGTGATGGATGAGGTGAGGATCAACACAGATCAGCATCTGAATCCTCCTCTAGTAATTTCATCTCATTCGCAAGGTCTCCTCTTCATCACACTTGCCTCTAGTACAAATTCCTCTACTTCATCAGTGGTGTCTATTTCAATTCTATGTCAGACTTCTCAGATGAAACATTTCTTCTTCAGAAAGTTGACACTGGTGAGATATGTTAGCAAACGACTTTCACAGACAAATAATTTTACCTGAATGACATAATATTAACTGTGGCAGACTGGAATGTGTATATGCCAAGAGGCAACAAAGAGCAAAAAAAAACTCTGCACAATTGCTAATTGTTGACTCTTCACTATTGAATTATTTACAGTTGTTGTCAAATTGACATCTTCCACTGTTTTAGGTGTGTATCGAATAAGATGTCCAAGAAATATAAATGTTTTATAAATTCTGTACAGCATTATAATAAGATAAAGATTAGGAAAATTCATAGATTTCATAAATGAAATAAAAAGGCTGGATAGGACATTAAAGAAAGAAGTATGGCAGGTGTCATTTTGACCTCTTCCACTGTTCCAGTGTTACATAAATTATCATTGGAACAATTATAAACAAAGAGTTATCACCAATATTTAAAGCAAACTGGTAAAACAGAAGCAATCCGCTGATGTCAACAGCATAAACTTATTTGGTAAATGTAAATGACATGTGACTAGGGCCTCCCGTCAGGTAGACCGTTCACCAGGTGTTAGCCTTTTGATTTGATGCCACTTCGGCGACTTACCTGCCACTATCCCATAAATATATGGGTAGATGCACTGGTAGAAAGCCCAATAATCTATGATAGCACATTCACAACAAGTACGGTAACTGTACACATTGATGGGAAGTCATGGCAAAGGAAATATTTGCTGATGACACTGTGTGCGGCTCAGTGTGGATGCTGCTAGGTAGTGATATTGTCACACTGTAAACAGAATCTAGTCCAAATACAAAAGCAGTGTCTTTAATAAAGTACATCACTGAACCCTGAAATAACACTTATTATGAACATTGATGTACAGCCTCAACAAAAGTGGAGGGAGCGTGTTGCTATTCATACAAACATTACAAACATCAGAAATTTTGAAAACCTTCAAGCAGTGATAAATATTAAATGACAAATAATTGCAAGTGGTCATGTTAGAACTGGCGTCCAACAACATGCCATACAACGTTAATTTCTTCATCACACTGTGTGCAGCACAGCTCACAGCGCTGCTTCTTTTCCAGGAGAAATAGGGATCCCTTGTTTCAGAAGGTCTCACTGGAACCAACAGCACCCTGGATCTAGATTTTGTCAATGTTCATCACGCGGCAGCACTGGAGGATTGTCATTTTCTGGTCATGTTGTCACATCCTCTTCACTATAACGAACATCAAAGGTGGTCCCTCCCATCAAAACTTAGCAACCATCAAATGGATCTTCACTTCCCTTGAACAAGAAGCCCTCTACATCTACATTTATACTCCGCAAGCCACTCGACGGTGTGTGGCGGAGGGCACTTTATGTGCCACTGTCACTACCTCCCTTTCCTGTTCCAGTCGCGTATAGTTCGCGGAAGAACGACTGTCTGAAAGCCTCCGTGTGTGCTCTAATCTCTCTAATTTTACATTCGTGATATCCTCAGGAGGTATAAGTATGGGGAAGCAATATATTCGATACCTCATCCAGAAACGCACCTTCTCGAAACCTGGCAAGCAAGCTACACCGCGATGCAGAGCGCCTCTCTTGCAGAGTCTGCCACTTGAGTTTGTTAAACTCGCTATCACAGTTACCAAATAATCCTGTGACGAAACGCGCTGCTCTTCTTTGGATCTTCTCTATCTCCTCCGTCAACCCGATCTGGTACGGATCCCATACTGATGAGCAATACTCAAGTATAGGTCTTTGACAATTTGTGCCTCAGGACAGTAATAAGGCTTCATACTGAGGTCTTGGATGACATCTCTGTACTTTTGTCTTCTTGATGAATGGTAATAATCCTCTACTTCATATGTGAGGTCCCACAGGCCCGGAAAGATAGAATACAGTCCAAAGAACCACTTTAGTACCCTTTTCGATAGTCCCACTTTCCACCATCATAAAAATCCATATCAACTCTCCTGGGCTGTCTCTCACTGATTGGTGCCTAACATTATACAACTCTCTGTCTTCCAACTAGACATCCAGCACCCATTTGCAAGCCAAATGTCTTGCCTCTTCAGTCCTAGTGATAATATGTTTCACGCAGTCATCCTGAGGATTGTCATGTTGAAATAGGAAAAGTGTATCTATTGTTGGTTTGGTATAATGACTATGGAGCAGAAAGAAAGGTGAGAGTTCTGTAATGCCTTGCTTTACTGTGTTGTATGCGAATGTCATTATGGGCAGTACTGTCTGCCAGTCTCTTCGTTCGACATCAATGTACATCTAGAGCATATCATCTCACTTCTGATACTAGTCTCGATTGGAAAACTTTTCAACAAGCACAGATGGTCATGTTGGATGTTCTGTGCTTCAAAATAACGTCATCTACAACAAATCGTACAACTTTCAGAGGTTCTGCAATCTGTAGAGCTTTGGTGACAGCTTAGCAGGTAAGGAAGTCAGTGCATATTGTAATCCATCAGTTCCCAAGTGTCAACTTCAGGAACCTCCACAAGATGCAGATTCCAATTCAATGGAATGGTGCTGTTGCTGGTGGAATTGTTACCATATGTCCCGGAGCTAACTGTGGCACATATTACCGTTGCTGGTATTGCTAACTGTGGCTCACATAGCCTCTAATGGAACAAAAGGGACCTGGCCACTGATACCTGTGTCTGATTCTATCTAGAGTCTTCTGAACTCATATCGCCAGATGTTGGCCCACTGTGTAAAAACTTCAGGATAGCTGTCCAAGGGTAAGCTGGTATGACAAGCTCCCATTTCTATCTCACTGGATCATAGTTCCTCATACAAAATGTTTGTTTATTAACTGGAATTCTTTGACCAGTAATGTAACAATGACAGATTCCATCCATGCTGCTGTGTTCTTCCACTGTATTCCTTGAAAGGCAGTGGGCACTCTTGTGTTTGCTTCCATTTTTAATTACCAATAATATTTCTGAAGCCTCGGCGACCATCTCGCCAGTCGACCCAATGGATCCTTTAGGCTACTCGTCCAGCACAATGGTAAATATTTTGTCAAATAAA
Source organism: Schistocerca gregaria (assembly GCF_023897955.1). Lineage (NCBI taxonomy): Eukaryota > Metazoa > Arthropoda > Insecta > Orthoptera > Acrididae > Schistocerca > Schistocerca gregaria. The sequence goes on from NC_064920.1 coordinate 644,246,303, forward strand.
TACAGTAGGAACTTGTTAAGGGCCCAAATAATTGCAAGGCACTCTTTCTTGGTTGCAAAATAGTTCATCTCGGACTTGGAGAGTACTCTGAATGCATGAGTTGTCACATTTTCAGTGCCCTCCTGCACTTGTATTTTAACTGCATCCATCCATAACTACTAGCATCAGTGTGAAATTCTGTCTCGATATTATTGCCATGCAGTGCTGGGCTGGAGAAGGTGTTGTGCCTCTTTCTCTCGCTAGAGGAAAATTTGACATCTCCCTGCAGAAGCCATCACAAGTTATGAAGGCAGTCTCTTTGCCAGTCAAGTGTGTCATCCTCGATTTGCCAGTAGCCTGCCTGCACATCCATAATTGAATACTCTGCTCCTATCAAGCAGTCTAAGACAGGCCTGGCCAAACAGCGCTCAGCAAGAGCAAGTACTCCAGCTGTACTCATGCCTCATATTCCAATCACAATGGCAGATGGGGCAGAAGGGTGAGGAAGAAGAGGAAAATGGAGGTTGGAGCTGGATGGCACTAGAGCAAATCAGTCATCTTTTCAAATGTCAAACAGTTTACTGATACTACTACTTGATTTAAAATATATTTATGTTCTGCATTAGGAATAATATGACATCCACACACCTGTCCAAAAAAGATAAAGTGGAGATGTTGCATCGTACAGTGCCAAACAGGAATTGCGGTACCATTTGAGGGCCATGTAAAGTACTTAATATGCCATCGCACTATGAGCTGCAAAAAAAAATATTCACTGGAACAACATTACAACACCAGCTACCAAGGACGATATGCTTTTGTCTTTTCAGAGATGACAGTGAGTGCTGGCTGAACTGTAGGCAACCAATAAGGAAAAAACTGAGTTAAGGATATGTAGAGTGGTGGCAAAATCTTTTAAGGTCAACATCACAAATTATTTGAATACATTAAAAGTCTTAATGCAAGGAGAGAATCATTTGGTAACAAATATGGTGGACTAGATTCATGCTAGCAAACAAAAATTAAATTCTATGGAAGAATCAGCTTCAAGTTCAAGACATGGAGAACATTTATCTGAATTTAAGGTTGTCATTTGTGGAGAACACAAGAATGACTACATTCCAGTAATTGAAATATTTCATCATGAGTTCTCAAAGAGATTCCAAGACTTTGTACGACTGAAGACAGATTTTGATCTGTCAGACCATTCTCGCATTTGGTTACCGATGTACCTCATAACTTCCACCTATATCTCATCCAGCTCAAACACCTGTTTGTCCAACCCAGGTATTTACAGGACTTTTATAAACTATCACCACACAAGCAATATCGCTGATGGCACAAGCAAGCTGCTAAATTTAGTTAAATGTTTGATTCAAGACATGTGCGAACATTTCCTTTATGTTATGAAATTGGCAAAGTTTGGCCAACATTTAGGTTTAACAGATTTTAAACTGTCTGACTGTGTCCTTGACAGTATCACAAACCATAGTTCCTGAAATATTACATATTCCAAAATCATGATGTGTATTAATTAATAAACATCACAATTTAATGTTCAAAGCCATTATGTAAAGCTTTACGTAGTTCTGTTCATTATATTAGTATTATGTATTGTACTCCTCCAATCAAGCATTATAAGCTATTGCTCTGGCAGAAAATTAAAAAGCTGAAAATAAACACATGATAAAATCCTGCATATAAAAGGATGCTGCAATATATGCCCATTACAAGTAGTCGCACTGTTTTACATACATGCCTCCTTAAGTTTCCAGTGTGTGTATAGGCTTTGGCATACAGCCATCTCAGTCACACACCTTCTCATATTCGTGCAGTGGTGGGGGAAGCTGGAGCACTGACCAGCCTCAGCTGTGTGTGCAAAATACAAGCGTGCTAAGGAAGCACAAAACTTGGTCGGGCCAGGTCTAGGGTGCCGTCATTGCACATCACTGGACAGACATATTTTTATATGATTCTGTTTAGTCGTTGAAGCAGCACACACACACACACACACACACACACACACACACACACACACACACACACACACACACACACACACACACGGTTGTGTGCGTGGTCTTGGTCACTCTCTCTCTCTCTTTCACCCACCTCCCCCTCCCTCCTGCCCTTTCCATGCACATGTATGATGCCACACACCATATCATTATGGTTATGAAATGAAGCCAATTATGCCGTTATTTATGTACTGAAACTTTTATTTAATTGAAAGACGAGAAAGCAGTTAAAACAGCCAAGTTTGTTAGCTGTACTGTAGTAATAATACCATGAGCTGTGTTGCCTGCAATCTGGCGTAGTGTTAAGCGTCACTGGTGGGTGTGCCACGGGCCACCAGTTCAAACCTGACCACTCACAATTATTTGTCATTTGGTATTTATCAGTTCTGGGATATTTCTTGTATTTATAATGTTCGTATGTTTTGGAATGTTTGATGTTGGTATAAATAGCTGCTCTCTCCTTCCAGGAATTCACTTCTGTTCTGGCTGTACATTGCTGTTTGTAAAAAATGTGCTTTCAGTGCTAAGTGCTGCACTTCACTGATGACCCACTTTCAGATTTGGACTTGATTCGGGTTATGATGCGACACTGATTGGTAGAAATGCTGGTTACTTCAAAACATCTTTATCACTACGGCTCCAGTTAGGTACTGTAAAAACTGTTGCCTACACAGACAGCAAGACAGCAACGGGCATACAAGCAGTACATTGTTCCTGTATGGTCCATATTTCCAGAAGACCAGTCAGTTCAAAAACAGCAGTACGTCAGCTGCACCTCATGCATCTTTCAGTGTTTTTTGAATATGCTGATCATGATCCGATGAAAGGATTTGACCGAGTCGCCAAATACAATGACATGATGTGTGTGACAATGGCACAGACCAGTAGTGGTCCGATAATGATGAAGATAAGCTCAATAGCTGGGATAAATTCCAGGGTGATCTGAAGATGATGGTTGGTGACATCAGCAGCAAGTCTGCTTAGTGAAAGAAGAATTGAAGAACAAGGCCTAACATTATTGGGAAAGGACACGGTCCTATATACACAATGTTTTGGCTCTGTCCTCCAAATGTAGAAAAATGTACATGAATGTAGATGAGTAGGAAAAACAATCCTGTAACATTTGAATACAGCATTAGCAGTGTGCTGCTTGATCCAGTCATGTCAGTTAAATATCTAGGCTTTATGTTGCAAAGCGATATAAATTGGAAAGAACACATAAGGAAGGCAAACGGTTGATTTTGGTTTATGGGGAGAATTTTAAGAAACTGTACCACAGGCGAGCTAATGGAGACCACATTACAGAACACTAGTGCAACCCATTCTTGGCTACTACTAAAATGTTTGGGATCCCCACCAGGTCAGGTTAAAGGAAGACATCAAAGCAATTCTGGGATGTGCTGCGATAATTGTTACCAATAGGTCTGATCAATGCGTCATGAACTCAAATGGATACAATGTACGTTCTGCCATGCATCATATGATGGCCTGTGCATTACGCATGTCCCCACAAGTGTGAAATTTCATTAAGATTAATAAAAGTACATTTAATTTTTGGCAAAACCTCATTTCTGTGTATGAAGTGTGTTACAAATACACATCACAGTTCAATTTTCCAGCAAAACTATATGAAAAAATGTTTTCCCATGTCATATTCCAACATGGGGCGGTGTGGGTAATGTGTTGCCACTTGTGTTTCGACTTGGGGCCTAGATTTTCAGAAACGCTCTTTGATTGTATACACGAACACAAATATCTGACCTCTCAGCAGATTATTCCAACTGGCAAGCTCTTTATCATTACAAGCAAATTCAAGAGACATGTGACAGTACATTGGTCCTCCTTCCTTTGAACAAAATAATTTGTCACTGGGCAATTAGTGATAACAAGCTGCACATTCCCACTGTTTCTCTGATAACCTTTTGCGGGACACATACATCCCAATTGTGGTGAAAAGGTTTAGCAGTTCATAAATTTTCCGAACCAATCGCCTCCTGTTATTAAATACTATAAGGAAAGCTATCAGGAATGATAACAGCACTCAGTTTGTTCAATTATTATTTCATTATTATCAACTTGGTGTAGTGTATTCAGAAAATTCTGATACAATTAATTCAGTACCTATTACCCCACTAATGATTCAACAACAGCAAAATTTTAATTGTAGGAAAGTGAGAACAGTTACAGATAACATATGGAGTTATTAGTGTTCAATACAAAAAAAAACAAAACAGCCTAATGCTAGTCAGAACATAAGTAAGTTCATTACCTTACATTTTCCTCAAAGACCATTGTTCGGAAGATGTCTTTGCAAATCCTACTGAAGCAGTCATTCACTACTACCATGTCAACAGTCTCACCATACGTTGTTCTCATTTTCTCAGCAACATCAGTCCGTACATCACTTACAGCAGTATCACGTGATATCTTGTCATGGGTATAATCTCTAAATATTTCTCTCAATCGCATTTCACTGCAACTTCTTACAGCTTCTACAATATCATCTGGGTGATCTCCTGGAGGGGTAAAATCTCGTTTTGCCTTTCCATAGTGCTTCTGCAATTGTAAAATTCCTTGAATTACAGCCTGGCATTCACGAACACCCATTTTTATGGCTTTCAGTAAATCTTGCTGCAAAATGTTATCTGCTGCTGCCTCCATCATCACTACAAGATTGTGCCTCGCAGCTGTCACTACTAGGTTTAATGTGCTCATGGACAGCTCACGGCGAGTAGGATTAACAATCAACTCGTTGTCCACCAACCCAATTCTAACGGCACCAACGGGCCCATTCCATGGTATGTCCGAAAGACAGAGTGCTGCTGAGGCACCATTAATGCTTGCTATGTCTGGGTCATTAACACCATCAACAGCCAGAAGATTGCACACAATCTGAGTTTCATACGAAAAACCTTCTGGAAAAAGAGGTCTCAGAGACCTATCAATGAGGCGACCAGTCAAAATTTCTCTCTCAGTTGGTCCCAATTCTCTCCGCATGAAATTTGTGGGGATTCGTCCAGCGGCTGCAGCCTTCTGTCTGTAATCGACGGTTAGAGGCACAAAATTCGTAGACGTTGCTTTCGATTTGCTTACTGCTGTTACCAAAACTGAAGTGTCGCCCAACTGAGATAGTGCACACCCGTCGGTTAATCTCGCATACTGTCCTGTTGACAGAACAATCTTGCGCCTGAAAACATATGGACAATAAATGAAAAATAATTTTCCGCATAAATAAAGTTTCAGTTGCGGTTTGTTACCGATATGTAGGCTTATTCTGCAAGTGCAATATAGTATTTTCGTTTTATTTTACCCATTTGAAAACTGAGCTTCAATCTCTGGAATACGTGAATTAGCTTTCTCGGAAAAGTATCTCACATTCTGTGATAATATGTACTTCTGTTCTGTAGTAACGAATTCATACAAATTCCGCACGCCTCTCACATATCCCCACCAACATGTAGCCATCACTGCCCTCCAGCCAGACAGCAAAATAGTAAACAATAAACACACATGTTAACTACGTCAAAGATAGCTCAAGGAGGTTAGAAGTATCTTTGGTTAGCAACGAAATAAACAATGCTGTTTTTCCGATCGCTCTCAAGAATATTGAGAAAGGCTGAATAATTATTAACAAATCGACTCTAAACTGCGTTGACTGCAGTGACAAACTTTTCGAAGAGCGGGTAGCGAAAAATGTTGCTTGCAGTTACGGCAGCCGCGCTGAGCAGTCGTTTGTGCTTCGTGCAGCGGCCGGCATCGGTTCCATCAAGTGTTTTGTATAATTGTTATCAACTTTTTTAATGTAATCTACTGGATATTTTATCTACAAGTAGTTAGTAACAAGTGTCAAAGCATCGTCGCAGGGAGATTTCTCAGCGGCTATTTTTAAAATGGAAACTAATGAAATCCCAATCGATACCGGCCAAGGGTCGGCTATCGCTTTGCATTCGAGTTACAAAAACGAGACTGTCATGATGCACTCACCTTCAACCGTGTTAATTACAAATAAGCATCTATTGAGTACCATCGAAATGTGCTGTCAAGATCAGTCTCCTCAGAATTATCAGAGGGAGATGGATCAGCATTCATCAAGTTCAACTGTCTTGTCGCAGTGTCGGACAAACAACGTCCAGCGACAAAAGGCCAGATACCGGTCACCATCACCCCAATAGGCAAGAGGTCCTGACGCAAATGTTCCGAAGAAGGCAAAGGCAAGTGAAAAGCACAGTAGTAATGTTGAAGGGGACGTAGATATGGTAGATATTGATAATGTTGCACACACTATGGAAGTTACAGGAGTAGACAGTAACTTGAGTGTAAATATAGGAGACAGGAATTTCAATGACCAGCCTGCTTCCCAAAAATCTTTTAGTCGTAAAAACTTGGATAATTCAGTGACCACAACGGTACCGCCTACAGGAAATAACACGTTTCCTAGTAACAAAAAATATGCTAGTAAAGATAATACATATCAATCAACAGACATTGGTCCCTACTTCGTCTTTGTAGAGGGAGAAAATGACAATGTAGGGAAGTTACAGCCGATGGCTCTTGGAAGAATCTTGTTCACAGAAAGTAATAACTTAAGACATGAAATAGTTAACATCTCAGCTATTGGTAGAAACAGGTATAAAATTGAAACCAAAACAGCTCAGTCTGCAAACTCGTTGTGGTTGCTTAGTTTTTCAGTTGAAGAATATGGAGGCTTATATTCCAAATTTCCTAACAAAGAAAAGGGTAGTCATCCATGATGTCGATATTGCATTATCTCACCAAGACATCCTTGCAGAAATAAAGTTGGAATTTTTAGTAACCGACGTCCGAAAATAGAAAATGAAGAGTTGTAACATTTAAATCTCAACAACTTCCCCAGTATGTATATTTGTGCGGTATGCGATACCCTGTTGAACCGTATGTCCAGTCAGTTTTACAATGTCATAATTACCTTAGATATTTCCATTTAATTTTGCAATGTCGCAGTAGTGACCGCTGTGCGAAATGCTCATGAGCCCACGAAACCTCAGTGCTCACATGCTGGAGAGCCCAGGTGTTTGCATTGCAACGGAAACCACCTCGCTACTGATCCCAGTTGCCCAATTTATCAGCAGCATATGGAAGCAAAAGCGCAGCGAAGGCTTTGGCGCTTCTTACACAATGGCAGTCTCATCACTGCGACCATCATTTGTGCAGACTACTGCTGATGTTTCTATAACACGAAAGCTCTCTCCTAGTGACTGGCCTAAAATATACGAGAAACCAAAAGGTTTGAACATGAGAAACAAAAGGTTACAACAGGGATCTAACCATGCAGTTATATCGCTTCCAGCTCCCAGGTCTTACAAAAATAAATCATTTACTCACAGTCCATACAAGCAGGGTTATTCTGATATGCCATACGACTTTCAGGGTCCACAGAACTCAACACAAAACAATCCATACCCTCCCACTCCTCTGGCAACACCTTATACTGGTCAAGAAACTACCATTTACATCTTTGTGCTATAATAATGCAGATCTTTCTTTCTCTTAAAAATGAAACAGACATGGAAATGACACAGGCTCTTATAGGTAGTGCTGTTGAAGACTTCCGCAAATCTGACAATGGCTTTTAAAATACTCCAGTGGATTGCAAGGTCAGCAATCTTGAACAGAGAAAGTCTTTATCGGTAGCTTAGCAACAGCCACATGCCAGTAGCTTGTATTTGCGAAACTTGGTTTCAGCCAACCCAACAAATACAATTCAAAAGATACCCTGTTCTTAGAAACGACTGAGACGATGGAAAAGGTGGAGGAGTAGCCATGCTGATTAGAGAGACGATTAAATATAAAAAATTGTACATCACTATTAGGACAACAGAATGCCAGGTAGTTGCTCCTGTAATTTACACTCCTAACGACGCATTCACCATCGTCACCATTTACAAACCACCTAAGTGTAAAATACAATATCTTTCACTAGATCAGATTGTAGCCCAACTTTAAAAGCCATTTATCCTTTGTGTAGACTTCAACGCTCGCCACTAACTTCGGGGCTACGTAATAGATGATGCGGGTGGCAGGGAGTTAATTACACTTTTTGAAAAGTTCACTTTGGTTATTCTAAATTATGGTTCTCCTACAATGATACATAACCCAAACAGAGGACCGTCGGCCATCGATTCGACATTGTGCTCTGTTGACTTCAACTGTGTAATGAAGTGGACAGTCAAATAAGACCCTCTTGGCTCATATCATTTCCCTCTGGAAATCACAATAGACTTAACTAGAAAATAGACAATAGAAATTGTCTACCCAACCAGCAGGTGGAAAATAAAGGATGCTGACTGGCCAAAGTATACTGCAACAGTCCAAGTGACGTTTCAATCTTTTAACAATTTGTTAGCCTGAAAGAGGCCTACCAACAGCTAATTTCAATTATTGAAGACGCTGCAACAATTTCCATTCAAAGAAAAAAGGAAGTAATCGTTTTGAAGCAACAGCCCCCAGACTGGTGGACACCAGAGTGCTCAAGAGCCATAGCACAGCGCAAACTTGTGTAGAGTAACTACTGTAAACAACAAAATGTAGAAAACTACATTGGATACTGGAAAATAGCAGCGAAATTTCGAAGGCGGTTAAAAGACTATAAAAAGAATAGCTGGCAAAATTTCTGTGAATCTTTAAATAACATTGTTAGCATCGCTGATGTTTGGAAGAAATTAAGATTTTCCAAAAACAAATATGCTACTATGAGTTAGCCATTAAGTGACACATGGCTTAAAGACTTTGTGAATTTAATCTCACCAGCTTCCGCAGGCGAGCAGCCATGTTGCCCCCTTTAGAAACGGGATTACAATCATCCGCTCGTGATACCGTTTTCGTATGAAGAGCTGATGAATGGCATTAAAAAGATCGTAACTTTCATTCCCAGTAAGGAAGATATACACCATCAGATGATAGAAAATCTCCCAGACATAGTACTCAGAAAACTATTACAGATATTTAGCCAAATATGGATGAATGACATGCTAATAGAAAATTGGACAAGTAGTGGTACCCATACTGAAACCATATAAGGATGAAGAGCAGACCAAATCATATAGACCTATTTCTCTTTCTTCCTGTATGGGTAAAGCTTTAGAACCCCTGGTAAAAAATCGCTTGGAATGGTGGTTGGAATCAAGTCAGACCCTGGCATCGAGTCAGTATGGGTTTAGAAAAGGCAAGGGAACAATATATAATTTAAATATCTTAACCTCAGAGATCTATGATGCAACAACAGAAAAGTGAATGTAACAGCTATATTCCTGAATATAGTTGAAGCATATGATAGTGTTCTTATGCCTGTGTTGCTACAGGAGTTGGAAACCATTGGAATCCCACCACAACTGATTTATGAAATCAGCACTTTCTTCACTGAAAGACACATACGGATTCAGTTCCAAAATAAATTAATTGGTCCACGTCGCCTTACAACAGGTCTTCCACAAGGAGCTACCCTCAGCCCCCTACTCTTTGCACTGTATACTAACGAGCTGGTGAGGCTTATGCCTTTCCAGTTAAAATCCAGAGTATGCATATATTTGTTTGAATGTGTCGACCAAAGGAATGGATTAGGCTGTGTGTAAACAACCAAAGGCGATGGGCACACTGGATCAAATATTACATAGCTGTGGGCTACAGATTTCGAAAGAAAAACCCGTACTTGTTCCCTTCACATACCAAATTATGCCAGGCTACTTAAATAGTGCAAGACTTTCTGGTCATAAAATCCCACTAAAATCCTAGGCGAGGTTTCTGGGTGTTCTCTTCGATTCCAGAATGAGTTGGATGCCTCATATTGAAACCGTCATCAGAATGTGTGAAAAAGCATTGAACCTTATCAGATCAGTGACAAGAGTATGGTGGGGGGCTCACTCCAACACTCTGGTCACCCTCTGCTGCATGTTGAAACGTTCCCGTATGAACTATGGATGCACGGTCTATCACACTGCTGCTAATAAGTACCTAACATTACTGGACAAACTGCAGTACAGAAGCTTACGCATCTGCTCGGAGCTATGCATTCTTCGCCCACCAACGCTCTTCTCTTGGAAGCATCAGAAATGCCTCTGCACATTCGCAGAACAATGATGTGTGATTGTTATACCTTACAGTGGATGGTAGATACTGAACATCAACTGATAAAAAAGTGCAAAACGTTCTCTCAAATCGGGAATAACAGAAATGTCATGAAACAGCAGTTTTATATCTACAAGCGGTATGAAGACTGGAAACACCTCCAGAAGAAAGTATATCGAAGTGAGGTTCTTCCAATGTCCCTACATGACTATCACAGCTCTTATTACGATATTCCTGTAACATATGTTAACTGTTCCAGAAAAGGAAAAGAATATGTGCAGTTTTCACCTATGTCGCACCTGGCAGAAAAGTGGACAGGATATCATAAACTATATAAAGATGGCTCAAAATGGGGACGGAAAATCATACCGGATGTGGTTTCTTCTGTCCAGAATATGCAGAAGAAAGGAAGTATCAACTACCAGGTGATGCTTCCATATTTCTTGCTGAAACCTTTGCTGTTATAAAGGCAATCAAATATACAAGATCTCTCAAAATCCCCAAGGCAGTAATAATCACTGACTCTCAAAGCGTTCTGAATTCCGTTAGTTACAGGAATTGGGACAAAAGGAACTAGTAAATGCACCCTCGACACACTGGATCAATACCACAAAGCTAAGTAGACTGGCTAAATTATAGAATTTGTATGAGTCAAATCACATTCCGGCATTCTATTTAATGACAAAGCAGATCAACTAGGGAGAGATGCGATTAACAAAATTATGGACAGTAAACTTCCATACACAGAATACCCCCTAAAAATAAAACAACAAGCGATTCTTTCATGGCAGGAAGAATGGAATGAAAGCCAACAAACAAGAGGTGAAAGTATGAATGTATACAGACATTCATACCAAGACAGACATGGTTTGCAAACTTCAAACATTCAAGGAAAATTATAACGTCCATTGTGAGAATGTGTCTCAATCAGGGATCTTTCGTTCTTTCCATGCTCCCTGACATAGAATCAGCGTATCGGAGACACCCTACTGTCAATGTGAAGAGTAAACTATTTGTGAAGTATATCACATCTTATTTCAGTGTTTCAGTGTAGACGCTATGAGAAACGAAGAGTCGACTTTTTAAAGGAGCTCTTAAGACTTGGCCACTGCCAGCCGCTTTGCACGATTCCAGTTCTCGGAGACACAAGCAGTAGTAGGCTACATATTATGCCACATCGCGGTTTTTAGCGAAAGAAGACATAAAAATCTAAAATGAATTGAACTTAACTACAGAACTTAATGAACAAATAAATTTTTAGCAGTCAACTGTGTTTTGCAATCCGATTAAAATAATTTGGATCTAAAAACATATGAATGTATGGCCTAAACAGTATGTATGACGAAAAAAAATTTACCTTTTTATATGCATCAGTACATTTATTAGTGATGGCTAAAAAGTTTGTATGCTAGAAGCCAATGAAAAAAGGTGTTAGAATCTATGGAGATGCCCTAACGCTATAAATGTGGAGCTAGCGACTTAAGGGGCCTTCATATGTTCAATAATATATTCAAATTGTCAGTATGGTGATGGTCTGAAGCCATGTATTAACGTATTGTTAATACTAGAAATACTAATGAACGACATTGAGAGGTCTCAAAATATTCTCAGTATTGTCAGTATATAATGAACGCGTGAGCTCAAGTATTGACCGTATGACAAAATCCTGTATTCAAATTTCATAAGAACTTCGGGAACAAGCCATGTGGCGTTAGTGTGCACTGTTTATTTTTTTAATTCACTGTTGTGTATATCATACATCGAATTCTATTTTTAAGGAGTCTTTTAACACAAAAGAATTTTAATAGGCCTATGGAAGTGTAATCATTCTATATGCTACTTTAGGATGGTTAACGGAGGATTCTGTAATTCATGGCTCATTTCATTTACCTGAAAATAAGCAACAGATTGTGGTGTTACACAGCAGTTTTGAAGACCATTCCAACTTCTAAAAGTATGTCAAATATCTGCATGACTAGTAAGAGGTCTACCCAAGGCATGTCCATTACAACAAATTACCACAACCGTTAAAAAAAGTTTTACATTAGTTTCCTGAACATATCCTTGCCAAATAGATATAACTGCTTCATAGGTTTCCATAGAATTTTACTTGTTGATATTACAGAAAACATAACTTCGCACATTACACTGACCAGTCTGTCGCCAGAGATCTCAAAGCCACTCCTAATCTCTTGTCTAATGTGATTGCCCATCTCATTAACGTATTTTCCTTCTCTGTTTTATCTCGTATCAGCACTAGCAACTTGTTGTACAATGCACAACTCATCAGAAAATAATTTATGAAATCTTCAGGTCCGTGATTCTAATTTCACTCAGTAAATTAACATGTGACCAGTTGCTCCTCTTTTCAACCAATCACAGATACATTTCCTCTTACTCGTTGTTTTCTTTTGCTTGCAGGTTATAGGTAATATAATTGCAGCACATGCTTTCTGTTTGGTGTTCTACATATTAACCTTGGAAAACTGCATTGTCAACTGACAATTTTTGTCAATGTTATTGATAGTGTGAGGACGCTTCAGTATGTAATGAAGTGTTGATCAACTGGTATTGTCAATAAATACTGAACGTATGCAGGGCCCTTCAAACCACATTTACACTGCGTTCACAGCATGTTCAGTCACGTTGCTTGTAATATTATTCGTAGTTAGTACTGGACTACCGATGTTGGCAATACAAAAACGAATTGCGCTATGTACCCCTACTGCTTGATTGTGTTCTACCTAGAGCCGTACATATGTGTAGTCTGACTGTATATTGAATTATGGAGTGGGCAAGGTACAAAGTTTTTGAAATTGTTCCACTATATGAGGCAGAGAACTACCTCTGCAACGTTAGGACCTCAAAAATCAAAAAACGTAAAATGTAAGCTTAGCAGCAGGGGTGATATTCAGGAAGCAAATGAAATGGGAGAAACAAAAGGTAAACAACGTTTTGCTGACTTTTGTTTATTTTTATTCAGTACTTTACAAGGTGGCAGGGATAAAATACAGGGAGCGAAAGGCTATTTATAATTTGTACAGAAACCAGATGGCAGTAATAAGAGTCGAGGGGCATGAAAGGGAAGCAGTGGTTGGGAAAGGAGTGAGACAGGGTTGTAGCCTCTCCCCGATGTTATTCAATCTGTATATTGAGCAAGCAGTAAAGGAAACAAAAGAAAAATTCGGAGTAGGTATTAAAATTCATGGAGAAGAAGTAAAAACTTTGAGGTTCGCCGATGACATTGTAATTCTGTCAGAGACAGCAAAGGACCTGGAAGAGCATTTGAACGGAATGGACAGTGTCTTGAAAGAAGGATATAAGATGAACATTAACAAAAGCAAAACGAGGATAATGGAATGTAGTCAAATTAAATCGGGTGATGCTGAGGGAATTAGATTAGGAAATGAGACACTTAAAGTAGTAAAGGAGTTTTGCTATTTAGGAAGTAAAATAACTGATGATGGTCGAAGTAGAGAGGATATAAAATGTAGACTGGTAATGGCAAGGAAAGCGTTTCTGAAGAAGAGAAATTTGTTAACATCGAATATAGATTTATGTATCAGGAAGTCGTTTCTGAAAGTATTTGTTTGGAGTGTAGCCATGTATGGAAGTGAAACATGGACGATAACTAGTTTGGACAAGAAGAGAATAGAAGGTTGCGAAATGTGGTGCTACAGAAGAATACTGAAGATAAGGTGGATAGATCACGTAACTAATGAGGAGGTATTGAATAGGATTGGGGAGAAGAGAAGTTTGTGGCACAACTTGACTCGAAGAAGGGATCGGTTGGTAGGACATGTTTTGAGGCATCAAGGGATCACAAATTTAGCATTGGAGGGCAGCGTGGAGGGTAAAAATCGTAGAGGGAGACCGAGAGATGAGTACACTAAGCAGATTCAGAAGGATGTAGGTTGCAGTAGGTACTGGGAGATGAAGCAGCTTGCACAGGATAGAGTAGCATGGAGAGCTGCATCAAACCAGTCTCAGGACTGAAGACAACAACAACAAACAACTTTACAACAATTTTTGCTGCACTTATTTTGCCATTGTACAATTCCATGTAGGCGTCCAATGTAATCTCCAAATTCGTTACAAATTTCTTTATATCAGTTTGAAGTTCTCTGTGGTATATTTGGGGGTGCAGTATATTTGGGAGCTGCAGTATATACTGCAGCAACAACAGAAAAGTAACGAGATCTGTCAGATTTTTTGCCAGCAACCCTGTGAAACAGCGGTGGACAGACAAAAATTCATGACCACTGTATGAGGCCAAGACGAGTATTCTCAGTGTCGCATTCCCACTATGCGTTAGGCTCGAGACTAACTATCGCATTCTTATTGTGGAAGAAGTTTCGAAAATGGTTAAAATGGCTCTGAGCACTATGGGACTTAACTTCTCAGGTCATCAGTTCCCGAGAACTTAGAACTACTTAAACCTAACTAACCTAAGGACATCACACACATCCATGCCCGAGGCAGGATTCGAACCCATGACTGTAGCGGTCGCGAGGTTCCGGACTGTAGCGCCTAGAACATCATCTATGTCTATCATTTTTTTATTGAAGATCACCCAGGAAAGAACACAACATAGGAAGTGATTACACAATAATAACCAATAGAACGTTACAGAAATCTTGGGTAGAACTCCCCAAAAACGTTCTGTGAAATCAAAAACGGAACAATTATAACGTAGCACATGTTTTAAAAGTCATGGAACGATCGCGCCCCGCGGCAGGGGTAAAGGCCAGTTCTCACTAGGGCACGGCAGCGCGTCGTGCGACAACGGCAGCGGCAAGCGTTTTCCGCTTTGACATAGCGGCTCACGGAATTGGCGTTCTCATCTCGAAGCGCCAGACACGAACGGTAGCCAATGACGGACAGCCACTGAGGTATATCGTACACGTACATGAAGGAAAGACGAAGTTGGGTGAAGACATACCAATTTTTCATTTTCTGTACGATGTACTCTTTCACATATTTCATTATTCATGTGTTCAAATTTCACAATAAACAGATTTCATGACTACCGTTCATGATTGTTCACTATCTCCTAACATGTTGAAACAATGTACGACAAAAGAGATTATTGAGATAGTTAATCAAGACAATAATTTAAAATGTGCTACTGTAGCAGGTACAGGAAAACACTAAGAACACAAAGGCTTGGGGGAACAGATGAAAGTGGAAGCCACCTGATAGAATTTCGCACAGAACAAAGTGTAATACCGCCTGCACCTTGCTTAAGAATCATGAAAGAATAATACATATTTGCAACAGAGTTTTCGAAACCAGGTTTTAAAGCATAAGACATTTCCCAGTGCAGACGCATACCTACAGTAATTTATTGGTTACAAACTGCAGTTTACAACTAAAGCGACAGTAAACGATAGCAAATTAAGGAAATGGAACTTGAATAATTCAAGACCCACAGTTTTTCAATAATCTTAAAGTTACCGTAATGCAACAACTGACTGAAACAGAGGAAGGAATCCGCTAGAATACGAATAGATATCTTTGAGGGAAGAAGTGGTGAATGCAGCAGAGTATTTGAATGGGAAGAAGCTACACTAGAAATCGTTAGATAAAACGTGATATATTAAATTTGACAAGAGGGAAAAATATGAAAATTCAGCAAATAAAGTAGGCCATGGGAAATAGAAATGTCTAAACATGACGTTGACAGAAAGTCCAAAATTGCAACGTGATTTTCACTTGGAAAACATAAGGGAATGAAAATGAAAAAGAACGAAGAAAACTTTGCTCAAAGTAGAAGCAACTGTCAAGAACTTATTTGGCAAGCTAGAACTAAGAAAATAAAAGAAGGTTAGAAAGTGGAAGGAATATGTAGAGAGGAGAGGACGAGGTGCTGTACAGACTAACGTAACCACAATGTTAGATTCCTGTGAGATGTCTGAAGACGCAAGGCAATACTGATCGTACCGTTTAGCTAAGTAGACACACTGAAGAACTGCAAAACTATGTTTATAGCATTTGCATGTTTAGAGAAAGGTTTTGACAATCTTAATTAAAACATTCTTTGAAGCTCTGGAGATGTCATCGATAAAACACAGGGCCACTAGATTATCTACAACTTGTACAGAAACCAAACTGCATTTCTAAGACTTCAATTACTTGAAGGGGGAGCAGTAATTGAGAAGGCAGAAGTAGAGAGGATATAAAATCAAGACTGTGAATAGCAAGAAAAGTGTTCTGAAAAAGAAAATTTGTTCACATCGAATATAAATTCTATGTTTGGGTACTATTTTACAAAGGTATTTGTGTGGAGTGCGGTATTTGTGTGGAGTGCAACCTTGTATGTAAGTGAAACGTGGGCGATGAACAGTTCTGTCAAGAAGACAATGGACGCTTTCAAAACGTGGTGATCAATAAGAGTGCTGAAGATTAGATACGAGGATCATGTAACTAAAGAAGAAGTTGTTGTTGTTGTGTTGTTGTGGTCTTCAGTCCTGAGACTGGTTTGATGCAGCTCTCCATGCTACTCTATCCTGTGCAAGCTTCTTCATCTCCCAGTACCTAGTGCAACCTACATCCTCCTCAATCTGCTTAGTGTATTCATCTCTTGGTCTCCCTCTACGATTTTTACCCTCCACACTGCCCTCCAATACTAAATTGGTGATCCCTTGATGCCTCAGAACATGTCCTACCAACCGATCCCTTCTTCTGGTCAAGTTGTGCCACAAACTTCTCTTCTCCCCAATCCTATTCAATACTTCCTCATTAGTTATGTGATCTACCCATCTAGTCTTCAGCATTCTTCTGTAGCACCACATTTCGAAAGCTTCTATTCTCTTCTTGTCCAAACTATTTATCGTCCATGTTTCACTTCCATACATGGCTACACTCCATACAAATACTTTCAGAAATGACTTCCTGGCACTTAAATCTATACTCGATGTTAACAAATTTCTCCTCTTCTGAAACGCTTTCCTTGCCATTGCCAGTCTACATTTTATATCCTCTCTACTTCGACCATCATCAGTTATTTTGCTCCCCAAATAGCAAAACTCCTTTACTACTTTAAGTGTCTCATTTCCTAACCTAATTTCCTCAGCAGCACCCGACTTAATTCGATTACATTCCATTATCCTCGTTTTGCTTTTGTTGATGTTCATCTTATATCCTCCTTTCAAGCCACTATCCATTCCATTCAACTGCTCTTCCAAGTCCTTTGCTGTCTCTGACAGAATTACAATGTCATCGGCGAACCTCAAAGTTTTTATTTCTTCTCCACGGATTTTAATGCCTACCCCGAATTTTTCTTTTGTTTCCTTTACTGCTTGCTCTATACAGAGATTGAATAACATCGGGGAGAGGCTACAGCCTTGTCTTACTCCCTTCCCAACAACTGCTTCCCTTTCATGTCCCTCGACTCTTATAACTGCCATCTAGAGGGGGAAGAGGAAATTATGGCACAACTTTGACTACAAGAGGGGTAAGTTGACAGGACATATTATGTGGTGTGAAAGAGTGAGGACAAAGGGGTTGGGTGATAGTATTCTAATAATAATCATCTGTTGAAATGCTATTCTACTATTTTATCTATTAATGTAAGCAGTGAATTTACTCTTCTATGGACTCCTCCACAAAACATTTAAACCAAAACTGAAATCAGCTGAACACCATATCTTTCAGCCACTGTCTGACGACTATTGCACTCACTTTCAACTTTCTATAACTATAACTGGCTAGCCACACACACATACAGATATAAGGAGAACAGAAATAAACAAACGTTAGTTTTCAGCATATAATTCTTTAGGTTGGCAACATGTACATATACAAACCAAACAGGAAGGGACATAAGGTGAACACACTCTAGTTACGACTTCAAATCAGTGTTTTCGGTAAAAAGTCTACAGCTAGTGACAGGAGAAAAAAAAGCGAACATGAAAATATGCTTATGTTCCATAATCTAACTATTAGTTCAACCTCCAGTATGTGACCATGTGAGGGCAAACGCAGATGTCCGCCAAAACTTCAGTTCACTGTAAATAAGCAGTTATTCACGTAAAAAAAAAGATATGAATTGTTTTATAATCTGCAAGTATCACATATCAAAATAAAACTGTATCATTCTACATTTCACCGAAGATGCCTTAAAGTAAAAGGCGAAACGCGTCTTGAATCATTAAAGTACACTGGATAAAGAAAAAAAAAGTTTGTCACTTACGAAAGGAAATAATCAATAATTGTAGATACTCAGCAAGTTACATCTTATGAGATACCAGCAAATTTGTTTCGGTTTAACTTCTCATTCCACATGCTAATAAATGCCGTTTAAAGACATTCATCTACCCCTTCTGAAAAACTGTACTTACTTTCATATCTTGGTAGATAAATAGATTTTGGATATTTATCATGCGACGAAATACATGACTTTTTACAAGTTATCGTTTTGCAAAAAAACACGTTTCGATCTCTTGAACCGTTTACGAAATTTGCGGTTGATGCAACCACTTGGTTTACGATGAACTGGACGAAGTATCGGTCGCGTCGCAAGTGACCCGCGCGTGGTCATCGCTCAGCCCGTCCGCCGACATATCATTCAATACCTCGAGAACGGTGATAGCTATCGTTCTGCTCTCAGCTTTAAAAACAATTTCGATATGTCGACTAAATTTCATACTCAATAATGTATTACCTAAAATGAACTGTATGCAAAGTCCACGCAATGCGTTTTTACCTCTGCACACTCATTAAAATTTCGTGTAAGGGTTTACGTAAATGCGATACAGCAAGTAACCACGACGAATAACGAAAAGGAATAGTTTCCTTGGAATCGGATGATAAGTATTTCATAGCTGCCGCCGCGTCCACGCCAGCCGTTCGGTGAAAGTTCGTGTGGCGCATGACGTCAGACACAGAACCCAGGGCCACACGAACTTTCGCTGAACCGCTGGCGCGGACGCGGCGGCAGCTATGAAGTACTTATCATCCAATTCCAAAATTTGATTATTGGGCATGTTACAGCCTGATATCTTCTCTCGATAAAGGACCGCATTCCTTTTCGTTATTCGTCGTGGTTACTTTCTGTGTCGCATTTATGTAAACCTTTACACGAAATTTTAATGAGTGTGCAGAGGTAAAAACGCATTGCGTGGACTTTGCGTACAGCTCATTTTAGGTAATACATTATTGCGTATGAAATTTAGTCAACATATCGAAATTGTTTTTAAAGCTAAGAGCAGAACGATAGCTATCACCGTTCTCGAGATACTGAATGATATGTCGGTGGACGGGCTGTGCAGTGACCGCGCGGGGGTCGCTCGCGATGCGACCGATACTTTGTCCTGCTCGTCGTAAACCATGTGGTTGTATCAACCGCAAATTTCGTAAACGGTTCAAGAAATCGAAACGTGTTTTTTGCAAACGATAACTTGTAAAGATTCATGTATTTCGTCGCCTGATAAATATACAAAATCTATTTATCTACCGAGAAATGAAAGTAACTACAGTTTTTCAGAATGGAGCGATGATTCTTTTTTAAACGGCATTTAATAGCATCTGAAATGAGAATTATAATGACATGGAACACGTTAATATTTACAATATTCTATATAGACCTACAGAAGTTAAACCGAAACAAATTTGCTGTTATGTCATAAGATGTTTTTTTTAAGTATGTACAGCTATTGATTATTTCCTTTTGTAAGTAACAAACGTTTTTTTCTTGTTGCAGTGTACTTTATTTCTTCAAGACACGTTTCGAATTTTGCTTTGAGCCATCTTCGGTGGAATCTAGAATGATCCAATTTTGTTTTGATATGTGATACTTGCAGATTATAAAAATGTTCACATCTTTTTTTTACGTAAAAATGTGATTACTTACAGTTAATTGAGTTTTTGGCGGACATCTGCGTTTCCGCTCACCTGGTCACATGCTGGAGTTTGATGGAAAACTTAGCTTATAGAACATAAGCACACAATCATGTTAGCTCTTCTTTTCTTCTGTCACTAGCTGTACACATTTTACCGAAAACTCTGATTTAAAGTCGTAATTAAGGTGTGTTCACCTCATGTCCATTGCTGTTTGGTTTGCTTATGAACCTGTTGCCAACCTAAAGAATTATATGCTGAAAACTAACGTTTGTTTATTTCTGTTCTCCTTATATCTGTATGTGTGTGTGGCTGGTCGATGACAGATATAGGAAGTTAAAGTGAATGCAGAAGTTGTCAGATAGTGTTTGAAAGGTTTGGTGTTCAGCTGACTTCAGTTTTGGTTTAAATGTTTTGTGGAGGAGTTCATATAAGAGTAAACTCACTGCTTACATTAATAGATAAAATAGTAGAATGACATTTCAACAGATGATTATTATCAGAATAGTAGCACCCAACCCCTTGTCCTCACTCTTACATGAACTCCTCCACAAGATGTTTAAATCAAAACTCGAATCAGCTGAACATGAAAACTTTCAACTATGCTCTGGCATATATTACATTCATATTCAGTTTCTTCAACTTAGCCTTACCAACTACATGCACACACAAACAGATAAAAAGAAAACAGAATGAACAGACTTAAGTTTTCAGCATATGCTTCGTTAGGTCGCCCATGGGTAGATAAACAAATGAGACATAAATTGAACACACAGTAGTTACGACTCTAAATGAGTTTTTGGTAAAATATTCGCAGCTAGTGACAGATGAATAATTGTGCTACACACTAATTAGCGCAAAGAACATAAAAATTGTGAAAGAAAAAAGTTTCTAGCGTGAAAATGTGCTTACGTCTTTTAAGTGATTTTATAGTGCGATCTACAGCCTGTGGCTAAATGAGAGGAAACGTAGATGCCAGTGAAAAAATCGATCAACTGTCAATAATCACCTATTCATGTAAAAAATAAGACCTTAACTATTTCATAATCTACAAATATCATAAATATTCCTCTAGAAGTGCATTAAAGTAAAAGGTGAAAAGCGTATAGAACAAATAAAATACGTTAATGGAAGAAAATGGCATTTGTTGTATATCCATTCATATTGTAGTGGATTCCTTACTCTGCTTCAGTCAGTCGTTGCCTTACGGTACCTTTAAAATTATCGAAAAACTGTGGGTCTTGACTTATTCAAGTTCCATCTCCTTAATTTGCTACTGTTTAAGGTCTCTTTAGTTGTAAAGTGCAGCTCGTAACCAATAAATTATTGTCGGTTTGCGTCTATACCGAGAGTTGTCTTAGAATTTAAAATCTGGTTTCGAAAATTCTGTTCCAAATATATATTATACTTTCATGATTCTTAAGCAAGGTGTTGGCGATGATTACATTATGCTCTGTGCAGGTACCTTCCCCTTTCATCCCTTTCCCCAAGCCTTTGTGTTTTTACTGTTTTGTCTTCCTGTACCTGCTATCGTATCACATTTTAAATTTTTGTCTCACTTAACTACCTGAATAATCTCTTTTATCGTACATTGTTTCAATGTGTTATGAGATAGTGAACCTATCATGAGAAAAAATGAAAATGAAATATGTAAAAGAGTACATTGTACAGAAAATGAAAAATTGGTATGTCTTCACGCAGCTTTATCTTTCCTTCTTGGAGGTGCACGATATAGTTAACCAAATGCACCGGGCGTTTCAGTGGGTCCCGCCCCGTATCTCAGCGGCTGTCCGTCATTGGCTACCGCTAGCGTCTGCCGCTTCCAGATGGAAACGCCAATTCCGTGAGCCGCCACGTCAAAGAAGAAAACGCTTGCAGCTGCCGTTGCCACACGCCGTGCTGCCGTGCACTAGTGAGAACCGACCTTTAAAGGCCACATGTTGCTGCAATGCTGCGCCAATGGCCACCTGGCTAGCATCGACCACGAGTGCAAGAGGCGCGTCTAAAGGGGGGGAAGCAAGAAGTGTTGCCTCAGCTATGCTTTTCTTGGCGGTTTCGAAAGGGCCTATCACTGTCTGTGGCCTCTGCACCGGCGCTTTGCCTTTTGGCCGGTTCCCAATAGGACGGCCGCGTGTCAAAACCGTGCGGCAGCGGCGTGGTTGCCATGGAAACACCGTCAGTGGCGTGGCGCGGCGGGCTCTACGTCGCGGTTTGACCATGTCGAACCGCTTCCGGACCCGCGTGCCACGCTCCAGGTCCGCGCCGCCAACCACAGAACGCGCTGAGAGTCCTTAGAAAATGTGGTCCATCAACAAAGAAGATAGCTTACAAAACATTCGTTTGACCTATACTTAAGTATTGATCATCAGTGTGGGATCCATGCCAGGTCCGGTTGACAGAGGAGATAGAGAAGATTCAAAGCAGAGCAGTGTGTTCCGTCACAGTGTTATTTGGTAAGCATGATAGCGTTACCGAGATGTTCAGCAAACTCAAGTGGCAGACTCTACAAGAGTGGTGCTTTGTATCACGGTGTTCGGATGAGGACTGAGTTGGCATCCCTTCGCTCATAGCTGCAGGCACCACTGACTTTGGTCGTGCAGCTTGAGGCACCACTGTGGGGCACCAATGGGCACCACTGTGGGGAGCCGGACTTGGGTATCACGGGGATATCAACCTCGTCTCGTCTGTCGCCAGATCGGTCTTCCGCTGTGGTTGCCCCAGTTGCTGCCCGCAGTGGGGCTGTGCCCTCACCTGTGGTTGAGTGGGAGGTCGTTCCAAGGCGTGGCAGGCAGCGAAAGACGTCCCCGAAGGCTGATCAGAAAGCCTACCCGGTGTGTCTGACAAACAGGTTTCAGGTACTGTCTCTGGCTGAGCCAGGTGCAGCTGCCTGCCCTGTTTCAGAGGATGATTCTCAGCCTTCCAGGTCCGGGTAATCGCAGAGGGTGGGCTTACTGGTAGTTGGGACCTCCAATGTTAGGTGCGTAATGGGGCCCCTTAGGGATATGGTGGCTAAGAAGGGGAAGAAATCCAGTGTGCATTCCAGGTGGAGTCATTCCTGATGTGGAAAAGGTCCTTCCAGATACCATGAAGAGCACAGGTTGCAGCCAGCTGCAGGTGGTGGCACATGTCGGCACAAATGATGAGTGTCGCTTTGAATCTGAGGAAATTCTCTCTGGATTCCAGCGGCTGTCTGATTTGGTGAAGGCTGCCGGTCTTGCTTACAAGATGAAAGCAGAGCTCACCATCTGCTGCATCATTGACAGAACCGACTGCGGACCATTGGTGCAGAGCCAGGTGGAGGGTCTGAATCAGAGACTTAGACGGTTTTGCGACCGTATTGGCTGCAAATTCCTTGACTTGCGCCATAGGGTGGCGGGGTTTCGGGTTCCGCTGAATAGGTCAGGAGTTCACTTCACTCAGCTGGCGGCTACATGTAGCGGAGGCTGTGTGGAGTGGACTAGGCGGTTTTTTAGGTTAGAAGGCCTGGGGGAAGCACGGGGTGGGCTGCAATCTCGAAGGGTGCATGGCAAATACAGGACGTGCTTGGGTCAAGGAACAGTCGGAATTGTAGTTGTAAATTGTTGTAGTTGTGCAGGGAAAGTCCCTGAGCTTCAAGCGCTAATAGAAAGCACAGAAGCGGAAATCGTTATAGGTACAGAAAGCTGGCTAAAGCCTGAAATAAGTCCTGCAGAAATTTTTACTAAGTCTCAGACGGTGTTCAGGAAAGATAGCTTAGGCAGAATTGGTGGTGGAGTGTTTGTGTCTGTCAGAAGTGGTTTATCTTGTAGTAAAGTCGACATAGATACTCCGTGCGAATTGGTGTGGGTGGAGATTATACTTAACAGCCGAACTAAGTTAATAATTGGCTCCTTCTACCGACCCCCAGACTCCGATGATATAGTTGCTGAACAGTTCAGAGAAAATTTGAGTCTCGTAACAAATAAATACCCCACTCATACGGTTATAGTTGGTGGGGACTTCAACCTTCCCTCAATATGTTGGCAAAAATACTTGTTCATAACCAATGGTAGGCAGAAAACATCTTCCGAGATTGTCCTAAATGCTTTCTCCAAAAATTATTTCGAGCAGTTAGTCCATGAACCCACGCGAATTGTAAATGGTTGCGAAAACATACTTGACCTCTTAGCCACATACAATCCGGAGCTGACAGAGAGCATCATGACTGATACAGATTAGTGATCACAAGGTCGTTGCAGCTAGGCTCAATACTGTTTCTTCCAAATCCACCAGGAACAAACGCAAAATAATTTTATTTAAAATGCGGATGAAGTGTCACTAGAAGCCTTCCTAAGAGACAATCTCCATTCCTTCCGAACTGACTATGCAAATGTAGACGAGATGTGGCTCAAATTCAAAGATATAGTAGCAGCAGCAATTGAGAAATTCATACCTCATAAATTGGTAAGAGATGGAACTGATCCCCCATGGTACACAAAACAGGTCCGAACGCTGTTCCAAAGGCAACGGAAAAAGCATGCAAAGTTCAGAAGAACACGAAATCCCAAAGATTGGCTAAAATTTACAGGCGCGTGAAATTTGGCATGAACTTCAATGCGAGATGCGTTTAATAGGTTCCACAACGAAACATTGTCTCGAAATTTGGTAGAAAATCCGAAGAAATTCTGGTTGTATGTAAAGTACACAAGCGGCAAGACGCAGTCAATACCTTCGCTGCGCAGTGCCGATCTTACTGTTACCGACGTCTGTGCCCCTAAAGCGGAGTTATTGAACGCAGTTTTCCGAAATTCCTTCACCAGGGAAGACGAATGGAATATTCCAGAATTTGAAACACGAACAGCTGCTGGCATGAGTTTCTTAGAAGTAGATACCTTAGGGGTTTCGAAGCAACTCAAATTGCTTGATAGGGGCAAGTCTTCAGGTCCATATTGTATACCGCTTCGGTTCCTTTCAGATTACGCTGATACAATAGTTCTCTACTTAGCAATCATATACATCTGCTTGCTCACCGATAGATCTGTACGTACAGATTGGAAAATTGTGCAGGTCGCACCAGTGTTTGAGAAGGATAGTAGGAGTAACCCATTTAACTACAGACCTATATCATTGACGTCAGTTTGCAGTAGGGGTTTGGAGCATATACTGTATACAAACATTATGAATCACCTCGAAGGGAACGATCTATTGACATGTAATCAGCATGGCTCAGAAAACATCGCTCTTGTGCAACGCAGCTAGCTCTTTATTCGCACGAAGTAATGGCCGCTATCGACAGGGGATCTCAAGTTGATTCCGTATTTCTAGATTTCCGGAAAGCTTTTGACACCGTTCCTCACAAGCGACTTCTAATCGAGCTGCTGACCTATGGGGTATCGTCTCAGTTGTGCGAGTGGAGTGATTTCCTGTCAGGAAGATCGCAGTTCGTAGTAATAGACGGCAAATCATCGAGTAAAACTGAAGTGATATCAGGTGTTCCCCAGGGATGCGTCCTGGGACCTCTGCTGTTCCTGATCTATATAAATGACCTGGGTGACAATCTGATCAGTTCTCTTAGATTGTTCGCAGATGATGCTGTAATTTACCGTCTAGTAAGGTCATCCAAAGACCAGTACCAGTTGCAAAGTGATTTAGAAAAGATTTCTGTGTGGTGTGGCAGGTGGCAGTTGACGTTAAATAACGAAAAGTGTGAGGTGATCCACATGAGTTCTAAAAGAAATCCGTTGGAGTTCGATTACTCGATAAATAGTACAATTCTCAAGGCAGTCAATTCAACTAAGTACCTGGATGTTAAAATTACGAACAACTACAGTTGGAAAGACCACATAGATAATACTGTGGGGAAGGCGAGCCAAAAGTTGCGTTTCATTGGCAGGACACTTAGAAGATGCAACAAATCTACTAAAGAGACAGCTTACGCTACACTCGTTCGTCCTCTGTTAGAATATTGCTGCGCGGTGTGGGATCCTTACCAGGTGGGATTGACGGAGGACATCAAAAGGGTGAAACAAAGGGCAGCTCGTTTTGTATTATCATATAATAGGGGAGAGAGTGTGGCAGATATGATACGCGAGTTGAGATGGAAGTCATTAAAGCAAAGACGTCTTTTGTCGCGGTGAGATCTATTTACGAAATTTCAGTCAGCAACTTTCTCTTCCAAACCCGTGCACTGTTCGGAAGTGGAACGGTAGAGAGATAGTATGATTGTGGTTCGATGAACCCTCTGCCAAGCACTTAAATGTGAATTGCAGAGTAATCATGTAGATGTAGATGTAGATGTAGATGTAGCTTGCTGTCCAGGTTTCTAGAGGGTGCGTCTCAGGATGAGGTATGGAATATACTGCTTCCCCCCACTTATACCTCCTGAGGAGATCACATATGTAAAATCAGAGAGATTCGAATGCGCAGGGAGGCTTTCTGACAGTCGTTCTTCCCACGAACCTTACGCGACTGGAACAGGAGAGGGAGGTAATGACAGTGGCATGTAAAGTGCCCTCCGCCACACACCGTTGGGTGGCTTGCGGAGTATAAATGTAGATGTAGATCATTCTACATAAATTGGAGTTCTTCCCCAATTTTAATTTTTCTCGATTACATCTCCATGTGTCAATGGTTTAGAATATGTTTCAGACAAAACTTGATTACTTTTCTATGGAGAATCCGAATCTGCAACAAAAAATGGGGTTTTCCATTTAAGATTTAAAAGTTGCCCCCCACCCCACCCAAGGGGGCTGGGGGTCACGTGTAGTATAATTTGATGTCCCCCTTTGAGCGTACGAACTTGTCTTCTATTTTTACCTGATGTAAAGTTTCTGAGACAATCTCATCAAATCTCCAGATGAACCACCCTGTATATGTTCCCATTAGAAAATAAATGTCGATGTTTTGAAATGTTGTTTCACTTCTGAGCTCTTTACCACACAAAACTGATCAAAAAAATGTTACAAATTTGCTTTTTTCGTTAATTAATGTTCTTAGTCCCTCAATTCCAGTACTACATTTCGACTTTCTGGATCATGGATGGCATCTGATGACCTCAGTTTCACTATTTTGTACTTTGCAAGCATACTGACTTGAAGTGACATGACAGACAATGTAGATAAACACTGCCCTAACAGCCATTATGAATTGGCCTTAAATGTGGCTAACTCGTTTCGTTCTTTGCACTCATTGGCTTCAAATTTTTACGTTTATAATATGTAAGTTCAAGCCGTTGCGTCAAAATGACCAATAAATTATACCATAGTATGTTCTGAGCGTTTTTACGAAGTTCACATTGTTCGAACTTTAAAGTCAAACGTTCTCATCACAGCTGACAGCACACCTAGCATTTTTTTCATTTATGCAGAACGTAAATTGTAATCATTGTATATTACAGTATATGATAACTATTTATTAAACAGAACAGTTTTCATCTGCTGTTGGTAGCTAGTGTCACAGCAGCGTTCTATGCATTGTACATTTTACTTCAATGCTTACGTTTGGAATAATCCAGTGAGCGGATGTTGTGATTAGGCAACAAACCATCCATTTGAAAGTTTCATCATATGAATTCCTTTTGTTGTGTTTTACTTGCTTTCTGCGCTAATTGCTATTTCAGAAGATTTTGCTTTCATTTTGGGAGCTGCTGCTCCAGAAAGTAGTAACGATTTCTGTGAATATAAAATTTGAGATGTAATGGTAATACTTCTAGCATTTTGTTTTGTTTTGTTTTCTAGTGTTGCCAAGACTTCCCCTAAATCTAGTCACACCACTGGATTATACTGCTGTTCACATCAAGAGGAAGAGTAAACATGCAGTACACAAAGAAAATCATGCTTCTTCAACAGACAAACTGTTTCCTAAAAGAGCAGAATAGTAATTCATATTATTTGATAAAGTCCTTGCAAAAGAAGTAGTGCACAGATGAATAGACTGCTCAAGAGACTGTCAGATGTAAACAAAGAGTTGTCGCCAAGACAATATGTTCTATATTTCCTTCGAAATATGGCTCAGCTTTCTGGTCTTTCACATTAAACTTAACTTTTGGACCAAGCATTAAGTAACATAACAGTGCCAGTTGGTATTTTCTGTGGACTGTCTAAGACATTTGACTGTGTGAATCACAGTGCTCTCCTAGACAAATTGAAGTTCTATGTGACTAATGGTTAACCAATCAGTGGATAATGTCATATCTAATCAAAATAATGCAGGAAGTTGTACTTAGTCATTCAGTCAATATTGTCCAAGGACGTAATTCTGATTGGGGATAACTCATGTATGGAATTCCCAAGGATCAATCTTAGGTGCACCATTGTTCCTTACAAGTTTAAACAACTTACTGTTTAATATACTTCAAGCAGAATTAGTTCTTTTCGTAGCTGACACCAGTAGTGTCATTAATCCAACCGTACAAACAGAAATCGAAGAAATGGTAAACAATGTTTTTAAAAGTATCATTGACTGGTTTTCTGCATGTAGTCTGGCCCTCAATTTTAAAAAGCTAACGTACAATCTTCTTGTATGCATCTGTTTAAGGAGTTGGGGATTTTGACTACTGCTTCACAATATACTTACTTACTCATGATGTTTGTTGTAAATAATACACTATAATTCAAAACCAACACTGTTGAAAAAAATGACAATACCAGATGAAGAATAACGTTCGTTACTCCACTTTAAGGTTGTCTTTTCCACAAAAAGGTGTTCACAATGCTGCAACAAAAAATTTTGATGACTTGCCATTAATGCGAAATTTCTGATATTTAGCAAACTAACACATGAGAACCAACTGGAAAGGTTTCTCCTTATCACGTCCACCCATTCCATAAACGAATTACTATTATTGTAATGTGTTAAAGGTAGTGGGTAGGAATTCACTAACTCAGATCTGTATAGTCATCCTTTCAAATTTTCAGCGTGTAGCCATCTTTACAAATAACTTATTTTTTGTGATGTGAATGTAAAATGAGTCGTTCCACATCTTTATAATTTATTCTGCAAAATGTTTCATGAGACCTGAAGCTAACTAAGTACAAGACAAATGATTATGTCAATGGCATTTAAGCGTGGATGAAGCTCCTGGTTTCTCAACCAGTGTATATGTATTTTCATAGAATTCTTCAGATCTAATTCTTAGCGAAGTTGCACGTGCAAACAAAACTCCATATCTGAACTTGAGTGGCGACATGAGGCAGCAATTGATATTTGATAATCACTTGGTATTACTGATAAAAGTCATTGTGATCTACTATGATTCATGTACTGAGGAGTCTGAAAATCTTATCCCAGAGAAATAAAGCCATATGCAAAACATGAATCTAATTGTCTCTGAAAGACAGTGGACTAGGTTTGTGATAAAGTATACTGGTTAACAAATTTCAAGAATGTGAAATAAATATTTAGTTTCACACAGCACTGGGTACTATATTGTTGTATATACATTAATTACTTAAGTTATAACTTATTTCTTGTTGAAATTCCTTTTTAACGACTTCACAACTGAATGTATGAGCAGTAGTAATTGTCATGATAAGTTAAAAATCATAACTGAAGTATATATACCTGGTTGTATAAAATCGTCAACGAAACTGGTAGAGTGTAGAATGACACAAACGTTCTAAGATGGGGGAAAACGTGTGAGAGAGACAAAGGCTATACCTGAGATTAAGTGTATCGCTTTCATTTTAATGAGGCTGCTTAAATGTACCTAAATTCAATCAACATTCCTATGGCGCTGTTTTCTTCTGACTAAAAAGCACCATTTCAGGGCTCAAATTACAAAAATCGTCCATTTTGTCAGAAAAATGATCGACAGTTTCTTGTACTGTGAACTAATAAATCTAATAGTTAGACTTAAAGTAAAACAATCAGCTGTTTTGCCATGAGGTAGTACATGCACAGCGGATGAAATTTTGCATCCAAAAATCAAGTTCTCAACTGTCTTATTCTCAGTATTACTCCATAAAAATATCTCTTACCTAAATACATATTCAGATGTGACTGTCTTCTATACAGTGACTTCAAGTAGTGAGGGCAAGTTTTACACAGGTTTTTAATTGTAAACCCAGGTTTTGATCGGCAGAATATGGCGCACTTCCATGCCCCCTGGCTTCAGCAAGTGCCTACTTCCAACATAGGTAATGCTATCATCCTTTGTCCTATCTCAGTGCACGCATTGAACTGAATTGAGATCTGACACATACCAATTACTGGAGCATGGAGAACAAAGCAATACAACACAAATGTACATGGCTCGTATGGCATGTACAGGTTGATTCACAAGGATATGCAAATATTTCAGTATGTTACTATACAAGTAAAACTAAAGAAAAAAGTTCATATAAACATAGTTCCTCCAATGTTTAGTTACGGAGTTATGGCAGATAAAAGATTTTGAAATTTAGCAACTTTGGTAATATGGAGCCATTGCAAAACTGTACGAGGTTAAAGTGAAGCACAATTTCCATTTATTATGTTGTTATTGAACTGGTGAATCTAATGAAACATGTCCCAGACGTGCGTCTGCAGTAGTTTTCCAGAATGTCAAGAGAAGCAAAGATTATTATACAAATAAATTTGTTTCCTTCCCATTAATAATGTAGAGACATTTATGTCATTGTTCATTGTTGGCAACTGTTAGTGATTTGTTTCAGTCGTTTCGTAACCTTGAAACGAGTTAGTATTCTGTATTTTTCAGTAAAAGAACATAATAACAACAGTGTATATAAGTGAAACCATATAGTAACTGTCAAAGTTTGTAGATTATTTATGAAATAGGGATGACTTTACAATTAACGACAGAGGAATAAGCCAATATTGTGTTTATTTATGGCAAATGTGATGGTAATGATATGGCTGCAATTAACGAACATCGTGTACGTTACCCAACTCTTTGGATTCGATTCCAAATGCACGAACCATTGGCAGAGTATTTCGAATTTTACGGGACACGGGTTCTCTATCTAGTGTTCATAATCAGTACAAGGGCTTGATATGTGTAGATGATGTTCCTATTCAGTTTAGCCTGTCTACCAGTACACAATGTATCTCTCAACAATTAGGCATTTCACAATCTAAGGTATGGCACACACTGAAGTACAATAATCTATACCCTTATGAGAAACAAAAAGTGCATCATTTACATCTGGGAGATTCTACCCTTCGTTTGGAGTTGTGCAACTGGTTAAATACTAATCGGCAGTTGCACAAATACATTTTATTTACTGATGAGGCACATTTTACTCGAGATAGTATAAACAATTTACAGAACAAGCACATATAGTCTGAAGGAAACCCAAGCACAACAGTGCAACGCAATTTCCAGCACCGATTTAACATAAATGTGTGGTGTGGTATAATCAACACAAACATTATTGGACCATTCATTTTCCCATTACTTCTAACTGGCAAGAAATACTCGCAATTCCCTCAAGAAGAAATGGTCAGCTTACTCGAAGATATTCCACTTGCTATGCGCTTGCAAATATATTTTCAACATGATGGACGCCTCCGCATTTCACCAACTCTGTTACTACACATTTAAATGAACATTTTCCCCATACATTGATTGGTCGTGGTGCTACACATTTGTGGCCACCCAGATCGCTCGATTTAACACCAATTGATTTTTGTGTATGGCGATGGGTGAAAGACATGGTTCATGAGGACAAAGTCAATACATGTGAGGCATTAGTTACTCGCATTATGAATTCAATAGACGAAACTAAGAACAACCCTGTGAAATTGAAATGTCCAACAATATCTGTTCATACACATGCAGCTAAATGCATTGAACTCGGTGGAGACACTTTTGAACATTTGTTGTGAATGGATTGTGAAATTGCATTACACTGTACAACTTCCTTGACAGTGAGCTTTTTGTTCGTTTAACATGAGTTCACTTGTGGTATAGTATTAATAAAAGCAGATTATCTGTCACATTCATACAGTTTCGGCTAACGTTATTTCCATCATTTTTCGAAAATTAAATTCTCTACAACTTCTACTGAAAATTTTGTAAGGTTGCCTGGAATTTAAAAAACAAAGTGGGCCAAGTAGTTAATAAATTGAAATTTTACGAAATTACATCTTTCCTTCTCTGGATGTTCTGGAAAACTGCTGCAGATACACGTCTGGAAATGTTTTATTAGATTCACCAGATCAATGTCGACAAAATAAATGGACATCATGGTTTACTTTAACCTCATACAGTTTTGTGATGGCTTCATGTTAGCCAAGTTGCTAAATGTCAGGCAAATTTGTTAGCCCTAACTCCATAACTAAACATTGGCAGACCAATGTTTATATGAACTTTTTTCTTTAGTTATACTTGTAGAATAATATATAAAAATATTTGCATATCTCCATAATTCACCCTGTATATTTAGGTTCACTGGTGGCAGAAACTAGCTTCTCTGAACTGTGACATTCCATTCTCTTTCTCAAATTTGACTTGTCCTATACCCAATGTGGTTCACATACTGTAAACAGACTGTCAAAAATGTCAGACAATAATATTGTACAACATATTAATGATTGGCTCCAGACAGTAAAGTGATACTGTGAAAATTTCATGTCAAATTTTGGAAGTGCAAATGTGGCAGATATGGACTTTGGCTGTTACATGGCTCTTGTGCTGCCTTTGTGGTCACAGAAAGGAAAAGAGATGGATGAAGGAGTGATCTAAGAAGAGTGGTAGGCTTATTGCTGCCTCACACCAGATGCCAACAGAGTGCACATAACATCAGGTGACATCACCATCAAATGGTGGAGGGCTCATACTAGATAGGATGTTAACATAGTATAAATTTGCAATGCCAAATGCTAAATGATGAAAGAGGGGTCACGTAACTAGGTCTTCCCATCAGGTAGACAGTTCGCCGGGTGCAAGTCTTTCGATTTGACGCCACTTCGGCGACATGTGCGTCGATGGGGATAAAATGATGATGATTAGGACAACTCAACACACAGTCCCTGAGTGGAGAAAATCACCGACCCAGCCGGGAATTGAACCTGGGCCCTTAGGATTGACATTCTCTCGCGCTGACCAATCACCTACTGGAGGCGGGCGAAAGTGAGGTTATGAGGTGCGATATGTGATACAAAAAGTAGGAGTACCCAGTAGTATTATAATTAGCAAACTCGCTACGATAAAGTTCATTAATGGCCAATAAATCTGTATAACAGATGTTCTTGATCAGTTAGTCACGGAAAATTGCAAGCAAATAAAATATTTTAAAACACTGACATTTATTTGCTAGTAAAAAATAGATATGTAGCAACACATCAAACAAAATTTATTACTATTACAAATTGCCTGTTTCTGTATCTATTATCACGCCTTTTTCTTGTGTAGAAAATAACTTTACAAAAAACTGTATTATTCTCTTTCTCCGGATTATTATCCATCTATTTACATTGGCAGCTGTTGCTAAGTTTTGCTGGTGGGGCCCAAATAAAAAGTCAATATACTTTACAACAAAATTGTTACAATTTTTCATAATCATTTTTGTGTCATATTGCTAAAGAAAGCCAGCTAGCAAAGCAGTGCATATGGTAATTATACAGTTATAAATACAGCCACAATGCATGAAATATTGTAGCTCATAATGGAGTATATACAACAGTAACTCAACAATTTTTGTATGTTTTTATTTGTGTAATGTGTGTAATATTATTCTAGGTTGAAAAGTGCCTAACCAAACTATTTCGAGCTTCTCGTCCTTACCTAACAAATCAATGGACGTTTTTAAGATATAATCTACTTTATTACTTTAAAATGGCTGTAAGAAAGTTAGAGATTGGACCAAATGGTCCCATAATATGGAAAGTGATGAGAGAGAAAATTTGTGCTAGAAGCAGGCCTAGCGAGATATATCCCCCGCCAATGGTGCTGGAACAAAAGGGGCACAAACACTAAGCAACTATTTAATAAATTAGAAACAAGATTTAAGAATTAACAGAAGACACATGTGAATTCTTCTGCCCTATGTGTTCCAATCTTGTACCTGGAGGAAGAAGCCTTTCCTTCAACATGAGACTGAAATCGTATGTTGTTGTTACAGTGTCATTTCGTCCAAGTAGCACAAATAGTAGTGAGTATTAACGAAAAGGCGTAATTTGAGTTATGTGTCAACAATGTACTTGGTTGATACAGCACTACCTACACAGCTAGCTCATGTTCAATGCTTGAATTTTAGCTGCTACTTCTCTACAGTATAGTAGGTTCTTAAATATTGGTTTTTAAGCAAATAATACGCTGCTTTTCCGAAGGCTTCACATTTTTGCCGATTTCTGCCACCTAAGGATCGAAATGAAACCGTTTAAGCTAGACTGGTTCAAAATATTTGTAAGGATAATAAGTGAAATGGAAACTGATATCATGTGTAACACACCATTTCATCTCAAGATGGTTAAGTGAGAGACCTGTATCTTATTTAAAAAAACATAGTCAGAACATTCTAGTGCTAAATAACAGAAATATCTCTACAGCAAGTCTAGTTAACTAAATGAAGGGGAAGATCAGAAAGCAACGTAAAATAATTTTATTACCAAAATGTTTAAAAGGTAACAAAACAAAAGATATCACAAATGAACATACATCTTTTACCTATTTTTCTTTATAATCACCAAAGGTTTCAAGACATTTCTCCCATTGTTGTACCTGTTTCAGTATGCCATGTTTGTAGAAATTTGTTTGGATGGACTACAGCCATCTTCCAGACATTTCTCCTGTTGTTGTACCTGTTTCAGTAGGCCATGTTTGTAGACGTTTGTTTGGATGCATTATAGCCATCTGCAGAATGCTGATCTCACTTCAGCATCTGTCGCATGAGTTGGTCAGCCAGGAATTTCTTCCTGAGAACAAAGAGATGGAAGTTCAGTGGTACAAGGTCATGACGTATGGTGGATGCTAGGGCACCTCCCATTCAAATTTGGCGATTTTCCACGAACAGGAGCAGCAACATGGGGGCGAGCATTGTCAGGGAGAAGTTTGACACCATCATTATTAATGTTGTGGCGTTTGTCACAAAGGGCATCACGCAACTTATCCAAAGTTTTAATGTAGGTTGCAACATTCACAGTACTCGCATGTTCCACAAAGGTCACCAATAACACACTATCCATATCCCAGAACTGTCACAAGCACTTTCCTAGCAGACTGAGTCACTTTGAATTTTGGCTGTACTGGACGAGCATGTTTCCGCTCCATAGAGGCCTGCTTGATTTCAGGATGTAGTGGCACACCCACGACTAGTCAGCAGTCAAAATTCCTATCAGAAACTCATGCCCTTCTGCTGATAACACATTAAGTGATACAAGCTTGTTATCATTTGCTGGCTCTTATAGTTGTCTGTCAGGCTCTTAGATACACAGCGAACGTTAACTTTACCAAGTTTCAACGTGTGATGAATAATATCGTATACAGCACCACAGGAAACGTTGCGAAAAGATTCGCAGTTGCACACGCCGGTCGTTGAAAATTGCTGCCTCAATGGCTCCGCCCTTCTGCATGGTTTCAGTTGTTACCAGCCGCCCAGAGCGCGACGAATTAATTAAGGTTCATACCGCCGTCTTGGAAGAATGCGCACCACCTAGAGACATTACTACAGTCCATACAGTCGTCCCTACACACGCTATGCATGTCTCTTTGAATATCACTCGGTTTATGCACTTTGGCAAACAAATATCTAATTACACTTCGCTGCTGTACACAAGTTGATGACAGTAACATTCCGTGCAGCGTTTGCTTTGCAGTTCAGGACCCTCTCGCTACAGTCGCACATGAAAGGAGAATACCCTCTGTAGCGCAAACTTCAGTCTATATGGTTGTGAAGTTTTAGCATTCCAGCCTTGATAACACGGGAGGGGGATTATTGTTTATTACTCCCAATCCTCTCTTGCAGCTGATTCAAATTACACTAGCAACAGATGATGAAGAGCACTGACACAGATTCCCCATTGGATACTTTTTTCTCGACTTATGAGTGATGAGATGCTTATTTAAACATCGAAATAGCTTTGAGGATATTTATGATAATTTTGACTTAGTTTCAGTAAGTGAAAGACGATAAAAAAGTACTTAAGGTCGAGTATAGACGAAGCACACTGCCATATTTAGCAATCTTGTCGACAGAATAGGACACAGCCGCTAAATTTGACTTCAAAGTTATGATCAATGAGTTTGATGCGCTCAAAGCAAGGAAATTGAAAGTGAAATTACAACAAGAACACAATTCTTGGAAAGGAATGTATCCTCAGCATTTATTTACAGCCTTTTTTGTTTTATTTCCCATTAATGATCCACACACTATTAATAATTTAACAGGAGTAAATAAAACTTATTCTTATTATACATCATGATAAAATAAATGCAAAGTAACTGCCACATACAATAAGTCTTAAATTTTTTTATTGTAGATTTATTAAGGAAGTATGCACAATTTGTAATTCATTTACTACAATGATAAATTTAATTTGTTGTGTGCCATAGTTTCGTCTATATAGCTCATTTAAGTAATATTTTTCAATGTTGCTTCATTTATATTAAACACTCCTTACAGGCTACAACGTTTCCTATATCTGAGTAGAAAAATTGCAGGAAGGTACTTTCTTCTGGGGAGGGGGGGTTACAGCTTTAGGATGCAGCATGAAGCATCATATTGGTATGGCTCTGGGTGCAGATCCAAGAGTCTAAACATTGTATGGACTTGTAACTTGTGTGCAGGTGCACAAGGAGGAGGAGAGACTGTGGAGTTCACTGGGGTGTGGTGAAAGGAGGGTATGGGTAAGGTCGGCCCTCCAGCAGGTCCATCTAAGGTGACCCTAAGCTATGCTTTGGTGAGGGACTAGGTGGAGACAGCCCTGACACTGACACCAACTTTGCAATGTAATAACTATTCGTCTGCAAATATGATGGACCTTTTGTTATTAATGAATGAAAAGAATGACATTGAAGCAAAGCAGAAACCAAACATTGTAGGCAAACTGTAATGTACAGTGAGATGAAAATTAGAGGAGGGGTCACCACCACTTAAGATGTGGAAAATTTAATTTGAAAACAAAATCTGCTTGTAGTTGGAAAAAAGATCTATAAATGAAAAATACATCTGATTTATTGCTACTGCTGAAAAATATTTTCATATGGAATAATCGTAAGTGTACCATGTACTTACATTCTGGCCATATGCTGAGAAAAATTGTAGGTAATGTTTCTCTCTTTTACTCCACTATGTCAAAATGGACTATCTAATTTATCTTTACTTGTAAATATAACTCCAACATTTTGAATTTCCATGGTCCAATGTTTCTCTCTGCCTTATCTGTCCATATTTCTATGATTACATTACACTTTGCATTTGTCTTGAATTGTCTTAGTGTGAAAGCTACATAGTTATCCAGTGGCCTCATTAACTCACAGCTATTAAACGTGTTGAATAAAAATGTGTTTGGGGGACTGGAAAGCCGAAAACAAAGTTTTTGTACTCTTTGTAATTGAAAACCTTTTATATGTAAAACATTATTAGTATTTTTGGACTTTTTACTGTGTATGTATCTTACACAGTTTATGTAAACCAGAGATAGAGAGGGAAATTTTTTTATGTAGATTACTTAAACTGTGGTCTGCTATTTTGTATTAATGCTGTTCTGAATTAATTGAAAATAAATGGATTCGAAATGACTGTCATGTTAGAGAAGTTATGCATATTTAGAAAAGAAATTTAAATATATATGTGAAAGTCAGACTGAGAAAACGTTACTAGAGTCATCTACTGTTAGCAAAACCAAAATATGTACTGTATAAGTTGGTGAAAAATGTTCAAGGAAAAGGAAAATGTTATAAATTTTGAAAGCAATGTCAGTTCAGTCATTACTATGGCGCCGTTTTGAGAGAGAAATATAGTGGCAAGTGTTTCTTTTTTCAGGCCAGTGCAAAGCCAATTCTCATATGAACTGAACGAAAGATCACTTACGATACATAATTTATTTCTCTTAGTTCAAAATGCATGTTGTACTATTATGAATGGAATGTAAGGATTATAATTCAGAGCTATTTTCCTATTTGAGGTATATTTATGGTATTATGGAGACATTTGTGGGACGTTCTCTGATGCTGATGAGGTTTATACTGAAAAGAAGTTTATGAGTTATTTTATAATGTTCATGAGATTTCTGTTGAGATAAAATGTTCTATGATGTTTGAAGTTTATCACACTGAAACAATCTTTATTCTGCAATATGTGTAATGATTCTGTGCTTATGATAATAATGATAGGGAAAAGAAATGTTAGGGGTTTATTAGTAGTCTGTTTCATAATGCACTGCACTTCTGTTGTATAAGGTATGCTGTATAAGATACTGAGAAATGTCTGTAGGGCAGTTATGTAAAAATATGATTTTAAATTTTGTTCTCTGATTGCATTTTTGACATTTCTTAAGTTCGAGGTGGGTCTGATTTGTGGTAATATCTAAATCACAGTTAATAACTATGGAGACTGTATATTATTGGCATGATAAAGAGTAAGTCTTGGTGTGAAATGAGTTCTGTGAAGGGCTAAATATTTTGTTGCTCGTTATCAGATATTAAATCCTCCCGAAAATCTTCCAAGCTGTCTCATACAGTGAAGGCATAGCACCACATATTTAAAAGTTACGGGATTGTATAGACTACTAGAAACTGGGGAAATTATTATTGTTTAAAAGTGTATAAAGAGCAAAGACATATCACATATGACTTAATTTTACTGAAGTCTGAGATTATTTTGAGCAGTTCAGGCAATTATCTAAAAACAACATCTATTGTGACCCTTGAAAATAATTATTGTGCACAATAGCTTTTGTGAAATATATTTTTATTGGTCTTATACTAGTTATTTATATTTGAGATTGTACAGCAAAATTTAAAATTTTCGTTGAATTTTTTTTAATTAATGAACATTTTTTTATGTTTTCTACTTTATCTAACAGTATGTATTATTCATGTTAGCTATATCTAAGTGTTTACCTCTATGATGATAGGGAACTATTATATTTCAGTGCTTATCAAGTAGTGAAATTCCTAGCTCTGTGACTATATTTTTCTCTTTACTTAGCAGTCCCCTCTATAAAATAGAAGAACGTTATTCAGAATTCTTTTACTATAGTTATTGCAAATATCAGTTCAAAATTACTTCTTTTCGATTTTGGGATGTGGTCCAAAAAAACATCGGTAGAATCTCATTACATATTATTAAATGTTTGCTGGAAATGTTTTTCAGGAAATATACCTTTCCTGTCTTTCTCTTTCAGCAGACTTTGTTTCTAATTTGCATGGGGGATCAAATAATTCTTACACTTCTTCAATTTAAGATAATAAATTTTTCTTATATTTATGTAAAATTACACTTTTGTGATTTGTCACTGCACAAAGTAGTAAAAAATGATGTCATACATTTCAAGACGCAAACCTTTTGTGAATATTTCATCATACATTTATTTAAACTTATTTTATGATATGATTATATAAATAATTTTACGATTTTGAGAGTTCTCTGAGACTATTTTGTCAGTGTGTCTGTGAACTAAAAAAAACTTTATGCATAGCAAGTCATTGTAAAATTTCCTTTGTAATAACCATACTTTTCTAGATATAAATGTGTTGTGGTAAGGCTTTTCTAAATGAAAGGCTTCCAGAACCATGGTTCTGGAAATCTTTTTAAACATCTACTTTTCATGTGTGAAACCTGATGTGACAAAATATTGTACACGTTTTGTGTCCAGCACTGTGTGAACCTAGTCTCCTTGGAACGTTCGTTGCCGGCCGTAGTGGCCGTGCAGTTCTAGGCACTGCAGTCTGGAGCTGAGCAACCACTACGGTCTCTGGTTCGAATCCTGCCACGGGCATGGATGTGTGTGATGTCCTTAGGTTAGTTAGGTTTAGTTAGTTCTGAGTTCTACGCGACTGATGACCTCAGAAGTTAAGTTGCATATTGCTCATATCCATTTGAACATTCGTATGTCAGCCAGAATGTTCGATTCTGTATACGTTTTTGTCACATTAGGGCTAATTTTCTTACATAAATTATGTTCTCATCTGTACATATTTCTGAACATATATGTTTGCCAAAAAAACTTTTCGTCTGCCAGCATATTTTTTTACTTACATATTATATTTCGTAGTATCGATCTCATACCATGAAAATTAGTAGTCACAATTAACACACAAGATATGAAATCAAATTAACCTTAGAAACAATATTTTAAGTCTTTAATTCTTGTGCAAGCATAATTTCTGTTCTTATTTATAACTTTTACAATTTTGTCATTGTCATCTAATTTTACTTTCGATGATTAATCAAATAACAGGATGGTTTTATTATTTGTATTCTAAGAATTTTAAAACCTTCATTATTTTCATTAAGCTTATAAATCTTCACTTAAATAATTATTTTCAGAAAACAATATTTAACTAAAATTGATAAACAATATCAATTACAAAATAATGTTAATACTGATTTGGACTATTTATTGCTCTCAAAGGTTCTGTAACTTGGAACTGAAATACATATAGAAATCAGAGTTGAGTTACAGTTGGGTTAGACAGCGTGAGAGTGTGATTAACATTTATAGAGTTTGGTACATGTTGCTCCAAGACTGACTACGTACTTTATATGGTGGAAGCATGTTGAAACTCTACTTTTGAAGAGATAGTGTTTATGTAATTATAAAAGGTGGTTCAAGAACGTGCAAATGAAAGAAGACAATAGCTAACAGCAGCATAATGTTACATGACTTGTCATTTAAGAGAACTCTGGAAAAAAACCTTTCCAGTAG
Source organism: Schistocerca gregaria (assembly GCF_023897955.1). Lineage (NCBI taxonomy): Eukaryota > Metazoa > Arthropoda > Insecta > Orthoptera > Acrididae > Schistocerca > Schistocerca gregaria. The sequence goes on from NC_064920.1 coordinate 644,287,009, forward strand.
GTTACACAGGATCAAAGGAAGCAGCCCTGAGAGGTAGACCAACTTTGCATGATAAGTACTATTGATCTGGAAATATAATGCAGTTTGCCTTACAAACTAGTTTAAACATTGTCTAAACTGCCAAGTAGTTTGTACATGTGAGAATAAATATTCTAATGCTTCATAATGTATGTACATTTAGGTAAGCGACTGCATTACTTTCGGTCTCTATCACTCATCCAAAATCATACCGTTCCCAAACGGTTTCATGTTATATTGAAAAAATACGAGAAACAGAATTATATTACAAAAGATCTTGTGGGTCCTGGCCACACTGGCGCGTAAGAACGAGCTCCCCCTGGCTATTTATGTTCCCATTTATACACAGTGTATGCATCAGCTGTATTCTGTTGCTAGTATTGTAAAACCTGAATGATTTTTTTGCTTCCAGATGACTGGCTTTCTTATAGAAGACCACTCAGTGGTAGTGGGCCACTTGCAGTTAACCAGGAAAAAAAAGCAAAATAATAAAATAAAGTGTAAGATGATGCAAAAGAAGGAAATCCATTACTACTACAGGAGTCAGTATGATAAATATACTGTAGATTGACCTCTGATGTTAGTAAATAGTGTCACGGTTCCCTCCCCCAAAGTGAATATCAACACCTTGGTCCAAACATTCTTTCCAAGAAACGGTAAGTACATCCTGTTCCTGATCTGCCCCATTTCATGTCATCAGCTGTCTATGTGAAGGTGGCCATTTCAAATACATCATAGAATATTTTGAGGTGACATGTGTTCTGTTCCATCAAGTGTGAATCGGATTTCATAATTTACTTATTTATTTACTTTTTTACATTTAGCCATCAAGCTGTGGAATTAGCAAACGTCATACATAGGTTGAATAATAAATAAATATAAATAATGGTGCATATATTCATCGTAATGTTCTTAATACAGTATATTAAGTGTTGCAACAGAAATCTTGTACCTGAGAACTCAAGGGGTGAAAACAAACTCTTATTTAGCTTCCTGTGGAACAACTTTGCTCCACAAGTTTTCAAAATATGTGGCAGTTAGGATTAATTCATGGAGGTATAATAATGGGAGTTGTCGTGATGTCACCAGCTTTAAACAGACGTCCACCATGTGAGTAGCCCTAAACATTAGCTTCTGGAGGAAGAGTTTTGAAAAAAATGCCAGCTTGCATCATTTACAGGTGTGCTAGCTGTTCTGATTATGGTCTAAAGCGTAAAGGAATAACATTTCAGTCCTAAGTGGACTTGTTCAAGCGATATTTTCTTTTACACACATGAATTTTAGTAGTGCTGGTTATTTTTAATTTGGTGGTTTTATTTCTGTAAATTCACTTTAGATTTTCTGCCAATACAACTCCAAGAGTGCTCTGGTTGAACGTTGTGAGAGGTAAATATTGGAAATCTTCCAGATATAGTTACATATGTTCTCAGCATGTTTGAGAAGAGAACTGCGACAGAACGTCAGTTTCGTCATTTTGTATTAAGAAAAAACTGAAATGATCATGGGGCATTGCAGGCCGGGAGGCCCTATCCGTGGAAGTATGGCTGATGAGAGTGTCTTATTTCAGTTCACGCCACAACAGGCGACTTGCGCGCCAATGATGAGAATTATATGATGATGGGGACAACCAGTCTATGAGCGGCGAAAATCTCCAGCTCAGCCGGGAATTAAAACCAGGCCTGCTGCATGGGAGGCAAGCCCATTACTGCTCTGCTAAGCGTGGTGTTACATGATTTTATTTGACCAAATATGCCTTTAAGACTCGTAAAAGGTCTGGAGATATCTTCCTGAGACGGCATGTTTCACGAAAGCACTATAATATTTCCTATTTAAAACAACTGTTGGATATTCAAGAGAGAAATTAAGAACAAGAAGCAATAGGGCATTTGACTGTTTTCTAGAAATTGTCTTAAATGATTACTTATGTCATTTTATGTTCCTAACATGCTTTTTTTCTCTTGAATTTCAGTATACTTTCATAGATACAGAAACGAAATTCAAGCAATTTGAATACCTGCTAAAATACTGCATTCGACTCATCTGATGTCTCTTACGTCACTGGCTAGCTCGCTGCTCCTACTGTTATTATTGCTAATAGACAGTGATATCATCTTTTGGAATTTACGTTTCTGAAAATGGATTACAAATGTTGTGTAGTACCATACTGGACAAATGCATCTACTGCAACCCCAAAATTCATCTTTGAATGATGTGACATTGATTTAGTATGTACATTACCAATTACCCAAGCTGGAAACAGGTATATTTTTACATTTCAGGTTTCCCTCACGAAGTTTGTAATAGCTGAACCAATCGACCAGCGAGACGCTGATACGGTCGCACATAAATTAGTGGAGAGCATAATTTTAAAGTTTGGAATCTGGACAGCTCTGTTGAGTGACATGAGAAGTGGGAGACACTATGAAGAAAGTTTGTAAATTATTAAGTATAGAAAAGATTCAGATGACAGCGTACCATCCTCAGTCCAGTGGAGCATTTGGGCATACACACTGCATTCTGAACGAGATACTAAGGCATTATACACTCCATGGAAATTGAAATAAGAACACTGTGAATTCATTGTCCCAGGAAGGGGAAACTTTATTGACACATTCCTGGGGTCAGATACATCACATGATCACACTGACAGAACCACAGGCACATAGACACAGGCAACAGAGCATGCACAATGTCGGCACTAGTACAGTGTATATCCACCTTTCGCAGCAATGCAGGCTGCTATTCTCCCATGGAGACGATCGTAGAGATGCTGGATGTAGTCCTGTGGAACGGCTTGCCATGCCATTTCCACCTGGCGCCTCAGTTGGACCAGCGTTCGTGCTGGACGTGCAGACCGCGTGAGACGACGCTTCATCCAGTCCCAAACATGCTCAATGGGGGACAGATCCGGAGATCTTGCTGGCCAGGGTAGTTGACTTACACCTTCTAGAGCACGTTGGGTGGCACGGGATACATGCGGACGTGCATTGTCCTGTTGGAACAGCAAGTTCCCTTGCCGGTCTAGGAATGGTAGAACGATGGGTTCGATGACGGTTTGGATGTACCGTGCACTATTCAGTGTCCCCTCGACGATCACCAGAGGTGTACGGCCAGTGTAGGAGATCGCTCCCCACACCATGATGCCGGGTGTTGGCCCTGTGTGCCTCGGTCGTATGCAGTCCTGATTGTGGCGCTCACCTGCACGGCGCCAAACATGCATACGACCATCATTGGCACCAAGGCAGAAGCGACTCTCATTGCTGAAGACGACACGTCTCCATTCGTCCCTCCATTCACGCCTGTCGCGACACCACTGGAGGAGGGCTGCACGAAGTTGGGGCGTGAGCGGAAGACGGCATAACGGTGTACGGGACCGTAGCCCAGCTTCATGGAGACGGGTGCGAATGGTCCTCGCCGATACCCCAGGAGCTACAGTGTCCCTAATTTGCTGGGAAGTGGCGGTGCGGTCCCCTACGGCACTGCGTAGGATCCTACGGTCTTGGCGTGCATCCGTGCGTCGCTGCGGTCCGGTCCCAGGTCGACGGGCACGTGCACCTTCCGCCGACCACTAGCGACAACATCGATGTACTGTGGAGACCTCACGCCCCACGTGTTGAGCAATTCGGCGGTACGTCCACCCGGCCTCCCGCATGCCCACTATACGCCCTCACTCAAAGTCCGTCAACTGCACATACGGTTCACGTCCACACTGTCGCGGCATGCTACCAGTGTTAAAGACTGCGATGGAGCTCCGTATGCCACGGCAAACTGGCTGACACTGACGGCGGCGGTGCACAAATGCTGCGCAGCTAGCACCATTCAACGGCCAACACCGCGGTTCCTGGTGTGTCCACTGTGCCGTGCGTGTGATCATTACTTGTACAGCCCTCTCGCAGTGTCCGGAGCAAGTATGGTGGGTCTGACACACCGGTGTCAATGTGTTCTTTTTTCCATTTCCAAGAGTGTATTAATAAAGATCAAACGACCTGGCATGAATGGATTGCATTCACATGTTTTGTATACAGCACTGCCCCTCACAGTACCATGTTATACAACCCGTTCGCGCTGTTTTTTGGCAGAAGGTGCACTTTTACCTGAATGGATGCAGAAGAAACCAGCAAACGTGATCTACAATTACGAGGATTATGTGATTAAGCTCCGACAGGAGATGCAAATGTTACACCAGGATGCCCATATGGCAACACAAGAACATCAGAAGAAAAATAAAAGTCATTATGACAAGATGCAAAACCTGAAGGAATTTAGAAAGAATGATCATATATTGCTGTATGACGAGAGTGTGGGTAGGGGATGATCAAATAAACCTGATAGCCAGTGGCGAGGACCACTTACTGTAGTTGATATGCAAGGACCTAATGTTATAATTAGGATCAAAGAAACGAAATGTATGAAAGTGTACGCCAATAGACTAAAGGAATTTTACTAGAGACCAATAGGGAACCTTCTTAGAGGGCCATAATGTAGAAGAAGAGAGGAGGCAGAAAATATAGGAGCAGGGGAGTGACAAGTGCGTTTCTCTTACAGATACCAGGGATGAAGGCACTGTGGGTGATAGCCATTATCGGGAGTATCTTGCAGATAGGCCTTACAGGATGAGAAGTACCACGGCAGGACGTAAGTCTTAGGGCAAAGGAGGGGCAGCCCCACTCCCCATTGTTGCAAAATTAATTCAAGATGGCGGATCCAAGATCGCCGCCATAGATATGGCAGTGTCACAATGATGTCATGGTGGGAAGTTCAAATTTTGGCAGGAAGATAGGTCAATTGGGCTACCTCCACTAGCCTAAGACCCTCTCCTCCCCTCCCCCAGAAAATGGCTGGAAGTCCAAATTTCATCACGACAGTGCAACACACCATGGCTACCTTGACTAACCTAAGAAAATGGCGGGAAAATAGGTTACTTGGGCTACCTCCAATAACCAAAGTCATCTGACCGCCACTTCTTTCCAGGAATTGGAGGGAAATGACTCAGCCTGCGCTGGATATGATGGACATATTTCTTTACTTTGCAGTCAGTCTTTATTTAAACAATTTGAGGCAGTACCTCCATCCAGATTGTCCACCATGAGGTCCGGAGTGTAAGTGATGTAGTACACAGTACCACCATCAGAGGATGCCATAGTCCCTTCCGTGAGGTAATCCATGATGGCGGTCTGAAGGGGGAAAATGGCGGGAAAAGGACTCAGGATGTGCTGACCTGCTGGAGTGAGGAAGGACTGTACTTCAATTATTTTGGAACACTTTATTTAGGGATGGATGTGATATAATATATTAATTAGACTGATACAAACACTCGCCCTGACATGCCTGGGATCACAATACACAGCTTACAGACCAGCAAACAACTCGTTAATAATGCAGTACATGGAAGTACAGACACGCAAACAAATCGTAAAAAAAAGGCTCCAATGCGCGCATGCACCACCCACCGCCCCCCTTTCGCTGGACCACGCAGAAAGTTATCACACATGCTCCCACCAGTTGGGATGCACTGGCAGCCCCACGAACTAACGACTGGTGTGCAGCTGTCGAGTCATACATAGGTGTCTGTTCAGGTCCCCTCAAGCAAGAGGCCACGGCACGCTTTCCATGCACGATGCACGAGGAATTCCTCTCGAAATACGTGTTAACCTAGACACTGTTGCTGGCGTGATGACGCATAGCTGAGGTGCGGGTCCAGCGCCATGAGAGGTGTTTGCTTTTCAGCTAAAAGCTTCGAAATGGTATACTGACATCACATGTCTATGTAAATAAGCCACAACTCACCCTCTAACTCATGTGCGCAGGTTCTGTGGATACTGATGTCACAGGTGGCGCTATAGAAATCTGTTCCAATGTTTCCCAGAATACCACAGGGTGCATTGTTCGTAGCGATCCTAATGGGACATTCAAGCTGCATCTCCCCATCCATGCGTGCCTAGCGTGGCTGACGCATTGCCACAAAATGTTCCTCCTGCTGTCAGTATAAGTCTCAGAAACGTTAAACGTTCTCACCGCTAGTGTCCCTCATCATGTCTGTGAACACTTGCGAAATCACAGTTAACCATAAAACCATTCTTGTCGTTTGGGAAGAGGGCACTGTCTAAACACAGACAAAATCGCCCCTTTTACTTCATTCGCACCAGATACTCGTACATATACCGAGAAGACAGACTACACCTTATATACTCCTCCAGCACTCGATATATTCCCGCAGCCGATGGTCACAAGTCATCCACTCCCGACATGTCACCAGAGCACCCTCAGTGTACTGAAGTCACTCTCAGAACTGTGCTACAAATTCGGGGTCATCTTCCTTCGTCACAAGCGCGTTATTGTTTCTGGTTCAGACCTGCTTGCTTGCTTGCTTTTCTACACTCATCTCCAGAATCTTGGGATTACAAGAACATATGTAATTTCGTATGGTTTCTCATAATATTGTACTATTTTCGCGGTACTTCTTGATATCAAGCACACAGCAATATCGCTTGCATAGCAGTATCAATCATGCAATATAATTCCGAAGATATAGACTGAAAATTATTTCTCTACAAACTGGAAACTTAAGCGAGGTGGAGCGTGCTGTAAACCACTAAGTAACTAGAAACTTATTCCATCTTTACATGAAAACTTGAAAAAGAAAATAGAGGAAACTGATATTTCCACTTGCGAATACCGATGTCTGTGATATAACAGATTCCAAATAATCCCCATAATTTACAAAGTCAACTAATGTTTTTTTCATGTCTAGAGAATCAGCAAACATGTCTTCAACCCATCTTTCACCTGCTAGATGCACACACCACAATTGATGTTCCCTGAACTAAACACAGGCGTGAAATGTGCAGAAGGAGTCAGCAGAACAATTTACATGAGAAGGAATAACGGTCCAGCCCAAACACACGTCCATATTGAATTTTATCAAATTTACACGCGATCACGAAAGCTATCCAACACGTAATAAGCATTAGTTCGCAATTAAACTGTTTAGAGGACAACACGGTTAAGTCAGCTACATTCCTACACTCCAACAGGCCTTTCCATTCGGATTGTTCCTGCCATCAACGGGAAACTTGAATCATTCCCGCCACAGCCCACAGGCGTTGCACGCCAAGCATGCCTAGAGGGAATCATCATCCTTGGAAAAAAAACTGGGCTCATATATATTTTTTCCCATACTTACAATTAAATGTTACGATTGCGGTCTCAGTTGAACGACATTCAACAGTGAGTGAAGTATCAGAAATACACCCTGCTGACGGAGGTGGCTCTGGAAATATAAATTTCTGTACCATTCTTATGACTTTGCTATCATAGTATTCCATGTCAAATACAAACCTTCCTCACGACTGAACATAGTCATTTCTTTTTCACATGTCGGAACACAAACACATACTTTATAAGCCTGATACTCAAGGTGAACCTATCATGTACGCCCCTACTACTAAGTATAGTACTTCGTCAATAACTGATTGCTGGTAATATGAAATAATACTGACCGAAAATCAAAGATAAATTGACGTGTCTCATAAATTTTTCTTGTGAGAGCTACCAATGTGTCTTAGAAACAGAGGTATAATCGTATTACAAACTGCTCCATGTTAAAGAAAACACAACCACATTACCATCACAAGCGGTCTTTGTTCTACAGGTGCACACAAGTATCCATGATAAAAGTTATACTGGCTTTATAAATCCACGTAAGGCATTACCTACGAATGATGTGGTTTTTCCAGACAAATACTGTGCCACTGAATATAGATGGTGATCGCTGGACTGTATATTATCAGACCAACAGTGCGTTACACGTCGCTGGCGGTGCAACCTCGTAATAAAATTACCGACTGTGCAACTATACACTTAAGTTTTAGGTTAGTATGTAAGTGTCCCTCCAATAAACGATGCAAAGTCCCGTCCTGGGTAAAATAGAGCACAGTAGTTAGGTGTTTGGTACCAAAGTATAAGAGCCGCACAGAAAATAAATAATTGTATGTATAATAATATGTATGAGTGTTATGATGTGAATACGTGAATGAAAAAGCAACAGTACGCCAGATTTATAAAAAGACTGAACTTAGGTCTTGTGCTGACAAATTTAAAGGCGTCGGACCAAGTGCACAATAAAGCTTTCCAGAGATGTATAGCGTCCACTGTTCACATCCAGTTATGGTTCAGAGATTATACTATGCCCACATCAGTGCTATATAAAATATCCGTTAGTAACGGAGAATACCTCTTACAAGGAAACAGATAAACGCTTAGCAAGGGAGTATGACGTGTGAAATTACACGTCATGCCACAACTAACTCTGTAAACAGCACATCTGTCAGGCAGATGTATACACAGGGATTGCACTGTCTCACAAACACCTATCACTAACTTAGAGTCATCTTAGTTATGAAACTGAAGTCTCGATTTATGCCCAAGATGTGACAGGGGAATGGAGTACATCACAGAAATCTTCGTTCATTTAGAGGAATGTGTCAAAAAAGGATGGTCACGTTTCAACACAAATGAAATGGACGTTCTCTGGTGATGGAGAGGTTTGCTGTTAACGATCAAAAGTAGACAGTGCTCTAAGTCACATACAGAACACGTGGTTGTATACGAGTCCAATGCAGGCTATGTCATGCGACTGATGCTCCATCTCAATCCATCACTCCATCCACTCTCTGTCATTTTTTAACGCAGATGCATGGTTCTCTGTTTTCCTGAAAAGCTTCGGATTCTGTAGTCAACTAGCGTGTATCACTGTTACCTCAATAGACATACAGTAGAATGCTGCCTCGACAGAAAAAAAGTGACTGCTTCCCTGGTTCCCTTCACTTCCATTTTGAAGTTTTCGCGGATTTCTCTTGTTATCGCATACCTGTTTCCATTGTTCTGTGCCAACCAGAAGAAACGTAAGTACTTCCTCAATTTCCCCACATTTCGGTATATATTCCCTCAATTTATATGGATTTCATTTTCGCAACTGAATGGCCAATTGTTGAAAACAAATAAGTCATAATTTTCAATTGTCGTTTTTCTCAGTGACTAGTACATTGAAGAGTATATCCCATCGTTTAGTGTTGAAATGAAACACATCATGCTTCTGGAAATGGTAGAAACGGTGATGCACTTTACACTGTTTGTTGTTGAAACCAAATAAGTAACTGACTTATTTCTTTTCAACAGATGCTGCTCGTTCCCATGCACAATCTGTTATCATCCAATACTACACATTGTTGATGAAATTATCCACTTACTTTGTTGTGGCACTGACAGTTACTGTTAATGTTCATTGAGCGACTGTTGGTTGTATTAGTATGTCTCCAAAAAGGAAGGATAATAGTGTAGACTATGATAGAAATAAGGTCAAGACAACCAAATGACTGTCTTACCGTAATTACAGACGAGATTATGTTCCAGGGAAAGCAGTTAGAGCATGTTGCACGTAAATATCAGTATTTCTTGGAACAACCGTAGGAAATTGTGTAGATGTAAATAATATCAATATTACCAGCAATACCAATCTTACGTTATTAATTTCCTTTCAACTGCAGAATGAAATGTTATGACTCCATTGACATAATTCAGTGTAATAATATTTTGGAAAGATTTCTTGGTCTTCTACCAAAAATGCCCAGGACTTATATCTACAGCGCCTTATTGAAACAAAGGAAGTAAATCAGAGGCGTCCTTGGAAATCTGATCCAGAATGTTGTGAAAACTGTAGGTAATCAACGTTACTTTACCATGTAATGCTTGGAAGTGAAAGGAAACTGGTCTGCAACAAAGCTTTCCTAAATATACGTGCAGTGACGAATTCCCGCATGTTTCGAATCTGTATATCGATGGATTAGTAAGACCTACTTTTCACTTAAGAAGAAGACATTAGCCCATCATTCCATGATTAATGCACAGCATTCCAAAGGCCTAACCAGCATACTAAGTACCTATTTCCAGAAAGAAGATGGAAGAAGTGGAGAAAGTCATTGAATATATGCCTGCTGCAAAGAGATCATTCTATGAAGAAGCGCTCTCGTGGCCAGTGATTGACTAAAATTATACCTAACTTACAGTTAATCATTACTGCTGTTAAAATAATTCAGTTTGTTATATTTTGTCAGACTATGCTAATGTATCATGAAATGTTCGTACAATTAAATACTAAAAAGCAAAAAATATGTTTGTAAATGATTGTAACCAATTTAGTCAAAACACTTTGAAATCATTAAATATCGAAATGATTTACTCTAAGTTAGTTATTTCTCTCTTAATAAATGCACAATGAAGTCACTTACAGTTCTGAAAAATTCCAGGAATATAACAGTAACACATATGGCAGTACCCAGTTTTTTGTTTCTCCTGAAAAGTCTAAAAAAAGGATTATTTGGTTTAAACAATTGACGATTGAATTCTATCGATTTAATGTCACTTCTACCCATGCGATCATGATATAATCTCTCGTTCCGTGTTCTGAAATTGCTTGTAAATATACACTCCTGGAAATGGAAAAAAGAAAACATTGACACCGGTGTGTCACACCCACCATACTTGCTCCGGACACTGCGAGAGGGCTGTACAAGCAATGATCACAAGCATGGCACAGCGGACACACCAGGAACCGCGGTGCTGGCCGTCGAATGGCGCTAGCTGCGCAGCATTTGTGCACCGCCGCCGTCAGTGTCAGCCAGTTTGCCGTGGCATACGGAGCTCCATCGCAGTCTTTAACACTGGTAGCATGCCGCGACAGTGTGGACGTGAACCGTATGTGCAGTTGACGGACTTTGAGCGAGGGCGTATAGTGGGCATGCGGGAGGCCGGGTGGACGTACCGCCGAATTGCTCAACACGTGGGGCGTGAGGTCTCCACAGTACATCGATGTTGTCGCCAGTGGTCGGCGGAAGGTGCACGTGCCCGTCGACCTGGGACCGGACCGCAGTGACGCACGGATGCACGCCAAGACCGTAGGATCCTACGCAGTGCCGTAGGGGACCGCACCGCCACTTCCCAGCAAATTAGGGTCACTGTTGCTCCTGGGGTATCGCCGAGGACCATTCGCAACCGTTTCCATGAAGCTGGGCTACGGTCCCGCACACCGTTAGGCCGTCTTCCGCTCACGCCCCAACATCGTGGAGCCCGCCTCCAGTGGTGTCGCGGCAGGCGTGAATGGAGGGACGAATGGAGACGTGTCGTCTTCAGCAATGAGAGTCGCTTCTGCCTTGGTGCCAATGATGGTCGTATGCATGTTTGGCGCCGTGCAGGTGAGCGCCACAATCAGGACTGCATACGACCGAGGCACACAGGGCCAACACCCGGCATCATGGTGTGGGGACCGATCTCCTACAATGGCCGTACACCTCTGGTGATCGTCGAGGGGACACTGAACAGTGCACGGTACATCCAAACCGTCATCGAACCCATCGTTTACCATTCCTAGACCGGCAAGGGAACTTGCTGTTCCAACAGGGCAATGCACGTCCGCATGTATCCCATGCCACCCAACGTGCTCTAGAAGGTGTAAGTCAACTACCCTGGCCAGCAAGATCTCCGGATCTGTCCCCCATTGAGCATGTTTGGGACTGGATGAAGCGTCGTCTCACGCGGTCTGCACGTCCAGCACGAATGCTGGTCCAACTGAGGCGTCAGGTGGAAATGGCATGGCAAGCCGTTCCACAGGACTACATCCAGCATCTCTACGATCGTCTCCATGGGAGAATAGCAGCCAGCATTGCTGTGAAAGGTGGATATACACTGTACTAGTGCCGACATTGTGCATGCTCTGTTGCCTGTGTCTTATGTGCCTGTGGTTCTGTCAGTGTGATCATGTGATGTAACTGACCCCGGGAATGTGTCAATAAAGTTTCCCCTTCCTGGGACAATGAATTCACGGTGTTCTTATTTCAATTTCCAGGAGTGTAGTACAGCTGCCAACACTTAGTGCAAATGCACTATTTTTCTGCTCAGTAGACATAGTATAGGACTGTACCCGATTGCATCCAGTCGCCTCCACACACATATTCCACATTTGCTCTGTTTTCTGTATGCCTGTGTATGTGCATGTGTTGCGGACTGCTTCCAGGAAACTGTCCTCCCACTGGTGGTCCCAACTTCGAACATACAGTAGAATGTGTCTCTAACGCAACACGTGGCTGGTCCCCTTGCGACTCCTATCACAGGTGTGAAATGTGGTGGATCCGCCTCTGAACATCAGTCTGGGTATACAGTGTGCGGCAGATCCACACTTGATTGCTAACTCGGATGTGATATATTGTAGACCTTCATCTCAATATCACTCCATACATTCTGAATGGCAGATCCACACACGCACTGTGGATCCAACTCATGCACTAACTCACGTCTAATGCGGGTCCTGGGAGATATTGACAACACGTGCACATACAGAAACAGAGCAAACACACTGTAAATGTGGAATATGTGGTTGGAGACGACTGGATACAATAGAGTACAGTGCTATACTATACTTCCCGATCAGAAAAATAGTGCATTTGCGCAAAGTGTTGGCAGCTGTAGTACATTTACAAGCAATTTTAGAACAAAGAACGAGATGTTATGTCATGATCGCATGGATACAAGTGACATAAAATCAAGAGAATTGCAAAAAATTGAAATGTGGGGAAATTGATGAAGTACTTCTGTGTCCTCTGATTGGTGCAGAACAGTTTGTACATGTGAACAAGCATGTGACAACAAGAGATATCCAAGAAAACGTCGACATGGATGCAAAGGGAACCAGAGAAGCAGTCACTTTTTTTTCGTCAAGGCAGCATTCTACTGTATGTCCATTGAGGTAACAGTGATACACATGAGTTGCCTACTGTATTTGACGCTTTTCAGGAAAACAGAGACCATCTGCCTCTAAACTTACATGCATCTGCGTTACATGGCAACAGACGGAGTGATCGGTTGAGATGGAGCTTTAGTGAGGTACGATTTAAGGGCAGATTGATGATGCATTCTTGAGAGGGAGATGTTGCTACAGGTCAATTGACCATTTCTTCTGCGGTTCTCTCAGGATGCATCAGTCACGTGACATAGCCTCCTTAGGACTCGTATACAACCATGTGTTCTGTATGTGACCTAAAACACTGTCTACTTATGATCGCTAACAGCAGACCTCTCGGTCATAAGAGGTCTTCCATCTGATGTGTGATGAAACGTGACCATCCTGTTTCGACACCTTCCCCAAACGAATGAAGATTTCTGCAATGTACTCCATTCCCCTGTCGCTTCTTTAGTATCAATCGAGACTTCAGTTTCATAACTAAGATGTTTCTAAGTTAGCGATAGGTGTTTGTGAGACAGTGCAATCCCCATGTATACATCTGCTTGACAGATGTGATGTTTATAGAGAGAGTGGTGGCATGACTTGTAATTTCACATGTCGAACACTGTTGCTTTGCGTTTATCTGTTTCCTTGTATGAGGTATTCTCCATCACTATCTATCATTTTATATAGCACTGATGTGGGCATAATATAATCTCTCAACCGTGATTGGATGTGAACAGTGGACGCTATTCATCTCTGGAAAGCTATATTGTGCATGTATCACACAGAGTCGATGTTTTAACGAAGAAATTTTTTTCATTTTACAGTTTGTTACCATAGTTTATCGTAGGGAAATCTGCGAGAAGGATATATGTCATTCGCTGGAAATATATTTCTTACATTTGAATATTAACAGTGCTGCATTTCACACCAGCGATAGATTGGAAACTGAAGCGATCTAACATTATAGCCTGATTTAAGTGCAGAACTGTGTAGCTTTAAGAGTGCATGTGTTTATGTTCTCTCTTACAAGTATCCTCCTGGTACTGATCCCAGACGCTAGAACAATACTTTAAAATTGATGGTGTAGTTGATTTATGTAAAATCCTTTGAACTCTATCCACCTGGAGCTCCTATCATCATGAATAAATATCATATGTTTCTTGTTCTTTTTAACCTTCTGCTATTACATCACAACACTTTCAAATCTATTACATACACCAATATGGGGCGCTAATCTCCTCGACATGTGCGCATGTGAAGAAATCCTGTGCACTTGGATGGGTAATGACTCAGCAAGCTCCATTCATTCACGAGATGTGGAATGTAGTGGTCTGCTTCTCGTCAGCTGCAAATTATCGGTAACAGAGCGGAAGGGTGTGTTGTTCAAAGATAGTGCGAGGGGGTCTTTCAGTCTCTAACTTTATCCTAAGACCTCGAGAATGACCTGACTCCCATCCGCATAGAGATAGATGGTAAATTATGAACTACATTCGAGGTGCTAGAAAAATGTAGAGCTCTGCCTGGTATACTTTGATGATGTATATGTTCGAGAACTGGAACCGCGCTGCTGCTACAGTCGCAGGTTCGAATCCTGCCTCAGGCATGGATGTGTGTGCTGTCCTTAGGTTAGTTAGGTTTAAGTAGTTCTAAGTCTAAGAGACTGATGACAGATGTTAAGTCCCACAGTGCTCAGAGCCATTTGAACACTTTTTGCAACGTAGAGAAGGGGTGGTTTAGCGACGATATTGACATTTAGAAAGATGCTATTGCATCATTGGTCATGTTGAAATTACTGTAAAACTGCTAAAATTGTTTGCACTATCAACTATGATGCTTATTATTACAGTACAACAATGGTGTCTTTTCCATCCCATCCGTCCACTGGTACGCTGTTGTTTACCATATAATCAATGACAGACATTGCTTGTTTTAGATGGAGAAAGAGTTTTGGTTCAGGGGCAACACCTTCTGGGGCTGTCTAGCACAGAAACAGTGATCGGGCACAAGACTGCAATATGAGGAATCAGTCGAAATGGAACACAGAGCCATCAGCTATTCCATCACTGTGATAGATGACTTTCAATGTAGAGATCGTCAATCACCTTTGGAAAGCAGTTTGGAAACGCTCCACAATGCCGCCAAACTCTTCCAGTTGCAACTGTTTTTTATTTTAAATCATCCAGTGTGTGTGGTGTGTTATGGTAGCAGCAGTAACAACATGATTTACATCATGTAACATCTAGTTTTCTGTGAGAAGCAATCGATCTGAACGTGTTAATGTCAGTTTAGAAACTCACACAGATCTCGAAGTCGTGGCGGAAAACAAAATGTATGACAGTGTATAAATCTTGTTACAGCAGAAAAAAACAATGTTTCAAACAACGACAGAGGGTCACAGGGAGCATCTCTTGCGACTTATAGTATAGTTTGTGGGATATGGTCATCCTCCTATAGTACAGGTGATGCAGCTTTACTCTGGTCTGTGCAATGGATCAGTACCTGCATATTTAATAGGATCGTCACATGTGCTCAATGCCAGCATTTGTTTTAGATACATGGGAGGAGAGAGATACGGTAAAATCTTATTGCATTCTCTATCGAATGAAGTTAGTGGAGCTTTCATAGTTCGTAAATTGTTGGATGGTACTCGTTTCAAGATATGAGAGTGCCAGAAACATGAATCACTAGTGGCTGTAATAATTAATGGTCTTCTCCATCACATAATACACAGGTATGTGATTGATTGGAAAGACCTGATTCCAAATCATACACATCATTTCTACTGGAAAGCGTAGCACTAGAGATCTGAAAAGCTAGTGTGCATTTCTTATGACCTCAATCAGCACACGTTTGTGTTCCTTCTCGATCAACCATCGTCTATAACCCAGTTGATATATTACCCAACCTCTGCCTGGCACTGAGACAGAATGCATTACAAATACTGGAGAAATATCTAGCGGCGGCACGAGGGAGTTGCAAATAATGGTTTCATACCACGTTCTTCAGCCAAATCACTTTCTAACTTCGGTAATTTTATTGCGAGGTTGCAGCGTCGGCGACGTGTAATTGCACTGTTGGTCTGCGAATATACAGTCCGGCGATCATCGTCTATATTCAGTGTCATGGTATTTGTATGGAAAAACCACTTCATTTGAAGGTAATGCCATACCTCGATTTATAAAGGCAGTATAGCTTTTAACATGGATAGACGTGTGCACGTGTAGAACTAAGACCACTAGGAAGGGGCCAGAAATAGTAACGCCTTTGTGCCGAACGGAACCGACCTAGCCTTTGTACAACAGTCGTTGCGGTTTACGTATGAGAGTCTGTTGGTCGCTATCTATATGTAGGATGCAGAAGTGGTGACTTCGTATGGTGCAGGATACAAATTGTCTGATTACTACTCCGATACGGTATGTGGTGATATATGGCCAGGTTGGAGATAGGTTTCACGCTGAAATATCCAAGCTTCCGTTGTCAGTAGCAGAGCAGTGTAATTGAAGAAGTGTTTCCCCATATGTGACGATCTGTAGACCATTTTTGTAACTTTTAACTGTCAGTGCAATATGGCGATATGTACAAAACAGTTTTGCCACTGAAATTCTCGTCTACAGAAAAAAAGGTGGACACTGCTGCCACACCAGCAAGGTCAGTAAATTGGCAGATAAATTCAGTAAGAGCTAATCAGAATGCTGGAGTCACAAGACATCCTTCGTGGTGGGACATAGAAGCCTCTACGGACTGGTTTTAGCAAGATGGGAGCATGGTATGTACGGCGAGATCCTGTCCCTCATCCGCCATTGCTGCATTAGAACATCTCCAGCAGCTGTAGGACACCGAAATTCCAGAATTTTTCTCTTCTGTAGGGCAGTGCTGTGAGTTCTGTTTGCGTAATTGTTCTGATTTTCCTATCTGTGCTTAGACAGTGCTCTTTTTCGAAGCAACAAGAATGCTGTTATGATTAAAAGTGTTTTCCCATGTGTGCACATGCATGATGAAGGCTTTTGGTGGTGAGAGCGTTAACAGTTTCTGAGACGATGTTGAAAGCATGATTTTGCGATGAGCAGGAAGGGTGGATACAGGATGTTTCGTTAGGACAATCGGGAAGAGGGCATTCCTTGTTATTCTGAGCTATTTTTTGTACCCAAGGCCTGGTAGGGCGAGAATTTCCATGCAGACAAGCTCCCACATCAATAAAGCTCCTACAAAAGTGACTGTTAACTATTTCTGCAACACTTTATGATTTCCGCGAGGTATACTTGGTTCTTATTTACATAGACATGTGACATCTGTATAACACTGACAGCCTTTTAGCTGCACCTGTGAGGGTGAGCCACTATGCATGCATCTCTCGCTTGACAATTAGGTCTGCACTGGACTTGCAACTCCAAAAGCAATGCGTCAGCCATGGTAAACATGTGCCCGGCTAGATGCATCTTGCATGTCCCCTTAGGGCCACTAGGAACAATGCATCCTGTGCTCTCCTGGGAAGCATTGCAAAACATTTCTATAGTGTCCAGAGGGAGACTTGGCTCTTATTTACATAGACCTGTGAAGTCACTGTAACACTGACAACAGTTTATCTGCACCTACAATTGTGAGTCACTTGGCAATTAGGTCTTCGCTGAACTGCAGGTAGAAAGACACCGCACTAGCAATGGTAAAAATGTGCATGTGGCCCAAAGGGAGACTTGGCTCTTATTTACAGCCGGCTGCGGTGGTCTCGCGGTTCTAGGCGCGCAGTCCGGAACCGTGCGACTGCTACGGTCGCAGGTTCGAATCCTGCCTCGGGCATGGATGTGTGTGATGTCCTTAGGTTAGTTAGGTTTAAGTAGTTCTAAGTTCTAGGGGACTAATGACCACAGCAGTTGAGTCCCATAGTGCTCAGAGCCATTTGAACCATTTTTTTCTTATTTACATAAACATGTGACATCAGTATAACACTCAAGGAGTTCTATATGTATACCCAAAAATAGGTGCGATTTTTACCTGCTGGCTGTAGGTGGCAGCGGCCTGAGAGCAATGGCTCGCACCCCTGCGTTCGTCTCTCTGGCAGTGGCTCGCGTCCATAGTCAGCGGCGTAGGCGCATGCAGGAGTTGGAACCTCTGTAGGGGGCAGTTCGCTGATACATTGTGGCTGACGATAGGTAGAAAGCGTTTTTTACGTGCACTGAGTGTTTGTGCTCTACATTATTTTTTGCTGTTTAAACAAGTGTGTTGGCAGAGCGTTATATAAGCAGTATTTTGACAATTTTACGTGTAGTGAACGTGTCTGTTGCATTATTTTGCGAACAGGCCTTTAGGCTGTGCTATGCATTATTTCAGTAATTTACGAGTTGATTGTATGTCTGTACATAAGGGTACTGCGTTATTTCGACAGTTTATAATTACTGAGCGTGTCTGCAGAGCGTTTTACATGCACTATTTGACAATTTACAACTTATTTGCATGTCTGTAAATCAGTGAACTGTATTATTTCTGTGATTTACGAGTAATTTGCAGGTCTTTAGACTATTTACTGTGACCCTAAGCACGTCAGGGAGAGATGTTTTGTATCAGTGTAAAAAATAAACTTCATGAAATCCGTCCCTAAATAAATTGTACCAAAATAAATAAAGCATACGCCTTCCTCTCTCCAGTAGCTCAGCACAGGCTGGGTTTTTTTCCCGCCATTTTTCTCCAGTCTGCCCTGGTACGATAGGACCCTCTGGTGGCAGTACTGTGTACTAGGTCAGTTGGACTCTGGACCTCATGGTGAAGACACTGGGTAAACAACTCGAATTGTTTAAATAAACACTGCATGCAGAACAAAGAATTATGTCAATCCTATCCAGCAGCCCAGCACAAGTTGAGTCCTTTTCCCACCAATTCCAAGGACAAGGTGGCGGTAGGATGAGTTAGGTTAGTGGAGGTAGCCCAAGTGACCTTTTTTCCCGCCATTTTCTTAGGTTAGTGGGGGTAGCGCAAGTGAACTTTTTTTGCCACCAAAATTTGAACTTCCAGCCATTTTCTTGGTGGGGGGAGCTGAGGCGATGGGAAGGAGGAGGGGACGGGAGGAGGTTAGGTTAGTGGAGGTAGCCCAGTTGACCTATTTACCACCAAAATTTCAATTTCCTGTAATGACATCATTGCGATGTTGCCACATCTATCACTTCCATCTTGGATCCGCCATCTTGAATAAATTTGGCAACATTATAGAATGGGGCGATAACCCTGTTGTCCCACCATTAATGAGAAATAAATGAATTTTTACCTTACATTCTGTGTAATTTTTGTACTGATTTCACCCTTCTCACAATTTGATAATTATACAGTATTCAACTTTTTAGACATACTACTTCAGTGTTCTTCTCAAGGACAGGTGATATAATTTTAGATATGTCTGCTATATATCTCTGAAAGTGGACACAGTCAGGTGCCTGTCACCTGCTCTCATAACCCAATATGTGCAGCACTATGCAACCATGTCATATATTTTGGTATTCCCCACCCTAAAGCTCACCTGCTTAATACCACTCATGTCAAAAATTAATATCACATGTGTGTTTTGCAGAGTCTTTATACATACAATGCAGTGAGGTACAGGCTTTCTGTAAAAAATCAAGAAAGACATTTGGTAACGAAATTCATTTATACAGTTCTCATAGATATGTGGATACAATTTGGTTCCAGAGATACGTTTTGGTTATTTAGATACAATGTTGTTCTTTTTCAGAACACTGATAAAATTTTATTCTTCAGATACAATTTGTCTTTTGATGTACAGTTTTGACGTTTTCACATAATATTTTTCAATGTATAAATAGTTATTTGTTTTCATTCTATTACTAACGCTAATAACACGACTCCAAAAAAATCCACAGTCCACCCAATAGTGGCAGTGGATGAGCATTTACAATTTTCAGGACAAATAAGCACGGGCTGAAAATACGCACATTCATTTTCGATGGATAGGGCTGGTTGAAAAAATTCACAATTTCTTTAGCTGGACTGGGGGTTAAATGTATCTACACTAAACAGACTTCGATGACTAGTGGCAAGTGAAACGCAAAAACTATTCTTTTGCATGATGTGCAGGGACTATTTTTAAGGGCTATTCACAAGTATGCATACTGTCAGCACACATGGCATGCAAAAATTTTACACAAATTTTGGTCTGTTTGCACTATCATTGCACATATGGCGTATCCACATCTACAAGTGCATAACTATGTCACCACACATGGTGTGCAAATATTTTACACTGGTTTTTGGTCTTTTTATATTATCATTGCACACTTGGTGTGCATATATTTACAAGTGCACATAGTGCACAGTTATGTCACTACTAGAGGTAGCAAAAAATAATGTAAGTGATAGAAGTAACCGGTTACTGAGAAGTAACGGTTTCTGTAATAACAGCTCATCTGATACTGGCAGTTATTTAAATAACTGCCAACAGTGCCTCGTGTCATTTGTTGACCGCAGGTCGTACTACATTTTCGCGTCAATTCATCGCAGTTCGGGCTACAAAGGAGAGGGATAGACCATTTGGAAGGCGTTCTATAGGTCATGGTAATAACTGTGAGACTGCGCGCCATCTGTTGATAAAAACTGTGTACTATTTCTTGCCCCTTCATTACTTTTAGCACAAACAATCAAATAAAGTTAATGTCAGAGCAGTGGATGATTGGAGCTGTATTACAGGCATTAACAAGTACGGCCGTTCCTTTGAGCCACCACCTTATGTATCAATTTAGCTTGGACTGGTAGTATGAAGAGAGTTACCATAAGGAATTCGAGCAACTATGGAAACAACTGCCAAAGATCGGTATTTTTCTCTGGCAGTTATCGTTATTGGCTCACAGTTGCTGTTCTCTAGCAGTTATCAAGCTACCAGTATAGGTAACCTGGAAGCTGGTAACGGAATAACTGTATGTCTGTGTTCCTGTCTCGGTGACTCCAGTTACAGGTCATAGACACCAGTGATATTTTCAGAGAGGATAGTTACTAGAGCGAACAAATATTTTCGTACTGCTTCTGAAATAACCGCTGGCCATCGCGAATGACAAATAACATGTCAGAAACTATAACATAAAACATTTGAGTACAATAATTTTTATCCTCATCATTTGTCAGTAGATTGTCAAAATATGCCAAGATATTACAGTAACTGCCAATATTTACAGAATTGATACACTGTCACAATAAAACATAGTTATGCACTTTTAATAAATTTATCATGCACAGAATACCTGATCTTGGCTGTTGTGACCAAGTGCTGTCAAAATTGAAATATAGCAGAATTTTAATTTCAGCTGGTCTAACAGTCTCAGTTAAGGTATTCATCTACAAAGTAGGAGGAGGGATCAATGGAAGGATCTGATTCCACCTGCCTGGCTCGACATAAAGGTGTTGAGGTGTGTGAATGTCATTACAACAAGGTGTTTATAAGTTGGTTGTGTTTATAGATTAGATTTATTTGAGCCTTCTTGTTGGATGTGTGAAGTCGTCGGCGTCAGTGTTTGTAATTCCAAACGTAAGGTTTGGAAGTTTTTTCAATGAATTATCAAGTTTTTTTGTTTATGTGTTTGGCATTTGCGTTAAGTGTTATTGGTTTGTTATTTGTAGTGTGGTAAGACGTGTAATGTGTGTGTGTATGTGGAGGGGGGGTTGGGCTGGCCGATCTAGTCTGCAGCGCCTTAAAATGCTGGTGGTAACTGAACTTTTTTTCTAGTGGTGTTGTTTTGTCTATTTATGGAGTTCAAATGGTTCAAATGGCTCTGAGCACTATGGGACTCAACATCTTAGGTCATAATTCCCCTAGAACTTAGAACTACTTAAACCTAACTAACTTAAGGACATTACACACACCCATGCCTGAGGCAGGATTCGAACCTGCGACCGTAGCAGTCCCGCGGTTCCGGACTGCAGCGCCAGAACTGCACGGCCACCATGGCCGGCATTTATGGAGTATTGAATGTGTTTCAATGTATGTAGGGATGTTTGATTTGTGGATTTTTGAGGTTGTGGTTTTGATTTTATTTTTCTCAGTTGTAGGTCTTGGTTTTTTGCTATCAATAGTTGTGGTTGACCTATATAGGTCACCAAAAATGACTGGTCGACATTTTCGTAGCTGTAGGTGTTGGTGTTTTGGTACACCATCTGTTGTAGACCTATATAGTTCAAGCAAAGTGTCTGATTCCTGCAGATTTTGTTGGTGGAGCGGAATGTTGTAATTTTTTTCTTTTTGTTCGTAATTTTGTGTTTTGGGATCGTGGTGTTTGTGTTTTTTTACTATTATAATTAGCTTGTCCTCAGCCTAAAACCCCCATCTTCCTGTGGTTGTCCCGTTAGTTTGATTGTATTTTTGGAGTGAGATTTATTGTCTTATTGCTGTGTATCGTTGCCATGTGTATGTAGTGACATTATAGGAGACAATTAGAATAGCCATTTCCGCCATGTTGATGTCATGGGTCAAAGCAGACGAGTGGAATCGGACACTCCTCTATCAAAAATCTTTCAAACTCTCTGTAAACCGTGCTTTATCTGGAACCAAGTTTTTAATGGTTGCTGACTTGCTGGCAGTTTATTGAAAATGCGTATTCCTGAATATTGGACCCCTTTTTGGACCACAGTAAGTTATTTTAGGTCTTTATGTAGATTGCTGTTCCTATTTCTAGTATTGATATTATGTATTGCGCTATTGGTTGGAAATACTTGCAACAAATTTCATTAAGGAATAAATATACTATGAAGCACGGGTTAGAATACGAAGTTTCTTGAACAGGTTTCTAAATGATGTTCTTGTATCCATATCACAAACGATTTTTATTACACGCTTTTATGTGCTGAAAACTTTTGCTCCATTTGAAGTTACCCCAGAATATGATACCCTATGAAATAATAGAATGAAAGTATGTAAGCTTTTTATATTTTCTTCTCCTACATCTGACATCATGCTCACTTCAAATACAGACTTGTTTAAGCGCTTCAACAATTCTGTGGTATGCTCTTCCCAGCTGAATTTACTATCGAGTCCCAGAAATGTAACACTGTCAACCTTTTCGATCTACATGTCTTCACACGTTATACACATGCTGTAGCTGGAGAAATCGATCAGTTTTCCAAATCTCACATAAAACGTGGATTAGCGAACTCACACTTTCCCCAATAGGACTATCTTGTACAGGACAGGAGAAAACGAATCTGTCACATTACGAATATTTTTTGTTGTATTACAAGGCTGTACACTTATCCTATTAAGTGAGCAGCGCAAAAAATTATGCTTCGAATTTAACCTACAATATACAGTTTACGTATCACTTTATACTTAAAAATGCATGTTGTTAACATTTTATTTAAACAGTACTATTGCGAAGTTCCGCATACTTTCTGTTGCAGCTGTGAGGATAATATTTCTAATAGCGACCGATAACCTACATACATATAATATTAAATATTAATAATCTTTATAAGATCAACTGAAATGTACCCAGAGTTACGTAGCTAAGGTTATGACATGATTCATACGACATTCCTGCCATTTCACACTATTCGCAGTTATACTGATAACTAAACTGATGGTTTCCAACTATGTCATTATTTAACTGTAGCCTGTAGGAGTATTCATTATTCGGTAGTGAAAAATAACTTGACAGTTATTGATAACTGTCAAAAATAATGGTTACAAAGAATAAATGGAACTGTGGTAACCGTTACTCCAGAAAAACTGTTTGGCCCACCTCTAGTCAGTACATATGGTATGCATACATGTTTATTCCAAAAAATGTTTAAACTATGATAAACATATACCATTCCATATACAACCACTATTCACATGCACTCTCCCTCTTTCTCATTCGCACCACTCTCATCACGCAAACAGTGTATGTATGGGCGAGTTTTAACCTTGTACGCACATGTGACCTTCTAATCGTCATAAGGTGACAGACCGATTTTAGATTGCATCACACTATACATCTCAGGCCCTGACATGCTGTGACTGCAGTGGAGCACCATGAACACCACTGTACAGACACTGCAAGTAATCTTCAATCAAGAGGGCCTTTGTGCCACATGATGCACACCCTTTGCCCACCTCTGGGTGGCATCTTGCAAAGTGTGACACAGACACCTTTTGGATCTAAGACCCACAAACTCAACAACCGGCAATCCATTTGCCTCTTCTTTTATAAGGCCGCTAACCTTCTTGTTCTGTAAGACAATACTGTAAGGATTATCAGCCATGTATGAAGAAGTGTCTAATGCACTTGCATGGCACCTCATTACTTCACATGGATTGCAGCCTCTCGCCCAATAAATGAATTTATCTGTATCCATCTAAAGTAACTTTGGGTCAGCGAAATGAATTTTTGGAAGCTCATAATGGAATCATTACATGTGGAGTTTGGACAGATATAGGATACACTTCCCCACATAGATAGGTTTCATGAACACTACTACAGTCTACGATACCTCCATGGTAACGAAGTTCTTATTCAAGACAGTGACCCATTTCAAATTTGGTCTGTCATAGATTTCCTTGCGTAATAACGCCCATTGCATTGTATTCTAATAAGAATTTCATGGTGTTTTCACACATTTTCCATTTTCTTGCCGAAAAATGGGTTATTCATTAATTTTAAAAAAATCTTTTTCGAAACCACTATTCAAAGAAGCCCTCATTTCGATGTACTCCTTCAACCAGTGTGACTGCTTGGAAGAGAAAGTGTCTGTGAGTGTAACCAGCTCCATCCCTAATCTGAGACACTGCTGGAGGTTTCTGTAATGCATGTCATATCTCTGCTTGTTCCCTGTTGTTGTCGCCAGTTTGGATATGGAGCCTCCTCACGAAACTAGTTGCTCTGGACAGGGCAGCAGATTGCTGTGCCCATCATGCAAACTAATAAAGTATTTGAGGTCAACCTCCACAATGTATGCCACACCAGACGCAGCCGCCACACCATGAATATTTCCACATAAACCGACACATTCATCTGTTGGCAGAAATCGAAGCTCATCGATCAGCAGTGGTTGTTGCATGGGGTGCCCAAGCAAGTTATTCACTTCCAAGTAAATGATGTAGCTCAAATCGTCAGATGCATGGTACCTCTCATCTATCCACAGCGTGCCTGTGGACATGCTGACGAAGTCCGCCACCGATCCCTCACTCAAAGAAAAGAAGCATGTTAACATTGTTCAATAATTTGATGTCAACTTTGGTTTTCTTGAGCATAGCGTCCCAAGACAGTCCAGGAGTTGTTTAATAAAAGACAGAATCCAGAGCATATGTGATCATGCATACACTCCAGAATATCTGAAAAACATCGACAAGCAAATGCACGTCTGTGTCCATGTAAAGTTCTGGATATTCTCCTAAAGTGGTCATGTTAAACTCGACTGCCAAACATACACAGCAATTCACACTCTGATCCGCTATAGCATCGCCTGTAAGGTTACTGGTGTTTGCAGTTATATCAGGTAGTCTAGTTTTGTTGAGTTTTCCCATACAATCCACATACTCATACAGGAAACCCCCTACCTTGTCAAACTTTGTGTCATTGGAATATGCACCGCAAGTAATGTGAATATCCTCCTGAGGCAGAGTTTCAACAAGTTTCGGGATTAGTGCCTGTATAAAACGTAATGAGTACAGGAAGCAGAGTATAATTTTTGGCTTCATTCACTTGGAGAATTAAATGTATTTGCATATACTCTCAAGTAGGATACTGACCTGATACTTCTCTGAACTGAAATCAGCCAAGTGCTGAACAAGAAAGTCAGCATCATACCCACTGAAATTGTTGAACAAGACGGGTATGTGTCGTGGTAACTTCTGTTTTAGGTTGCACGTGCTATGGGTGGCGCCACGGAACATTAGGTGACAGTGGTCCCTATGAGGAGTTTCCTGTTGCCAGACTAATGGCTGCCCACAGATATGACAGTCAACCAGCTTCTTGTACAAATCATCATTCTCGTTTGACTTGGTCATGGGAATGTTGATGCTTATCGACCTCCCATGCAAGTTTCTCGAGCTCAGCGAGTAGCCAAATCGCAGGACTATTTATTACACAGATTTGTGATGGCTAATACTCAAATCATACGAACATAAACAGAGTGATATGCTGACGAATATGGTATGTGTTTCTCTGTGCAGATAGTATGTGGGGTTGTAGGTTCGCCTTCACAGCATGTCAAAAGAGAGGGGAGGCATTCAAAATCAGCACCCACTACAAAACGGTACCGCTCCTGATAATGAGCATTCCTAAACTTTAAGATTTTTCTTTCCTCAATGATCTCTACAAGACATATGGTTTTCTGGTAGAGCAGTCCACAATATGCTTTGCTAGTAAGTCGCTTGTGGAAAATGCATTGAGGCACCCAAGGCAAATATGATGTTTATGCCTGTGTTAACTCAGATGGGATGAAAGGAGTCAGAATATATCTTTGATCCATATGTAGTGATTATTATTATTATCCCCATCTGAGATGGGGGAGATGTTTATATGCAACTTATGCTGACTGGCAAATTCAAAGAAATGTAGGGGTCTGATAATTTTGTTTGTAACTTTACCATCTTTATCTGGCTTGTACTCCTTGAGGCCAAAAAACATTAACCAATATCTTGGTAGTTGTGTCTCAAGTCTAAAAATGTCCTGGATGTTAATGGGGAACTCAACGCCTTCAAAAATTATGACACCAATAATGTAATTACTCACACTGCATCGAAATGGACGATGCAGTTGCTCCTTTAAATTGCAATTTTTCTCATAACTCAGGACTAACCACGCAAAACAATAGTTTTCTTTCTTTTATTTTGGACATTAATGTGTGCCTGCTTGGCTGCTATATCCTCAGGAAGCTCCATGTAGCTGGTCCCCCATTTAATGGATAAAAGACATGTATTTATGCTGAGTGCTTTGCCAGAGCCTCTAACTTCCATCTTGGAAAGCTTGGCCTGTATAGCACTCAAGGTGGAATCATGAATCCACTTAGCGATTGAGGTGCTCTGAGACACCACGTCATTTTTCCCTCTAAATGTAGATGATACTCGTCTCCTCAACAACTGAGCCATGTCTGGGGGATCTGTGAGTTCACAACACAGTACAGCACTGCACTTAATGATGGAGTACCATGAATCATTAATGATTTTGAAGAGCTCTGTTTCTCGAATAGGAATGTATGCTTTCAGAAAACCGATCAGGGTCTCTGTGCTCTGCTACTGGGTTCTCTGTGTGAGAAAACAAGATGCACTCCTCAGATCTATCCTAATTACCTCATAGTTTAGCTGTGGTATCACGTTACTAGCCTAATGTTTGTCTATAATATGACAGGAGAGGGCCAGCCGCTAACTGAAGAATCATTAAAACCATCATGATGACTAGACTTGGTCCAGCCCATCAGTGACACTGACTGCAGTAAGGAGGTGGTCGACACCCAATGAGATTCACAGTTCTTACACAGATGTCTCAGGTGGTGGTGGTGTGGTGGTGCTGTATTCAGCCAATGGAAGCAACTGGCTGCGTAGATGGCTCCCAGTGGGGAGCGCTTGTAACTCCCATCCGTGACCCAGTGGCTGGAAGGTTGGAAGTCCATGGGCACCAGAGAGATGGAGCTGGTGCCATAGTGGGAGTGGCAGTGAAGGTGGCAGGGTTGACAGAGGTGGGGAGAGCAGCAGCTGAGGTAGCAACCCATGCAGCCATGAGCCTCATTCTAGCGGTAGAGGCAAGCCTGATGGGAACTCATCTTAGCAAAGCCTTTATCACTCTTGGCACTCATAACCCAACATAGTGCGGTAAAGGAATAGCTGTAGAGAGAGAGAGATAGCGATAGAGAGAGAGAATGGATAAGTAGAAATACATTATAAACTCACCTATTGCTCCAAAGAAAAAAAAGAACACTGGTTATATGCACTAAAAAATAATAAAGGTGGATATATAAAATACCAAACTCTCCCTGCCTCCATAGTGATGTTGTATCCCAAAGCTCTGCCTCAGCAACTGCTTCCAACCACTCAACCATAGGTGATTCGGTATCACATGATCATAACACTCACTCCACCTCTTCCACTCACTCTGACATCCCAGAGTCGGAGCTGGTATGAATCCCATTATAAAGCTCCTCATAATCACCTACTGACACAGAAACAACAGACTAATTTAGAAAAATAACCTTTACAGAGGAGTGAAACATACAAATTACGATGAAAAATAAAACCGAACAAGAATATGTACTTAATGACTACAGCTGCGATGGAAAATTATTTATCACAGGAGGCTGCTCGAAGATAGCCTGCTGCTGTTGCTCTCTCTCGGTCTCCAGCTGCTGGTCGAGCTCAGCCAGCACATTATAAATGTATGCTACAAGGAGAAGAAGAATAATAATTCCCTCGTGCTACGAAATCTGAACACAAACTACGAGAATATACTACGAAATCTGACCACACATATACATACATGGTGTGAAAGGATAGAGCAGCAAACTATCATTGAAGAGTAGGAAGAGTCGTCTTCGACCAATCTACAAATGAAATAGTTGCTGTGGAACTTTTGTACACACAAACATACATAGTATGAAAGAGTAGAGGAGCAAACTATCACTGAAGTGTAGGAAGAGTAGCAACCTACCAATCTACAAAAGAAATAGTTCCTATGGAACTTGCACAGATACACACACATACATACATTGTATGAAAAGATATGGCAACAAACTATCACCTAAGTGTAGGAAGAGTTGCTTCCTCCCACTCTACAAACGAAAAAGCTCCTGAGAAACTTGTACACACACAGACACCCCCCCCCCTACACACACACACACACAAACACATACACACACACACACACACACACACACACACACATACACATACACACACACACACACACACACACACACTCGCACACGCAGGCACACACATGGATACTATTCAAGAGACCTGGTATGAAAAGATCTATTTACTCACCAAATCCTCCAAGTACTGCTTTGCACATTTCGCACTGCCACTGACGTTGCTCCATGTGTTTTCTGTTCGCTTCATTCCGCTGGATGAGATCGCTAACAGCGATGAGGACACAACTACAGACCAGAGGAGAATGAGAATGACTTTGGAGGACATAGGATCATATAGACTCAAGCCCCAACCGCTATTTTGGCAGGAACCAATAGAAACGCTTGTACAGGGGAAAACCCTGGATTGAATTTGACGAGGGTGGGGAGAGGAGGACAGAAGTGGTGATGAATGGGGTGGGCAGGTGATTTTCCAGAAGGGAGAAGCACGTATTTTCCAATGAGGGGACACCCTCTGACAGCTATATTGACAACTAGTCTCCCACGACTAATTGGGTGGGGGAAAACCCTGGCCTGGAGGTTCAGACACATTGGGTACTGTTCACATCCTTCAGGAACATCCACATAAGAACGCAAGTGGGAAGACAGGGAATGCCTTTGTCAGTGTTCACCAGTCCTTATCGGGAAACAGATGTCAGCTGTTTGAGAGAGCACAAACATTCCTGTTTTGTCAGTAGGATTTAAGAATAACCAGACTGTGGAAGTGGTTCCTCAGAGAGCGAAGACAAGAGTGCTAGGTAGCGGCCATCGGGGGGGGGGGGGGGGGGTAGTGCACGCCACCACCCGCCATGGGTGCAGTTTTTCACTTGTCTACCGTGATAGGATTATTAGACCACATTCGCGGTATGTAGGAGTGTCTAGACGATCGATAGCTAGTGTATTTTCATGATATTTGAGAGGGCAGCGTATTTTTTGTGGTCTTTTAGGGAGTGACATATTTTTTCTCCATCTTTCACAGGATGATGTATTTTTTATCTTGTTTTTTTATGATCAATAGTTATGATGTGGGTGGGGTTTTGAAATATGTTATAGCATGTAGCTGTTGATCTTGCACCAAACGATTAACGTCTCCAAGTGGAGCAGGGGAGAAAAATTAAGACATCACTATTTAGAATGTTATCTGGTGATGGTAACATTAGTTAGATCAGTCTGGCTCTGCATGTTGAGCGGAGTACACAAAAGAAAATTTTCCAACAGAACAACATCCCAGATGTGTTTAAATACACTCCTGGAAATTGAAATAACAACACCGTGAATTCATTGTCCCAGGAAGGGGAAACTTTATTGACACATTCCTGGGGTCAGATACATCACATGATCACACTGACAGAACCACAGGCACATAGACACAGGCAACAGAGCATGCACAATGTCGGCACTAGTACAGTGTATATCCACCTTTTGCAGCAATGCAGGCTGCTATTCTCCCATGGAGACGATCGTAGAGATGCTGGATGTAGTCCTGTGGAACGGCTTGCCATGCCATTTCCACCTGGCGTCTCAGTTGGACCAGCGTTCGTGCTGGACGTGCAGACCGCGTGAGACGATGCTTCATCCAGTCCCAAACATGCTCAATGGCGGACAGATCCGGAGATCTTGCTGGCCAGGGTAGTTGACTTACACCTTCTAGAGCACGTTGGGTGGCACGGGATACATGCAGACATGCATTGTCCTGTTGGAATAGTAAGTTCCCTTGCCGGTCTAGGAATGGTAGAACGATGGGTTCGATGACGGTTTGGATGTACCGTGCACTTTTCAGTGTCCCCTCGACTATCACCAGAGGTGTACGGCCAGTGTAGGAGATCGCTCCCCACACCATGATTCCGGGTGTTGGCCCTGTGTGCCTCGGTCGAATGCAGTCCTGATTGTGGCGCTCACCTGCACGGCGCCAAACACGCATACGACCATCATTGGCACCAAGGCAGAAGCGACTCTCATCGCTGAAGACGACACGTCTCCATTCGTCCCTCCATTCACGCCTGTCGCGACACCACTGGAGGCGGGCTGCACGATGTTGGGGCGTGAGCGGAAGACGGTCTAACGGTGTACGGGACCGTAGCCCAGCTTCATGGAGACGGTTGCGAATGTACCTCGCCGATACCCCAGGAGCTACAGTGTCCCTAATTTGCTGGGAAGTGGCGGTGCGGTCCCCTACGGCACTGCATAGGATCCTACGGTCTTGGCGTGCATCCGTGCGTCGCTGCGGTCCGGTCCCAGGTCGACGGGCATGTGCACCTTCCGCTGACCACTGGCGACAACATCGATGTACTGTGGAGACCTCACGCCCCACGTGTTGAGCAATTCGGCGGTATGTCCACCCGGCCTCCCGCATGCCCACTATACGCCCTCGCTCAAAGTCCGTCAACTGCACGTACGGTTCACGTCCACACTGTCGCGGCATGCTACCAGTGTAAAAGACTGCGATGGAGCTCCGTATGCCACGGTAAACTGGTTGACACTGACGGCGGCGGTGCACAAATGCTGCGCAGCTAGCGCCATTCGCCGGCCAACACCGCGGTTCCTGGTGTGTCCGCTGTGCCGTGCGTGTTATCATTGCTTGTACAGCCCTCTCGCAGTGTCCGGAGCAAGTATGGTGGGTGTGACACACCAGTGTCAATGTGTTCTTTTTTCCATTTCCAGGAGTGTAATAAAGAGAACATCCTACATTCTTCGACACCAACAGCTCAGCACAGACTGACCACCTTTCCCACCTTTCCAAGGAGTAGAGGAGCCCTGTCTCCTGTGAACTGATTAAATAAAGAACATACAAACTGAGTTTTATGAATAAACAGAATATCCCATGCAATGTAATTGATATTGATTTCAAATTCCTGTCAGGAGATCCTTCCAGTCCAACAGCTCGTACAGACTTAACGATTTTCAAAGCCAATTTTTTTCTGGGAGGGGTGGGAAGAGGACTGGGGAGAAGAGGGGTGGGCGAAGGGGCGGTATGGTCTGTAGATTTCTTGGAGGGCTATGGTGGAGTGACCTGCCAATGGACTGAGGATTTTCCAGAGGGTAGGAAACAATTAATTGATCAGTTTATTTGATTAATCAATTAATTTGATATCAAAAGTGGTGTCATTTTGACTTTGCCCCACTACTACAATGCTCCCATCGTACCTGTCCTTTGACTACAGGTATGTGACCAGAAACAAACAGTTGGTAGTGGCTTTTGTTGGTCATGATCGACAATTCAACTGTACCTTGACTGTTCTATGACTTTGCTCAGGGAACCTAAACAAGAATTAGATATGAAGTTGCTTGGAATGTCAATTTGCGCCATCATAAGTTTCTATTCAGTCAAGGTATGCTAATCTGTACCATACATTACAACGAATAGCGTGAAGAAGTTCTCGATGTGAGACCAAAAATATAGCAAATGATGTTGTTTAGCATGCTACTGTGCTGGCGTGCAGGCTGACTAGTGGATACTGGCCTCCAGTAGGAGAAAATGTTAATTTGAGCCAAGTTGTGGCTAACACTTCTTGTCCAGAATTGTCTGAGGTATAAAGTTCATATGTAGTGGCCTAACGTCAGTGCTAAAAATTCCAAGGGCTCTCATATAGTACGGGAATCCCTTGTTGACATCGACTCCAACGCCAAAACAGGCCACTGCTCACTTGGACTGTCACACACCAACCACAAATGTCGTCTGCTCCTTGTCTCTCGGGACTTACCCATAATGGGACTGCTCTTGTCAAGCCCTATTCCACACCTCACCAGCAATTGCCAGACAGTTGTGACCTGGATGACCTCGAGCATTAATGCCATCAGCTGGGACAAGTCTCTTGAAACCCCATACTGCTGTGCTGCGACATGTTCTACTTTCGTTCTTTGTGTCCCCCCCCCCCCCCCGCCCACTGCTTCTAAACACCCCATTATGTCAGCCATTATGTGGTTCTGCATAATTCTATGGACCAAACTCAATACAATAAATTTTTTTACATCTAGTATATATAAAAATTAATATCCCCTTGAACTGTACAAAATAGGGTGACTTTAATCACAAAGCAATGAAATTACTGACCATTAAGTAGATTAGATTAGATTAGATTAGATTAATACTTGTTCCATAGATCATGAATACGACACTTCGTAATGATGTGGAACGTGTCAGGTTAATAAAAGATGTCTGTACAAGAAATTACATTACACAAAATATTGCATGACAGTAATGATTAAGGGTTTTTTTTTTTTTTTTTTTTACTTTATATCTAAAAATTCAGCCAATGAGTAGAAGGAGTTGTCATCTAGAAATTCTTTTAATTTATTTTTAAATGTTAGTTGGCTATCTGTCAGGCTTTTGATGCTGTTTGGTAGGTGCCCAAAGACTTTTGTGGCAGCATAATTTACCCCTTTCTGTGCCAAAGTCAGATTTAACCCTGCATAGTGAAGATCATCCTTTCTCCTGGTGTTATAGGTATGCACACTGCTATTACTTTTGAATTGGGTTGGATTATTATCAACAAATTTCATAAGGGAATATATATACTGTGAGGTTACTGTGAGGATCCCTAGATCCTTAAATAGATGTCTGCAGGATGACCGTGGGTGGGCTCCAGCAATTATTCTGATTACACGTTTTTGTGCAATGAATACTTTTCTACTCAACGATGAATTACCCCAGAATATGATGCCATACGAAAGCAGTGAATGAAAGTAGGCATAGTAAGCTAATTTACTGAGATTCTTATCACCAAAATTTGCAATAACCCTAATAGCATACGTAGCTGAACTCAGACGTTTCAGCAGACCATCAATGTGTTGCTTCCAGTTTAACCTCTCATCAATGGACACACCTAAAAATTTTGAAAATTCTACCTTAGCTACAGACTTCTGTTCAAATTCTATATTTATTACTGGAGTTTTGCCATTTACTGTACGGAACTGTATATACTGTGTTTTATCAAAATTTAAAGAGAGTCCGTTTGCTGAGAACCACTTAATAATTTTGTGAAAAACATCATTTACAATTACATCACTTAGTTCTTGGTTTTTGGATGTTATTACTATACTTGTATCATCAGCAAAAAGAACTAACTTTGCATCTTCATCAATGTGGAATGGTAAGTCATTAATGTATATCAAGAACAGTAAAGGACCTAAGACCGAACCCTGTGGGACCCCGTGCTTGATAGCACCCCAGTTTGAGGAATCAGCTGTTTTAACATTACACGAACCACTTATTTCAACTTTCTGCATTCTTCCAGTTAAGTATGAATTAAACCATTTGTGCACTGCCCCACTCAAACCATAATGATTTAGCTTATCTAAAAGAATTCCATGATTTACACAATCAAAGGCCTTTGAGAGATCACAAAAAATACCAATGGGTGATGTCCGGTTATTCAGAGCATTTAATATTTGATCAGTGAAAGCATATATAGCATTTTCTGTTGAAAAGCCTTTCTGAAAACCAAACTGACATTTTGTTAGTACTTTATTTTTACAAATATGGGAGGCTACTCTTGAATACATTACTTTCTCAAAAATTTTTGATTGAGCTGTCAGAAGAGAGATTGGGCGGTAGTTGTTGACATCCGACATATCCCCCTTTTTATGCAATGGTTTTACAATGGCATATTTCAGTCTATCAGGGAAAACACCCTGCTCCAAAGAGCTATTACATACGTGGCTGAGAATTCTACTTATCTGTGGGGAACAAGCTTTAAGTACTTTGCTGGAAATGCCATCAATTCCGTAAGAGCTTTTACTTTTCAGTGAGTTTATTATTTTACTGATTTCAGAGGGAGAGGTTGGTGGAATTACAGCTGTTTCAAACTGTGCAGGTATGGCCTCTACTATTAATAGCCTTGCCTCTTCTAGTGAAGATCTAGATCCTATTTTCTCCACAACATTTAAAAAATGATTATTCAAAATATTTTCAATTTCTGATTGTTTGTTAGTGCACTTGTCATTCAATTTTATTGCACTAAAGTCTTCCTGTGCTCTTGGTTGCCCTGTTTCCCTTTCAATAATATTCCAAATTGCTTTAATTTTATTATCAGAGTTACTGATCTCAGACATGATACACATGCTTCTGGACTTTTTAATAACTTTTCTTAGTACCGCACAATAGTTTTTATAATATTGAACAATTTCGGGGTCAGTACTCCATCTTGCTGTTAGATACAGTTCTCTTTTGCGGTTGCAAGATATTCTTATTCCTTTAGTTAGCCAAGGTTTTTTATATGTTTTCTTGGAATTATGTTTAACTATTTTCTTGGGAAAACAATTTTCAAATACCCTTAAAAATGTATTGTGAAATAAGTTATATTTCAAGTTTGCATCGGGTTCCTTATACACTTCATCCCAGTCTAGCTGCTGTAGGCTTTCCCTAAAGTTTGCAATATTTATATTGTTAATTGAACGCACTGCTTTGAAAGTCTGATTTATTATACTGCATGGAGCTATGTCATGTACTGTAACAAGCTGTGCACTATGATCTGAAAGACCTTTCTCAACAGGATAAGCATTTATGTCCTTAAACTTATCTTGGTCTATAAAAAAGTTATCTATCAATGTACTGCTGTTCTTTGTTATCCGAGTAGGAAAATCAATGACGGAGCTCAAATTGAAAGAACTGAGTAATACTAAAAGGTCATTCTTCCTATTACACTCTTTCAGGGAATCAACATTGAAATCCCCACAAATGATAATTTGCTTCCCCCTGTCTGACAGATAGCACAACAAAGCATCCAAGTTTTCCAGAAATAGCTGGAAATTCCCTGAGGGGGACCTATACACTGTTACAATTATGAAAGTGCCATCCTTTAGTTTAAGTTCAGTGGCACATGCTTCCATATGTTGCTCTACACAAAATTTTTTAGTTTCTAAATTTTTTGCACTGTGGAAGCTTTTGACATATATGGCAACTCCTCCTCTCATCATATTATCTCTACTTACATGTGCAGCTAATTTGTACCCATTGATGCTAACCTTTTGCATATCAGTGACAATGTGATGCTCAGACAGGCATAGTACATCTATTACATTCTCAGTTTCTATATCTTCTAAACAAAGCAGAAGCTCATCAATTTTATTGTTCAATCCCCCAATATTTTGATGAAATATACTAACATTTTTCATTTTACTTTTGCAACTATCTTGAACTTTTTTGACATCTTTAGTACTTGCATGGCTGAGTTTCCCACTGGACACTGATCTTACACTAAAAAAGAGTTTCCACCATGAGATGTAGTTCCTCCCCCCTTTAAATTTCCTGCTATCAGCCCAGCCAGTTTACCCTTCCCTTTCCTGTTGAGGTGTAGGCCATGTCTAGTATAGTCCCACCTACAGAGTGAATCAACACGAACCACACCAATGTGTGACCCCGCACCAGATCCAAGTAGCCGTTCCAACTCCAAATTAACTCTCCTGACAGAAGAGGTCAAATGAGGTCGGTCGTGGCGCTCCAGAACCGACACAAACCCAACACTGGTATGATTCGATGCCGATGCAATCTTTGCCAGGTCACACTCTATGCTGTACCCCGGATCTCTGTCAATACTGTTGCCCGGCCCACCCACAATAACCACGGTGTCTTCCTTAGTAAAACCTTTACATAGTGAACCTAAATCCTCTGTAACCTGCCCAAGTTCAGCACTAGGTTTGAAAAAACTTGTGACCTGGTAATCCAACCCTAATTCATCCTGCAGAAGTTGGCCCACACCCCTAGGATGCGAACTACCTAGCAACAAGACTTTCTTTCTCTTTGCAGACTTCCCTACATTCTTAATCAATTTGCTGCTGAAAGCTTGTTGAGCCCTGTGTACATCTACTTCTGTGAGAGGCTCATCAGTTTCTGACTGAGGCAACAGGTCAAACCTATTTTGTACATTAATAACAAAGCGGTCAGAAGAATTTCTTGGCCTGTTCCTCATGCCTGTTGCCACTTCCCACCCCTGTTTACCCTTCTCCCCCCTTAACCTGCCCAGTTCTCGCCTAGCCTCATCTAACTCAGCCTGAAGGGCAGCAATTTTCCCCTCCTGTTCCACAATCTTCCTATCTCTACTGCATAGCCTACAGAACCACTGATGAGTCTCGCTCATTTTCCCAATTCCCACGCCACTACAGTCGCCCCAATGAAAAAAGTTACTACATCCATCACACCAGACCCCGGAGCTAACGATCCTACGGCACGTCAGGCACTTTACACTCATGGTACAAATCTATTTTAGTGACAGAAAGACAATTAAGTTACCGGAAAACAATGAAAATACGTGTACGAAAAATTAGGCCTACTCGCGACTATGTAAACAGTGGTTCGGAAGTTTTTTACTGGAAATTACTTAAGAGATGACGATACTCTACAGATATAAAGGGGCAGCAAACGTATTTAGCACACTAAACTATCAGTAAATGCACTTAAGATTGCGGTATGAAGTTTAATCTGAAAATTCAAAAGTTCGGCCTGGCCGCGATATGTAAACAAAATGAACTTTACGTGATTACTGTGAAAATACGCGAGTAAGACAAAAACCTTTAATGGTATGCTTGCAGAGCACTATAATTAACGTAATAAATTAGTTTAAAGTGTTAAAAAACAGTTTATTACTACTTAAATTACTTATCTTGTACAAGAGCTGTGACTCAGACGTCCGTGTAGCAGGCGCAGGGCTACCAAGTCTGAATTAAATTATTCAAATCCTTCCCATGGAAATGCCATGTGGTTAGCGCCTCCCGTCAGGCAGACAGTTCGCCTAGTAGAAGTCTTTCGAGTTGATGCCACTTTGGCGACTTGCGTGTCGATGGGGATGAAATGATGATGATAAGGACAACGCAACACCCAGTCCGTGAACGGAGAAAATCTCTGACCCAGCCGGGAATCGGACCTGGAAAGTAGGTATGACACATTATATCACTGACCACTGAGCTACCAGGGGCGGACACCCTTCCCATAAAACAGCAATACATATGGCATATATGGATACGATGTCTGTTCTTTCAGACATGTCCAAGAAACCATTAATGGCCTGCAGCTGTCTAGAACATATGGCGTACATTTTTTATTATTATAGCTTTTACAATCAGTGCTGCTGTCAGCAACATCAAATCTTTTCATTATCACATGATGCTATTGTCAATGATTAGCAGATTAGTACCATCTTAATGGTGATTTAGTGACTTAGTCTGTAACCCATTATACATGCCAAGCCCAGTTGTCAACAGGATTAATTAATTTGCATGTGTTGTAAAACTAATTATTCCTATTAAGCATGCAAATAATTATAAAGCAGAATAATTAATAAACGACCAAGATTTCTGATCCACACAGTGGTTCTCGTTGTTAGTTGGTACCTTCTTATTTCTCTACCATTTACCTTTCCTTCGTTGACACTGTATACTGCTACACTCTCCCACAGACAAAAATCTCAGCACATACAATTATATCCTACTCAATATTTCTACATATATTAATTGCCTCTGGCTAAAAATAAGCGATTGCAAAGTCAGGTTGAAATATTCATCATGTTTAGTTTGAATTATGTGCCTCCATGTTATACCTTATTCTTCCTTTATTATTATAATACTTTCAGCGATCTCAGAATCAGTCATCATTCTCTTGGTTTCCATTTACTCATCATGCTTTCTTCTCCCTGTATGCTATCACCAAAATAAATTAATTTATAGATCAGAATTTGTGAGATCCTGTTATGTGCTAGATACTAGATTGTTGCAGATTGGTGTACATCTGAATGTTCTGTCACATAGCCCATAGTCTCAAAGCCATGACTTGTCCTTGTCATCCTTAACAAGACAAACAATATAGTTTGCCGCCCCAAAGACGTGTGACTCATGCTCCTATAAAAACACAATTTTCACACTGAACATATGATTCTTTGGACATTTTCTTATGTCAAACGATTACAAACACGTAAACTTCAAAAAACCACGTATGTTCACATCACTGGCAAAGACATTAATAGATATGAAAGTCATCATCTTAAACAATGGTCACCATCTACGGAATAAAAAGAGTCGTTAATCAATCGATAATCAGACAAACATAACACCTACTAATTACAGAGTACCTATTGAGAATCAGTGTGTGTACCTTATCCCTCACAACAGCCATCCGACATGTGGCAACGCCTGTTATTTAACATATCTCTCGCAGCTCAACATTCCTCATGTGTACAAATTACAGCCCACTACTTTTCCATAGGTACTAGTCGTCATTGCGACTTGCCACATACATATTTTTCCCAAATACACCATATCCTTATCTTTTCTGTGAAGCTCTACCCATTGAGATGTGATAAAAATATTTTATTTAAATTCACTTTCCTTCCCAATGAATGCAGCTTTTCACACAAGTTGCTGTTATATTTGTATGTCTTGCAGTAATCTCTTTCTCTAACTTCTCCTTATTTTCGCTGGTGCACTAATCATTGTACTCATCATTCTTGTTTACTCGAGGATGGACGTGATATGGAAGATATGGTGCATATCAACTGACAACTTTGGCTTGGCTGTTTCTAATTTGTATGCTTTTTCATGTGAAATACACCTAATTCTGAGCAGCCTGTTGTGAACAGAAAAAATCTTGCGACACAACCCCTTCTGCTTATTTGGCAGTTGGAATGACTTGACCAGTACCTTTTGTCCCATGTGATAATGACTTATTCTCTTTTCTCTTTCTTCGTGATCCTACAAAATCACAAACAGTAGTCACTCTGAACATATGATTCGTTTGGATGTTCTCTGATGTCAACCTACTGCTCATCTATAAACCTGTTTCCTGTTTCTTCCCATGTTGCGGATCCAGTGCAGTACCTGATTAATTATTTCTTGAATCTGATTTCTTGTCCTCAGTGGATAGTCAACTATTTCACGCAATTTCTCAGGTGGTGGCCGATTCCTGAGAACAGTCAACGGGAGCAACAGAACTGAAATGTGTGAGATTCATTCTGGAATTCTCTTAGCAATATGTCCCACATTCCATGTCGTCTGTGGCAGTGGATATGACACAAATTCCCAAGCTTTCTCATAATTCATTCCACAGATTTCAAACTTGGTTGGTATGCTGAGATGAATCTAGACTGCAAACTGTGTTTTCTCAAAGTGGCTCTCCACTATTCAGACTTAAATTGTGGTCTATTGTGTGAGGTAACTCTATCAAACTGTCCTAGTTGCACCAAGACGTCCCTGCACAATGCCTTTGATACAAAGAGCCGGCCACTGTGACCGAGAGGTTCTAGGCGCTTCCGTCTGGAACCGCGCGACCGCTACGGTCGCAGGTTCGAATCCTGCCTCGGGTATGGATGTGTGTGATGTCCTTAGGTTAGTTCGGTATAGTTCTAAGTTCTAGGGGACTGATGACCTCAGATGCTAAGTCCCATAGTGCTCAGAGCCATTTTTGAACCTTCGATACAGTGAGTGCAGCCAATATCTATAATAGTGTGAGCATCACAAATTTGGATGTGAACTTCACAACAGTTAATATATACATGAAGCCTGCTCCATGTTACTGAAGTGACATAAGGTTTACAACTTCAAAAGAAAATTATTTGTCTAAAATGCATGTGAAGTCATATGGTGAACCAAATGACTGTTTATTATCTCCTCTGAGATATAAGGCGTCTACAGTGAGATAGTAACGCTTGTATGGTGGAACAGGATTTCTTTTCTAACTATATAATACAATCTCATTGTGGCTTCTTCCCTATCCCGACATTTTTCCTTAAGCTGTCTGAGTGCCAGACCCCTGTCCTGTTCTTTTACAATCTCCTGCAGTGAAACAGCGATGTACTTCTCAAGGGCAATGTTTCTCAGATAATATAAACTGAAGCGATTGTCTTCGGCGTCCTCCACTACTTCTTCTTTCTGTCCAATTGGTGAACGACACACTGCATTAGACATAATGTTCATTTTACATGGCACAATGTGACTATGAAGTCGTAGTCCTGCAGAAAGAGAAACCACTGCATCTCTCTATCATGCTTTGACTGAAGGTGGATTCACACTTGACTGAACGTCACCGTCACGTCCGTCACTTCAAAAGATTTTCTTCTATAGTTCCAGTGGTGGCATTCACACACGCCTTCGACGGACCATCATCGACAAGTCACGCAACGTCAATGTCACGTCAAGTCTTCTCGGGAAGAATGTTTTGAAAGGCCAGCAACTGGCGAGCAACTGTTACATTAAGTACACAGTGTGAACTAACACGAAAGTATTCCCCACTGACCGCTATTGCGAAAATATCTTAATATGTGCTGGAAGGCAATAATAAGTTAAAGTATTTTATTTTATACACTGAAGGAATATATTGCAAAATAAACGATACATATCTTGGTCAATGTGCTTTACTCACAATTTTTCCAGTGGAATAGCGACAAGAAAAACCGGGAATAAAGCTGATGCGGCGTGTGGAAGTTTAAAATAAGATCCGTAATAAATTAACGACGAACAGTAGGTGGGAGACATTTATGTAAACACAGTTCAAGTACACCAATCGACCCTACTAGACATCAGCTTCTGTCAAGGTGATATTTGACGTCTAAATCTTGAATTTCTCTCCGTAATTTTTATTTGTATCTTGCTTAATGGGTAAAAACCGTTGTTTACACATTTTGAAATATTTATAGAACGATGACTCCTCCTCTTCCAGTTCCTTGTTCCTCATCGTCAAGTGCAACAGCAGTCATTACAAAATGCTAAACTAAATTTAGGCGTTTTATGACGCTCTACCATGAACTACGAAATAGCGCCTTTGGCGACTATTTTATGAACAATCTGTAACATCACGACGTTCTTCCGACGTAGAAGTGCCGTGTAGTGTGAACGCTCAGGAATTCCTCTGACCGTTAACGTTCGAAAACATGACGGTGACGCTCCGGCAAATGTGAATCCACCTCTGGCTGTCAGCGGAAACTCTAGTGCTTGGTGGTTTATAACAGTCTGGTCTTGCTTCTAAATAGGAAATAGCGAAACTTTTTAAACCCACCACATCACGGTTAAAGACTCGAGTTCTGTCACTTAATAATTCCTTTCACATTTTGATAGTACACAACTAGCAAACACTATTGTCTCCCTCACAACTTCACCTTTCAATCATGATTCTGATGCTCAACTTGTTGCTGTCAGTCGCCATGAGAAGATCAGCTGACAAGTTGCGACGTGACGATATCTGCACAGTTAGAAGTGCATTTTTAATGCTTGGAATTCCCTTTCTACATGTGTATCCCAAACCCAGAGAACTGCAATGAAACGGAAGCAGTGACACATCTGTCGTATCCTTTAAACTAGTTTGAATTGCATAAGGACCCAACACATCAGTCGATAGTAATTAATTTAGCTGTTCTCCAGTGTTTGGGCCTACACTAAATCCGCGTATTTTTCTTTCAGTTAAAGTAGATAAATCGAAATGGAAACACCTAAGAGACAAAGAGAACTTAATGTCGTTGTCGAATGATCAGGAAAACGTCCACTGTAAGGAAGTTCCACTTAGCCTTGCGATCTTTGCATTAATTTCCTAAAACAAATACTATTCGTAAGAGCTATCCACACTTATTTGACGGTGAGTACTGGGTCGATCTAAAGCATGTAATTATTTACGCCATGTGGTACAAAACTTTCCCAGGACTACAAAAGTGAAAATATCAGAAATGAAGATCTTGCATACTAGTGAAACTTAGATGTAGAAAAATTTATAAATGAAATTATATTTTTTAGAATCTGCCACTTTTCATCTCCAATGTGAAAAAAATTATTCGAATATTGCAAGTTTTTGTTACAGTAGACTGTAGGGAAGTCGCCATGAGAAGATCAGCTGACAAGTTGCGACGTGACGATATCTGCACAGTTAGAAGTGCATTTGGTGGTTTATAAACAGTCTGGTCTTGCTTCTAAATAGGAAATAGCGAAACTTTTTAAACCCACCACATCACGGCTAAAGACTCGAGTTCTGTCACTTAACAAATTCCTTTCACATTTTGATAGTACACAACTAGCAAACACTATTGTCTCCCTCACAACTTCACCATTCAATCATGATTCTGATGTTCAACTTGACGCTGTCAGTCGCCATGAGAAGATCAGCTGACAAGTTGCGACGTGACGATATCTGCACAGTTAGAAGTGCATTTTTAATGCTTGGAATTCCCTTTATTCTCCTCTTCTACATCCAAAAACGAATTGTAAATTCTACTAATTGTAGGATCTGGACAACAAATAATTGTTTCCTTTTAAATTGTAAAGTGAGACCTACTGTAAGACCATGCAGGCCCTTCCACAAACAAAGATCGGCTTGCGCAAATCTGAGCAGACAAGTTATTGCGGGTGAATAGATTTGCGCAGATACTAGATGTGCGGAAACATCGAAGTTCAGAAAGGAGAGCTACGCAAGAGTCAGCCCCAATCACATTGTTTTTCATTATTCTTGCAGATCTAGATTTCGGCAATAAATAGCCACCTTCATTACAATTGAACGGACACCCAGTGGTACATGTCACCATATGTTCCTACAGGTGTATAGGCAGAAGGTAACTGAGGCCTAAGTTTCCTTCTCCTTATACACCTGTAAGATCATATGGTGACATGTACTGACGCGAGTCTGTTGAACTGTAACTCAAATGCCCTAAAAGATGGCTAGATCTGCAAGAATAATGAAAACCAGTGGGATTGTAGCTGATTGTTGTGTGCCTCTCTTTCCTTATAGTCTAGAGCTGCTGTGCACAACAGTTCCTTAGGGAATAAAAGTTGGTTATCCCGGAAGTTGGAGTGTGAGATTTGAGTGAAATCGTTCAAATCTGTGGGTTTAAATCACTTCCCTGCAGAATAGTTAAGCATGTGGCCAGAAGATCGTCCGCAGCATAGCACAACTCAATATGAGAGATGCAGTGGTTACATGGCAGTAAAGTTGTACAACTCTTTACCACCACACATCACTAATGCCAAATTGAAGGATAAGTTTAAACAGTCAATCAAACAACTGCTATTGGAAATCCTTTTATATTCAATCAGAGGATTTCTTTCAAACGAAAATAACTGAAGCAAACAGGCATGATACACTAAAAAAATGTACACAGGTATAGAGAAAAAGTAAAATGTGTTAACTTCTTAACAGCATTGTTTTATCTACATATTTTGTTTCCTACAGTATTATTGCTGTTAATTTTCTTTATAAATGTAAACAAAACGTGATCTAGAATATGTACGTGCTATATGTTTTATACTTCTACACATCTATGTGATTACTCTGCTATTCACAATAAAGTGCTGGGCAGGGGGGTTCAAAGAACCACCTTCAAGCTGTCTCTCTACTGTTTCACTCTCGAATGGCACGCGGGAAAAACGAGCACTTAAATTTTTCTGTGCGAGCCCTGATTTCTCTTATTTTATCATGATGATCATTTCTCCCTATGTAGGTGGGTGCCAACAGAATGTTTTCGCAATCCAAGGAGAAAACTGGTGATTGAAATTTAATGAGAAGATCCCATCGCAATGAAAAATGTCTTCGTTTTAATGATTGCCACTCCAGTTCACGTATTATGTCTGTGACACTATCTCCCTAATTTTGTGATAATACAAAACGATCTGCCCTTCTTTATACTTTTTCGATGTCATCCGTCAGTCCCACCTGATGTGGATCCCACGCCGCACACCAATACTCCAGAATAGGGTGGACAAGCGTGGTGTAAGCAGTCTCTTTAGTAGACCTGTTACACCTTCTAAGTGTTCTGCCAATGAATTGCACTCTTTGATTTGCTCTACCCACAATATTATCTATGTGATCGTTCCAATTTAGGTTATTTGTAATTGTAATCCCTAAGTATTTAGTTGAATTTACAGGCTTCAGATTTGTGTGACTTATCGCGTAATCGAAATTTAGCTGATTTCTTTTAGTACTCATGTGAATAACTTCACACTTATCCTATTCAGGGTCAATTGCCACTTTTCGCGCCATACAGGTATCTTATCTAAATCATTTTGCAAGTCGGTTTGATCATCTGATGACTTTACAAGACGGTAAATGACAGCATCATCTGCAAACAATCTAAGACGGATATTCAGATTGTCTCCTATGTCGTTAATATAGATCAGCAACAATACAGGGCCTATAACACTTCATTGCGGAACGCTGGATATTACTTCTGTTTTACTCGATGACTTTCCGTCCATTACTACGAACTGTGACCTTTCTGACAGGAAATCATGAATCCAGTCGCACAACTGAGGCGATACTTCATAGGCATGCAGTTTGGTTAGAAGATGCTTGTGAGGAACGGTGTCAAAAGCCACATGGAATCAATTTGACATCCACTGTCGATAGCACTTATTACTTCATGAGTATAAAGAGCTAGTTGTGTTTCACAAGAACGATATCTTC
Organism: Schistocerca gregaria; assembly: GCF_023897955.1. Classification (NCBI taxonomy): domain Eukaryota; kingdom Metazoa; phylum Arthropoda; class Insecta; order Orthoptera; family Acrididae; genus Schistocerca; species Schistocerca gregaria. The sequence goes on from NC_064920.1 coordinate 644,331,972, forward strand.
TGAAACCGTGCTGACTATGTGTCAATAAATCATTTTCTTTGAGGTACTTCATAATGTTTGAATACAGTATATGTTCCAAAACCCTACTGCAAATCGATGTTAGTGATATAGGCCTGTAATTCAGTGCATTACTCCTACTTCACTTTTTGGGATATATATATATATATATATATATATATATACACTCCTGGAAATTGAAATAAGAACACCGTGAATTCATTGTCCCAGGAAGGGGAAACTTTATTGACACATTCCTGGGGTCAGATACATCACATGATCACACTGACAGAACCACAGGCACATAGACACAGGCAACAGAGCATGCACAATGTCGGCACTAGTACAGTGTATATCCACCTTTCGCAGCAATGCAGGCTGCTATTCTCCCATGGAGACGATCGTAGAGATGCTGGATGTAGTCCTGTGGAACGGCTTGCCATGCCATTTCCACCTGGCGCCTCAGTTGGACCAGCGTTCGTGCTGGACGTGCAGACCGCGTGAGACAACGCTTCATCCAGTCCCAAACATGCTCAATGGGGGACAGATCCGGAGATCTTGCTGGCCATGGTAGTTGCTTACACCTTCTAGAGCACGTTGGGTGGCACGGGATACATGCAGACGTGCATTGTCCTGTTGGAACAGCAAGTTCCCTTGCCGGTCTAGGAATGGTAGAACGATGGGTTCGATGACGGTTTGGATGTACCGTGCACTTTTCAGTGTCCCCTCGACGATCACCAGAGGTGTACGGCCAGTGTAGGAGATCGCTCCCCACACCATGATGCCGGGTGTTGGCCCTGTGAGCCTCGGTCGAATGCAGTCCTGATTGTGGCGCTCACCTGCACGGCGCCGAACACGCATACGACCATCATTGGCACCAAGGCAGAAGCGACTCTCATCGCTGAAGACGACACGTCTCCATTCGTCCCTCCATTCACGCCTGTCGCGACACCACTGGAGGCGGGCTGCACGATGTTGGGGCATGAGCAGAATACGGCCTAACGGTGTGCGGGACCGTAGCCCAGCTTCATGGAGACGGGTGCGAATGGTCCTCGCCGATACCCCAGGAGCTACAGTGTCCCTAATTTGCTGGGAAGTGGCGGTGCGGTCCCCTACGGCACTGCGTAGGATCCTACGGTCTTGGCATGCATCCGTGCGTCGCTGCGGTCCAGTCCCAGGTCGACGGGCACGTGCACCTTCTGCCGACCACTGGCGACAACATCGATGTACTGTGGAGACCTCACACTCCACATGTTGAGCAATTCGGCGGTACGTCCACCCGGCCTCCCGCATGCTCACTATACGCCCTCGCTCAAAGTCCGTCAACTGCACATACGGTTCACGTTCACGCTGTCGCGACATGCTACCAGTGTTAAAGACTGCGATGGAGCTCTGTATGCCACGGCAAACTGGCTGACACTGACGGCGGCGGTGCACAAATGCTGCGCAGCTAGCGCCATTCGACGGCCAACACCGCGGTTCCTGGTGTGTCCGCTGTGCCGTGCTTGTGATCATTGCTTGTACAGCCGTCTCGCAGTGTCCGGAGCAAGTATGGTGGGTGTGACACACCGGTGTCAATGTGTTCTTTTTTCCATTTCCAGGAGTATATATATATATATATATATATATATATATATATATATATATATATATTGTTGTTGTCACTCAACTTACTTTAGTCATCCTGTACAGTGTTGTTGTTGTTGTTGTCTTCAGTCCTGAGACTGATTTGATGCAGCTCTCCATGCTACTCTATCCTGTGCAAGCTTCTTCATCACCCAGTACCTACTGCAACCTACATCCTTCTATATCTGCTTAGTGTACTCTCTCGGTCTCCCTCTACGATTTTTACCCTCCACGCTGCCCTCCAATGCTAAATTTGTGATCCCTTGATGCCTCAACACATGTCCTACCAACCGATCCCTTCTTCTAGTCAAGTTGTGCCACAAACTTCTCTTCTCCCCAATCCTATTCAACACCTCCTCATTAGTTACATGATCTATCCACCTTATCTTCAGTATTCTTCTGTAGCACCACATTTCGAAAGCTTCTATTCTCTTCTTGCCCAAACTAGTTATCGTCCATGTTTCACATCCATACATGGCTACACTCCAAACAAATACTTTCAGAAACGAGTTCCTGATACATAAATCTATATTCGATGTTAACAAATTTCTCTTCTTCAGAAACGCTTTCCTTGCCATTTCCAGTCTACATTTTGTATCCTCTCTACTTCGACCATCATCAGTTATTTTACTTCCTAAATAGCAAAACTCCTTTACTACTTTAAGTGTCTCATTTCCTAATCTAATTCCCTCAGCATCACCCGATTTAATTTGACTACATTCCATTATCCTCGATTTGCTTTTGTTTATGTTCATCTTATATCCTCCTTTCAAGACACTGTCCATTCTGTTCAACTGCTCTTCCAAGTCCTTTGCCGTCTCTGACAGAATTACATTGTCATCGGCGAACCTCAAAGTTTTTACTTCTTCTCCATGAATTTTAATACCTACTCCAAATTTTTCTTTTATTTCCTTTACTGCTTGCTCAATATACAGATTGAATAACATCAGGGAGAGGCTACAACCCTGTCTCACTCCTTTCCCAACGACTGTTTCCCTTTCATGCCCCTTGACTCTTATGACCGCCATCTGGTTTCTGTACAAATTGTAAATAGCCTTTCGCTCCCTGTATTTTACCACTGCCACCTATAGAATTTGAAAAAGAGTATTCCAGTCAACATTATCAAAAGCTTTCTCTAAGTCTACAAATGCTAGAAACGTAGGTTTGCCTTTTCTTAATCTTTCTTCTAAGATAAGTCGTAAGGTCAGTATTGCCTCACGTGTTCCAACATTTCTACGGAATCCAAACTGATCCTCCCCGAGGTCCGCATCTACCAGTTTTTCCATTCGTCTGTAAAGAATTTTCGTTAGTATTTTGCAGCTGTGACTTATTAAACTGATAGTTCGGTAATTTTCACATCTGTCAGCACCTGCTTTCTTTGGGATTGGAATTATTATATTCATCTTGAAGTCTGAGGGTATTTCGCCTGTCTCATACATCTTGCTCACCAGCTGGTAGAGTTTTGTCATGACTGGCTCTCCCAAGGCCATCAGTAGTTCTAATGGAATGTTGTCTACTCTGGGGGCCTTGTTTCGGCTCAGGTCTTTCAGTGCTCTGTCAAACTCTTCACGCAGTATCGTATCTCCCATTTCGTCTTCATCTACATCCTCTTCCATTTCCATAATATTGTCCTCAAGTACATCGCCCTTGTATAAACCTTCTATATACTCCTTCCACCTTTCTGCCTTCCCTTCTTTGCTTAGAACTGGGTTGCCATCTGAGCTCTTGATATTCATACACGTGGTTCTCTTCTCTCCAAAGGTCTCTTTAATTTTCCTGTAGGCAGTATCTATCTTACCCCCTAGTGAGATAAGCCTCTACATCCTTACATTTGTCCTCTAGCCATCCTTGCTTAGCCATTTTGCACTTCCTGTCGATCTCATTTTTGAGACGTTTGTATTCCTTTTTGCCTGCTTCATTTACTGCATTTTTATATTTTCTCCTTTCATCAATTAAATTCAATATTTCTTCTGTTACCCAAGTATTTCTAGCAGCCCTCGTCTTTTTACCTACTTTATCCTCTGCTGCCTTCACTACTTCATCCCTCAGAGCTACCCATTCTTCTTCCACTGTATTTCTTTTCCCTATTCCTGTCAATTGTTCCCTTATGCTCTCCCTGAAACTCTGTACAACCTCTGGTTCTTTCAGTTTATCCAGGTCCCATCTCCTTAATTTCCCACATTTTTGCAGTTTCTTCTGTTTTAATCTACAGGTCATAACCAATAGATTGTGGTCAGAGTCCACACCTGCCCCTGGAAATGTCTTACAACTTAAAACCTGGTTCCTAAATCTCTGTCTTACCATTATATAATCTATCTGATACCTTTTAGTATCTCCAGGGTTCTTCCATGTATACAACCTTCTTTCATGATTCTTAAACCAAGTGTTAGCTATGATTAAGTTATACTCTGTGCAAAATTCAACTAGGCGGCTTCCTCTTTCATTTCTTAGCCCCAATCCATATTCACCTACTATGTTTCTTCCTCTCCCTTTTCTTACACTCGAATTCCAGTCACGCATTACTATTAAATTTTCGTCTCCCTTCACTATCTGAATAATTTCTTTAATTTCATCGTACATTTCTTCAATTTCTTCGTCTTCTGCAGAGCTAGTTGGCATATAAACTTGTACTACTGTAGTAGGTGTGATCTTTGTATCTATCTTGGCCACAATAATGCGTTCACTATGCTGTTTGTAGTAGCTTACCCGCATTCCTATTTTCCTATTCATTATTAAACCTACTCCTACATTACCCCTATTTGATTTTGTGTTTATAACCCTGTAGTCACCTGACCAGAAGTCTTGTTCCTCCTGCCACCGAACTTCACTAATTCCCACTATATCCAACTTTAACCTCTCTATTTCCATTTTTAAATTTTCTAACCTACGTGCCCGATTAAGGGATCTGACATTCCACACTCCGATCTGTAGAACGCCAGTTTTCTTTCTCCTGATAACGACATCCTCTTGAGTAGTCACCACCCGGAGATCCGAATAGGGGACTATTTTACCTCCGGAATATTTTACCCAAGAGGACGCCATCATCATTTAATCATACAGTAAAGCTGCATGCCCTCGGGAAAAATTACGGCTGTAGTTTCCCATTGCTTTCAACCGTTCGCAGTACCAGCACAGCAAGGGCGCTTTGGTTAATGTTGCAAGGCCAGATCAGTCAATCATCCAGACTGTTGCCCCTGCAACTACTGAAAAGGCTACTGCCCCTCTTCAGGAACCACACGTTTGTCTGGCCTCTCAACAGATACCCCTCCGTTGTGGTTGCACCTATGGTACGGCCATCTGTATCGCTGAGGCACACAAGCCTCCCCACCAACGGCAAGGTCCATGGTTAATGGGGGGATATATATATACACTCCTGGAAATGGAAAAAAGAACACATTGACACCGGTGTGTCACACCCAACATACTTGCTCCGGACACTGCGAGAGGGCTGTTCAAGCAATGATCACACGCTCGGCACAGCGGACACACCAGGAACCGCGTTGTTGGCCGTCGAATGGCGCTAGCTGCACAGCATTTGTGCACCGCCGCCGTCAGTGTCAGCCAGTTTGCCGTGGCATACGGAGCTCCATCGCAGTCTTTAACACTGGTAGCATGTCGTGACAGTGTGGATGTGAACCGTATGTGCAGTTGACGGACTTTGAGCGAGGGCGTATAGTGGGCATGCGGGAGTCCGGGTGGACGTACCGCCGAATTGCTCAACATGTGGGGCGTGAGGTCTCCACAGTACATCGATGTTGTCGCCAGTGGTCGGCAGAAGGTGGACGTGCCTGTCGCCATGGGACTGGACCGCAGCGACGCACGGATGCATGCCAAGACCGTAGGATCCTACGCAGTGCCGTAGGGGACCGCACCGCCACTTCCCAGCAAATTAGGGACATTGTAGCTCCTGGGGTATCGGCGAGGACCATTCGCAACCGTCTCCATGAAGCTGGGCTACGGTCCCGCACACCGTTAGGCCATCTTCCGCTCACGCCCCAACATCGTGCAGCCCGCCTCCAGTGGTGTCGCGACAGGCGTGAATGGAGGGACGAATGGAGACATGTCGTCTTCAGCGATGAGAGTCGCTTCTGCCTTGGTGCCAATGATGGTCGTATGCGTGTTTGGCGCCGTGCAGATGAGCGCCACAATCAGGACTGCATACGACCGAGGCACACAGGGCCAACACCCGGCATCATGGTGTGGGGAGCGATCTCCTACACTGGCCGTACACCTCTGGTGATCGTCAAGGGGACACTGAATAGTGCACGGTACATCCAAACCATCATTGAACCCATCGTTCTACCATTCCTAGACCGGCAAGGGAACTTGCTGTTCCAACACGACAATGCACGTCCGCATGTATCCCGTGCCACCCAACGTGCTCTAGGAGGTGTAAGTCAACTGCCCTGGCCAGCAAGATCTCCGGATCTGTCCGCCATTGAGCATGTTTGGGACTGGATGAAGCATCGTCTCACGCGGTCTGCACGTCCAGCATGAACGCTGGTCCAACTGAGGTGCCAGGTGGAAATGGCATGGCAAGCCGATCCATAGGACTACATCCAGCATCTCTACGATCGTCTCCATGGAAGAATAGCAGTCTGCATTGCTGCGAAAGGTGGATATACCCTGTACTAGTGCCGACATTGTGCATGCTCTGTTGCCTGTGTCTATGTGCCTGTGGTTCTGTCAGTGTGATCATGTGATGTATCTGACCCCAGGAATGTGTCAATAATTCCCCTTCCTGGGACAATGAATTCACGGTGTTCTTATTTCAATTTCCAGGAGTGTATATATATATATATATATATATATATATATATATATATATATATAATTCACGGTGTTCTTATTTCAATTTCCAGGAGTGTATATATATATATATATATATATATATATATATATATATATATATATATATATATATAAAATGATCGACCCATGGACCCATAGTATAGAATTGAGCTGCTTGGGGGAACTAAATGGTAAGCGCCAAAATCACAGTTTCGAGACACAGCACATCTAAAGTTTCAATTGATCTGAAAATCTGAGTTTTTTTTTTGAACAGTCCTTTTATTCTGTAATTATTCTAACATCTATCTTCTACTATACAGACATAATTGAAAATTCACAACTGACTAAAACAAATGAAATATACAAAAATTATTACATTAGCATACACCATTAACAACAGATAGTGATAGAACATTACATTTTAAATTTTACAGTAAGTCTTCAACTCTTTACTGAAATTGCAATATCATTCATCACTCTCATTACTAATGTCTTTTTCATCCAAAACTGTTGGCTTTAGTGACAGGAAAAATCCATGGTGGACAGAAGGTATGTAATTTAGGAGCGACAGGACGTCAGCAACTTTCTTCTTTTCAATAAGCCTTGGCCCACTGTATTTAAGTCGAAACGTATGAAGTGGTCCTTGCCTTCCACGTTTCCTGAAGCTTATTTCATGCCAAATGTCATGACAAAATGTCTCGCTGATGAATAAAGATGATGGATATTCGGAGATCACCTTCCACCTACATACTTTCCTTAGGTTGACATCTCGAACATCAACTGTCTTCTTTCTGAAGACAAACTCTTCTTTAGAGTGTCGTATTTGATATAAATCCTCTCTTTTCATATTATATACAAGCAGTGGATTCTTCTTAGCCGACTTCTTGATGATCTCGCACAACTGATTTGGACTGGACACATCTTGTACTTGTCGGCGAACGTAATTTTCAATTGTCGCGAAATCTGTATTGGAGGGCAACATTGTGTGCCCCCTCATGGGGAAGTGGTGTTCAATCACACGAAATCTACCAGTTGAAATTAGATATTTACAAAACAGTACCATGTTCCAGTTCTTATTTTGGCCACAGCAGTTATCAGATATCGCCATGAGAGTCTCTCCTTTTTTGTCGTTTTCCTCAAAGTAACGTAAAAGGCAGCTCAAAATTTCCTCTGATCCATGGGCAGCCGTAGTCTCATTCCACAAAAAGCAGTGCCCTTTCTTCTTGACACAATCATGAACATTGAGATTATACAACCAAATCTTCCTTTTGTAAAAAGCTGGACCACAACTTAACTTAGGAAGTGGGAGAGTGACTTTTGACTTTGCAGCAAAGTCACAACATATAGATTACTGTCTGCTTCTGCTCGTTTTGTCTGGATGGCAATGTTAGCTTGCGCTGCTTCTGCCCGATGTTGGTGTAATTTCAACTGATGCTCCAGACTTACTTTCAGTTGGGGGGCATCAGTGCTCTCTATTTGCACTTTGAGCATGTCACAAGTCTTACACGTATCTTATTTGGTGACTTTAGAAAACATTCTTATAGTGCTCACAACAGGAGGCGATTGTTGCATTTGTGCCCAGGTACAATCTGGCACGACTCATTGAGCGTCTGTAATGACTCTCGTATTTTGGTATTTTGTGGATGTGTTCCCTGACATGGTTAACATTAGTTTCTGAGTAAGCATGTGGACGTACGGTATGCTTGTCCCGTCTGTCCTGGAGTTTTGTGATCGATCCGGATACGAATTTCTTCTGTATATTTTCGACACGACCGCGATTGTTATGTAGACCATGAATGGCAAGAAAAGCTTTCTTGCATACTTTTATATCACTGCCACTAACTTTTATGCTGTAGGAAATAGCACAGTTTCTCCGGGAATTTTCCCCAGCTGCTTTTCGGCGACATGTAACAGCATTAGATTTCATTGCACCAAATAAGCATGCATTTTGAATGTTAAAATCGCCTAGTTCCCAAAATATTTTGAATAGTTTCATCACATTCCCATCTCCTACTTTTTCGAAACATTTACCTACGAGGGCACTGGCAATTAAGTTCCACAGTTGTTTTGCTTACAGTTGCACCTGTACGAGAAACATACTCTTCGCCCAAATTACACCTCTCCTGTTTAATGTTGCGTTGAGAATCGACTCTCAGCCTTTTCCGAGACGACCTCTTTGTCTGTTCGAGGGCCCCTTCCTCAATGGTTTCTTCAGGAGCGATACACTGTTCGTTGTTTTGGGAAATATGATCTTATTCGCTATTAACCCGTATAACAACAAAAACTACTAGTACCGTTAGCATTATTATTATTAACATGTAACAATATAAATGAGAAATGCGCATACACACACCTTAGCCAAAAAAATGTAGCCATTCCAAAATAAGCTCAAAATTAACGTACTTCAGGAACATAATGGTATGTATACGCACTTACCATTATGTTCGTGAAACGTACTAAAGACAGTATATTTAGAAAAATAACATACATCTGAGTCATCTGAATCGTTAGGAATGTGGATCCCTCTCGAAGATATTAGTATCATTGGAAGTATATCCCTCGTCTTCTGGCATGTTCACTGTTGCCATAATCTCGGAGATGTTTTTACTTGCCGCCATTCTCTCCGTCGCTTACCATTATGTTTCCGCAACAGACGGACACTGGCACTTACCATTAAGCTCCGCCCTGACATCTGTGAGTGAATTTGGAACTACTCGTAAGTTTACTGCATTGTGCATCCCACAGGTGGTGTCATTAGCCATTGTGTTCCTCCGAGCAGCTCAGTTATTGTAATTAAATGTTCTGTAATTTAGGTACATATATTATATATGCCTCATAAAATCCTTTCAGTTTACAGTACCTAAAATTTTGTAACTATGATGTAAATTTCCAGTTATCTTAGCAAAACTATAGTTAGAATCAGTAAAAATAATGTATTTTATTGGAAAACTGACAAATGAAATATGTACTTGGAGTTACTCCATGGATGTACATCATAAGCTGTTAAATAAAATAAAGAAAAAAAATCTTACACTAAAAAGTGTTTGCGTCATCTGTTCATTTGTCATCTGTGTTTACAGAGTAAATTTTAAAATGGCAGATACGTAGCAAAAAGTCCGCAACGAATTTTCTTTATTATGCATCGTTTCCCTATTCGCCGTAGGATCAACCGCCCTGCAGCAAACAGGGCAACGATGAATAATAGTAATGACAATAATAAAAAACAAAATGAGTCACTGTGGGCTCTTGGCTGCAAAGAGCTAAGCAAAGTAACGAACTCCATTCGACCTGGTGCCTGGAGACTGTTGACCTGTATTCAGCCAGTACTGACCTAAGCCGCAATCTCATGTTGAATTGTGACAGCACAGCAGAAAAAAGTAGGCCGTATTTGTTCTAAAGTAGACTGCAGTAAGAATGTTGTGTTAAGATGATGATGGAAGATCTTGGAGGAGTGCCTTCAGGGGCATATTTATTGTTACACTTCTTTTACTTCCTAATATTATACGTAGTTTATAACAAGAGTGACTTACATTAGAGGTGAAGTGTAGAATTTACTACCGCAGTGCGACAAGTAAACTGTCCCGACATAGTATGAATCGCTATCTAGAGTTCAGAGTGGAATTTAATATTCTGATGCAAAAGTTGCTGGTACACTTCAAGCAGGGAATTGAAAAACTGAACTATAGCTCATTGGTCGCTTTTATAACTTCTAAGAATATAATGTGTCTGAAACATGTTTAAATTCTAGACAGCGTAAGCAGCTCACGTGAGCTGAAATGATTTTTGTTAATGCTTGCTTCGAAACAAATTCTACATCCTTATAGCGCCATGTTATCAGTACTGTTAACGTCACTCTCAGCCGCTCATGTGGAGAAATTGCTCTCCTATTATACTAGGACTTATGAGCGCCAAAAGACAATTATTCGTTTTTAAATCCATCTTCAAATTACGAAGTCAGTCATCGAATTCACTCTGCAACTCATTAAGTAAATTTATACGATAAAACTGCCTTTGCTTAAGCAGCCATTGTTAAATAATTTTGACACTTCTTTTTGCATCTGACATTTTCTTTCCTTTTGTTTTTTTGCAACAGAATTTGCGAACACGGAGATAACAAGATTTCCATCATTTCTGAATAAATGAAATAAGCGTTGAGGTTACTATGGGGTGTAATCGCTTGCAACACCGACAGATAGCGGGCGAGCAGTTGATTGGAACTTGTTGGAGAGAAGAAAACAGCATTTGCAGCCATCTATTGCATACACAAACTTTTGTGCAAATAGATTGTTGCATGTGGACATGGCTTAACAAATGATTGTCCACTATAATCGAGCGCTGCCCAGAAAAAAAAATCGTACATATCTGGATCATTAACATAACATGAGGGGCTTTGCCCGTACGAACTCTGTAAGCTATTCAATAACTCGCATTTATGTTAATTACAGGTTGGAGGGGGGGAGGGCGGAGATAGGAAAGGAAAGGGAAATAACTATTGATGTCAGCTGCAGGGAGAGTTTAGCAAAGTCAGTGGCAATGAGTGAAAATGTGTGCCGGAACGGTATTCGAACCCAGAATCTCCATGCTGTTGCATTAACCACTGTGCCATCCGAATACAGTATGTATCGTAATTCCGTGGACTACTTCAGCATGCCTCCTGGCTGACATACATTCTCAGCTAGCGCAACCTATCAGCAGTCCACATCTATGTTCTTCATGCTCGCTACTTTGATATTCCCATTGGAGGTTGAACATGATTGTGCATCTGCACAGAATGTTGTGCATTCAGTATCCATCAAGGCAACTCAGTTATATGAATGTGAGGTGTCTGTTCCTGTGGAACCATGTGGAATGCACAGCTGTGACACATACTATGTAAATTGAACATGGAGGAGGGGATGAGTGGGGGAAGGAAAGGAATTGTTGATATCGACTGCATTGGGACTTTATGTGGAATCAGCAGCAATGAGTGAAAATGTATGACGGACAGAATGTATCCGAAAGAACAGACACCATGCATTCGTTTAATTGATACATCTCGATGGGCAATGAATCCACCACCTTCAGTGCGGATGCACAATCACATTCAACCTCCTGTGGAATCATAAATGGTGAGCATGAAGGATGTGGACAGGGACTCCAGATTAGTGGTGCCTGGTGAGAATGTGAGTCTGCCAGGAGGTGTGATGAGATAGTCTGCGCAATTGAGGCGCATTGACCAGAATGCGCATTGGTTAACACAGCTGCCTAGCAAGCAGGAGATCCTGGGTCTAAATCTCATTCCAGCACACATTTTCGCTTATCAGCGCTGATTCTGCATGAAGTCCCAATGCAATTGACATCACTAGTTCCTTCCCTTTCCTTTCCTTTCTCCCTCTCTACCTTCTGTTTACGTGATATTTGTCACAGTTGTGGATTATGCTTGATGTCTGTTCTTTCAGACATATCTGAAAGAACAGATGCCATACATTCATATAACTCTCATTAAACTGTGAATGGAGAGTAGATATCAGAGTCACAAGTGTTTTCAAAAAAAAGTTTTTGTGCTTTCAGTTATATTTCAATCACAATGATGTGTGGTCTAAAATGTATCTAACAGTAAACTACATGCTATCAAACCTTTTCACTATAAGATTTGTAAATCAAGTGGACGTGCTCAACAAATAGCATCATTTCACAGTGATTGTTACAAATTATGAAAAAATAAATGGTTTATTAAGAAGCTAAAATGCTACGCTAACACATGTACAAAAATTAGATTTTTTATCTGCATACCTTTTTCAAGATCGATTGAGAAAATATACGAGACTAAAAAAAAATCACAAAAAATGAAAAGTATGCATTTTCTTCTTTCAGGAGATAGAAAAAAATGTGGTTTTATCTTATAAACTGCCAAGAGTTTTTACAGTACGAAAATCTGGAATTGGATTTTTCCCTTTTTTTCTTCCTTCTGGCCCGACGTGCAGTGTGAACTTTCAGAATGGTAGCTTGAGACAGCTAGGCATGATCCAGCCCAGTGTGCAGTGTAAATGCCACCTCAGGCAAAGCATTGTCAAAAATTTTCAAGAACCCTGCACCATTCAAATTATCTTGTAAAATAAGGGGTCCAATTATGTGACCTCCAAGAATTTCAGTCCAAATGTTCACTGAGAATCTTAATGGTAACTTCTCATACATTTTTAATAGCCCTGTGGTGACTGTAAACCTTTATTTTGTATCTCCATGTATAGGTTCCTTATTACCAAAATGGTCAAAATTTCATTTTCTGCAATTTCCCAAATTTTTAAATCATCATTCTGTTAAACCTGTGCATGTATATGATTAGGACAAGTACAATGAAAAAGACTGCTAACATATTAAAGCTTTTCCACAGTAGAAAACACTCATATACCCACACAACTCACACACATGGCTACTGTCTTAGTGTGTGATGAAGTAGCAATCTGCTGGGAAGGGTAGTGTCTTTCCTAACCAAAAATTGAAAGTCCAAGATGGAATAACAATAATATGGAAAGGCACTACCTACCCTGACAGATTGCTGCTTCATCACACGCAGTCACACACTGAGGCAATAGCTATGTGTGTGTGTGTGTGTGTGTGTGTGTGTGTGTGTTGTTTGGATGTGAGTGTGTTTTCTACAGCAGAAGACATATTTTAAGTACATATTTTACGTCCATGAAAAAATAATGTTTCTCTATGGCACGTTCAATGTAATCTGTCTACATCTGTATTTCATATTCCATGTTTTGCTGCAGTTCTGGAGATGATCATTGGTGGCTGAAACCGGTACTCTAAGGACCAGCCGTTTTGTGAGCATTGGCAGAAATAAAAGAAATTTATTCAACACTTCCGGATCACTGTTTTAATCAGCAACTATGTTGCAGCTTGTGATACACGTTTTAATTACAGTTATTTTGAAAATTAATAACCAAGAAATGTAACCAATGAAGCAATATTTACAAACACTGAAGAGTCAAAGAAACTGGTACACCTGTCTAATATCATGTAGGTTCTCCGTAAGAATGCAGGAGTGCCGCAACATAACGTAGCATTGACTCAGCTGATGTGTGAAGTAGTGTTGGAGGGAGTTGACACCACGAATGCAACAGGGTTGTCCATGAATTTGTAAGAGTACCAGGGGGTGAGAATCTTTTCTGAACAGCATGTTGCAAGGCATCCCAGATATGCTCAATAATGTTAATGTGTGGAGAGTTCAGTGGCCAGCATAAGTGTTTAAACTCAGAAGCGTGTTACTGGAGCCACTCTGTAGCACCTATGAATGTGTGGGGTGTCACATTGTCCTGCTGGAATTGCCCAAGTCCATCAGAATGCACAATGGGCATGAATGGACACCGGTGATTAGACAGGATGCTTACATATGTTTCACTTGTAAGAGGCTTATCTAGACATATCACGGTCCCCTATCATTCCAACTGCACACACATCACACCATTAAAGAGCCTCCACCAGCTTGAACAATCCCCTGCTGACATGCACGGTCCATCGATTTGTGAGATTGTCTCCATAGTCATATGCATTCATCCATGTGATGCAATTAGAAATGAGACTTATCGGACCAGGCAATATGTTTACAGTTATCAGCAGTCCAATGTTTGTGTTAATGGGCCCAGGCGAGGTGTAAAGCTTTGTGTCATGCAGTCATCAAGGGTACACGAGTGGGTCTTCGGCTCCGAAAGCCTATATCAATGATGTTTCATTGAATGATTCATAGGCTAACACTTGTCGATGGCCCAGCATTGAAATCTGCAACAATTTGTAGAAGGGTTGCACTGCTGTCACATTGAACGATTCATGATTCTCTTCGTTTGTCATTGGTCCCATTCTTGCAGGATCTTTTTCCTGCTGCAGCGATGTCAGAGATTTGATGTTTTACTGGATTCCTGATATTCAGGGCATACTTGTGAAATGGTTGTATGGGAAAATCTCCACTTCATAACTATCTCGGAGATGCTGTGTCCCATTGGTTGTGCGCTGACTATAACAACACATTCAAACTTACTTAAATCTTGATAACTTGCCATTGTAGCATCAGTAACTGATCTAACAACTGCACCCTTGCTGTCTTATTACAGCACCATATTCTGACTATTTACATATCTCTGTATTTGAATATGCATGCCTGTACCAGTTCTTTGGTGCTTCAGTGTCTGATGTGTCTTGTGAAAGGAGATGATGTCAACAATTGCTACCAATACACTGCTTCAACAATCAGAAATTTTTGTAACAATCATTTGCAATTTTACTTCAAATGCATATTGTGCAATTACTATGAATTCTGCACACATAAATGTAACATGAAAGCAGCTGGAGTGTCCCATATCATTACCTAATATATGAGCAACCATGATTCTATTTTTAAGAAGTATTTGTAATTTTAAGTTGAGTTTAAATTAGTTGCATAACCAGATGTAAATGTGCATTCATGTAATTTATTCATTGCTTGATTAATACTTAAATGAGATGTTACAAAGAGATCCAAGGAATTTCTCCATATAACATTTAAAATTGATGGCAGTCATTTCTTAAATGATTTAATTGAGGCAGTATTCTTGACATCACAGAGTGCACTTAAGCATGAGCAGAAGCACACCAATATTTATTTATTTTTATTCTATTTTGAGGGTGTGTGTTGGTGATCGCTTGATAGTTGTAGGATGATGAGTGGACTACGCAGCCATAATGGTGCTTGGCTTGGTTTAACAATCATTAGACTTTGAAAATTCCTTGAGGATGCAAGTTGAATAGGTTGAAACTTCTAGGGACTTAGATGCTATTCCTTGAGTGTGAATTCTGGACTCAAAATTTTTATGAAACATAGAATTACTTGTGCAGTTTTCGGTGATTGTTTTTTTGGGACTTTGTGTGGTGTCTCTCTGGAATATGTGAGTACGTGACAGAAGGCATCTGCCAATTGTCTGACTCCTCCAACTACCAGCTCTGCCATGGTGATGTGATCCCGGACTTCCAATATAACCTCCAATCTCTATTCAAATCCCATCACATAATCTTTCGCCTGAATCAGTCTCCTTCCACACCCCAACATCCTGCACAACCACCTTCCCATGAATCCAACAATCCTGGATACCGTACTGTAACTTACACTACAGGCCATTAAAATTGGTACACCAAGAAGACATGCACATGATAAACGGGTATTCATTGGACAAATATATTATACTGGAACTGACATGTGATTACATTTTCACGCAATTTGGGTGCATAAATCCTGAGAAATCAGTACCCAGAACAACCACCTCTGTCCATAATAACGGCCTTGATACGCCTGGGCATTGAGTCAAACAGAGCTCGGATGGCGTGTACAGGTACAGCTGCCCATGCAACTTCAACACGATACCACAGTTCATCAAGAGTAGTGACTGGCGTATTGTGACAAGCCAGTTGCTCAGCCACCATTGACCAGATGTTTTCAATTGGTGAGAGATCTGGAGAATGTGCTGGCCAGGTCAGCAGTCGAATATTTTCTGTATCCAGAAAGGCCCATACAGAACCTTCAATATGCAGTTGTGCATTATCTTGCTGAAATGTAGGGTTTCAGAGGGATCGTTGAAGGGTAGAGCCACGGGTCGTAAAACATCTGAAATGTAACGTCCACTGTTCAAAGTGCCGTCAATGTGAACAAGAGGTGACCAAGGCGTGTAACCAGTGGCACCCCATACCATCATGGCGGGTGATAAGCCAGTATGGCGATGACGAATACACGCTTCCAATGCACGTTCACCGCGATGTCACCAAACATGGATGCGACCATAATGATACTGCAAATAGAACCTGGATTCATCCAAAAAAATGACGTTTTGCCATTCGTGCACCCAAGCTCGTCGTTGAGTACACCATTGCAGACGCTCCTGTCTGTGATGCAGCGTCGAGGGTAACCGCAGCCATGGTCTCCGAGCTGATAGTCCATGCTGCTGCAAACATCGTCAAACTGTTTGTGCAGATGGTTGTCGTCTTGCAAACATCCCCATCTGTTGACTCAGGGATCGAGACGTGGCTGCACGATCTGTTACAGCCATGCGGATAGGATGCCTGTCATCTCGACTTCTACTGATACGAGGCCATTGGGATCCAGCACGGTGTTCCGTATTACCCTCCTGAACGCACCGAGTCCATATTCTGCTAACAGTCATTGGATCTCAACCAACGCAACCAGCAATGTCACGATATGATACACAGCAATCACAATAGGCTACAATCTGACCTTTATTAAAGTCGCAAACGTGATGGTACACATTTCTCCGCCTTACACGGGCATCACAACAACGTTTCCCCAGACAAAGTCGGTCAACTGCTGTTTGTGTATGAGAAATCGATTTGAAACTTTCCTCATGTCAGCATGTTGGAGGTGTTGCCACCGGTGCCAACCTTGTGTGAATGCTTTTCAGAGAAAAGCTTACCATTTGCACATCATAGCATCTTCTTCCTATCAGTTAAATTTCGTGTCTGTAGCATGTCATCTTTGTGGTGTAGAAATTTTAATGGTCAGTAGTGTATTACTGTGTTCCCACTGAAAGACTCTCCGCACTTGTCAATGAGCTCCTGTAACAAACATCCCATAGCCTAGCCTCTTGTGTTAAAGATAAAACCACTACCTTCACTGATTCTCGACCATTTCCACCTGGATCCCCACTCATCAATGATGATGCCACTTTCCTATACACTAACAATGCCATACCCACGGCAAAGCTGTTAATGAACAGTGCCTCTCCCAATATACTTCCAACTCCAAACTCACTACCTCATTATTTATATATCTAATCAACTACATCCTCAACATAATTTCTTCTCCTTTGAGGGGAAGATATGTAAAAAAACTATACGGATTGGTCATTAACACTTGCATAGCACTATCCTATGCCTATCTATTTATGGGCCATCATAGGAAAAGCTGCTAGCTTCCCTAACCCCCAATCTGGTCTAGGTTCACTGATGATATCTTCACAACCTGGACCTAGAGCCATGACACCTTCTCCTCATTCCTTCAAAATCTCAACACCTTCAACCCATTTGCTTCACCTGGTCTTCCTAAGCCCAATGCACCACCTTCTTGGATGTTTATTTCCATCTATGTGATGGCTCAATCCATACCTCTGTCCACATCAAGCCCATTCACCATCAACAGCAACTGCTATTTGACTTCTGTCATGCCTCTCACACTAAAAAATTGTTCTATACAGCCTGGCCACTCATGGATGCAATATCTGCAGTGACAAGAGTTGCCTTGCCCAGTGTGCTGAAGATCTCACAAAGTCCTTCATAGACAGATGCTATTCCTCAAACACAGTCCACAAACACATTTGCCATACTATATTCTCATGATTTCCTAGTCCTCCCACTAGTCTCAGGAACCGGCTGCAAAGAAGTACCTCCCTAATCAAACAATGTTATCCTGGACAGGAGCAACTGAACCATGACCTTCACCAGGGCTTCGACTATTACTGTGTCTGGAAATGGGGGACATCCTACCCACCCGTCTCTAAGTGGTATTCCACTACCCACCCAACCTAGACAACGTCCTGGTCCATCCATCTGCCACCCCCACTCCCAGCCTCTTGCCATTGGGATCACAAGATCTACCCAGTTCACCCACCCAGCACATCTACTCTAGTCTTGTCATAGGCTTATATCCTGTCCCATCAGAGGCAAGGGTCACCTGTGAAAGCAGCCGTGTCATATACCAGCTTTGTATAGAATTTTATGTGAGCATGACCACCAATCAGTTCTCTACCAGAATGAATGACCACTGCCAAACTGTAGCCAACAGCAAAGTTGACAGACCCGTGGCAGAAACGCTGCTGTGCACAATATGCTGTGTTCCATGGCTGCCTCATAACCTGTTTCATATGGATCTCCCCCTCCAGTTTTCAGATGGGAGTTATTCTTGCAATATATCCTCCATTCCTGTAATTCTCCGGGCCTCATCCTCTGCTAAGCCACAGCACCCACACCTGCTACTCAACTATCTCCCCTTCTTGTATCTTGTCACCCCTCTGAATCCCCTTCTTCATGCCCCAGTCATAGTCCACCAGTCAAACCAACTCCGGTTCCAGTGTGTTGCATTCCCATCCCTCTCACATTCCTAACCCACGTCTCCTGCCCTCCTATGAGCCATCAGTCACCTTTACCCAACACTGCCTCCTGCTTTTATCTCTTGTCTCCCTCTACTTACCTCAACTGACACATCATCACACACCTGTCTACCAGTCAAACTGCAGCACTGGCATTGTGATTTTGGCTGGAAGAAAATGAGGTAGGATGAAAAAAGTAATGGGATTTTTTATTTTTCTTGAAGAATCTTTATTTATTCATCAACATTAACTTTGTCCCCTCCAAAGTAATCCCTTTCAGATATAACACACTTGTGCCAGCACTTTTTCCAATCTTGGATGTACTTCTAGAACTCACTTTTCGTTATGGTGTTCAGCTCCTGCAAGAATTCCATTTTTATCTCATCAGTGGTGGCAAAACAATGCCCTTTCATGATTCTCTTCATTCCTGAGAATAGAAAGAAGTCACTGTGGACAATATCTAGTGAATACAGTGGCTGGGGAAACACAACTGTTTTATTTTTTGCCACAAAAAAATCATGAACAAGCATTGAGCGGAAGCATTATTGTGATGAAATTTCCACTAGTGGTTTTGACACAGTTGTGGTCGTTTTCTTCAGACTGTTTCATGCAAACAGTGCATAAATTCCAGGTAGCGTTCCTTACTGATCATACGACTATAAAGGAGGAACTCATGACGTATCATCCCATTGTAATAGAAGAAAACAGTGATAAGAACCTTCATATGTGATTGAACTTGAATTTTTTCTGGTCTTTGCTCTTCAAGCAGTTTCCATTGGGACGACTGAGCCTTGCTTTTGATGTCATACCTGTATACTCATGTTTCATCACCTGTTGTAACCTTCTTTAGAATTAGACTTCATTCAGTGATTCCTGGGTAGTGTCTATGCTATGTCACTTTTGGTTGAAAAGAAACAATTTTGGAGCAAACTTTGCTGCTACAAGTTTCATGTTCAAAACATCTGAAAAAATTTCTTGGTGTGAGCTAAAGTGTTTGCCAACATCATCAGCAACCTCTCTGATGGTGATTCAGTCATTTACCACAATCATTTTCTTTACTTCTTCCATATTGTCACCAGTAATTTAAATGCTGGGGCATCCAGGGTGGACGTAGTCTTCATCTGTTTGGCCATCTTTGAAACATTTATACCAATCGTCACCTTTTGACTTACTATTAGCAGATTCACTAAAAGCCACAATCACAACATTTCGAATGCAATGCTGCACTTTATTCAATTTTTCAAGCAAAATTTAATGCTAATTCTTTAATCCATCTTTCTCAAAAGTAAAAATTTGCCGAGCACTCAAAAACCCTTATAACTTTTTCAACTTTGAACAATAAACTGAATATTCAAAATAGTTGGAAATGTAAACATACACAAGGAACATGTGTATCAACATGATAAAAACATGAAAATGGGATGTGTATAGGCCGCGAAATTAAAGAATTACCATTGCCTTTTTAATCACACCTGGTATCGCTGTACAGGTGTGTATGTGTATTATCTAGATCATTAATGTAATCACCTGGAAGCTAGTTTAGTTTTCAGTTTTTTTTGTACCTTTTGCCAAGTCCACCTTTCTACTATTTAGTTGGTGTTTTTCTTTACTCTCAAATTATTTATATTCTACCAAAACTTTCCGTACCACATTTCATTGGATTATGTTTTACAAATTCTGGGGTCAATGTCTCTAGTCATGCTGTATAGGTAGGGACCTTGGAAAGAGGAATATGGACAGTGAAAACTCAGCACACAAGTATCAATGTCTATTCTACAAGGAAAGCAAATAAGCTTCTACCATGGGATGATAAGCTATTGGTAAATTTTGATTACGGTACAAAGAACCCCACCAATGTGTATCTACTTTTTGTCTCATGGGCAACTGTTACCAAGATGGGAACTTTCAGTGACAAAAGTGCCTGTTCAAAGATTAAGTATCCGCTAGGCTATTGAGATTTATGGAGCAGGCAATAAAACTAAATTGGGTGTATGGCATGTATTTACTGACACCCAACATCAGCCGTAAAGTCTCTTCGGAGGGAAGTGCTACCAAAATTACTTGGAGAACTTCCTCTTGAAATTTGGGCAAATATTCAGAGCAAGAGGAAGCGGTGTAAGATGTAATGTAATCAGTTTAGTAGCCATCTAGGTTCCTGAATTAAAATCCCGTCATTACTTGACCATTATTAATATAATTATTTTCAAAGGTATCTGGTTTCATTTTCCAAAGACACTAGCTTCATGCTTTTGCAAACTGTTATCAGTAACAAATGTTTTAGCAGATATTATCAAAAGATAGTTTCTTGGTTTTATTTTACACTGCAGTTAGTTGAAATTGTTCATTGCAGTTGTAGAAAACCAAATTAATGTTGGGAACAGAAACAAATGTAATGTACTATGATATGTTTATGGTCACATCCAACCTATTGACAAACAACCTGCAACTGACTACACCAGACACAACAGATGCAAATAGTACACTGTGTTTGCATCAACTAAATACATGCGAAATTATTTTATGATACTTCTCGATAGACTGAGCAACAAAGATGCTATCAAGGTGCTTATGTCGGTAAGCTTATGGTATTTAGAAATGCTTAGTCACATAAACTAATGTATACACTGTTAGATTTGGTTGATTATAGCTACTTTCTCACATTGCAGTAGAAATGGTGCTAATTACTCTGACTTTGGTAATTATTATATCTGTAACCAAAAAAAACAAGTTAACAGTGAGAAATACTACGAAACAAACACAATATACTTGTTTTACTGTAGACCTGATACATCAACTTTACCCCATCCACGTCCTCTCCCACTACAACAACAGTGGTTAGCATTGGGTATTGCCATTCAATTCAATTTTTATTATCACATAACATGCCTTATACAATCAAAGATTGTGACATAGGTGACTTGTCAGTTTTACACTATATATAACAATACTAAAAATAGACAATAAACTAATAATATATATGGTGTAACATCTTCAAAGAGGTATTTTAATTACAATTACAATGCATTGTTACCATTCATGAAATCTTCTACACTATAGTAACATTTGTCTTTCAGATATTTTTCCAGGTCTCTTTTGGTACCTTTTACATTTGGGTCATCCATATCTTTCCATATTTTATTTACAAATTTCATGCCCATATAGTATGGGTTTTTTTCATTTGATTTTAAACGGTGGGTAGGTAACATGTAGCTCGTTCTATGTCTAGTATCATATTGATGCAAGAAGAGGCTGCCCTCAAAACGTTGTGGGTTTCTTTTCGTGAAAGTGAGAGTTTCATAGATGTATATGCTAGGAATGCTCATTAGATCCAGTTTTACAAATAAAGGTTTGCAGTGTTGCTTTGGTTTTGCTCCCACCATTGCTCGAATAATTCTTTTTTGTAGTCTAAAAGCTCTAAGTAAATTTGTTTTTTCAGACCCCCCTAAAATTATACTATACCTAATGACTGAAACAAAATATGCATTATATACAGTTTTTCTTACAGCTAAATCAGATATTCATAATATTCATAATATATACAAGGCTATTCAGTCAACCCAGTATGTTGTCCATATGGTGACTCCATAACAGGTTTTTATTGACTAACATGCCAAGGAATTTGACACAGTCTGCCGTCTCTAATTTTTTGTCCATATACCTTATTTCACTTATAGACTGTGCAGATTGTTTTGTGGTAAAATGAACAATATCTGTTTTTGTAAAATTTAATGTCAAGTTATTGTTTTTGACCCATGCCTCCACTTCCCCAAGTGTTTGTTCAATATGACGAATTAGGTCTACCTCATTTTTACAACAGACTACAGCTGATGAGTCATCTGCATAGAGGATAGTATTAGACTGGACCTGACATGGCATATCATTAATATAATATAGAAAAAGCAGTAGCCCTAATATTGAACCCTGTGGAACACCTAATTGAGTGTTTTTCCAGCAAGAGAGAAATTTCTTGCTGTTGATGTTAATAAGTACGTTTTCTGTTTGCCAAGTATGATGTCATCCAGCTAAGAGATTTGCCTTGAAAACCATAGCGTGCCAATTTTTGGAGAAGCAGGTCATGATTTACTGTGTCGAAGGCTTTGGACAGATCACAAAAGACGCCTGACACACACATTCTATCATCAAGACATCTGCTGACTTTTGTGACTAATTAATTTATTGCATGGATTGTGCTGCAACCTTTTCTGAAACCATTGATTGCCTAAGATAATGCTGTTAGATGAATTGTGATTTTCAATCTGATCAAATGCATTTCTTTCAAATATTTTTGAGAAAATTGCTAACGGTGAGATTGGCCTATAATTGCCCAATTCATCTTGTTTGCCTTTTTTATGTATGGGCCGAACTTCTGCATATTTTAATCGATCTGGGAAACATTCCTCATGAAATGATTGGTTGATTATGAAAGATAGTGGATATGCAATACTGTGACAGACTATTTTTATTATTTCAGTGGGGACCTCACCCCACACCACAGATTTTGAATTTTTTAGGGACATTATGATTTTGATGACATCTGAGATGGAAACATGAGAAAACTTAAAACATGTGCAATTGCTATCTGTCATATTTGGCTTTGTATTTGGTTGTGAACAGTTACCAAATTTGTTACAGTTTATGAAAAAGTCATTGAATGATTCACAAATGGCACTGAGTTCTGTAACAGCTCTACCATTTATCACTATTTTAGAAGGGCATTTTCTCTCTGCCTCACTGCCAACTTCGCTTCTTATAACAGACCAAACAGCTTCTGATTTGTTTTTTGCATTTGAAATGAAGTCATTATTTGCAGTACGTTTTGCTAGTTTAACTATTTTGTCAAATGTTTTTTGTACGCACTTACATACTTAAGAAATTGAGGGCTTCGATTTACTTTTGCCTCCATATGCAGTTTCCTCTTAGTATCACTAGACACACTAATTCCTTTTGTTACCCAGGATCTACTTTTTTGGAACCTGGTCCTCACTGTTACAAAAGGGAAGCATTCATGGAATATACCCAAGAATTCAGTTAAAACGTTATTGTAATTGTCACTTGTGGAAGTGTGTTTGCTGACTGTCCGCTTGGTTCGGCTTAGTTTTTTGCAAAATACTTCCACATTTTCTTGACTGAAATTCCTACATCTTTTTGTTGAGCCGACTGAATTTTGCTTCAGTAGTAATACAAATAGTGCTTTATGGTCTGATACTCCCAAATCTAGAAGAAACTTTTCTTTTACATAATAATTATAACTACTTACAATATTGTCAATACATGTTGCAGAGCTTGCTGTAATTCTTGTATACTGATTAAAATTGAGATTTAGCCCATTTGTGGCTACCAGGTTCTTTAAGTGTGAAGAAAATTTGTCATCAGTCCTTACATCTATCTTGAAGTCAGCACATATAACCACTTTCTTGTACAGTTTCTCACATTTTAATTTATGTAGCAATGTATCAAACTTATCTAAAAATACAGAGCTTATATGGTACCCAGGGGGGCGATATATGCTGATAATTAGTGTGTTATAATCTTTAAGTTCTATACAACAACTTTCAAATGTACCTTCTTCATTCAGATGGCTAAAATTCTGTCTGATATCATAGTCTACCGTGGAATGAACTAGTATGTAATAGCCTCCATACCCATTGGTCCTACAAAAGCTGGTAGCTAGTTTATAACTTGTAAGTTTAGTCAGGAGACTGTTATTTTCAGATTTTAGCCAAAGTTCATTAAGGCATATTACTTTCTCAGATTGTTTCACACTTTCTATATCAGAAAGCTTCCTGATCATTCCTTCAGACAGACCTCTGATGTTCAAGTGCATAACGAAATTACTACTGCATATATTATTAGGTAGAGGGCCTTTAAAACTAATTTGACTATAAATTAACGGAATGTCCACCTGAGTGTTGAATGCTTGTTCTGTTAGGTGGTTAGGGTTGCAATCATTACCTGAGTCACAATGAATTAACATCACTGTATCAGTTGGCTGCTACTTGAGAGTGGATTATATTATTTTACATGATAGTACACATAGTATACGAAAGGTATGGTCCCAGGGGCAAGTTCCCATTCGGAAGTTCCTCCACTGCCACTAAAGTACTAAAAATACATAATTAGTCTTTAAAAGGTATGAAGATGAGAGTTTAATGTCCTGATGAAGATGAGGATCACAAGCTCAGATGGGGGAGGAAATCAGGTATGTCATTTTCAAAGGAACTGTACTAGCAATTCCCTTAAACAGTTCAGGCAAACTGTGAAAAACATGAATCTCGATTGCCAGATAGGGGTTTGAACTCGCATCCTAGCAAAGTTAAGTACAGTGTCTTACCATTACATCACTTTCTTGTCAGTATTTAGAAATGCCTTGTATTTATGTAGAATTTTAGAAGAAGGAAAGGAATCGTACTGCACTACACTGAAAAAGCACTAACTTTCTGTACAAAAGTTTTTATTGAACTCCTTACTCCCAGTCAGTAACAAGGTAATACATTTTAACTATCTGTAATGCAATCAGAACAATTATCTAGTATAAATATTTCACTTCTCATAATACTGTACTGCAGCAATAGATATATATTAGGCCTTTCACTGAGATTGTAGTTTCCACATAGAAATTGCACTTCCATTTCAGATGTGGCTCTACAGGTGAAGAAAATTATTTTAAAACAAATAATTTTGTAAAGTGATATTCATTTCTATTTAAACTTAGTCAGTAATTGAGTCATTAACCAGTTTACTTGAATTCTATACAAGAAATGTTAGCTGATCAAAAATAAAATTATCACTGATATCCCAGTTCACATACCTTTAGTAAGATTTCATATTTAACTGCAATTTTAACACTGTGAGAGAATTTACAGTGGATTGGTTTATACATTAGACATAGTTAACATGATGTTTCGATGTTCATTAATATCACGGCATATCATTTAAAATTTGACAAAACTTCGTTAGTAATACTACAAGACAGTCTGAATTGTAGGCAAAGTAAATTTTAAAATTCAGTCTAAAATTCCATGTGAATATCAACAGTAGCCAGAACAGTCATGAAGTATTCTTCTACAACTAAAAACCACTATATATGCATCATCAAAACATTTCCATTTCCAGTTAAAACATGACCATTGTAAAACGAATATCAAAACAATGGGTATTTAGAGTGCACTACGACTGTTGCTGAGTGAACAACAGCTTAAATGCTAACCACTTTTTGTCGTATAACAAGAGATATCATTATAAGGCCAACTTTTTGAGACATCTGTTTTCTCAGATATGAATAAAAATTTCATGAGTTTATACATCTGTAATTTGACATCTTTTTTATACAGTCACTTCTTAACACACTATAGAATTATACAGAAAGCACAGTTGCAGTAGGTTACCAATACACTAGTTCTCAATACATTTGAGATCTGTCCACTCACAAAGTTCATACAACTGCTGGAATAACAGGAAAATAAAGCACTTTTTATATACTGCTTCTAATGTGGAAAACAATAATGGATTCATGAGTAGGAGGAATATTTTTGAAAATAGTAAACTACAATACCATAAATGTTTCAGATCATGCAAGAATAGGTATCTGTTTACCATAATAAAGTACTTTTTTCCCTTTTCTATACTAGAAGAATTCAATCTACATTCTGTGTTTATAAAACAATTCTTTTTCTATTAGTGTGTCCAGCCATTTCAAGAAAATGTAAAATTATGCTGCATATTATATATTATGTTCACCGCTTAACTTCAAAAATCAAATTGTTCAAGTTAAGGTTGATATAACTGTTCAGATCTGTGGGCTTATAGCAAAAATCTTCCTAACAAAAATTACATTAGATTAAAATAGTAACTTTTTCATTAGGCATAATAAAAAGTATCAAAATTTGCCATCCATAATCTGATAAGTTGAGACAAGTGAGCTTAGATTACAGTCTATCTGCAAAAAGAGGAGCACGACGGTTTTCTAGTCAATTAACTGCACTGACATGTTACTAAGTTAATTTAAAGTGTAATGTTGTCAGACATTCAACTAATACATCATTGTTGCTGGAAGAACAAACAGTACTTGCCTCTGCAAGGAACAACATTCTGCTTTGGTGGACATATTCATCAACATGTGATAACAGCGACAAACAAAACCAAATATTTAAAAATTCTTTTAACATATTGCATCAGGCTATTTTGTTTCTGGTACTCAATAACTTGGTACAGAAACTGAGGTCAAAAGTGTGTGCCACAAAGACAGTCTCCTATAAAAATTTTGGTTACATAATGTTTAAAATGTGTTTTCCAAATATACAAATGACAAGTGTCAATTAGTTTTTGAGTTAGAGATGCGTGGTTTAAAGATTTAACTTGCCAGTAGTTGTATTCTTTCATGCTATTTTTTGACTGATTCAGATGCAGAAGTCAAAACATGAATGGCTTCCTGATAGAAACAGTCCGAGGAATAAATGAAATAATGAATGTTGCATGAAGAGAGCACATGTGGGTAGGTGGACTGTGTCTGTGGCTCCCACAGTTATAGAAATTGAGCATCTGAAAAATTTTAAACTGTCATTCCTTTAATAATACCAGTAATTTGGTTAACATTGCTATTTACTACTGTGAAATTTCAAATTAGAATATATATTTACATCACTTTGCCACTGCCAGTTGATAATGATTTCTTTTAACTTCTCTTCAGAATGGCAAATCATAAAAAATGTTTCTTTGTAGCAATGGGAAATCCGTGACAGACTACAACAATTCTTATGTATGTTACTATAGTAACAGCGTGTTTAAGCAAACTGATTCACAAACCAAACATGTCATCACCACAAACATTAGTATTTTGAACATACAGCAATTTCACATCTTACAAATTAAAGACAGTAATTCCATGCACCATTCATGGCATCTTTTTTAAAAAAAGAATTACATAACTTTGAATCTCTTCCTGCAGCACTATTCATTCACAAAACTGTCAGTGAACTGAATGGAACATTCATTAGTAGAATGCAAGCCTTTCTTATGCCACAGACTAGCAGAATGACGGTTTTGGAATAAATTGTAACATCAATTCATGCAAAACACACTATTTTGCCACCGACTTCAAAAACAAACACATCCGCTTAAAAGAGGAAGCAAATTGTAGAGAAAACTGGATACTGTTTGCTTACAACTCCTAATAAGAAAGACAAAAATCACACTAAAATGGGTAAATTTAGATCAGAACAACAATGTGTACATGTATTAATGGAATGACAGTGCCCCATTCATTTCACTTCATAGCATATTAAGCCTTAAAAGCAGGGCATGCAGAGTTCAGATGAAGGGCATCAACCAGTTACTGCTAGTAGGACAAAAAAATGAACATGGCAAGATTTATTATGCATGGTGCCATATATGAAAAATGACCATCACACTGATGAACAACATCCTAATTAGTTTTGTATCTGTTTTACAAGATGCAAATTACCTAAATAACACTTGTTTGTCGAAAAGATATAAATACAAAAAACTTCATTTATTTAAATATCATGAAGTCAATACTTGACTTTTTAAAGTATAAAACATATAAAATTATATATCAAATATTCACAGTACACACAATTATTTACAGATTTAACAATATAATTTTTTTTCCAGGAAAATGACATCTCTCTTCACAAATTAATATAATTACGAAAGCAAGCCGCAAGCCTGTAAAACAGGTTTATTACTTATATCATCTCAAATAACACTACTAAATTTTAAAAAAGGAAGGTCGACATACATTTTGTAATCTTTTTACATTTGTACAAACAAAGAAGTGGCAAGTTTTCTAAATTGATAATTTCATCTGTGTGTTTAAAGGCGATGCTTAAAAAACTCTTTCCTTCAAATTAAAAAATTAGTTCAATTCATTTTCACTCTAATGAAAAATAATAGGCAAGACACATCCATTCAGTAAATAATGTTGATATTTTGCATCACTATTTCAATTTTGATATTGTATGATTTGATTCAGTCCACTTTTTTTTTGGAACCTGAATTATAAAACACCTACAGAATAAAAACTTTTGTAAAGATAATACGACTTTGGCAGTGTTATAAAACAACATATTTCCTACAGTACGCATTCATGCGCAGTGAATTGGATATCCTGATACTGTAATTTACCAGACATTCATATACATAATATCCCTTCCGTAACTCCAAAGAAAATCAATCACAATGTGGCAATTATATCAGGCCAGTAGTACAATGACTGAAAAATCAAATACACTGACAGATGAATATGTGATTTGTATGCAATACATAGCATAATGCTTCATTTACCAGTCTAATATACACATTAGATTTTCAACCCTTATTATATCTTATACAGAAATCATTATCAATATGAATAACAGTTTCTTAAAATATTAAAAAGTTTTAGAGCAACACATACATAATGTCTGAGTCTTACCAAACATATGCATCTGCCAAGCTGTCATAATGTACAGAATATCAAGCAAATATCTTTGCTCTTATCTTTCTAAAATCAGTACCATAAACTGATACACAATCAAAATATTTAAATGAGTACAAAAAATGAAACTGAACATTTAATAGTAATGTTATAGTGAAAATGATACTGAACTTAAGTTTGTCAAACAATTTCATGTTTTTGTAGCATTCTACCACATTCTACCAGTGTCATCCACACATATGGCAAAGATTTTATACTATAATACTGAAGAATGTTTACAGAAGTACTCACGACAGATAAACAAGCTGAATGCATTGTGTTCTCTTAGAATACTGAAGCACAAATTTTTGACATATTTTTAACTGTTCTTCAGAGATTGTTCCATGTCACAACAAGTAAACACATACAGAGAACCATATATCTCAGTTAAATATTTATTTACTGACATCATGTTTATATTTATATGCTACTTCTTTATTAGAAGAACTATTTACAACACATCTCTAGAAATATCATGATGGAAAAACAGATTAAATCATGTTTCTCATGTGGCCACATATTAAATTTCTCTCGTTTTTATCACTCAACAGTTGTTGATGTAGCAGAGTACGCTTAGAATTTCTTGGTAAATAGATATAGTAAACAGAGACTGGAATGGTATTAATGAATTGCTGGGAAAGAATTCGGGGGATTTTAGACATCCATGACAAAAGAAAGAAAGAAGATATTTCCGGTTTTAACAAACATGTATTATTATTATTATTAGCAGTGCGATATACGAATGAGTGGCAACAGATAACATAATCTGTGTAACATTTAGGCCATGAGGGGATCAGTTCAAAGAATTTTATCTTTTACAGTACTTCTTTTAGGCCATAACGACACTGTGTCTTGGTGTTTTATAACCAAATTTTTTTATGGATGTATTCTTGTGGAAATATTTTATGCAAAAAAAGAAAGAAAGAAAGAAAGAAAGAGTGAAGCTTTACAGTAACCTCTCAGTTGTACAAAGGGGCAGATTTTGATGCAGTCAGTTTTATGTAGGAATGCCACTTTAAAAATGTTAGCTTATTTTACAGTATCTGCAATAAGTGCAATAAATTTTCATGCAGCGTATTTAGGCTACTATTCATTTCCGTGCATTTTTAGCCACACTTGGAGCAGAAATTGTCAACATAAATGTGTGGATATCACAAAACACAGAACAATACGGGCAGGTCATCTCATGATCTCTATTAGGTAATGTCCATCAGACAGTAAAATTATGATATGTAGCAACTAATAATGGTGCCAAAGTCTTAAATTTTGAAAATAGCTCCTCTGGTCCCAGTCTGCCACCTAGTGCAGTGCACTTAGGAAACAAGGCTATGAACATAATTATGGTTTGACTGGCGCATTAAATACTGAATAATTTCTAACTTACAGTATTTAATAATTCCTGACTAATGGAAGTTTTTAAGATGATTAAAACCAATAAAGTGGTCTACCTGTAACGATTTGTGAAT
Source organism: Schistocerca gregaria (assembly GCF_023897955.1). Taxonomy (NCBI): domain Eukaryota; kingdom Metazoa; phylum Arthropoda; class Insecta; order Orthoptera; family Acrididae; genus Schistocerca; species Schistocerca gregaria. Next base: position 644,362,430 of record NC_064920.1, read on the forward strand.
AGTCAAAACAGTGTTTGGGAAGCTACAATGCTTTTCTAGACAATAGTATTTCAATTTTGTCACCTGTGCACACCCGAGTAACCAAATAAATGTTTCAACATCCAACTCGCCTACAATTTTTCTGTCTCCTAGAGATTTCTCTTGATGCTGTGGAAGCAGCACTCTCGAGACAACAGTAAAATTGGAGTGTTTCTGTTTTACAGCAATGTCAAGTTATTAATGGAATGGAAGTTGTTTTAACCTGTTGTAAATGGTTAACAAGTGTATGTTCTTCTAACTTATAGATAATTTTGTGTCAGTAACAAATCTGAGGCATTGAGAAAGCTAAAATCTCTATTGCATCCTTTTCCTTTAGGAGTTGGTTCCAAAGCATCAGGTCAGAGCCAACAGACAGTTTTTAAGGAATATGGAAGAGTTAGTGACATCTTAAAACTTTGAGTCACATTGGTTGTGTGGCCAAATTCAGAGGAGTATTAAACGCTGAAAGCAGATGTCTAGTATTAGTCCCACATAGTCACTGCAGCTCACACGTGGACAAGTGAGATGGTGAAAGCACTGCCTGAGAAAGGCAAGGATCTTGGTGTGGAACACAGTTTTACTTTGCAAGGAAGATTCAAAACTGCAAACACTCCAGCTTAGGCTGTGGCTAAGCCATTTCTCCACAATATCCTTTCTTCACAAGTACTACTCTTTCAACATGTGTATGAGAACTTCTGTAAAGTTTGGAATGTAGGACAGAGGTACTAACAGAAGTAAAGCTGCAAGGACAGGCAGTGAGTTATGCATAGATGCTCAGGCAGAGTATTCTCTGTGAAAAGCAAGGTCCTGGGTTCGAGTTCCAGTCCAGCATATAGTCTTAATCTGCCATAAAATTTAATAACAGCATACTATTTGTTAAAATGTATGAAATTTTATATGAGATGCTTATGTTTCGGAAACTTTTTAAACTGCACGCATTTTCTGTCGCCGTACAGAATTTCTGTACTATTTGAAATAACTGCTGAATATTGAATTTTTAATTCAGAGTGCACTGGTAACATTTAATATCACTGATGTTCAAACAAGAAAACACTGATGAGACACATTCTTTAACTGAGAAATATGGTCCTCATTATTAAAGTCACAGTTATGATGTCAATGTATTTACCTGGTACATGAATAAGTGATATAGTACATGTAAAAAGCAGGAGCCCAAGGTGTCTAATATGCTTAAAAACCTACAAATATTGGTAAATGGATCACTGTTTACATAAACACAATTTACACACTGTAAAAGTTTAGTCATTCGCAATTTTAACAAAACCGTACCTCAGTTGTCGTAAGAGAGGAAATTACTTATCCAAACCATATACTACCAACTATACAATATAAAAGGATTAGTAACATATTTGAATATATAGCCATAACCATCCAGGGCTTTCACTCTGACTGACTCACAGATGCGCGCTAGCGCGCGCGTGCGCACGCACACACACACACACACACACACACACACACACACACACACACACACACACACCACTTTCTTTCTGCCATTATTTAGTAAAGGCAAAGAAATATGTAAATGAGTATTGCTGGACCGAGTAATTATATACACTATAATGTTACAAAAATAAACAATTCAATAAACTGCAGTACATAATAGTAAAATCTGCAACATTATGTTACAAAATCTAATAGAGAGCTTGACAGGAACATCTTCATCATGTTTTGATGAAACGTCTCCAGCGTGTCCTGGCCACAGTGACCCAACTTTTGGCTGGTCAAAGGCGTTCCCTTCGATAACTTTCCCATCGTGCATCATCAGACTCGTGAGTGAGGTACCTAATGCCAACCTGCTTCTCTAGTTCTCGTAAGTCACACCATGTTTGGTAATCCTGCAAAGCAAAAATTCATAAAGTCGTTGCTGAGCATCTGCTGTTAATGGTGATTATGGCAGTCGATAAATGGCTGAAATGGACAGATTTATTAGAAAACAGGAAAATGAATATTTGTAACAGTTTCCTTACAATGTGACTGTGCAACAGTGGGATTCATTATTAGATATTGCCACAAGTCATGCTGTAAGCAGTGCAGAGTAGAAGCTAAGGTTGCTAGCTAGCATGTGGACTACTGTAGTGATTCGAGAATTTCTGTGTAAATTCTAGAACCACTTAGCCTTCTACCATCTCAAACACACAATAATCAGGATATGAGAGTAGGATGGTTGAATCCTACCAACTGCGCATCACGTGTTTGTGTGTGCAGGTTTAAAATCAGTAGCGGGAAGAAAGTAGACGTGGCGGGCAAACGGCACCGATAAGTACCTGTCGGGCAATCCACAGATGTTTTGGTGAGTGTGTAAGGAAGAACCATGGAGTTTATATGCAGCTCTGTGCTTACTGTGTCATTGACTATTGTTATTAAAACAAGACAGTTCAAAAGGACCCTTGGAAACTATTGACGTAAGCTTGCTATAGGGAAGACTTATATTCTGACTCATGTTAAGAAAAGTTATGGTATCTAAGCCAACTTTCTTTTAACTGTAACCCAATTTGTTTCTGACGTTTAGCTGTAAAAGACACTTACAGGAAGTTACATACTTATGTGGAAAGTGAGAGTTTTATTGTGTATGGAGGTTAAATACACCGTTAACTGATGAAAAGTAAAGTTTGTATGTCTACTCATTTCATAATAAAAAAGAGTCTAAAAATTCATGTACCTAGCATTATTCTACGGAGAAGAAGTCAATAGGGTTAGAAGGTGGCTATCTGTGTGAAAGGACCGAGAAAATGAGAGAAGAAGCTGTTACGTGTTGCCATAGCAACTAAACATAATAAAACAAGGGAATTACTCCCAGAAATTGGAATATGTTCAAGTATCCAATGGAGCAAAATTTAAATGGAAAAATAGTGACGAAATAAGAAATTCAAATTTATAAAACAGCAAAGAAGATTTCAACGTATTTGTCTAAGAAGAAATACGCATAGAACGCTTCAACCGAGAAGCTCCAGTGCGCGGAGTATACAGCTCTCACACACATCATGGGAACACAGATGTGGAAACCAACATACATCTGATACTGCCAGCACCAGCTGTTGTTCACTGGTGCAGACCTGCCTCCACATCCGCAACCTGAATTCTACTCCGGGTGAGCGTAAAACAAAACTTGATTACTTTAGTATGAAGTGGTACAAGATACTGTTGAGTGAACTTTTATTATGTAATTATCATATATAAAGTTAGTTAAAATGCTTACAAGAGCTAAGGTATATAAAAGTATGGAAAGTATACAACAGGTTGGGGAAACTCAAGACCCAGCTATGGTCATAAGATAAGATAAGATAACATAAGATAAGATACTTTATTGTCACATGGTCATGAAAATTAGCAAAGAAGTGCCTGATTGGGCTGAGTTGATAAATTTAATCAAAGCTCAGAGTCTTAAATTAAACTCATTAAGTTCTCATTTAAATACCCAGAGTGAATCTTAAATGCTCAGAGTGAAACTTTAAATATTCAAACAACAAATTTATGTTTGTTAAATGCCGAAGTTGAACCTCAAAGCAAAGAATTTAGTAATCTATGCAAAGGCATGGGTGCATTGATGACTGAGTTCGACGCTATAAGTAACAGAGAATTTAAAAGTAGATTTAAAGAACGAGTTGACAAATTCTTTGACCACTCATATAAATCATATGTTTGCAGACCTTAGAAACAAGAGTAGCACTTTTCAAGATTTATCGAAAAGGTTAGAACTGAACATTGAGTTGAACTTATTGAAAAGTTAGAATCTTTTGAAAATGTGTACAATATTAAGTATAATGAATAGGGCCCGGATTTTAATGACAAGTCATATTTTTTCTGAACTATAGGGTGAATTTTAGAACAATTTATACACATATCCAGGCATTTTAGTGTTGAAAAATGTATTTTGATTGTGCGTATTAAGTCATATTTTGACAAATTTTTGTAATAGGCCATAGTGTGGCTAACTTTTAATGTAATAGGTCATATTTCTGTCAACTTTTGCCAAAAATGCATATACCGTTTTTCTCGTATCTTACGGGACACACGAATAAGGAAACGAATATGTTGCCCACGAGACAATATTTAATGTGCTACTATGAAAGATAAACAAATAAATTAGTACACAGCTTTATTTCTCAGGATCGTAGCAGAAAATCGGTGTACCACAGCGGTCGTTTCGTGAACATAAAACATCGTTGCGCAAAGTCGACAGTACACTCTCAGAGCCAACAAAGGCAGCTTCTGCCGTAATAATTATCGCAATCACACAGGTATTCCCAGTAACCAGTTTGAATGCAGCCTTTGCCTTGTTCAACATGCCTAAAGCAAAGTGCTCCGACAGTGTGAAGTTTTGAGGATATGTTTGAGAAGTTCTTTAGTACTGATGGGAAAATATTATTTTGTAAACTGTGTGAATTGAAGTGCTGAAAATAGCAGCAAGCAAACGCTGTTATTTGAACAGACAGGTCAATCGTTAACCGTGCAATCATTCTGCAAGGATTTGTGTGAGATGATGCTGTCCTGCAACATCCCATTGGGAAAGCTGAAGAATCTATGCTTCAGACGGTTCTTGGAGAAGTACACAACACATACAGTTCCAGATGAATCTACACTGAGACAGCACTGCTTATCCATATGCTACAATGATGTGCTCAACAAAACACGAATTACTATTGCTGAGCAAAATATCTGACTGTCAAGAGATGAAACTACAGCTATTAGTGGGTGGTATATTGCAAATGTTGCTGGTGTTCTAAAAGTTGATGGCCCTGGTGATTTGTTCCTACTAACGTGTGAAGCTCTGGATAGATTAAACAATTCGACGATTGCTAAATTGTTTGACAACTCTCTGAAGCTACTGTGGCTGGATGGTGCGAAAAGAGACAACGTTTTGCTGCTTGTAACAGATGGTGCTTCATACATGGCTAAAGCGGCCACAGGGCTTCAGATTCTCTATCCCAGTATGGTGTATGCCACTTGCGTTGCACAGAGTTGCCCAAGAGGTGAGATCAAATTACCCTGACATGGACAAATTAATATCCTGTGGCAAGAAAATCTAAGTGAAGGCTCCACTACGGGTGCAGAAATTCAAGGAAAAAGCACCTTCAATGCCCCTCCCACCTAAACCTGTTCTTACACGATGGGGTTCTTGGCTTAATGCTGCTGAGTATTACTGCACCAACTACACCCAAATAAAGACAATCTTCTGTGAGCTTGATAGCGATGAATCAAGTGCTATCAAAATTGTGAAAGAAGTTTTTACAGATACATTGTCTCAAAACTTGACATACATTAATGCCAATTTTTCACTGATATTAAAAGCCATCAAAAGACTGGAAGTTGTTGGCACTCAGCTACGTGAGGCCCTGAGTGTTGTGCAACATGTGCAGAGTGACTTGGGTCAAGCTCATGGTCATGTGGCTCACAAAGTGGAAACCAAATTGCAAAGTGTTCTCCAATGGAATCCTGGATATTCTACACTGTGCAAAATTGGTGATAGTCTTTCAGGGAATGTTGCAACATTTGAAGATACTGAAACAAAGCTGAACTCCAGTGACCTGGCTGCCTTCAAATACGCTTCAGTGACGTTTTGTGAAGTGGAGAGGAGCTTTCCCGGGGAAAAAAAACTACCTATTGCGCTTCACATGTTTTTGTGTGCAAGTTTCAAATCAGTCGCAGGAAGAAAGTAGACGTGGTGAACGAACGGCACTGACAAGTACCTGTCAGGCAATCCATAGATGTTTTACTGAGTGTGTAAGGAAGAACCATGGAGTTTATATACAGCTCTGTGCATACTGTGTCATTGACTATTGTTATTAAAACAAGGACAGTTGAAAAAGAACTCTTCGGAACTCTTGATGTAAGCTTGCTATAGGGAAGACTTATGTTCTGATTCATGTTAGGAAAAGTTATGTTATCTAAGCCAACTTTCTTTTAACTGTAACCCAATTTGTTTCTGACTTTCGGCTGTACAAGAGACTTACACAAAGTTACATATTTATGTGAAAAGTGAGAGTATGGAGGTCAAATACATTGTTAAGAGATGAAAAGTAAAGTTTGTATGTCTACTCATTTCATAAATAGAAAGAGTCTAAAAATTCCTGTACCTAGTATTACTCTACGGAGAAGAAGTCAAGAGGGTTTCCAGCAGCCAGCTGGCCAGTAAAGAAGAGTGGATGCAAGTTCCAAGTAAGTCACCTCGTAAAGAAGTGGAAGGTGGTATGGGGGAATAAACCGATATAACACAGATCCACACTCACACTTTAAGTCGTTAAGACTACCAGTTCAATTCTGATCAGCAGAAAATATTTGTTATTTACAATTTACCATTTCTAGAAGGTACTTGAAACATCTTAAATTTGTAATGTTTGCATATTTTTGAAGAATTAATGTTTGTATAGACATCAGCATTCTCTATCTAGGAGGCAGTTCTGTTATGTCTGTACACTGGTGTTTGTAATAAGTGTGCTTTCAGTACTAAGCGCAGCACTTCACTCACAACTCTGATTTCAGATCTGGAATTCACAGCAGTCACAATGTGACAATGTAACTAGAGGACAAAAAGAACTTTTAATGATATCTATTAAAGTACTGGTTACACCTGAAGTCCTAAGATGACAATTCTTGTGAGCACAACATATAACTGAAATTGTTGGATGTAAGGTCCGCCAGTTATGCAAAACACCGTTCTTTCTCAGTACCCAAATATGTTTTGGCACACTGTGCCATCAGTGGGTTTTCATTTTTATTTATTCTGCAATGTGAACAGTTTTGTTAAATAATTATAAAATTACATGCATCTTTAGTTCAAACAACAGATCATTTCTTTTTGTAAATACCTTTACATTTGGTGTGCATGAATTTTCTGGATCCCTTGTATGTTAATTACTACAGGTAGCATCATCTGCAACCAAATGATGATGAGAAAGTATTTTTCTGGGAGTTAAACTATCTTCTAGAATGTAATTTAGATTGTCGTGATGTTTTCGCACCTATATTCATTTTTACTTACGCTTTCATGTGGAAAGCACTTCCATTCTTTGCATCATACTGAGGTGTTGTGATGCACACGTAACTATAACAAGTATTTTCCACAAATAATGTAGTAAAATGCTTTTCACTTCACCAAAGCATAGTGTTATTGTGGTTTGTTGTGTGTTCCAGCCCAGTCAGTGTCCATTTGTTAACCAGAGAGCTCGGTGCCAAATTTGAATTTTTTTTGCATTTTATCTGTGTGTGTGTGTGTGTGTGTGTGTGTGTGTGTGTGTGCGCGCGCGCGCGCATGCGTGTGTGCATGCGTGTGGCGTGTGCCTGCTCTTTTGTTTGAACTAAAAATGCATGTAATTTTATAATCATTTAACAAAACTGTTCACATTACAGAATAAATAAAAACCAAAACCCACTGATGATGGCACAGTGGTGCCGAAACATGTTGGGCACTGAGAAAAAATGGTGTTCTGCATAACTGGCAGACCTCACATCCAACAATTTTAACTGCAAACACGGCCAACACAAGGAGCTGCAAATCAAAATGTTTAATATAACTGAAATGTTCATTCAAACTATCTACTTTCCCTTGGAAGCTTAAGCCCTGGTAGAGGATGGCAATTTATTATAAAATTAATGGGAGTACAGCAAAAACACAGATGAACTTACAGTCAAATATTTGGCTATCATACAAGTTGCAAACCACAAATGTGGATTTGCAAGCAATCAATAAGTTGAAAATACAAGTTAAAGTCTAAAGCAGCTGCTAAGGAGAAGCTCAGAATTAAATACTAATGTACAAAGATAATGAGGATGCAAATGTAAGAAAGAAACCAGAAACAAGCGAAGTAAAGTAAATTAAAAGGAAAAACATTAACTGATATAATCCACTGCTACTGTTGTTTATCTTCTGCTTTTCTCACAATTTGAGAGCTGAGATAACTTTTCTTCCTCCATCTTTATTTGTACCATCTACTCAATTTTTTCACTTTACCTAAATTTCATTTTGCCATCAAAGAATCAACAGCTTTTCTAATACGTTTTCTCTCTGATACTGTCTCTCCACCTCTCAACCAATGTGTGTGGCACAGTGGGTCAAGTGCAAGATTACAAACTAAAGCCGCTAGGATTCAGTCTTCAGTAGATTTTATTAAGTTTACTTGTCTTCCACGTCCAATTTTTGTATTGCTCTTTTGTTCAGTTTTAGGAAGCCAAACAAAGAACACATTTGGCAACACCGTTTCTAACAGGCTGCTGGAATTTTCCAATGCAACTGTATGATTGGTTATCTTCAATGCTAATTAACTTGGAAACTTGGAACAACTATTTCTCAGCACAACATACCCTGCAACACTCATACAAGCTTTTCACACTGTTTCTGACCACCCTGTATATATGAAAAATGTCAAATTCCACTGTAGTTCGGAATCCATATTCACCTTTAGTTAAGCTCCACAAGTGGTTGAGTAAAGTCAACTCAAAGGTCAAAGGAAAGGACAGCTATATTGCCTGTAATAGAACAATGCCTAGTCTAGCATTGTGGCAATTAAATCAACTTTTAGGTTGAGGACAACTTTACCTTACCCCATACATTCTTATTCACAACTGGTAAGAATGAAATTTTCTTGTGGCTAGTGCACTGTTAAATCATCCTGTTTTCAGATTCAAAAGAAAAAAATCAATAAAGTTAAAACTGGAAGGCATAAATTTCAATAAATAGTATATTTTCTAGATGTAGAAATATATCATTCATTTAGTAGTTGGTGCCTGTTCACCCTTAACTACCTGACAACGGTCTCGGAGACTTTCGAGGCATTGTTTAAAAAAAAAAAAAAAAAAAAAAAAAAAAAAAAAACGCATGTGACAAAATCGTCAGTCAACATACTTTTCTCCTTCCCTCACCAGTTAGTGCTGTGCGTTCAGCAGATCCAGGTGCATGCACTTGGTAGTATTTTTAAATCCGGTACTTGTGACCGACATCAGGAGGTTATGTAACTTTAGTTTAATCACACAGGCCAACGAAAAACTTTTTTTGCTTTGATAGCTGATCTTTATAGATTTTTATGAGCTGAAAACAAATCTAGCCTTAATTTTTTGTATGACCCATAGATTTCGAGCAATATGCTTTTCATTATGTAGTATAAAAATCCTACGCTATACTGTAAATGGGGAAATTAATGAAACATTTTGTTACAACATAAGTGTGGTTTGTATTTACAGTAAGCTACTAAAAACAATGATATGCGTTAACAGAGGTTTCAGTTGTCATCTGGAATTGATTTGTATTTTCTTTGAAGCTTCCTGTGTAGCTTTTTCTACGATGAGTCGCTTGCTGACCTTCTTGGTGAAGTGACCAACAGTAATCTCCCATCATGTTGGTATTCCACAGACTTGGTAGCGTTTTTCCATCAATAGTTTTGGATGAATTAATAAACAGCCTCCAGTCTTTATTTTTGTGTTCAATACCAAACCCATTCATCAGACCGGAAATGTCCGAGCAATACACTAAAGCAACTTCTCGTCGAAAAAACTTGAAAATTGCTGCTCTCTCTTTCTATACCTGTATATGCTGGTTTCGACTGCCAATAAGTTTTTTTCTTTTAATCTAGAGCCACGCAATTCAGTTTTTTTTCATTAAGCCCAGATCCCTAAAAATTGTTAAGCTCGGTCTGAGTAAACAATTTGGGCTCTAGACTTTGTGTGTTACAATGGAATTAATCATCATCTGGTTCATCTAAATCAGACTGTACAAACAGAAAATACTTCTGTTGGAATAGAATTTAAATTATCTGGTGGTTCAGGAACCAGCAAATCTACACCATGCCCTAATGGTTGGGTGGTGGACGGAAGGTTAGGGTAGCTTATTACCTTCTTGTTTTTCGAATTATGACCAGTAATATCAACACTGCAAAAGTAACTATCACCGGAATGATTTCTTGACTCCCTCCATATCATAGGAACAGCAAATCTAAAGGCTTTTTTCACCTTTTTGGAACATTTTCTCAGATCTTCAACACACACAATAACATACCTTATACGGTGCTCAAGATTTATTTTGATCACCAAGTTTAGATCCAAAGTACGATATATAAACCTTTTCCACAAAGTCTGTAATGTTTCTTTGGTGTTTTTTAATCACAAATTCACCACAATTATAACAAAACCTGTCAGCAGTTTTTATAATCACGATTAGACGTTGTACTGAGCACATGTAGAGGGAACAGGAAAGTGAGGTTAAGTTGACAGTAAACAAAACACCATCTGTTAACACAAAAATACAATCAACCTTTTTTTGCCAGCAAATGTTTTTCAGCAGTGCTACCAACGTCATCTACATTCATTACTCCTCCATTTTAAATTATTGTAACTACATAAAATCTGTTAAATTCTTTTAAAAAATGCTAATTTACTAATTTTAACTGTAAAATGTGAAGAAATAGTTGATGATACAGTTTTTTAAGTATCATATTTGGATTTCCCACCGTAAAAAAGATAAGAATAAGGTATTTTCAGCAAAAATGTTTTTCCATAATTGGCCTGTGTTATTTTTTTTATTTTTGTATAGTAAAAATGTCTCGAATGGAGAAAAATATAGTCCGATGGTTGGAGGGAACTGACATAGATTCTGAAGACTTGTTATACATACGAGAACTTCCGTATGAAGACTGCGGTAATGTGGATGTTCCAGTGGCTCACATTACTGAAGATGAACACCAGTCCAATTCAAGAGTTGATGGTGATGGGCCTGAACCTCAACCCATAGAACGAGGGAATGACATTAGGAAGCCAAAGGAGAATTCATCTTACGATGACGATGTTCCACTGGCAAGATATGCCTACCGCTTTGGTATGAACTGATTTTGTTGGTCTTCCCGTCCTCCTGTCTCAAGATCAAAGACTATGCTTCATAACATCATACGGCATCTACCCAGACTCAAATGCAATTTTCTGGGTGTTCTGCACGAAAATACAAAGCCTCTAGATTTGGAGCTTATTTTTCTCTGACGCTGTGTTGGGATATATAGTAAAGCACACCAGTGAAAAAAAATCAGAAAATTTGACCTAATTACCACAGGGAAATAGCTGTTCATGATGTAGATGTAACTAAATTAAAAGCCTTCATTGATATGTTGTACTACACTTCCATTTTCAAAAAAAAAAAAAAAAAAGGGCCATGCACACTACACATGCTGGTACAGTAAAGATGGCACAGGTAGAGAAATATATAGCTGCATTATGAACAAGTACAGGCACAGTCTAACATAACAGTCGCGACACTTCGCCTCGATTTTGTTGCCTACAGCGCCAGCAGTGCCCCAAGCGGCCGGTAGGTTGAACTGTGAGTTCGGCGGGATGGTGAAAATGAATAATAATTGTTTATTTTGATTTATAGAATGGTTTTTACCACCGGGAGCATTTGTAGCGCAATAAATTGCAGCAACAACAACAGGAAGAAGACAACACAGCTGTCGTTTTTTAGGTTTCCTAAGGATCCTGAAAGGTATATACCATCATGTTACTAAACTGAATCGTCAGGATTCACTTGCAAACTATATGTATATAAATTATGAAGGTTTCATTTTAGGAGCAGAAAATGGCTAGTTAATAGCAGACGAGAAGACCTTATGAAGAAAGACCCAGTTTACCTGTATAATAATATTAGGTTTTGTTCGCTACATTTCGAACAAAACCAGTTCATGAATGCAGACAATAACAAATTTGTGTGGAATGCAGTACCCACACTGTTTGACATCCCAAATAACCCACCTCAAGTGACGATGAAGAGGAAACTGCCACAAAGATTCGACATTCCATCTAAAGCTGTAAAATAGTCCTATGACACAGAAGCAGCCAATTCAGCTCTCCATGTGTCAGTGACAGATTCGTGTGAGTCGTCAACACAGACCTGCTTTGACGATGAAGTGGTTAGATTACGTGCAGTTATTCGTGTCTTACAAAAGCGTAATGTTTGGTATGTATTTCATTCACTTCTGTTGTTTGTAACTTAATTTTCCTTACTTCCTTCATGTGATGACATTATTTTGTTAGCACCTTTTCACTGACAGATTGTTTGAAAATTATTCAAATATTTGGTTTTGCGTGAAATGCGATGCAATGAGCTCATTATAATGTTTTCAACATATTTCACCCACTATTTGGCAGTTGCTTGTCCCACTTAGAATAATATAAAGATGAAGGTCGTACATGTGGCAACAGGCGACAGTGACAGCACAGTAGGCCTACAGAAAGATAAATGAGCTGTCGATCGCTTTTGCACGTAGAGGTACATGTCTGTGCTTCTTGCGTATGAATATGTATGTTTATATTCTTTTGATATCAGCGAGGTAAGGTGCAATTCTATCCAATGTCACCAATGTTTCTTCACAAATGTGTTGTAACTTGCCACTCAATTCATGGTTTTTGTCCATACTTGCGCTAATTTTACAATCATTCTTAGAAACATATGTGTCTTCTGATACTACACAAACCCTTGGAGGCAAGCAAATAACACAAATATTTCATAGATTACGTAGGAAATGGATGCAAAACAAACATTATGCTTACGACGTGTCTGACGTTCATCTTACTCACCGCTTGGAGCGCTAGTGTCGCTCCATCTGTCAAACGGTAACAACTTTTACAGCAGTGAGTGTCGCGACTGTTATGTTAGACTGTGGTACAGGTTTGAAGTGCTGCTCAACTGTCTTTGGTTTGACGATACAAATATTTGAACTGAAACCCGCATCACTGATTTAGCTACACCGATATCACAACTTTTTAAAATGTTTATTCAGAACTGTAAAGACCTCTGATGCATCGGCAGCTTCGCTTGCATTGATGAAATGCTAGTAGCTTTAGGCGAAAAGCACAAATTCAAAATGTACATCCCGAAAAAACCACACTAATATGGTTTGAAAATCATGTGCGTTACTGGTGCTCAAACTGTGTATTTGTTGGAGACTTACTTGTACTTGGGGAAACATTTTAATGGCAAAGGTCTGCCAGCTGATTACTAAAGACTGAACTAACACAGCCAGGAAGTTTTGCAACTAATAACATTGATAGAAGGTACACACAAAAACGTGACCACTGATAATTGGTTAACATCAGTGGAGCTAGTGAATGTGCTAAAACAAAAACGACTGACACTAGTGGGTAACATGAAGAAAAACAAGCACGAAATCCCACTTCAGTTCTTCCCAGGCATGATTGAGAAGTTGGATCGGCCATTTTTGGATTTACATCTGATGCTATACTAACATCTTTTATACAAAAGTTAAGTAAATCTGTGTTTGTTTCATCCAGCATGCATCATACACCAACCACTGATTCAAATACGGAGAAACCAGTAATGATCATATTTTACAACAGCACAAAGGGCAGCGTTGACATGCTACATCTGAAATGTGCTACCTACTCCACGTCTAAATGAACTCAACAATGGCCAATGGCAATATTTTATAGAATACTTGGCATATCTTCAACAATGTGTATACTGTTAGTAACATTTACCAAGCGCAGTCAAAGGTCCCACACTTGGCTCTCATAGAAAATTTGGCAGATCTTATAAACCCTTACTTGAAATGCTGGGTGCATAGTTTTGGCTTACAAAGGAAACTTTCAGTGCACCATACATCGAATGATAAAAATGGATCAAACACCCAATACGTCATCAACTGAAACTTCTGAAAAACTTTAAAAAAGGAAAACATGCTTGACTTGAGACCCTAAAACAAAATGCAAAACAGTCTATTTATGTTTTGCATGTAAGAATCCTATTTGTGTTTAATATAGTTAAAAATGTGCATTGAATATCCCTGCAAATTGTGAGTGTTTGTGCCTTGTAATTTTGAAAACCTTGTGTTAATATGTGCCAAAAATTACTTATATATTGTAATAATATATCGAAATTTTCATAAATATGTAAGAATATTGGTATTATAAGCATTTGTACAGTCAAATCTCACATTTTTTAAGTTCCTACAATTCTGCCTAAAATGTGTAGACTTTTGTCAAGTGTTTATTTTTAATATCTATAAGCACACTTTTTCACATTTTGAAGATGTGTTACGATTAAAATATTATGAAAACAAAGATGTGACTTTAATTTATTGCAATATTTTAATATTCTTTAACAAAAAATTTAAAACATGCAAACGGTCTCTATGACTGACGTGGGGTAGTGTATGAGGCACACACATCAGGTGGCTAAGGGTTAACAATAAGCATACATAAAGATCATATACTGTAGAGTTATTGAGATGCTTTGAATTGGTGCTTGTTACAATCCAAACACATTGCAATTATTAAAACAACACACTTTTGTACTTGCCACTTTTCTTCAACAAATGTGTATTTCTTTATTGTTGGGGGGGGGGGGGGGGGAGGGAGGAGGAGGGCAAAAAGAGTAAATGAAACACATGGGCTCCAAAAAATTTTCCGGTCTCAATGTTGTCTGTTGCAGCACTTGGTATACATCAAGCCTCTTTTATTTATTTATTTAATACCAATGTTGACTATTAATTATCCCAAATTTCTTCTGTAGTTTCGACCTCAACTATTCCTTTCTCTTACACAATATTTTGACCACTGACCTGTTCATCTTTGTCAGGTGGAATCTGGAATTCACACAGAGAACACACGTGACAATCACTCACAATGTCTGCTGAAGATGACTAGGGAAGATGTATAAGTACTGTCACAGACACTGATGAACCACATTAGAACCATACGCTTAGCAACGCATTGGTGCACCTCAGGATTACAAATGGGCTTAATGCATACATCATAGATGACATCTCTCACTCTTGTCTCTTCTACGTAGGATCATTGTCCACTATCTCATTGGCCAATACAGAATTTTAAGATATGACTAAAGTAGAAGTTTAGTCACTTTTATTATAGCCCAACTTTTTCACAGACGTAAAAATTATTGCAAGTTCACATGGGTTGTAGTCTACAGATTAGCATTTGCCATTGTTGTGTTCACTGTCATAAACCTGGTCTTCCAAGAACCTTACATGTGCCAGTGGTCTTACTTCTTCTGTTCTTGTAATGAACTGTTTATGAGTAATCATTCCAAATGTCTTCACTGAAACAGAAACAAACTACGACTTGTACTCTCAGCCTCTCCACCACAGGTCAGGAAAAATGGTGAGAAACCTTTTGTATTTTGCTTTTCTGTATTGTTTCTGAAAGTCAAGACAGGTAGTATCACATCCCAGCCTGTCAGTTTCATGTCAACATACACTGACAGAAACCTGCCAATGCCCTATTAAAATTTGCATGAGGTCTTTCATCTGCAGACAGAAAGGTTAGACAGGCAAATAATGCCTGCTTCCGATTCTATAAAGCATTTTTGCAGATCCTAAACGACTTGATGACAGATCATCATGAAAACTATCAGTAGTGCTGGATATAAAGGAGCTTTTATTGAATGCTTGATGTGTTAGTTTGGATTCTCTTTTGACTTACTGACTGCCAAAACAACTGCAAGGCACTCTTTCTCAAGCATACAGTAATTCTTCTCTGACTTAGGGACTGCTCTGGATGCATAAAAAATCTCTTTCCTGCAACTTCCTGAATAAGCACTGAAACTGCACATATTCTTTAACTAAAATGTGTAATTATATCTCAGCATTCTCATCACAAAAGTACCATGACTGGAGTATGTGTTAGTGCCTTCTTACAGATCAGGTAAGATCTTTCTTGTTCACTGCCCAAGAAAATCTGGCATTTCCCTACAGCAGTAGCACCCATGCCTTTGAACTGAAACCCTTTATGAAGTGTCTTTAGTAGAAGCATATTCTGAAGAGTTGGAAAATGTGTTATGATATTACTGCCCCCCCCCCCCCATTTCTTTTTGTTCAGGACAGACTCTGCTTAGAATTAACTAAGTGCTTCACGACTTATTTCTTGGGGAACACACATTCTTGGATTCAGGTGAAGAGCTGCATTGTGGGCACACATCAGCATAGTTGTCAAGTGAATCAGATGCTCTTTGAAGTCTCTGAAAAACTAACAGTTTCATGTAAGTTGCAAAGACTTGCTGTCCATTTAAGGTAGCAAAGATGGTTGTCCATTATGCATTCATAGATGGCTGGAGTATTGCAAAGGCCAAATGGGAAAGCTGTGAATACACAGAGGCCATCACATCTTTTCCTGGTTGGCCTTGTCAATCTCAATTAGGTTAGTATTGGCAGAAGGTACTTTCAATTTGCTATCTTCAGGACAATGGCCTCATTTCCGCTTGTGGTGAGTAAGCAAGTGGCTGGAACCTGTGTATGACGACACTGAACAGCTGCAACCTGTTGGAGTGTGACCTCCATGCAGAGTACCGCGATGGGCTTTAGGGTGGAGATTGACTACAGTCATCTGCTGTTGTCTGAAATTGGTAAAATTGTCTGCTGTTTTATGTCCTGCAACATAATGGTCTTCTTTCTTTTTGGTAGGGCATCCACAATGAAAATATACTGGTGCCCTGTCCTTTGTTTCCAGATGTCAAGTTTTCTGCACAGAAATGGTATTAGCAAGAGGAGAGGTCTCATTGAAAAGCCTGGATGTTGTCTGATAGCTGTGGCATAAGTTTAAGGTTTCCGAATCCTTTCTTCAATGTTGGTTTGTCTTGTACAGATCAGGGCTGCTGATCACTGAATCTCTTCTTGTATTAATTATGCTAGCTCCTCGTGGCTGGGTCAGAGTGAACACTTTTATGTCGTGCCATATGAGTTTGAACTTAACAAACATCACAAACTCTCATATATCTTTCACTAATTGTTTGGCTTGTTAGCAACAAAAGGTCCAGATGGTCTTCCACAGGTCAACATTCAGAAGTCATTTGAATATCTTTCGGTGTTGTCTTTTCTGGCGCATTGCTTCAGTGTACTGGCACCATCTGATGGATTTCTCTGTCGTTCTGCCATTGTGCAAAAGAAGTGCTTGATATATGTTCTCTGCCATGGCCCACATTAGATGTGACACTTTGTTGGCTCCCACAATTTTGTTCATTGTACAACACAGCACTAAATACTAAGTATCTACGCTATACTGTCCAAGTAAAAGGGACATTGGTAAGGCACATCGTGTCATCTCACTTGTTGCATTAAGTGATGTGGTCGAATCCCTTTAGCCATTTCACTGGTTCCTGACCAGTATCTCTCAAAAATACTGCTTGGTACTTGATTTACATCTAACTCACCAATGCTTTAGTAGTTGTTAGTTAATTGATAATGGAAACCATTAAAGGACTGTACTGTTTTTATTCATATTCCCACTCGTGGAGGCAATGGCTTTTACAAAACCTTGTTGGAGTCATAGCAATGTTGCACTATTACATTATTGACATATTGATCTGCTGGACAATATGTACTGAGATTTGCTGTTAAGTTCATGGTTTTCATGTTATTTAAGACGGGATGGAACTTCATGCATATATCCACAGATTTACTTTGATTGATAAAATTCTTGTTAAGTGATGATGGCAACTTATAACAACTGAAACCAATAGAATTTTAAAAAATAATAAAGAAATACATAATAAAAAAAGCACTTCCATATCAGCTGAGGGCGGAAAGTATGATTTTCAACTATTTTCTGCAACTTGTGGGGCATCTGCTGCTGAAAATATTTTAAAAGCTATTAGTTCTGTTGCTTCTCTTTCACTTTTTCCTGATGCTTATCTTGATAGAAGATTTTTATCAAGAAACCTCAAGGCATAAGCTCAATACAGGTATATATAATAATTTCTTCTTTATTGGGTCTTTTGTCAGCTTCTTTTTCAGTAACTTTCTTATCTATCTTTATAGCTCAGTCAATTCTACTTTACCTTTTTCAATAATTCCTTGTTCCACTGTGAATTATTCTGAGCAAAACAACTCACTTGATGACTATGAAAGTGTGATTAATTTGATCTACTGTTTTGTTTTCATCATCAATATTTGTGGATGCTACCTGTTACTTAACAGTAATTGCTCAGTCCTCAATGTAATTTAACAATGATTATAAGAACAGGATGAATAAATCTTCGCCCTCTGAAATTGTTATGAGTAAGGAGTACATTGTAAAAATTAATAGAAGAACCTCACCTGCAACCAAATATGTGCAAGAGATTTATCTACTGTAAATCTTTTCCTTTGTTTCACTTGTAGCAAATTATTGATGAGGTCAATTGCTGTAACACAAAAGGAAAATTATCATTATTGACAAATTTAAGAACATCTTGACACTGAACAATGTAGATTATTCTACACATTGAATTTACAATAACTACTATGTCTACCTTTAAGACACAAAAATGTTTGATGGTATTGACTCCAGAAATAATTATATTTATAAAGTCACAGAAAGGAGAAAACAGAAGGATAAGGTAATAGTTTAGCATCTTGTTGATGTCTGAGTCACTGGACTGAGCACCAGCTCAGTTTGTGGGGTATGGATTGCAACCTGTTTATGAAACTGCTCCTGCATATGCCAGAGTGATTTAATGGAAACACAGAAACACCACAACAATATGTCCAGAAACTTACTTCGTTTCACGTCGGTGAAATAAATGCATGTAATGAAGCTGCATGGACACACATTATATGACAGCATTGATGTCGTCTTTATTCTGAAGATTGATATGATGCAGCTCTCCACACTATCGTGTGCGAGTATCTTAATCCCTTAGTAACCACTGCAACCTACATCTACCTGAACCTGCTTACTGTAGTCAAGCCTTGGTCTGCCTGTACAGGTTTAAAAGTGCCCCCCCCCCCCCCCCCTTTCCATTACCAAACTGACTACGCCTTGATGCCCTATGGTGTTTCCTCATAAACATCCAATATTTTAGTCAATATGTGCAAAAAAATTCCTTTGTCCCCTATTTAATTGAGGACCTATTCATCAGTTAAGCACTCAACCTATCTAATCTTCAGCTTCCTTCCACAGAATTACATTTTAAAAGCTTTTATATGCTGCTTCTCTGAACTGCTTATCCCAATATTTCACTTTAGTACAAAGCTAAGCTACACTCCAAACAAATGCTTTTCCAAAGTCTTCCTAGCACTTAAATTTACACTGAAAATTAAAAAGTTGCAATTTTCCAGAAACCCTTTTCTTCCTATTGAAGTCTGCCTTTATACACATTCTGCTTCAGCCACGGTCAACTATTTTGTTGCCCAAACAGCAAAATTCATCTACCACTTTAAGTGTCTCATTTTCTGATCTAACTTTTCAGCATTTCTTTATTTAATTCAATATTTACTTGTAAATGTCTTTCAATAATCCTATCCATTCCATTCATGTCATCTTCCAAACAGTTTGCCATCTCTCATAGAGTTACAACATTACCAACAAACTTCAAAGATATATTTCTTCTGCCTAAATTTTAATATCCTTTCTAAATTTCTCTTTGGTTGTCTTTACTGCTTGCTCAATGAACAGACCGAATAACATTTGGTATAGGCTACAACTCTGTCTTATTTTAAACTACTGCCTCCCTTTCATATCCTCAAGAAACAAAATTCAATTTGACTACATGTGAGACTTTCCTTATAATTTCAGCCATTTTTATGTACCTTCAATTTATTTTTTAATTCTTTTTTTTTAATATATTAAGATGAGTAGCTAACATTTAGCTGCGAAAATATTTTTTAAATGGCTGGAACTTCTCCTGAATTACATATTTCTATCTTATTTGAATGTTTAGCTTTCCTCCATGTACTTTTAATGAATGTTAGGTTTTGTCAAAAATATAGAAGTATACTAATGTCAAAATAACTCCTTTTAACCATTCAAGTCGTAATAATTTACTAGTCTATTTCTATCATTGAAAACTAAAATACTAAAACCATACTTATAAATTATTACTCATTATTTTCACACAGTTTTTTATGCATCCTGATATATGGCTCTTTGCACATGGCTGTTTTACACTCTGTTCATTTTCTGAAGCTATAATAATGGAAAAAAATGTTTCATAGTTCATAAAATGAAGAAACATCATAATAGAACACACACAATGGTTTCAATAACTATTTTACAAAATCAAAATCAGATATAATCATTAGAAGTTTGAAATAATTCTTCTTGCACAAAGTCAAGATTGTTATCATTGTCACTCTCACTGTCGCTGTCAATAAAATCTTACTCCAATTCATGCAAAACTACATGGCTGAAAGAAACATGAAGGCATGTCTATGGTCTCTTTACATACTGAATGAACAGCTGCCACTCTTCAGCAACTTGATTCCATACAACAAATATGATCTACCAGCTAATTTAGAAATTATTAGGGGTGATCAAAAAGTTTCTATTTGAGGACGTTGCTGCCATGTACATGCAACACAAGGAGATTCCGATGCACGTACACGCGGTGTCACTCCTATGAACCACCAAGCACATTTTCTCTGGTGTTTCAATAGAAATAGATATTTGCAATTTCGTTTTTGCACTGTGCAGCTCGAGTTAGCACAAACAAATATGGCTCATCACATCTTTCATGCGAAGCCCACTGTCGACAGGAAGTGTTGATTTATTTGCCGCAAAATAAATAAATAAATAAAATTTAAAGGTGGATTTTATGTGCCCATTTCATAGAGTGATCTCAGGTTAGCTTACTGTGATATTTGATTTATTGATATGTATCAAGAGGGACAGTAAAATGTGGAGAACAAACAGCAATCCAGCAAGAACTCAAGTAGTGCTGCATGCTTGGCGGCAGCAGTCAGTGTGGGCCAGGGCATGCTTTCGCAACTGGAGTACTTTTTATTCTTCGATTTTTACTGTCCCTGTTAATGTGTATCAATAAAATACATATCACACTACACTAAACTGAAACTTCTTTATTGACTGGGCACATGGAAACAAGCCTATGCTTTCCATTGACAATGGGCATTATACGAAAGACGTGATGAGCGCTATTTGTATGGACTGACTCCAGTTACACTATGTATAAACAGAATTGCAAATATCTGCTGAAACTCCAGAGAAAATAGGCCTAACAACTGTCAGGAGAGACACCCTGTATAAGCGTAGGCAAGGGATTAGTGTGGTATTCGTGTGTTTCCGAAATGCATGCAGTAAAGGGGAAACGTGAATATTTTACCAAACGGGTATCTTCAACCAGGTGCGTTGATGGAATGACAGCCTCGATCCTCATGGCAATTTTGCCTACCTTGTATACTGATTCTGTACTGTATGGCCTTAGAATGGAAACTTTTTGCTCACCTCTTATACATTTCCATGTTCTATTGGCTATTTTATAAACACAGTGAAGACCAACCGAGCCCGTCAGTATATGTGATTTCATATTTAAAAATAGGAAAAATCATACCCTATCAAATGACACGATCAGCAGTCTAACAAAATTTACACGGTGGCAGTTAAAATTTTAAGCATCAGTGCTAAAGTGGCCTGGTCTAGTACACTAGTAAGTGGAATGGTAAGGCACCTTTGGAACCTGAGAGTGGTGGTTAAGAGTTTAGGACGTCTCAGAGATGGATGCAAATGTGACCAACTTCCTTAGCAAATTGCACTGATTAAGACAACAAAATTACTTCCATATGCAAAATAACATAAGCTACGGTTTGCAAATAAAACAAAGACACTATTTTCACAGAATCAGTGTGACCAGTGCAGTGAGCCTAAGATTTCATCGGCACCCCAAAAACTTTGTACACAACAAGCAATTTTATTACAGAATTAAACATTATTTTTAACATCTGTATTTATATTCTTGGTTTGGAACATGAACAGTGTATGTAGTGTATTCATAATTAAATCAGGCCCAAGCGCAAGGTAGTGACGGCAGTTACAAATGGCTACCTCACTATGTGAAGTACAATCAATAATTACTCACTGGATTTGTAAATAGTATTTGTACAATAAGTGAAAGCAGCATAATTAACTTTTAAGTGAATAATATATTACTTACATTAACTTTCATTTAAATCGTGTTAATTTATCACACAAAAAACACAGTATAATGTACCAAAATGATCAACATGTTGAGGAGCCTTCTTTTATAACCCAACTCATCATATAACATATTGTAATCAACATAAACATAGATACATGTAGTTTTTGAAACTTTAGCATGACAACCCATGGGAGGCAAGGAATGGAGAACTATGCTCTGCAGGGGGCACTTTTGCAGAAATAGTGTTAGGTGTTAGGGCTGGTCGTTGGCATTGGAATCTTCGGTTTCAGATACCCTGTGGCAATCTGTTGCCATAGGGAAGTTGAAGTGTGTTGCTTGAGGGTGACAGACCATGTTTGTACAATATTGCACTTAGAATTTTCATAAGATTTTGAACTGTGTCGGGCAGTAATGAGTTAGCATAGTATATTCAATGAGCTTTATACACTGAAACACCAAAGAAAAGGCTAAAGGCATGCATATTTAAATACAGAGATGTGTAAACAGGCAGAATACGGGGCTACAGTTGGCAACACCTATATAAGACGACAAGTGTCTGGTGTAGTTGTTAGATCAGTTACTTCTGCTACAATGACAGGTTATCAAGATTTAAGTGAATCTGAACGTGGTGTTATAGTCAGCGCACGAGCGATGGGACATAGCATCTCCGAGGTAGCGACAAAGTGGAGATTTTCATATATGACCATTCCACAAGTGTACTGTGAATATCAGAAATCTGGTAAAACATTACATCTCCGACATCATTACGGCCAGAAAAAGATCCTGCAAGAACAGGACCAACAAAGAGAATCGTTCAAGATTACTGAAGTGCAACCATTCTGCAAACTGCAGCAGATTTCAGTTCTGCGTCATCAGCAAGTGTCAGCCTGTGACCTATTCAACAAAACATCACCAATATGGGCTTTCAGAGCTGAAGCCCCACTTGTATACCCTTGATGATTGCATGACACAAAGCTTTACACCTCACCTGGGTCCACTAACAACGACATTGGACTGTTGATGTGTGGAAACATGTTGCCTGGCCAGATTTCAAATTGTATTGAGCGGGTGGAGGTGTACAAGTATGGACGCAACCTTATGAATCCAAGGACTCTGCATATCAGCAGGGGACTGTTCAAACTGGTGGAGGCTCTGTAATGGTGTGGGGTGTGTGCAGATGGAGTGATACAGGACCCCTGATATGTCTAGAAACAACTGTCAGGTGACACATACATAAGCATCCTGTCTGATCACCTGGTCCCGTTCATGTCCATTGTGCATTCCAACGGACTTGGGCAATTCCAGCAGGACAATGCGATACCCCACATATTCAGAATTGCTACAGATGGCTCCAGGAACACACACTTCTGAATTTGAACACTTCCACTGGCCACCAAACTTCCCAGACATGACCATTATTGGGCATATTAGGGATGCCTTTGCAACATGCTGTTCACAAGAGATCTCCATTCCCTCGTACTCTTATTAATTTATGGACAGCCCTGCAGGATTTATGGTATCAATTCCCTCCAGCACTACTTCAGACACGAGTTGAGTCCATGCCACGTCATCTTATGGCACTTCTGCGCGCTTAGGGGGCCCTACACGATATTAGATAGGTGTACCAGTTTCTTTAGCTCTTCAGTGTAGTTAGCTTGCAGAGATGCTGTAACTGGGATACATCTGGAGGGTGTGTGTGTGGGGATGGGGGGTGGGGGGGGGGGGGAGGGGTGTGCATGTCAACGGTCTCCCCCTAGACAATGACGAAGAGCCTCAGAATCATGTAGGACCGTACATTTTAGAAACCTACCTGATGTATGCAGTATTAGTACCATGAAAGTCAGGATCATAGTAGCGTTTGCTGTGAGAGGTTTTAAAAACTGCACAGGGCTATTCAATACAAATAGAATGAATGATCTCACTGGAATATTTTTTCTGGATGAAAACACAATTCACATGGCATATGCGATCTGTTGCAATCTTCATTTTAATGGCAAAACAGAATTATTCAAGGAAATAGTTTTAAACTTCTAGAGAATCTACCACTGTGAGGTAGCTTGTGCACCTCAAATTAGAGAGAGCTCAAATGATTGGGAGCAACCACATTGGAAGGGTATTTGTGGAGACACAAACTGATATATGGTACCTGAAGAGAGGCAGCAACTTACTTAGTAATTGCAAGGTCAACAGTGTGGACAATTGACTGATCTGGTCTTGTAAGATAAACCACCTGAAATGAAAAGGGAAGCAATGTGGGTAGCAGAATTTTGCATAGACCATAATTTAATTATTTCTAGTTAGGAAAGAAGGGTGTGCGCATGGGAGACTCTGCAGACACCAGGGAGTTGCAGGTAGATTATACGAAGGCAGGATACTGATTTACAAACTTGTTTTTATGAAGCAAAATATTTCCAGGGACATATGTACACTCTGACCATAATTTATTGGTTGTGAATTGCAGATTAAAACTGAAGACATGGAATTAAGTAGCTGGGACCAAGATAACTTAAAAAAAGCAAATGCCACAATTACGTTTACAGTTTCCTTTGTACAACCTAAAGGTACAATCATCCTATACTTAAAGGCAGGTGTTTGTTGCTTTTCAATTAGTCATAATAATGTCGGATGTATATAGAGCGTCACAATTCACCTAATGAAGGTTTGCATGGTGGGGGGGAAGGAGAATTGTAAATGCACCTTTCACAGCCGTTTTATTTCTATATGCACACAGATCTACATAAGGCACTAATTCATTTGAATTGATTAGACTAAGAAGGGAAAGATTCCACTTTTCTGACAGTTTTAAAACACATCTGTTGAGCTCCGTTATGCGCCAGTAACGCAGTAAATACCTCACTGAGAGCAAGAAGGGAAACACTCATGGAATGGTTTCCTTCTTGGTATCACCTTTCACTTTCTAGCCAACAGAGGACTCTGTAGTGAAGCACATACTGCAGTTGAGATCTGTTCTGCTTTGAAGTTATGTGAAACAATTTATGCGGAAAGTTAATCTATATTTCATTAGTTATCAGATTATTTAGAGCATTTTACTTTATTATCAGTGTTTTGAACAATGCCCACACCAGAATCTGAAGAGAGTCCTACTGAGAATAGAAGAAGTTTATTTGTTGCTTCAGCAGTTTACTGTTTATTTCTGATTTAGCAAGAATGTCATTAACTTCTTTTGAAGCCGGAGATGATGTTCAGTTCTCTAATATAATGTGAGAGGTTATTCCTGCATCGGGTTCTTGCCACTAGAAAGACTTTGAGAAAGTGGCTGAATGATGCAATGGGACACAAGGGATTTTCTTCTGATGAAAATGGATGTTTCTGCCAAGTTTTCAGAGAAGAACGTTAGGGTTGAGGAGAGATATGAGGGACAGTGTACATTGATAAGACAGTAGAGAAGACAGGGGATATGGAAATCACTGCACTTGTCCATGAACAACGAGGATAGCTGTGTATATGATGGTGAAATATGATCAAAGAGTCGAACATCTTCAATACAACAACAGCTGGCATTCATAACCAGTTCCAGGTGCCATGAGCTTTCTAAGAAAAACCTTACAGGATAACATCACTATAATCAATTTTGGAAGTATAAGTGTTCGTACAAGTTTCTTTTTCAGTTCAAGAAGGACGAGCTTTTTATATTTTTGTAGGGCATGTAGAGATGCCGATGCCTTGTTGCACATTGCAGTTATGTGCTCTGTCCAATTCAGCTTTTCATCTATTATCTAGACTCTTTGCTGAGGGAGAGAAGTTGATATTTGTCCGTCTTACAACTAAATACTGTAGGCATTCCCAATAATTCGGGTTAATGAGTCTAGAATGACCAACCAATACCGCTTGGGTTTTGGATGGGTTGAGATTTAACACTGTATCATGCACCGATTTTGATAGTGTATACAAGTCAGTTTTGAGAGTCCCAATAGCTGCCTTCAGTTTTATTGTTTTTTTATTTGGATACAACTGGAGGTTGCTAGGGTACATGTGGTATTTGCAGTAGGACAAAGCTGACGACACATCATTGACACACAATGAAAAGGGTACAGGATGTAATACTGAACCCTCAGGAGTGCCTGATACTACTTGCTACCCTCGTGACTTTATAGAGCCAGATGTGACACATTGCTGGCAAGATGTCAGGTATGAGCAAAACAAATTGCACTGCACTTATCGAGAAATTTAGGTCACCGAATTTAACAAATAAAATGTCAATTTGACAGTGTCAAAGGCTTTGCTGATGTCTAAGAAACACATGATTAAGTCGCTTCTTGTGCATCCGTGGCAAGCTTCAGGTCAGCTGTTACCTCTATTATTGCTACAATGTTTACGAAAACTTGACTGGTATTTGTCCAGTAGATTGTTTGTAGTTAAGTAGTTTGTTGGCTGGTCATGGACTATAAACACTAAGGCCTTGGATAGTGCAGGAAGAATGTAAATAGGTAACTAATCATAAGGTTTTGTGGCACTGTCCTTTTTAAGCAGGGGCTTAACTAGTACCTGTTTCCAGGCCTTAGGGCAAACATTTGGGTTAAGATATCTGGTATAGCGGGCAGTAGTGGGTCGATAATAAGCTTCATCATATGGATTGTGGTGCCATCATGTCCAGCACATGCTGGTCTGATACACACAATGGCTTTTCTAATGGTATTGCAAGCAACATACTTTAGATACAATTTTTCGTGGCTACAGTTGCTTATGCGTATGAAGTAATCAGTGAATCTCTGTTTCATTTACAGTTCGATTGGGGTTCTAGGTAATGTGAAGTAGTGGGTCAGTTCTTTGGCTAGGACAGCTTTTAGTTTACCTATACCAAGAACATGCAGGTTTTTCAATAGGACAGCTGGTCTACGAGTATTTCTCTTGTTGATTAATGTATGGGAATGCATTTGTCACAGCTTGACTGACTCTGTTCCACTTCTGCTTGTAAGCAATACGATTTTTCGGACATGGAGCACAGTTTGTATACACAATGTGCAGCATTTCTGAGATTCATGAGCTGATTTAGTTCTTCAGTCAGCCACAGTGCAGATAGTTAAGAGGTATGAATTATTTTGCTTCGGAATTTCATTACAAATATATCTATGAGAGGGTGACTACTGTCTATATGGTGGGCAGGAGCAAGCTGAAGTAGTGACACATTTGGAGAACAAAGCATCAGCTTAAATTTCACACTGTAAGGACTACTGCATAGAAAATTTATGTCAGTGTCACCGGCTATAATAATAAGTGTGTATATAAATTAGAGACATGAAAGAGCAGTTTCAAAACCTATTTTTTGGGGTTTCCAGAGGACACATAGCAGGCACTTTCTGTTATGAACATGGTATCTATGAACATATTTTCCATTAGTATATCTTCATTATTGTTGGATGTGTGTAGCACAATAGATGATAAATCAAAGCAAATGCAAGCCCTACTCCACCCTTTGATCTGTTACTTCTGTCGTATCTTAGAAAGATGTACACATCTAGATGTATCAAACTTGTGGGAATACTTGGTTTGAGCCAATCTCAACAGAAGTATTAAATCTATGTATGTATTGAAACATATGATGGACCTCCCTTAGATGAGCTGACAATGATTGGACAACTGCATATGCATTCAGCGGCAAAGTACGTGAGGGTGCCACTGCTGGACACTTGCAACTCAAGTCTCAGTGCTGGCAACAGAAAAAGCATAATGAAAACACGTTGAGGTGGGAGAGTGCAGGTTTCCAGAAGTGAAATCAGCAGCTGTCTTCAGGGAGGAGAGAGGTTTTGCGGCCAAGGGCAGCAGCATTTGCAGCGGACGTTGAACTGCAGACTTGCGACAGGAAAAGAAACCTGCTAAACAGAGCTAGAATGATCTGTGTGCAACAGCAGTGAAAGCAAGATAAACAGCATAAAAACAAAGTGTATTATTAAACCTAGAATACTAGTGATGCTTAGTATGTATGCATAGTGCTACGTTCCAAGTTACAGTTCCATAACTGTCCACACTGTGCATCTGGGTTGCACTAAATGCTTCAAGCATGCAGTAAGGAAGTGGAATACAGCATGAATGGAAGTGGCTATTACTTGGAGCGGCGGCAACAGAGTCAAAAGGCTAGGTCACAACACCAAATTTATGTATGGTACGTAAGTTAATTTTTTTTAATTTTAGTGCAACCACAACGGAGGGGTATCTGTAGAGAGGCCAGACAAACGTGTGGTTCCTGAAGAGGGGCAGCAGCCTTTTCAGTAGTTACAGGGGCAACAGTCTGGATGATTGACTGATCTGGCCTTGTAACGCTAACCAAAACGGCCTTGCTGTGCTGGGACTGCAAACGGCTGAAAGCAAGGGGAAACTACGGCCGTAATTTTTCCCAAGGGCATGCAGCTTTACTGTATGGTTAAATGATGATGGCGTCTGCTTGGGTAAAATATTCTGGAGGTAAAATAATCCCCCATTTGGATGTCCGGGCGGGGACTACTCAAGAGTATGCCATTATCAAGAGAAAGAAAACTGGCGTTCTACGGATCGAAGTGTGGAGTGTCAGATCACTTAATCGGGCAGGTAGGTTAGAAAATTTAAAAACAGAAATGGATAGGTTACAGGTAGATATAGTGGGAATTAGTGAAGTTCGGTGGCAGGAGGAACAAGACTTCTGGTCAGGGGACTACAGGGTTATAAACACAAAATCAAATAGGGGTAATGCAGGAGTAGGTTTAATAATGAATAGGAAAAAAGGAATGTGGGTAAGCTACTACAAATAGCATAGTGAACGCATTATTGTGGCCAAGATAGATACGAAGCCCACGCCTACCACAGCAGTACAAGTTTATTGCCTACTAGCTCAGCAGATGACGAAGAAATTGAAGAAATGTATGATGAAATAACAGAAATTACTAAGATAGTCAAGGGTGACTGGAATTTGTCAGTAGGAAAAGGGACAGAAGGAAACATAGTAGGTGATTATGGATTGGGGGTAAGAAACGAAAGAGGAAGCCGCCTGGTAGAATTTTGCACAGAGCACAACCTAATCATAGCTAACACTTGGTTCAAGAACCATAAAAGAAGATTGTATACATGGAAGAAGCCTGGAGATACTGACAGGTTTCAGATAGATTGTATAAAGGTAAGACAGAGATTTAGGAACCAGGTTTTAAATTGTAAGACATTTCCAGGGAAAGATGTGGATTCTGACCACAATTTATTGGTTATGAACTGTAGATTAAAACTGAAGAAACTGCAAAAAGGTGGTGATTTAAGGAGATGGGACCTGGATAAACTGAAAGAACCAGAGGTTGTACAGAGTTTCAGGGAGAGCATATGGGAACAATTGACAATAATGGGGGAAAGAAATACAGCTGAAGAAGAATGGATAGCTTTGAGGGATGAAGTAGTGAAGGCAGCAGAGGATCAAGTAGGTAAAAAGATGAAGACTAGTAGAAATCCTTGGGTAACAGAAGAAATATTGAATTTAATTGATGAAAGGAGAAAATATAAAAATGCAGTAAATGAAGCAGGCAAAAAGGAATACAAACGTCTCAAAAATGAGATCGACAGAAAGTGCAAAATGGCTAAGCAGGAATGGCTAGAGGGCAAATGTAAGGATGTAGGGCTTATCTCACTAGGGGTAAGATAGATACTGCCTACAGGAAAATTAAAGAGACCTTTGGAGAAAAGAGAACCACTTGTATGAATATCAAGAGCTCAGATGGAAACCCAGTTCTAAGCAAAGAAGGGAAAGCAGAAACGTGGAAGTAGTATATAGAGGGTCTATACAAGGGCGAGGTACTTGAGGACAATAAGAGCGATGTACTTGAGGACGATATTATGGAAATAGAGGAGGATGTAGATGAAGATGAAATGGGAGATATGATACTGCATGAAGAGTTTGAGAGAGCACTGAAAGACCCGAGTCGAAACAAAGCTCCGGGAATAGACAACATTCCATTAGAACTACTGACAGCCTTGGGAGAGCCAGACCTGACAAAACTCTACCATCTGGTGAGCAAGATGTATGAGACAGGCGAAATACCCTCAGACTTCAAGAAGAATATAATAATTCCAATCCCAAACAAAGCAGGTGTTGACAGATGTGAAAATAACCAAATTATCAGTTTAATAAGTCACCGCTGCAAAATATTAACGCGAATTCTTTACAGACGAATGGAAAAACTGGTAGAAGCCGACCTCGGGGAAGATCAGTTTGGTTTCCGTAGTACTATCGGAACACGTGAGGCAATACTGACCCTACGACTTATCTCAGAAGCTAGATTAAGGGAAGGCAAACCTACGTTTCTAGCATTTGTAGACTTAGAGAAAGCTTTTGACAATGTTGACTGGAATACTCTCTTTCAAATTCTAAAAGTGGCAGGGGCAAAATACAGGGAGCGAAAGGCTATTTACAATTTGTACAGAAACCAGATGGCAGTTATAAGAGTCGAGGGACATGAAAGGGAAGCAGTGGTTGGGAAGGGAGTGAGACAGGGTTGTAGCCTCTCCCCGATGTTATTCAATCTGTATATTGAGCAAGCATTGAAGGAAACAAAAGAAAAATTCGGAGTAGGTATTAAAATCCATGGAGAAGAAATAAAAACTTTGAGGTACACCGATGACATTGTAATTCTGTCAGAGACAGCAAAGGACTTGGAAGAGCAGTTGAACGGAATGGATAGTGTCTTGAAAGGAGGATATAAGATGAACATTAACAAAAGCAAAACAAGCATAATGGAATGTAGTCGAATTAAGTCAGGTGATGCTGAGGGAATTAGATTAGGAAATGAGACACTTAAAGTAGTAAAGGAGTTTTGCTATTTGGGGAGCAAAATAACTGATGATGGTCGAAGTAGAGAGGATATAAAATGTAGACTGGCAATGGCAAGAAAAGCATTTCTGAAGAAGAGAAATTTGTTAACATTGAGTATAGGTTTAAGTGTCTGGAAGTCGTTTCTGAAAGTATTTGTATGGAATGTAGTCATGTATGGAAGTGAAACATGGACGATAAATAGTTTGGACAAGAAGAGAATAGAAGCTTTCAAAATGTGGTGCTACAGAAGAATGCTGAAGATTAGATGGGTAGATCACATAGCTGATGAGAAAGTATTGAATAGGATTGGGCAGAAGAGAAGTTTGTGGCACAACTTGACTAGAAGAAGGGATCGGTTGGTAGGACATGTTCGGAGGCATCAAGGGATCACCAGTTTACTATTGGAGGGCAGCGTGGAGGGTAAAAATCGTAGAGGGAGACCAAGGGAAGAATACACTAAGCAGATTCAGAAGGATGTAGGTTGCAGTAGGTACTGGAAGATGAAGAAGCTTGCACAGGATAGAGTAGCATGGAGAGCTGCATCAAACCAGTTTCAGGACTGAAGACCACAACAACAACAACAACAACAACAACAACAAACAACATGTATCATTAGTATCAATGGGTATTACGAGATTATATTCATTGCCTGGGTGTTTTGGATGTTTAGAATTGCATCAATGATTTACACATCCCTGGCTTATCTAACAAGACTATATGACAGGTATGAGCAAGAAACTAAAGACAACAGTAAAAAGAATATTACAAAAGAATGTGCAAGAACAGCAAGGACTTCTTCCACAACACGTCCCAAGGAAGTACTAGTCGCCGACAGAAGTGACACTACAGTGCAGTGCAAGTAGCATGGTTTCCACGCAGAATATTGTAATCCTGTCAAAGTGCTTCCCCAACAACTGCCAGAGGTGGTGTAGTGTATGATGCTAATGCACTTACTCTTAGAACAGTTTTTCATTCTGCTGTTAATTAGTTACAAGGTACTTTAGACTAATGAATGTTCTAGTTGTTGGGTCTGTTCTACTTTCATGTAGAATGCCTTGACCTAATATCCATCGTTAATCAACTCCTTGTCCAACTGAATAAAGTGTTTAGTGGTTATGACATGAAGAGTCCCTGTCACATCAGCAGCTAATATCATGCATGTAATAATTTGTTTTGTCAGCCACAGACACAGAGCCACCCCGACACTGGTGACCCCGATGTGATAGAATTAGCCATATTATATTGTGGGAAGGACCTGCATTTGACATGACAGATGCATCGACAGAGCCCATGCCTTCTGCCTCACAACTCTCTGTGTCTTTTCCGTGCTTTGCCACCCTTCTGGCAGCATAACCCGCTGTTATGATTTACCGAAACTGATACAATAGGTTTCCGCTTCACCAGAAGAATATATCAGACAAATCCCAACCCTAGAAGACATTGGCAACAGAAGACCCTCACAATATTTGCGACCCATGAAGAGAAAGGTGAGTAATTCAACCATGCCTGATAGTTTGTTGTGCACACTGTGGATTAATTGCTTGCCACCCCAGATAAATGCCATTATTGCATCACAAACTGGCATGCCCTTAGACCCTGTAGCAGAGTTAGCTGACAAGATATCTGACACTATATTGCCATGTCAGTGAGTACAATGGCGTGCAACAGCTTTTTGCTGCACTGGTAACATGGGCCGATTATCACACGCTGTCTGCCAAAGTGGATTTACTGACCAAGAAGATGGAAGAATATTGGGTCCTTGTGACTGCAGCAGAGGCATAGGTAATTAGCTCAAGCAATCAAGGAGCTGCTCGTCCACCACTTCCTTGACATCAGGTACTTACAAACACGCCGTCTGGTGGTATCAGGTAATTTGGAGACTAGGCAAGGAATTGTACAATGCCCTGATCAAACCCAAATGCTGGCGGCAATTGGATGTAGGTGTGTCGACCAATTGCTGGGTGTCATATCAGTGCATATTCATCAATGACTAAAAATCCAGGCAGATATATCTTGTACATAATGGTTCTGACTTATGTGTGTTCCTCGGATGAAGTCACACAGCAAGTGGCTGTGTACCCCCTTCTGCTTCACTCCTGCCAAAAATTCAATGATGTTGATAGACAGAACACTGCGAATCAGCCTGGAACTCAAGATACGACCTGTCTTTATGTGGGATTTCATGGTTGCAGACATGTCAGAAACCATAATAGGTGCGGATTTTTTTTGGCACATTATCAACTGCTTCCTGACATGGTGAATACATTGCTTGTCAATGGTGTCATTAGGCAGCTGCAGGTTTTCGTCAATATGCAGCAGTGCTAATAGGTAAACTCATGGAAGACATGCTCATGGGTAAACTCATGGAAGACACCAATGGCGAATATGCCAAGTTACTGAAGGCATTTTAAGCTCTTACAAAACCTCTGAGAGCACTGAAGGACATACCCCAAGACATGATACATCACATACGGACTACAAAAGACCCAACAGCTTCCTGCTGACCTAGGCACTTACCACCAGATTGACTGCCATTGCAAAAGTGGAATTTGACAGTATGATATGTGATAGTGCGATGCATTTACTACACTTGGCACCAAAAAAGAACAGTGCTTGGAGCCCTGGTGGTGATTATAGGGCCCTAAACACTAGAACTGTTCCCAATTGATACCTTGTATTATTACTTTGGGACTATAATTATGCATTATGTAGCGTGACTGTATTCAGTGTTTTAGACTGTGTAAAGGCATACATGCAGATTCCACTGGCGGAAGCAGATGGCCTTTTTTGAGAGTCGGTCCAACTGGAGGCCACAGACTTTCGCGAGCAGAAGCTGCTTGCATGTGGCTTCTGACAAAATAATATTAACTGTCATATTGGCACTACAACTAGCTGGACAACAAAGAAATAAATCACATTTATGGGATAATCAATATAGTGCCCAAACAATTTAGCAGACCCAGAAAATTGAATCTACGCTGCCTTTGCACAAGTTACACCAGGCTTGCTGCAACAAGTGTGGGAAGAAGTTGATTACTGGTCGCGTGTTTGCCACATCACAAATGGCAGTCACATTGAACCAAAACATTTGATACTTTTATGTGAAACTTTAGGTTGTTTGTTACAAAATGACACATCTAACGATTCTGGAAGTTGCCTCAATAAATTTCTATATCATTCCAATGTCAAAAGTCCTCTTTGACTTACCTTCTAAACATTGCCAATGCCATCTCAGAGTTTGTGTGACAACACCACTAGCACTGTCAACACTGAGCAGAGACT
The DNA here is from genome assembly GCF_023897955.1 of Schistocerca gregaria. NCBI lineage: Eukaryota > Metazoa > Arthropoda > Insecta > Orthoptera > Acrididae > Schistocerca > Schistocerca gregaria. Next base: position 644,396,389 of record NC_064920.1, read on the forward strand.
TGTATTAAATGCCAATGCAGAAAAGTCAACAGACATGTGCACATGTTGGAGGGCAACTTTCCAGACCACCAGCTTGATCTACATAAATTTGTAGCAATGGATTTGGCCCCTTAACCACAATGATAGACCATTTCACCTTCTGGCTGGAAGTTGCACCAGTAGACAACATCCTGGCAGAGATACTAGTTTCTGCCTTTGTTTCCACTTGGGTGTCACATTTTGGTTGCCCTTCACAAGTCATGATGAATCACAGATGCCAGTTTGAGTCCGACCTGTTCAAACAGCTGACTAAATCCTGTGGCACTGTGCATTACAGAACGATGAGCTATCACCTCGCCAGCAATGCGATGACAGGAACCTGGACTGATGACTGAAAGCACACCTGATGTGCCATGACTAAAGTTGGACCACAGCCCTACTAATGGTTTTGCTTGGCCCGAGAAACACTTCCAAGCCAGACTTGGACACTTCACACTTCAGCTGCTGAACGTGTTTACAGTGAAATGTTATGCCTGCTAAGGGGAGGGGGGGGGGGGGGGGCGTTGTGGATCCACAGTCCTTGTGGCTAACCACCTTCACAGATGTGACTTTTTTTTTGTCAGTTGAGAGAACACACCTCCCACATCTGGTCCCTGCGAGTGTCCAGTCATGGCACCAGTCTAATGTACGTACACGAAACATTCAGAATTGTACACACATAATGCTACACACTGACCGTATCAAACCCCCATTACAGCCACCTTACTCACGCACACAAAATAGTATGATGAGGAGACCACATGCTCAACATTATTGTTAATGGCAAAACCACTACTGTCTCACTAGACTGCACGTAACCTGCATATCTCTTTCACGTAGAAACCTCAACAAGGGCAACACAGCACAATCCTAACCCAGTTCCACCAGCTTTGTCACTGCTGGCTCCCCAAATCGTTGACATGAGGAAGCCCTTAGAATGCACAAGACTATCAAGTCAACAAGTACATTTCCCTACAAGATTCTGGACACTGTTCCCCCTTTTCCGGTGGGGGCTGATGTAGCAGACACAAATGACACTACAGTGCAGTGCAAGTTGCACGGTTTACATGTCACTGCTGGCTCCCCAAATAGTTGACATGAGGAAGCCCTTAGAATGCACAAGACTATCAAGTCAACAAGTACATTTCCCTACAAGATTCTGGACACCGTTCCCCCGTTTCCGGTGGGGGCTGATGTAGCAGACACAAATGACACTACAGTGCAGTGCAAGTTGCACGGTTTACATGTGTAATTTTGTAACTCTGTCAAAGTGCTCCCGTGACAGCTGCCATACGTTCTGTGTTCTATGACACTTGTAAGCTTACTCTAAGAATAATTTTTCATTCTGTTGTTAATTAGTTGCAGAATTACTTTTGGCTATGAATGTTCTAGTTGTGGCATTGGTTCTACTTTCATGAAGAATGTTCAATTGAGTATTTGTAAACCAACTCCCTGTGCAATTGACTAAAGTATTTACTGAGTCTGATGGGAAGAGTCTCTTCATTGCATTGGTGGTTAATAGTACGCAAATAGTGATTGTTCTGATAGTTGCAGACACAAGACCACTCCAATCATACTCTTCTTACCACCACCACTCCAAGAAACGCATAACAACAGTTTATTGTGCAGTTTGTAACAAGTCAATAAGTAGAGAACAACAGAAAAAGGTGGGCATCGATTGCCCATAATGCTCCTGCACAATTTCCATTACTAAGTCATTTTATATCCAAATGACAATTTGCGCACAATAATGACCCTTGTTCTCAAATAATAATGTAAACACATGTAGCATTGTTGTGTGCCTTTTTGAAAACCACTGTTGTACAATATGCACTCTTGCATTAAAGGCTTTACACCAACAATATGTTATTAATTACAATATTCCATCAATATAATCCATTTAAAGATCTACACATACAGTTCATGTACTGTTAGTATAAATAAGGAGGTATTAGTGCTCTAGTATTAATGGTACAACAGCGCTCGCCAGACCAGATGGTCACTCATCCAAGTGCTAGCCCAGCCCGACAGTGCTTCACTTCAGTGATCTAATGGGAACCGGTGTTACCACTGCAGCAAGGCTGTTGGCAGCAGGATCTCTACTTCAAGAAAATCAACTACAGCAACTGGATTAAAAGAAAAAGGTTAAATAAGTTAAATGTTACGTCGGGTGACAGATCTCATCAAGTGTTCTGACTCAGCAGGAGCAAGCTAGCAACTACATAACACCATAAACCAATCACAAAATCACTTAATTTGTCTACCAGTGTATAGGACAAGAAGCACTGGAGCTAACAAGAGAAAATAAAGAACTGTAAATTTGCAAAATGTTGAAATTCAACAATTAATAAATTATGGCATTGCTAAGAGCAATAAGGATTAAACAAAACGAGAAACTTTGGCAACTTAAAGTAAATGATGTCAACCCATGAATAAAAGAATGTTTTAACTATGACAGTAATTTCTCAGCAAGTATGGAGGAGGAGAAAGTTTTTAGTAGCTGAGCAATACTGTAGGGGTGCTGCTATACGGCACAGTGCAGTCCACCTATCGCTGTATTTGGGACATTGGCTGCACCGGGTGCTGCAAATCATTGTGGTACATGGCCAAGTACATCCAGTTGCATCGGCTACATGATGAGACAGTGCAGATCATCAGAAAGAGTGAGCTATTCAGAAAATGCAGAAATCCACTTTGAAAACTTTTTTCTTCTAGACAATGACACAGTGTTTCAGTGTTATCACATTTAAGAAAACTGTGCAGTAATAGAGGGTACATAATAGCGAATATTTGCATTGTATACCAGTCATCACAAGAAGAATGGCCGCACAGGCCCCATAATGGATTACACGTCTTTTACGGCAAATGTCTGGCAAAATGAATTCTAATTTTTAAAAATTATCTGACAAAGTAGAATCTAAAAGTAATGAACTGTCAGTAAAGGTAGAAAATACGAAAGAAGAACTAAAATTAGAGATAGCTGAGTACGTCAAAAAGGAATTAACATTGCAAGTACTTTGACCCAGTTGCCTCAGGAGTTGAAGGATGAGCTCAGTAGCCAATGCGATTTAGTTCGCAAGTAAGTAAAAAAGCAATTCAATGAATTAGATGGCAAAATTAACAAAGTAGATCAATTTGTTGTTAGAGAGTTCAGCCACATTAAAGAGCAAATCTCAGAGGCAAACAAGCATATAACTACTTTAGGATAGTTCAAAGTGTTTAGAGAAATGGTTAACACACATGAAATGCTACCTAATTTGGAGGAACGATTACACGAATTTGTAAACTCTTACTGTACAAGAGAAAGTAGAGTAGCTTCATGCTAACACTGTTTCTAAGGGAAGTAATGAAGAACACAAAAAAGAGTTAACAAGACTATGGGAGGCTATTGAGAGTACTAAGCAGGAAATCCATAAGAAGGCAAGTGTAAATAATAGTGGTGTAGTACTTCGAGAATTTTGGAGGAAATTCTAGAATCACTTGGCCTTCCACCGTTTCAAACATCAGATATTTTAGATATGAGCAGGAGAAACAAATCAGCTGACTGCGCATTGTTTATTTGTATGTGCAGGTAAAAAAAAAAAAAAAAGCCATGAGGAAAAAAATGGACACAGTGGCCGAACGGCAGCAGACAAGTACTTGCTATACGTTCCACAGAGTTTCGCGTACAGGCAAAGAAGAACAAGAAAAATTTATTTAGTATTCTGTGCTCTTTAATGTCTGCGATGATTGTAAAAAGACTAGTGGACAGCTGAAAGCATGTTCCTAAGAGCACTCATGAATTAGACTCGTCTGAGACTAGAGATTCTCGAATTACTCTATGTCTTGGTTATGATTGAAGCAAGACACATTTAAGCTATTTTGAAGAAGTGTAATTGATTCTAATGTTCAAAGAATGAGTTAGCTTGCCGAAGTTACTGTTTATGAACATTGAAAATATTTTGTGATTGAACTGAAAAGTATTCTATGAGTATACAAATTATTACAAGAATAGAAAAGAAGTTAGTAAATTTCTTTAACCAGCACCATATCTTCGGAGAAGAAGCTTCCGGGAGATCGAGGTAGCAGATTAACCAGAGATGAGGATTGGCTACACACAATGGGCAAGTTAACTGAATTTAAACCTTCTCAGGGTTTTCCTTAGGGTTATTCAATGTTCTTCCCATGTAGTGGATATAATAAGGATATTGTCCATATATATTGATAGTCCCTTAACAATTTCCTTTCTAACACCTCATCCAGTGCACATATAAAAGTGGATACTGAGATATTTAGTCAAAACGGTAACACATTAAAATGATATGATATCCCATCAAATAGAAACTTCTTTGAATCAGGGGGTAACTGAATTTGCCAGTACCCAGCAGTCAGGTCCATCGTGGTAAAATACTGTGCTTTTTCAAATTTTGACAGTAATTCCTCGATATTAATTGGCCTGTCTCGTTCTGTCTCTATGTGTTTGTTCATAGTGTGTGAGTGTAGCACTAACTGCTCACCCCTTGTAGCCTTTTTTACCACTACTAAAGGGTTATTCATAACACTCGTACTACATTCTATTATTTTGCTGTCAATCATCTTATCTATTTCTTCTTTAACTGCTTCTTTCAAGTTCACTGGTATCGTATAAGATTTACAGAAAAATGAAGTATTATCTTTGATCTTAAATTTACAAATGTAGTCACTAATACTACCCTGACTATCAGAAAGTACCATTTTATATTCCAATGGAATTTTAGCTAAATCCAATTTCTGGATGTTGGTTAATATTGAGGATCCTTTTACTTTATTTTGTATGTCAGCTGGGTGTGATGCATGACTTAAGTTTTCAACCTCTGGTAACAATTGCGCTGTCACTGTTAATTGCAAAACGCTGATTCTCAGTTATTTGTTTATTATTATAGGGGTCAGTCACAAACTTTAAACAATATTTATCGTCACCTAGTACAAAATAAAGGCGACTGTCCTCAAACTTCAGAAAGACGTTCAATTCTGATAGCCAGTCTAGACCTAATAACACATCTGTGTTGTAGGTTTCCACTACTAAAAGTGTCTGTTTACTTTTGGTTCCAGTAATGACTACTATAGACACCCCTGTTTCCAGTAATAGGAATAAGTTATGTTTAGTTCGTAGTGTATTAAAGAAACCACTAGAAATTATTGACACTTCACTACCAGAATCACTAAATATGTCGACTTCAAAATCTTCTACCTTTCCAACTATAATTGGTTGTGGATTAACTGTAGTTAAACTAGGTTCTTCTAGTAACAACCATTCTTTGGTCGGTACTTTATGTGTAAAGTTAACATATTTATTATAAGCTAGGCCTCCTAATGCATTTCTACGACCTGGGCCCCAGCCCTGAATCCAGATCGCACAATGTTTTCCTCATTATTTGTAATCATCGAGTGGTTACCAAACCGGGATATTGCATTACCAGTTTGTACTCTATTACTACTGTGTGCAAATTCCTGCAATGTTACTGGGCCTATATTCAAAGGTGGATGTGTCTTTTGATAATGTCTCTTAAAATTATTACTACTACTATTATTATTACTTTTGCGGAAGTTCTCATTTTGGTCCTTATTCAAGGTATTCAGTGCGTTTACAAAGGATAACAATTCTTCTACAATCTTCCACCCACCACATAATATATGTTTCGAGCTTAGATAGTTAACCGCCTTATTAAGATTTTAACTAATTCCTCTTCCTCCACGGGTTTATCCATGCTTCTAACTTAACATCTAATTTAGACTGTACTGAGCCTATCTCCTTTTTCTAGAGCTTCATTCTGGTCTTTAATTAAATTTAGTAATGCAGACAAATCTGGCATTCACATAGTCACCCTGATAGCTGTGACTGGTTCTGCTAGTTGTTGTTCTTGATCCATATTCATTTTACTCTTAGCTCTTGTTATAATTTAAAAAATCACCTCTACGTATAATAACTATAACAACAGTTTATCCTTCAACAGTCCATTCAAGTTTACCAAATAATTATTGGTTTTTGCTCACCCAACGTAGAGTTCTAGCTGCACTGGTGAGCAATGCGATGGTGAGTGGATGTGTAATCAATGCTGGTGGATGGCACTGGCACAGGCGACATTGAATGTTGGTTTCAGCATCGGTGTCAGCGGGCGGGTGCGTAGTCAGCACCAATTGGTGTAGTTGGCGTCAGTGGCTGGTTACGGTGTCTGCTCAATGAACGGGTGCGAAAACTGCTTACTACCCACAATCAATCTCCTTAGTTGAAAAATTGAGTTCTTCTCTCTTCCTGCTTGTACTTTCTCAAGTCTTTTACGGCATTTCACTTGCAATTTTCTTCCATTGGTTTATTGGACTCAATACAACTATTGGAAACACTTCTCGTATCTTGTTATGTCCAGTTGCTATGGCAGCACATAATATCTTCTTCCCGTTTATGTCGTAAAATTCCTGTTTTCTTAGGGTCCTGTCACTAAAGTCACCAAGTTCTAACGTTCTCTGGACGACATCAAGAGACAGTGTGGTGCTGGGGTGCAAGACTCACAAGTCTTTCAATTCAGTTAACTTGCCCATTGTGTGTAGCCAATCCTCATCTCTGGTTAATCTGCTAACTTGATCTCCCGGAAGCTTCTTCTCCGAAGATATGGTGCTGGTTAAAGAAATCTACCAACTTCTTTTCTATTCTTGTAGTAACTTGTGTACTTGTAGAATACTTTTCAGTTCAATCACAAAATATTTTCACGGTTCATAAGCAGTTACTTAGACAAGCAAACTCATCCTTCTAACATTAGAATCAATTACACTTCTTCAAAATAGCTTAAATGTGTCTTGCTTCAATCATAACCAAGACAGAGTAATTCAAGAATCTCTAGTCTCAGACGAGTCTAATTCATGAGTGCTCTTAGGAACATGCTTTCAGCTGTCCACTAGTCTTTTTACAATCATCGCAGACATTAAAGAGCACAGAATACTAAATAAATTTTTCTTGTTCTTCTTTGCCTGTACGCGAAACTCTGTGGAACGTATAGCAAGTACTTGTCTGCTGCCGTTCGGCCACTGTGTCCATTTTTTTCCTCATGGCTTTTTTTTTTTTTTTTACCTGCACATACAAATAAACAATGCGCAGTCAGCTGATTTGTTTCTCCTGCTCATATCTAAAATATCTGATGTTTGAAACGGTGGAAGGCCAAGTGATTCTAGAATTTCCTCCAAAATTCTCGAAGCACTACACCACTATTATTTACACTTGCCTTCTTATGGATTTCCTGCTTAGTACTCTCAATAGCCTCCCATAGTCTTGTTAACTCTTTTTTGTGTTCTTCATTACTTCCCTTAGAAACAGTGTTAGCATGAAGCTACTCTACTTTCTCTTGTACAGTAAGAGTTTACAAATTCGTGTAATCGTTCCTCCAAATTAGGTAGCATTTCATGTGTGTTAACAGAGATGAAATCTGATGAGGACGACGATAGCGGAAGGCGACAACTCACTAAAACTGGCGGGAAGTCACAAGGATCAAAATAGAGAATAACTAAAAGTTAATACATATTTGAATATTACTGTGGGTAGCGTATTTGAGGGTGGATAAGCGTGAATCTTTTTCTTGTGCCTATCACGACTCAGCACCTCCACTATACGGCTAGTAGCACCTTTCCTTCTCTAATAAAATACAGTGTTAAGGAGATAAAGTGTTATATCCCCCAGGGATGTTAACGTACTGTGTTAACAGGCGGAGTGACAACTGCCGTCTCCCGAGTTGTTTTCAGTGTTCTGTAACATTACAAGTCAAGATAGCTGTAACAGAACTTGAATAGCGTAAAGTTATCATTAAAAACGCACGTTGCGCGATTTGTTACGATTTGGTCGGTCATAATAATCGTAACATGCTTTTGAATACCATTAAAATATAACGGCGGTACCTGTTTAGTGTTATTGGAAATAATATGTAATAAATTAATGAGTAAGGTAGCCGATCCTATAAGAAGGGGTAAAATTCGGCATATTAAGGTGTTTTGCTTTATATCGACTAAGCCGATAATATGGCGTCTTTTTTTTCCGTTTACTCTTAGAAAAAAGGAAAAAATGTAAACAAGTGCTAATTGTGCGTTGTGAAAAAATATAGGGGCGAATTTTAAATAGCTACAGTGTATAATCAGACTAACAAATGGACATTCAGTTGCTAGAAATAGCGGATAATAAAGTGTGGTCATTAAACTGAGTACACCTACAGGGTGGTCAATTCCGGGATAAGTCTATTCGCATCTCAAGAGGGACGCAGTATTGAGACCATTTTTTTTTTTTATTATATCACGGAGAGCGGGCTTCAGTTTATAAAAAAGAGAAAAGCTGTATCATTATCATTGACTGTTGGTGTCAAGCAACCAAAACTGTTAAAGGGTTTCGGTGAATGAGTGGTGAATGCAAAATGAAACTCTTAATGAAGTTATGTTAAATAAAACAGAAGAGACAAGACAGTTTGGTCGTATCTGTTATTATTCCATAAACTGTAACATTTCTTCTCGTTGTACGAAGCCTTTATAGACGATCGTGATGGCAATTTGTTTTGAAGGGATCTCGTTTCGAGTTAAGTTTTGGGGACCTGGTCAAGAAGGGACAGTTCGTAGATCCTAACTACTGAAGCTATTCTGGAATCAGGTGCTACCATGACCGTTATGTGTTGTCAATGGGTTAAGGACATCATATCTGATGCTCTAAGATTGATGCGCCTTTCCTGTTGGTATAACGATGCCTCACGGTAACAACGACAACGCCGACAACGAATGAAGAAATGGTAGAGTTCCTTCCAAGATTACTTTTCCTGCACCAAATTCCCTTTAAATCTGAAACTATACTATAATCTATTCTTGGATTCTTATACTATCCTATGGTCCTATTGCTTCTCCATCCTTGTCTTTACTTGGCTGACAAGCAATGGCTGCTGCAAATCACTAATATCAAGGCCATACTGCTTCTTGTAATAATAGCAATAAATGATCGTATCGCTATTCCTAGGTGTTACATATGCTTCTGGTCCATGTTACGTAATCAACTGAATAAAATGTGATGTTACATCGAGTCAGTACTGAAGAATATGTAAGTGATTTCATAATATGCTCTCTAAAAGCAGTTGGATTCCGATGTGATACATCCACAGTTACATCCATAACAATTAGTGCCTGATGTAGATGTAAGTCAACCACACGCTCCGCTCTAGTTAGCGACAGTCTTAAATCCCGCCATCAAAGTAGAGTCAGAAGAAGTTTTTGAGTATTTAAGTTACCCATGCGCTCCACTCTAGTTAGTGTTAAATCCCACCATCAACATAGAGTAAGAAGAAGCCCTTGAGTATTTAAGTCACCCATGCACTCCGCTCTAGTCAGCGACAATCTCTAATCCCAGTATCAGAGTATAGTTAGGTCTCAGTTTTGCCTAAGCAGTTCTTTGAGAGTTACCAAGAAATATTAGATTAATAGAAGATGGAAATTTGTATGAAACATTACATAACACATAATTTTTTTACCCTTTGTAAGATATAATACAAATGCGATTCACCAGCCAGTCTTTTCCAAGCATATTTAGGTTTTTATTTTTGCCTAAATTAGTCTTTGTATGTAATTTCTTTAGCAGAGGTACTGATGAACGACGGCATATATATATATATATATATATATATATATATATGACTCCTTACCCTCTCCCCAAAACCCACATCCTTTCATTTTTCCCTCTCCTTCCCTCTTTCCTGACGAAGCAACTGCCAGTTGCGAAAGCTTGTAATTCTGTGTGTGTGTTTGTGTGTTTTGTTCATGTGCCTGTCTGCCGGCGCTTTCCCGCTTGGTAAGTCTTGGAATCTTTGTTTTTAATATATATATATATATATATATATATATATATATATATATATATATATATATATATATATATATATATATATAGAGAGAGAGAGAGAGAGAGAGAGAGGGGGGGGGGGGGGGGGGGGGACGACAGTATAATATGATGGTACTACTGAGATATAGTGATGTGGAGGCGACATGAACTGAAAAACTAGACAAATATTTGATTGATTTGATTGTAAGTAGTATGTAATTTTCTATTTTTATACCTTTTATGTAATGTAGTATAAATGGGGAGGGTTTGTATCGATTTTGAAAGGGGTGTGTAGTGTAAGTAAAAGCATGACTAACACTACACACAAATCACACCTTTCAGACAACCATCACAGACAATTGTGACTGGTTCTTCACCATTTGCTGTTCCATAGCGGTTGCTAAGACTTTTCTTAGGGGGCTTCAAAGGTGAAGGTGAGAATGTCCATTCTGTAGGAGTCGTTTAACATCACAGCTCCTCCAGCTTCTCACTCAAGTACCAGCGAAGCAGGGATCCTAGGGAAAGGGGTGGGGGGTGGGTGGGTAGAAGGGTTTTCTGTCTTTGCAGCTATATTCTTTCACTTCTTCGATCTTAGCAACTGTCTCTACATTTTCCTTTCTTACTTCTCTATTCAGTAACCATCTATCTTTCCCTCTTTCCATATGCCTATACTTCAATCGCTGAAGTCTTTCTCAATTTCCGTGGTTCATTATAACCTTCAACTTATTTCACAGAAGTCGGCCGAAGAATCAGGATACACAAACACACCTAAGCGTACACACAACATATCATGAAGACGCAAAGAGCAAATGTGTGTGTGTGTGTGTGTGTGTGTGTGTGTGTGTGTGTGTGTGTGTGCCCCCCCCCCCCCCCCGCCCCACACACACACACACACACGAGGGAAACATTCCACGTGGGGAATATATATATATAAAACAAAGATGCTGTGACTTACCAAACAAGAAAGCGCTGGTAGAGAGAGACAATTAAAAACACATACAAATTCCAAGCTTTCACAACCCAAGGTTGTTTCATCAGGAAAGAGGGAAGGAGAGGGAAAGATGAAAGGATGTGTGTTTTAAGGGAGAGGGTAAGGAGTCATTCCAATCCCAGGAGCAGAAAGACTTATCTTAGGGTGAAAAAAGGACAGGTATACACTCGTGCACACACAAACATATCCATCCGCACACATACAGACACAGGCAGACATATGTAAACGCCTAGTTTATTAAAACACACACACACACACACACACACACACACACACACACACACATCCATCCGCACATATACAGACACAGACAGACATATGTAAATGCAAAGAGGTTGGGCAGAGATGTCAGTCGAGGCGGAAGTACAGAGGCAAAGATGTTGTTGAATGACAGGTGAGATACGAGCAGCGGCAACTTGAAATTAGCGGAGGTTCAGGCCTGGTGGGTAATGGGAAGAGAGAATAGACTAAAGGGCAAGTTCCCATCTCTGGAGTTCTGATAGGTTGGTGTCAGTGGAAAGTATCCAGATAACCCGGACGGTGGAACACTGTGCCAAGGTGTGCTGACCGTGCACCGCGGCATGTTTAGCCACAGGATGATCCTCATTACCAACAAACACTGTCTGCCTGTATCCATTAATGCGAATGGACAGTTTGTTGCTGGTCATTCCCACATAGAAGGCTTCACAGTGTAGGCATGTCAGTTGGTAAATCATGTGGGTGCTTTCACATGTGGCTCTGCCTTTGACCGTGTACACCTTCCGGGTTACAGGACTGAAGTAGGTGGTGGTGTGAGGGTGCATGGGACAGGTTTTACAACGTGGGCATTTACAAGGGTAGGAGCCAGAGGGTAGGGAAGGTGGTTTGGGGATTTCATAGGGATGAACTAAGAGGTTACGAAGGTTAGGTGGACGGCAGAAAGACACTCTTGGTGGAGTGGGGAGGATTTCGTGAAGGATGGATCTCATTTCAGGGCAGGATTTGAAGAAGTTGTATCTCTGCTGGAGAGCCACATTCAGAGTCTGATCCAGTCCTGGAAAGTATGCTGTCACAAGTGGGGCACTTTTGGGGTTGTTCTGTGGGAGGTTCTGGGTTTGAGGGGGTGAGAAAGTGGCTCAGGTTGGGAGGGTATTTGCGGGATGCGAAAGCTGTTTTCAGGTTATTGGTGTAACAGTTTAGGGATTCAGCACTGGAGCAGATTCGTTTTCCATGTAGACCTAAGCTTTAGGGAAGGGACCATTTGATATGGATTCAGCACTGGAGCAGATTCGTTTTCCATGAAGACCTAAGCTTTAGGGAAGGGACCATTTGATATGGAATGGGTGGCAGCTGTCATAATTGTCTGCCTGTGTCTGTATATGTGCGGATGGATGTGTGTGTGTGTGTGTGAGAGAGAGAGAGAGAGAGGAGAGAGAGAGAGAGAGAGAGAGAGAGAGTGTGTATGTATACCTGTTCTTTTTTCCCCCCTAAGGTAAGTCTTTCCGCTCCCGGGATTGGAATGACTCCTTACCCTCTCCCTTAAAACCTGCATCCTTTCATCTTTCCCTCTCCTTCCCTCTTTCCTGATGAAGCAACCTTGGGTTGGGAAAGCTTGAAAAATGGATGTAGGCAAGATGTATGCTGGAAACGTAGAAGTTGTTGAGTAAGGGAGGACTCTATGATATGAAGTGAGGTATTAAAGAGTGAGTATGAAGTGTGAAATAGATTTTAATTTTACCAGACAATATTTAATTATGGTGTACATAAAGATGTATACTGGGGTGTAGAACTATGAAGCCTTCTCAGGAAGGAGAAGGGGGGTGCACCCAGTATTTATTGGATGAAATGGGCAGAAAGGCAGACCCAAGAGAGGCTGGCCTATACTGCGCGGACAAGGGCACCAAGAAGGGGATTGACCTGTATCACAGATTAGGAAGTTTAAAGGGGTGTACCTACCAAAGCAGAAGGAGGAAGAGCATTCATAGAGTTAACCTGTAGGTAAGGTATAGGTATTGTGCCGAAAAGGAAAAGAGCAGAATTAAGACAAAAGCCACAACATTTTGCAGAAATTATTCTGTTAAGTTTGAATTGTCTACTCTATTAGCAGTGTCAGGTTGTATGTTTATTTGCCCAGAGTTCCTCCAGACTACGAGAGACTGTAGATAATGAAATGGATAAGTACTAAAGAAAGAAAGAAAGAAAGAAAGAAAGAAAGAAAAAGAAAAACAGTACAGAATGGTAGTGTGAAGAGCAACCATAATTAAGAGTCTGTGACACCGGCAGTTTACGATTGGAAATTGAGACAGAGTTCCAATGAATCCCAAATATTAGGAAAACTTATCAAAGTACCATTAAATATTAGAGTTTGATGTCAACTTAGTGTAAGAGTAGAATGGAGGAAAAGTCAGTTAAAGTTTACTCTAAATAAGTACAAAGAGTTGTGTTGGAATGCATACTGTCGAAATTGTATGTGATATGAATTTACCTATTGATTTTATAAAATATCATGTGTTTGATTTAAGGGAGGGAATATGAAGTGCTCGAGAATTTTGGAGGAAATTCTAGAATCACTCAGCCTTTCATCGTTTCCAACACCCAATATTTTAGATAATATAGTATAGGAGAAATGAATCAGCCTACTGCACATTCTTTATTTGTATGTGCAGGTCAAAAATAACAGCCACAAGGAAAACGATGGACACAGTGGCCAAACGGCAGCAGACAAGTACTTGCTGAAGGGTCCACAGTTTCGTGTACAGGCACAGAAGAACAAGAAAAGTTATGTAATATTCTGTGGTCTTTAATGTCTGTGATGATTGTAAAAACTAGTGGACAGTTGAATGTAGGTTCCTAAGGACACTAATGAATTGGTCTCATCTGAGACTACTGATTCACGAATTACTCTATGTCTTGGTTATGATTGAAGCGAGACACATGTTAGCTATTTTGAAGAAGTGTAAACGATTCTAATGTTCGAAGAATGAGTTAGCTTGCCGGAGTTATTGTTTATGAATGTTGAAAATATATTGTGATTGAACTGAAAAGTATGCCATAAGTACACAAATTATTTCAAGAATAGAAAAGTTGTTAGTAAATTTCTTTAACCAGCACCATACCTTCGGAGAAGAAGCTTTCAGGAATCAACATAGCAGATTAACCAGAGAAGAGGATGAGCTACACACAACGGGAAAGTTAACTGAATTGAGAGACATGTGAGTCTTGCACCGCACTGTCTCTTGATGCCGTCCAGAGAACGTTAAGGGTGGATTATTGAACAATTTATTAGAGGAGTTACAATGGGGAAGTAAAGTGAATTTATCAAATCAATTTCCAAAATTCAAACTTGATGGGGAAGTTCATACCACCAAATCTTCACCAAAAACCTGAGAGGACAGCAAAAAGATAGGTTTTACCTCAAGTTATTTGATAGATGATGCCACAGAACGGGGTATTGGTCATTCTGAGAAATTTTTGTCTTAGAAGGATTTTAAGGAGAGATTTAGGACAAAATATAGGTCTACTAGCACACAAGAGAAATTTTCATCAGAGTTTTCAGTATTTTCAAGATATGGGTAAACCATGATGCCTATTAACTGCTAATGGCCTACAATTTATTAGCCATAATTTTAAGTAATTCTTGGCATGGGATGAGGTAAAACACATAACTATACCCAAGTATAGTCCACAAACTAATCCTTGCTAAAGTGTTATGAAGAAATTAGAATGAATGTGTAAAATGTACTCTTCTATCAGGCATACTACCTGGGCACAACTAGAGCTGAAATTTCAAGTAATCCTTAATGAATTACCGCATATGTCAAGAGGTTTATGCTCCTGTACAAATTATGAATGAAACCTTTGTTAAAATTCTGTACCTGGCCGAATTTGATGCCTGTTGACATTGAAAAGTTGCAAGAGAAGATATACGAGAATTTGCTTACACAGGGAAGGGGGGGGGGGGGGGGGGGCAAGAGTCAGAACTTTTAGTGATAAGGCTATTGCATCAAACTTACAAATAAATGATTTGGTATTATTACGAGATTTTCAGCATAGCTCAAATTTAAAGAAATAAAAGTTACAGTGGACCTTTTAAAGTTCAGAGTATGTCACATAACAAAAGCAGTGTATATAATAGATCCTGATATAGGGCAAGATAAAGGATTATACACTATAGATTTGATTAAAAGATTTAAGGCTCCAGGACATTAGCGCCCTTTGTGAATTCGGTTGATTGACAACCACCGGCCATCCATGTTAAATTGTTTCCGTATTTCTATCTTAGTTTTCTTGGTACATTTTCTATCTTCTTTAACTATGACTATTCTATTGTCTTTTATTAATATTATACCTCATACCACCATATTTTCCAAAAATAGAATGGGGTGGGGGTGGAAGGCTGATGGCAACACCTGTACCCATGGTGTCTGGTGTTTATTCAATAATAATACATTAATAAGGATAGCCACGAGCTTCGTTAATGAACTTAACTATAAATTAACATTGCAATGAAAATTTTGAAGATTTACAATGCACACTTAGTAGACAAAAAGCTAAGAATAAGAAAGATTTTAGCTCTATTATCATATGATAGTTATAGTACTATGAGATTAGCAGAGAAATGCTTTAAATCACAAGATCCAGGCATTAGCTACGAATATAGTAAGCTAAATCGTCTCGAATTTAGAATAAGATGCTATTGGTTTTTTACATTCTTTAAACATAAAGAAAGAAGAGCAGAATTGCTGGGTTTGTATTTGAATCTTATTAGGGAAGGTCAATCATGGGTAGTGATATCACCGAGTGTGGACCGACCACAGAAATTATACTGATCATGGATGATGGTTTCCATGGATATACTTGCCTATTCCATTGCATTTCATAAGGGTTTGTTAGGATCAATTTTTGGGGTGTCTGTGACGGAGAAGCTGTAGCAAGTCTGTTCTGTAGTGAATGCAAAACGACTTCTCCCTACGGTGCCATGGTGTAGTACCTTAGCATATGGGGTCCCAGGGGTGGGGGGTGGTACAGGAATACATTCTTTGATTCTAACATACCTGTATATCTATTTCCTTTTCTTACCTCCTGTCTTCCCTCTGTCAGTTCCTATCGTAGGATCTCTTCTTTGTACAGTCTATACAGGGTGTTACAAAAAGGTATGGCCAAACTTTCAGGAAACATTCCTCACACACAAACAAAGAAAAGATGTTATGTGGACATGCATCCGGAAACGCTTAATTTCTATGTTAGAACTCATTTTAGATTCGTCAGTATGTACTGTACTTCCTCGATTCACCGCCAGTTGGCCCACTTGAAGGAAGGTAATGATGACTTCGGTGCTTGTGTTGACATGTGACTCATTGCTCTACAGCACTAGCATCAAGCACATCAGTACGTAGCACCAACAGGTTAGTGTTCATCATGAACGTGGTTTTTCAGTAAGTGTAATGTTTACAAATGCGGAGTTGGCAGATACCCATTTGATGTATGGATTAGCACGGGGCAATAGCCATGGCACGGCACGTTTGTATCGAGACAGATTTCCAGAATGAAGGTGTTCCGACAGAAAGACGCTCGAAGCAACTGATCGCCGTCTTAGGGGGCACAGAACATCCCAGCCTATGACTCGCGACTGTGGAAGACCTAGAACGACGAGGACACCTACAATGGACAAGGCAATTCTTCATGCAGTTAACGATAACCCTAATGTCATCGTCAGAGAAGTTGCTGCTGTACAAGGTAATGTTGACCACGTCACTGTATGGGAGAACCAGCTGCTTCTGTACCATGTACAGCCAATATTGGCAGCTGATTGGCCTCCACGGGTACACTTCTGCGAATGGTTCATCCAACAACGTGTCAATCCTCATTTCGGTGCAAATGTTCTCTTTACGGATGAGGCTTCATTCCAACGTCATCAAATTGTAAATTTTCACAATCAACATGTGTGGGCTGACGAGAATCCGCGCGCAATTGTGCAATCACGCCATCAGCACAGATTTTCTGTGAACGTTTGGGCAGGCATTGTTGGTGATGTCTTGATTGGGCCCCATGTTCTTCCACTTACGCTCAATGGAGCACGTTATCATGATTTCATATGGGATACTCTACCTGTGCTGCTAGAACATGTATGACACAACATGTGGTTCATGCACGATGGAGCTCCTGCACATTTCAGTCGAAGTGTTCGTACGCTTCTCAACAACAGATTCGGTGACCGATTGATTGGTAGAGGCGGACCAATTCCATGGCCTTCATGCTCTCCTGACCTCAACCCTCTTGACTTTCATTTATGGGGGCATTTGAAAGCTCTTGTCTACGCAACCCTAGTACCAAATGTAGAGACTCTTCGTGCTCGTATTGTGGACGGCTGTGATACTATACAGCATTCTCCATGGCTGCATCAGCGCATCAGGGATTCCATGCGATGGAGGGTGGATGCATGTATCCTCGCTAACAGAGGACATTTGAACATTTCCTGTGACAAAGTGTTTGAAGTCATGCTGGTACATTCTGATGCTGTGTGTTTCCATTCCATGATTAATGTGATTTGAAGAGAAGTAGTAAAATGAGCTCTATCATGGAAAGTAAGCGTTTCCGGACACACGTCCACATAACATATTTTCTTTCTTTGTGTGTGAGGAATTTTCCTGAAAGTTTGGACGAACCTTTTTGTAACGCGCTATATAGCAGAGTTTACAACCTACAACAGTAGGATTGCACTGGCAGGTACTTCAAATGTAATGATGACAATAGACTAACATGATTTTTTAGAGTTAAGTAAGCAGCAAATGTTTGTCACGCCACACACTGTAGGGGAGAAGAGTCCAGGTAGGACATGGAAGAAAAGACAAAAACTCAATGTGAACCTACTTCCATAGGTGGTCAGAGCAGAGACATGGTGAGAAACACTGCACAGGTGCCAACTTATTGAGGGAGCAGGCATGGCAAGAGCAGCACAGTGTTCAAAGCTAGCATCAGTGCTGGGCCAGTAGATGTACTGCCAGGCCAATGTCTTCATGCTTGTCATCCCCCAATGTAAATCATGGCATTCCAACATGCGTAGTCGAATAAGAAGCAAGACCTTATGAGTTAACAGGAGAATAAGAAGGTTTGGTAGCTAGTATTCAACAAGGAACAGGTCCAATAGGAAAAAAAAAATTAATATCAGGACACAAAGTGCTAATGCTATCCTAGTGTATTCACAAGAAATACCTGGAATAAAATCTTTTTAGAAGGGAAGAGTTCACATATTTTGATTGACAGCAATCACGTAAGATTAACAGAAAGCAATTATGGGAGAGTGACAAAAGATAGAAAAAGTGAACTAGTAACTGTGTTTACTGATGAAGCTGAGATGGTGCGGATGGATATGTGTGTGTGTGTGTGTGTGTGTGTGTGTGTGTGTGTGTGTGTGTGTGTGTGTGGGCGCGCGCGCGAGTGTACACCTGTCAATTTTTTCCCCTAAGGGAAGTCTTTCCGCTCCCGGGATTGGAATGACTCCTTACCCTCTCCCTTAAAACCCACATCCTTTAGTCTTTCCCTCTCCTTCCTGAAGAAGCAACCATCGGTTGCGAAAGCTAGTAATTCTGTGTGTGTGTGTGTGTGTGTGTTTGTGTGTTTTGTTCATGTGCCTGTCTGACGGCGCTTTCCCGCTTGGTAAGTCTTGGAATCTTTGTTTTTAACAAATAAAGCATAAGGTGAACAAGAGGAAAAGGGTTGGCGGATCCATAGGAGGAATGGCATATATCTTCGTCTGGTGAATCTGTGGGAGGAATGACCTGTACCATTTATTATTATTATTATGGAAATAAGAGTATACCAACATCTACAATGGTATAGAGATTTGACACAGTGACTGCCCATAGAAGGAATGTAAGTGCAGTGAATACAGAAGTATGAAGCTGTATAACGACTGGTGGTCACGATATGAAAGTTTTCTCCAAAGAAGTTCTATAATCGAATCGACTTAACTGATAGTAGAGACAAAAATGGTTGGAGCAGGAATGTTCCATGCTTGTGGACTCAAGCTTGTACTGAGATTGGATTCCAGAGACTGAATAGAAGGCATATACACGAGAAGCAACTCTTCTGGTAATAATAATGTGAGAAAGAGTAACAGGTATGTACATATACAAGAATGAACTCTCATGTATACTGGCTTGAATGCAATGCATTGCTAAACAAATATAGAAACCACAAGGAAGGTGAAGAAGTTGATTTAAGTGGGTCATGATACCCATATATATCAAACATACACACAAAATTCAAGCTTTCGCAACCAACGGTTGCTTCTTCAGGATAGAGGGAAGGAGAGGGAAAGACGAAAGGATGTGGGTTTTAAGGGAGAGGGTAAGGAGTCATCCCAATCCCGGGAACGCAAAGACTTACCTTAAGGGGAAAAAACGACAGGTATGCACGCGCGCGCGCGCGCACGCACGCACGCACGCACACACACACACACACACACACACACACACACACACACACACACACACACACACACACACACACACACACACACAATATCAGACTTTTTTTTTTGGTCTGCTTGTGTCTGTGTATGTGCTGATGGATATGTGTGTGTGTGCGCGCGAGTGTGTACCTGTCCTTTTTCTCCCCTTAAGGTAAGCCTTTCTGCTCCTGGTATTGTAATGACTCCTTACCCTCTCCCTTAAAACCCACATCCTTTCGTCTTTCCCTCTTTCCTGAAGAAGCAACCGTTGGTTGCGAAAGCTTGAATTTTGTGTGTATGTTTGTGTATCTATCGACCTGCCAGCGCTTTTGTTTGGTAAGTCACATCAACTTTGTTTTTAGATATATTTTTCCCATGTGGAATATTTTAAAGTGACATCTTGCTATATAGAAAGACTAGTCATTACAGGGCAGTTTCTTGCATCACACAGGGTGTGAAGTACATTAAGATGAAGATACACAAAGTAGACTAACACTGTTATACACAATTTACCTGAAATGAAACAACAAAACTGAAAAGACGTATTCAAAATGAACTTTTGTTCCTTTTTAAAGGAGGAAATAATATCAAGTGTTTAAGTAATTAGGTTGTTTATAGTTGTTGTTTGAGACTGTGAGATGTCCCAACCTCTTTCCTTTCAGTGAGAATATGATGTATTACATGCTGTTTATGCAAACGACATTTCACACTCCTTAGTCGTAATAGAATAATATTAAGTTGGCAATAAGAAGTAATTGGATAGATAAAAAATGTACTCACGAAGCAGTGTGTTCTCCTGCTACCACTTGGTGGATAGATTTTTTATCTATCCAATTACATCATATTGCCAAAAATTGATTCTTTTCATTGTTATACATGGAAAGAGAAGTCCCAGAAAATACACTGTACACGGCTGTTTGTTCTGTTCAGACTTTAAATGGAAGGTGCGGAATATGAGAAAATGGCAAGATGTGATGATAAATAAATGGCCCCACTTGCTGTGGGTAGGGCTTTTTACATTTTGGTGTCGCGGCTTTGCAGTGGCTTCATGGTCCAAGAGCAACCACACTCTCCAAGAACGAAAACAAAAGACAGGGTGGGTTTGTGACAAATGAAATATATTGTAATCTGGGTTGTCATGTTGAGTCTTTGAGGTGCATGCAGCATGTTATGATCTGTAGGTGCATCAAAAAAATATATGTTTCTAAAAGGAAAGTAGTGGATGTGCTTTTTTGTGATATGAGTAGAAGTTTTCTTCTTTTGCTCCAATAACAGGTGCTGAACGTGAGGAAGTTAAGCCTTTTCTCGGCTGTACGTGGAATTTCAGAGGCACTGATTGGCAGGATCTCTACTTCAAGAGAATCACCTATGGCAACCAGACTAAAAGAAAAAGGTTAAATACATTAAACGTTACGTCAAGTGACAGATCTCATGAAGTGTTCTGACTCAGCTTCAACTACAAGGAGCGAGCCAGCAGCTACATAAAACTCTAAAGCAATCGCAAAAATACATGAAAATTCACAGAATCGAGAAGTTACTCCAGCACTGTCAGACTGTTGTAAATGGTGAAAGTTTCTGTTGTGTGTGTTTGTTCTGTTTATTAAATTTATGGAAAAATGCTAAGAAATTATCCACCAACCCAATAATTTGCAGGTACACAACAATTGATTGTCACAGCATGTGCCTAACGATGAAGGCATCAAAGCTTCAAAATCAATCGAATTACATCATCAAATATAGCAGTTTCAAATTTATTTTGAAACAAAGGGGAGTGATTGTTATTCAACACAATAATAGTCTAGCAGTTGACATCACCAATAAAAAATGGAGTTAAACCCTTAGACAATCCTGACATTTTTGTATAACTTCTTGTTTCTTTTTCCTCAAGTGAAGATTTTTATATGCAAAAAATATTAAGTTTAATCTTGGTTCATAGTCCATGTTAAGCCATAGGTTTTTGAACTTCACAGGCAAGTCATGTAGTTATCTTTTGATACACATCCAGCAAACATATAATACCACCACCTGGCCCATGCATAAGAGAGATCCGGAAACAATGATCACACAGAACAAAATTATAAAGAATGAGCATACAGGACAAAGTAAGTACAAAGAACTTTCGTCAGTTAAAGCAAACCTGAATGTTATTCGCAGTACAGCACTGTCAAATCAGTATTGCATAAATTGTAAGCTTTCCCAACTTTTGCAAAACATTATTCTATAGAACAAGAAAGCACTATAAAAGCTAATTAACACAGACCTTCCGACGAAATTTCCTTCCAAGGTATAGCTGGATACATAAAGGCAGCATTTTGTATCTGTTCATTGATATCTTCATCTTCATTGAAAGGAAATGTTCCACTAAGGCTTACGTAAACTATAACACCAACACTCCACATATCTAATGATCGATTGTATCCTTTGTTACGAAGGACTTCAGGTGCTGAAAGATAGCAAAAATATAATTGTTAATAAAGAGTATTCATATGACATTAAAATCTTAGAGAAATTGTACAAACAAGTAAACTTCCATTGTAAGGTAATATTTTTGAAATGGAAAAGGCTTATTTATCAACCTTTGGCGGCATCTACAACTCCTGATGATGAAATGTCAGAATAACCACTAAACAATCATTGGGCGAAAAACTCAAGAGAAGCTCTGGTGGTCAACACACAAAGGCTCATTTTATGAAGGTCTTAACAGAATGTCTATGTAAGTGTTCCTTATTACACTTATAATGTGATTAAAGATGTGCAAAGTCACATCTGAAACTGATATGCTTCATTGTAAGGAGCGTAATATGCATTCCTTGCAGTATATGTCATAGACTCCCAATACAGAGTTGTCAATACAGCCATCACTAAAGTGTCACTATAAGCAAATAAAAAAATCTAGGTAACATAAAATGTCACTAACAACTTCGTTTTTGTGGGTGTCACAGCCTCTAAATTCTTAATAAAAGAAAACATGGCCTGTAGCAAGCTGTGATGTTACAGCCTACTACATACCATATTTTCATTTATTATGTCACTAACACTTTGACTGAATAAATAGCTGATATTAGAATGAACACTGTATTTTACAATGAACTAACATAAGAAGTAATCATAAAAGTAAGTTCAGAGGTTTTCTTATGCTACCAGTGAGGTTAACAGCTTTTGTACTAAACCAGAATCATCCATTTGGCTGGAAACTTGAAAGCATGTTGTCAGTAAAAACAAAATGCTGAGCTTTAGGATACAGTAGGAATCTTGTACTGGTCTAATGGTTTAGATTAGGAACACCAAGAATTTGGCTCATGAGCCATGCTCTGGCTTCTGTGTCATAACACCCAGCCTGGCTGCACACCTCCCCCACCACCATACCATGCCATGTCACACCATGCTGTCTGAGCAGAAGACGGTGGAAGAGGAGGAAACTGTGAACATGCTGTATTTAAATGGCAATGCATTCACACAACATATGGCTAGGTTTCGTATTTCTCAACAAAACAGATCACAAAGAAACAAATTTTTAATATTATTTAATTATTTTGGTGCACTGAAGACATAATATAATATTTATCTGGTAGAAACTGTCAGCATATGGACAGAAGCAGACAATGTCACATATTTTCGTAATCAGGTTGCCTTGTAATTACGAATTATTTATTTTCATAATGGCAAAAAAATCTTTTACACATGTGTTGATTGACATACTGTAGCACTTTTACAGCCTCATTATGGAGATGTGGAACTTTAATGTGAGGGTGGAATCTCTACCGGAGGAAAACAATGAAGACATCCTGGACAGTTTAAATGTAAAAGGATTTGTCTTTCTTCAAAGTTCACATTTTTTAAAAATGGCAGTGAATTTAAAGAAATGGACTGTGTTTGTCAGAATTTCTCTCTTCTACAATTCAATTTTCTTTTTACATTCATCTCCCTCAATCAAAATTAAATTGTTTCTTATCTTGCAATGTCTTACTCTGAACAGTGTGCAGTCAGGATCACCTAAAATATGAGGTCTGCAATCTACTATGGACACACTAATTTTTGCTTCCATTTATTTTTAAAAGCTAGTGAAGATTGATTGCTAGACTGCATCTTTTTGTGCAAGTAGCCACTGGATCTGTGACTGTTCTCCATACCACAAACAAATAGCAAAGGCTGAACAGCACTGACATCGTGATTTTTCAGAACTGACGTAAGTTGTGCCAATCGAAAAATACCACACCACAAGTCTAAATAAAATGTTGCGCTGCACCATGTACTTTCGAGAAGGATGAACAAAGCTGAGACAGCCCGAGCTTCAGCCCACACATGTGGCTCACATGTGGTTTGGCACACTGTGGCCAGCTCTGGCTTAGATGGAGATGTGGTCTGAAAATTATAAGTAAAATGTCTGGACTGTTCATGAATCATGACAATAGCAGTGATGAGTGCTTGTGCTCCACATGTTGAAAGAGAGGAAATAAAGTGAGGAATCCCATCAATTAATGACCTATATTATGGAAAATGTTAATCACTCTTAATATTATTATGAAATATTCTTACCTAAATAGGCAGGAGTACCGACCACAGATCTTCTAAATGACTTCTCACCAATTATGCGCGCATAGCCAAAGTCACACAGTTTCACCTGAGGAAACTCTGAGTCAGAGCTGAGCAACACATTCTCTGGCTTGAGATCACAATGTACAATATTTTTGCTATGGAGATGTTTCAGGGCTATGAGAATCTGTAAATGACAACAACAGAAGTCCTCACTATCCCTTTTAAGATAATTTCTTTCTACAGCACAGATTAAAGCACAAGGTTCCTTTACATCACAGCTTATTATTATTATTATTATTATTATTATAATTACTGTAAATATTATTACAGAGCAAAAGTTATGGAATATAACAGCCAAACTTCTGAATTATCTATAGAGTCATTGGCAAGATGTGGAGAAATCCTATCTACATAACATCACTATCAATTTATTTGCAGAATAATGTCTTTTTCATCCATTTAGTATCATCAGCACAGAAAATAATTCCACAGGGCATTCAAGTGTGAAAGTATGAAAAAAATTGTTCTGCAGGGTAACAATAAGATGTCACACTGAACTACTTGACCAGCTTACAAGTACTACTCTGCCTCCAGATTTCTGCCCAGTAGACCATCTAGGACTTTTACATATAGTGCAATCCAATGCAATATATAAGGCTTATCTCAGTCTACCATAGTTCTAGTGTTGCCCAGCTTTGTATGCATGCATGTATGTATGTATTAAGTATACTTCCATCTTCGTGTTCTAAAGAACATATGGCTCCACTGTATGATGTTTGTTTATTTCTATTCATTACAGTGTTTGTATTCTACCACGTGTTTTCCAATGGTCTCTTCAATAGATTGAAACTGAAATTTTTTGCTGGAAAACTTTCATAGGTATGTTAACAACTGCCATCTCAGATATAGTCAAGTTCGCACCTTTGATTAAAGAGACTTGTTATCAGGGAACGTTAATGTTTCTGAACAATCTGTTAAGGTATTTTGAAGATATCTTCTTTAAGTTACAAACAGGGGTGGGACCATCATCAAAATGAACAGAAGTCCACACATGAGTTTAATTTTACTCCTGTGCAGTTGTTAAGAATGTGATCATCTACTTCCTGTTTAAAAGATAAGAGTCCATCCATGTTAAACTTATTGTCCCCATTATGGCAAAATAACGAGTGTGCATTTTACTAATTCTGAGATACAGGTGATTAAATGTTTCATTGCTCCAAAATTAATTATGGTAATTTAACAAACTGATTTTTATCTAATTTATTGTTACCACATTTACTAATATTAGGATATGAGATTCGTCACCATACTACTTCATGTTGAGTAGGGCAGTGTGTCAATTGCCTATTCGTTGTTCTGGAATTAGCAAGACATACTGATTTTATATATACCAAATATAAACCAGACTTATTGGATGCCAATTCCAACTCTACTGCTTCAAAATAAACAAGATACATTGCAAATCAAAGACTGAATCAACAGTATAACTGTAAACTAACAATCCAATCCAAAGAAACCTATAAACAGCATCAGAGTCCTCGTCAAAATGCAGTTCAGGCAATGCGACACGCCACAGTTTCATGGCTTAACAAATTCTTTCATACTCATGATTTACTGCACAATCATGTGTTTCTTACACATTATGAGCAGATTCTTAAGTTTTGCTTTAGTTTTCTCATATATGCCTTGGGAAAAATATATTTGGTGAAGGGCATCCCTTTCTTTTTTTAATATTAATTCAATAAAAGTTCCTATCAAATCTGTCTCATAAAACACTGAAAGCAGTTTGTTTCTTTCAGAGTGGAATAGGTTAACACAGTAAACTGGAATTTTTAGGATGCCTTTCTAATCAATTTCAAAGTTTAGAAAACTGTTGTACAGCTTATGGAAGACAACAAATGGATGAAGATTCTTCCTGCAACTTCAAATGAATTGTGTCCTTCCTTGATGGTGGTACACTGGCACAAACATACTTTCCTCCTCTATCGTAAAATAAATTCATACTTCAATGTAACTTGACTGTATGTGGAGTATTTTTCATAATTTTTTCAAGCTTTGTGAGAGAAATTTCTCATAGCAATGATACTGCCGTAGAGGGGAAGCCATGACAGCTAGAGAGTGTAGCACAGTGGCAATATTTAGTCAAAAATGTACAAAGTAGGAAGCAGATTACAGCACAGCCATCTGCAGGTAAGTGCTGATGTTATACCTTACAAAACACAACGGCACCTAAGCGGTAGAAGGTGGAAGCCTTTCCACACCAGCAGCTATGGAAGTTTTTGGTACACATGCTGTAATGCACAGCAGCCCATGAGTGCATAAATATCTGTCCACTTTTGTATTGAATCATTTTTTATTAGTATCTCAGCACTACCACCATAGGGCTGTGTCACTTGGGGCAGCATCCAGAATGCTGTACGGGTCCATAGTTTGACCTCGCATCAGGGCAACCTGCACTACCACCACAGGGCTGTGTCACTTGGGGCAGCATCCAGAATGCTGTACAGGTCCATAGTTTGACCTCGCATCAGGGCAACCTGCCCTGAGCCATGAGCTGCAGAGCTGCCACGGCGCCAGCCAAGCCCTGGGACACAGTGCGCCACTTCTACAATGGGTCACAGCCACTGCTGTGCTGAAGATACCAGCTGTGCCTCAGTTGCCACTGCCTTAGATGTCGAGTCAAGAGGCCGTCACTGATAAAAGCAGTGGCATTGCAAAACTGCTTAGCCATGCCACGCACTGTCAGCATTGTAGCAGGTTACACACACACGTGCACGTGGGAGACAAGTGGATGCCTCAACCACACTATCACTGCTTATAACGAATCACAGTGAAGGGCTGTAATAAAGAAATTTGAAAAGGACAAAACTACTCTATTTACTCCAGTCCTCTTTCAATAGTGACACTGTCAGTTACAGCAAACTTTCTGATAGCCGAGTTTTGCACAGGCGTTTTCTTATGTTTTGTAATCAGACATCACACTGGAGAGAACAAATTTGTCGGGCTCAGAGTTATTGTCACCTTGAAACTGTTTTACAATACAAGTCTGTTTCCTAACTATGGCCCATAATTTAGAACAGCAAACAATGTGAATGACCTAAGCCAGTAACCAGGATAAAAAAAAATAGCTATGAAAATGCAATTACACGAAGTATACATATCAAAGGAAGGAATGTTTTAAGTAGAGAGTAGCCTGGATTGTATGGAGAAATAAACACAGTGCTCCTGGTTGCTGGATAAGGAACTGCTTGGCACCTGTGATGCACCTGGCACCTGTTACAATACTCTACACTGTATCATTACACTGATCGATCGTGCTGCGAGACTGCTGTCCGTGATGACGGCAGATGACATCGTGGCAGACACCATACCAGCTCCCTTGGTAGAAGCACAGTGTCGGTATTGAGAAAGTGAGCAGCGAAATGTATCCTATGTCCCGAATCAGTCATTTGTGCCAGTGATTGTGAGTTACTCACCCAGAACTGCACTTCAGGCAACAGATGGGTTGAAGGTTCTGGAGGCAAATACTGTCCTTGACTGGTTGTGTATGAGGGTGCTTCTTTGAACACGTACATAGGCTTCACTCTACTGATGGAACAGTATACTCCTTGCTGTTCCATAAAATGTCCACAGTCTGCGCATCTCGTTGTAACATGTCACACAGGCTGATGTACAGGCTGTAAAGTTGGCTTCGTTCCCTTAGCATGGAGTATGGCATATGAGATGTCTCTAATTGTTGTATACTTAACATTGTGTTGTGTCATGATGAGTAGCTTTTGATGTGGGCTGGTCGCTTAAAGTTTTCTGTGTCAGTCACACAGCCAGCGATAGTGGCAAAAAAGAGGTGGACACACAGACCAGAGAGACAGTGCAAGCCACTGGAATTGTAAACCTTACTCCAAGAAAACAATTTCCTCAAGTAATACAACATGCGTAATGGATGTGGTGATAAGTGCACAGACATGGAAGTTAATATCTTTTCTTAGTTGAAACTGACAGACAGTATTGCAAAAAAGATAAAGTGGATCACTATTACACGAACTTACAATTCTAATCTTGTCGATATGAGTTCACGTAGTGAATTATAGCCATTGAAAAACAACCAAGAGTTCGCCCATGTTACCCCATTTCTGTGTGACCTGTTACAAAAAATGCATGATCAGTTGACTGTAACTTCGGATGATTCTCAAAATGAGTGATATACATAGACAGAAATGTAGAGTTCTTCTGCTGACCCCGCATCCAGCTAACTTCAACTTCACTTGCAAATTTCTGGCAGCGCCACAATGTAAATAGAGAAACATGATGATTTCAGCTGATCCTCTTTAACTGCCTCTCTCATTCTACAAGTAACAAGTGTTGTCTTGATTTCTTAGGTTGTATATGGTGAAATTGTATAGTCAGTTTTCTCAGGTAGAACATTCGCTCACAAGGTCTCTTAGGCATATTTAACATAGCTTATAGAGCCAAATTTACAGTCAGAACACTTATTTCCCTTTGTGCTAACATTTTGTCTTCACTGTACTTCTTTCAATCCAGATCTCTTTTCTGCAAATGTTTATCACAATCTTCTTGTTTGTTGTTTGAGCAGCTTCTCACTCACAGTAAGCCATCTGAATGCAGTTAACTTGCAACATTATCTTTCTTTAATTTAAAGGCTCCTGAATTGTACTCACAGAATATTTGCAAATAATGCAGTCTTATAAATGGCTACACTATTGGAATACACTTTTGTCCAGCAAGAGTGCTGTGTATAACGAACTGTCGTTTTTCTCTCATAAACCAACACCTTCAACCTTTTACCTGGAACCCACACTCCTATATAAAAGACCATTTCCTCCACCAACTCCACACAGTTCCTGTCCCTTTACCACATGGTACCCTGCTTGTCACTATTGATGCCACCTCGCTTTACACTAACATTCCTACTGCCCATGGCCTTACCACTACAGAGCACTAGCTTTAACATTGCCCAACCAATTCCAAACCACATCAACAACCTCCTTCCTTGTCGCCATTACCTACAAACAAATCTGGAGGATGGCTGTGGGCACCCACTGTGCTGCATTCTATGTGGGCATGACAACCACCAACGTCTGTACACATGAATGGCCACCGACAAACTGGCGAAGAAACAAGTGGACCACCCAGTTGCTGAACATGCTGCCAAACATGATATCCTTTATTTCAATGACTGCTTCATAGCCTTTGCCATATGGATCCTTCCCACCAACACCAGCTTTTCTGAACTGCACAGGTGGGATCTTTTCCTCCAATAGACCCTACATTCTCATAACCCTCCTTGCCTCAACCTTCGTTAGTCACTGTCTTCATTCACCCAGCCCCTTCCCTGTTTCCATTCCAGCGGTACACAGCCGGCACTCCACCATCACACCCAGTCCTTTTATTTCTCTCCTTTCCCACTGCTTCCCTGCCCACCTCTCCTATGCCCTCCATCGAACCTACAGCACTTCACTGTGCATCACCCCCACCACACTATCCCTCCTCCTCCCCGCTCCAGCCTACTCCTTACCCCCACCCAACTGCCACTCCCATCATTCACTGGTGTTGTTGCTCACAGTGTGGTTTCAGTTACTTGAGACTGAAATTGTGTGTGTGGTCTATTTTCGATGAAGGCTTTAATGGCCAAAGGCTTTAATTGTGACAGTCTTTTTGGTATGTTTATTTGCGACTCAGCATCTCCGCTATATGGTGAGCAGCAACTTTCCTTTTTGTAATATTGTTACATTCCATCCAGGATTTTCCACTGTTTGTTTGTCCTGTTAAATGAACAGCTGACATGTTAGCAAACACATTGTTACAAGTGAAGTGACGTAAATAGTGACGAAATACTTTGCATGTAAGAAAACTTCTAAGACTACCCAATCAATGTGTGTAGGATATTAGTGTTAGCACAATAGACTGAGGGCTTTTAACAGAGAACCAAAGTCATGAATGTAGGGCATTCAATGTTATGGCATTACTAAGTATACTCATTTTGTACTTTCATGATAAAGGACATTGCATTTTCTCCAACAAGGCAACTTATTTGAAGTTTTACCACAACAAAGAAAATGAAACTGACTGATGCATGTAAGTAAAAGTCACTAATTTCACACATCTGTTATTCTGGCGTAAGTGGATAATATAACATCAATGCCACAAACGTTTAGTTTCCAGAGTATAATTGTCTGGTCTACAATATCAAAGCTCTCAACAAAATCACATAAAAAGCTAACAGGATAAATTTACTTGTTCGCCTTTTGCCAGGACATCATTTGCGAAGTTTCATTTATTTATTTTCTAAAAAAAATCATTTGCAGAAGTCAAACTGAAAGGCAATTAGCAGAGCTCTGCTTCTAAAAATTCGTCAGTGTATTATTTCCCAGTTATGATTACTTTAATTATGCTTACAGTGTTGCAAATTAACACACCACTAACAACAGAAAGAAGGTCAAAAAATTGCTTTAGTTATAGTATTCAGCTCATGTATACTATTG
Organism: Schistocerca gregaria; assembly: GCF_023897955.1. Classification (NCBI taxonomy): domain Eukaryota; kingdom Metazoa; phylum Arthropoda; class Insecta; order Orthoptera; family Acrididae; genus Schistocerca; species Schistocerca gregaria. The sequence goes on from NC_064920.1 coordinate 644,426,712, forward strand.
CATTGTGAATAATTGGAGGACCAAGAGTAACAACTCACTAAATAGTTGAACTGCTGAGTCATTGATAGGCATATAAAAAAAGAAAGAGAACAGCTGTCAGGCAAATCTTAAATCTTCCTCCTAGGCCTGGGCACAACACCCCCTCCCCCCCCCCCCCCTCTCGCCCCCTGTGGCTATTAACAACTCAGAATGGTGAATGTTCAGTGAGTTGTTACCTTTACTCCTTAACTTATTTATAATCTGTCCAGGACTTTCCATTACCATATTACTATTGCATCTGCGTGAGAAAACTATATAATTACACAGAGAACAGAATGGATAGCAAGTACTTGCAATCAGAAGGTGAAATTTCAAGTACTTGTCAACAAAAACATTTGAAATGGAAAAATTTGCGTTCAGCTTTTGAATATTGTATAATTTTTTTCCCCAGAGAGGAAGGAGGCACGTATTGGGGAAGGTTGGGAAGGAGTGGCAAGGCACTAATAACCAAGTGGAGAGGACTTCACTTATAATTCTAGATAATTAATACTTATGGAGATATATAGATATCTATTTGCTGGAAAAAAAAAAAAAAAAAAAAAAAAAAAAAAAAAAAAAAAAAAAAAAAAACTTTTGTCAGTTCTATACTCTGGAAAGTACAAAGTAACGTTTTAGTTTTCCCAATCATGATGTACAACAATCAGTAGGAGGAGTTAACATTAAATTATAGCTTAAATTAGTTTTTAATCTACAGCTATAGAATGTGAGATATAATAACTGTGAACCATTTCAAATGAAAACTTTTGATTATATATGTGATGATTCCATTGGACACATGCCACGAGATGGTTACTTATACTAGAATGATTAAAGAATTGAAACATAGCACATAGCCAATTTTACTTAGTAACTGTGATTGACATTTTTAGTTGTTTAAAATATAATTCATGTGTTTTCTCTCCTTTCTGTTTTTGTTACAAGGATTGTTGCAATCTTCAGATTCATAGTAATTTCAGAGGATGAGTGAACAATGTCAATTTTATATCACAGCAATTATTTATGTGACTGCAGCAACAGAGTACGCTGCTTTGCAGCAAGGAAAATCCAGCTATGAAGGGTAGTAACTAGTAACTGAATACAGTGAGAAAACATTCATTCTTGTTTTTGTGTGTAACCAATGTCAACATTCTCATAAAGAGATCATGTTTATATTAGAGAACTCTGACACTGAATCAGGAATGGACTTCTGCAATGAAGTTAATGGTTTTGTAATAGATAAAGACCAAGTCATGAATCAATGGTGGGATGGTAGAGGCGGAAGCTTTTTACCAAGCTTCATCAGGAGCCATTAATCATCTCAGCTGGCTTAGCAAAATTGTTCATAATTCAGGATAGCCACTACATATGATGATAATGAAATAACATTAACATGCATCAACACAAGCTGGAAAAAAGTAGGCAGTGAGTATCCAAAAAGATAAAGGAGATCCACCAATATTCTGCTAAGATCGGACACTTGGTGCTCTATGGCATTTCAATTATTGAGTGTGATATCTAGTGGGTTAGAGAAAATTGTTGTAATTATGCATGTCAAGTTGTCTCTTGAAATAAACGTATTTCGAAGAATGATTACAGGATGGACACACTGAATCCAAAGTTAATCAAAAACACTTTTTTTTGCGGGGGGGATGGCAGATCAACCTGATCTGAATGTCTGTAATTAGCAGGAAATTTGCCTATGTGAAGGAAACATCGTTAAACTTCTGATGAGGTAAAGCAACACAAAGCTGGAAAATGCCTTTAGGACTGACTTTGCACTTGAAAACATATCTTGATTGTATACCAAAGAAAGAAAAATGAGCACGTAATTCTTATACATGGCAATAATGTAAAAAAGAAAGAAGAAATTAAAATATTTACCTCCTGATATCAAGACAAAGCAGAAAGTTGACACAACTGAGGAACTGACCCACAAATGTGGTTCACAGTCTGCATGGAGGATACGTATCTTCTGCATTATCTTGTATAAAGTGGCAGTTAACTTGTAATAATTTTAAAAATTATCTGGTGCAATATACCAGAATAGCCTAAGCTAATGGCTGATAACTGGGATGATGGTGGGAATTTTAAGTGACAAATAGGAACACAAAACCTGGACACACGATATATTAGGTTACTTAACGCACTATTTAAAAAATTGCCACTGAAATTAATTTTGAATAATATTCTTTGTAAGTCAGACCATGGTAAGCACCTGTTAATAAGATGACAAACATATCCCATATGTATACACACTTAGTAATAGAGAAAGACACAAGGTATTTAATTACTGCACCTGTGTTATAAGGAATTTAGTTATCCGCTCACTTAATCGCCCACGTTCACTTGAAAGAATCATTTCTAGCATATCACCCTTCAATTTTTCCATGACAACAAATATTCTCTCTGGAGTCTCAAACATTCGTTCAAGATTTACAACACCTGCATGGCAGATGGTGTGTAAAATTGATACTTCATTTTTCAATTGAGCTTCCTGCTTTGTTGGAAACCTTGATTTATCAATTACTTTTATAGCAACAGCTCTACCTGTTTTTCTATGTACACCTGAAATGCAAGCACACGTGTTATAACAGCCAGTGAGTAAAATTCTTGTACAGCGTTACTAAGAATGTGAAGTACAATTCCATAAAAAAATAAATAAATAAAAAATAAAAAAGACTATTTACCTCCATAAACTGTTCCAAATTGCCCTGAACCAAGAACCTCATCTGGGAAAATCTGGTAAACTTGGCTCATGTCAGTCACTCTTTCATCAGATTCACCTGAGCTATTATCTGCATCTTTAAAAAAAATATGCAGTACAATGAAACTATGCACTAATGTAGAAACAGCAGACAATATTAGAGAGAGAATAATAAAATAATGGCAGAATAAATAAAGCTATGCTGTCATGCACATGAGTTTCATCAGAGACAAGGGTATTGCCAGGAGTCACCCAGGGAAGTGTGTTAGGGCTGCCGCTGTTCTCTACATACATAAATGATTTGGCGGACAGGGTGGGCAGCACTCTGCGGTTGTTTGCTGATGATGCCGTAGTGTACGGTAAGGTGCCTAAGCTGAGTGACTGTTGGAAGATACAAGATGATTTAGACAAAATTTCCAGTTGGTGTGATTAATGTCAGCTAGCTCTAAAGGTGGAAAAATTTAAGTTAATGTGGATGAACAGGAAGAACAAACCTGTAAAGTTCAGATACAGTATTACTAGAGACCTGGATACTGTCAAGTTGTTTAAATATCTGGGTACAGCATTGCAAAGCAATACGTGATGGAACACACACGTGAAAACTGTGGTAGGGAAGGTAAATGGTCGGCTTTGGTTTATTGGGAGAATTTTAAGAAAGAGTGGTTCACTTGTAAAGGAGACAACATGTAGGTTGCTGATGTGACCTATTTTTGAAAACTGCTCGAGTGTTTGGGATCTGTACTAGGTCGCACTGAAGGAAGACATTGAAGCATTTCAGAGGCGAGCGATTATATTTGTTTCTGGTAGGTTTGAATAACACATAAGTGTTACAAAGATGCTTCAGGAACTCAAACAGGAATCCCTGGAGGAAAGTTGACATTCTTTTCAAGAAACACTATCAAGAAAATTTAGAGAACTGGCATTTGAAGCTGACTGCAGAACTATTCTACTGCTGCCAACATACATTGCGCTAAGGACTACAAAGATAAGATACGATAAATTAAGGCTCACACACAACCGTGAACAGTCTTTTTTGCTTGCTCTATTTGTAAGTGGAACAGGAGAGGAAATGAGATGGAATGGTACAGGGTACCCTCCACCACACACTCAACAGTGGTTTGTGGCGTATGTGGAGAAACAATTTGACATAATGAAAGGAAGTTTGTTTACTTTGCTATATGTTCCATAAATGTACTAGTGTGTGCTCATGCAAGGATGGAGAATGAGATGAAACATGTAACGTGCAAATACATCATATGCTTAGATCATTGGGTTTGAGCTATCAAGTAAAAAAGGACCTTATTATTAATTATACAAATACACCATACAGTTTTTCAATTACATACAGAAAAGCAAGAAAAATCACAACCAGAAAAGCAAATACAGAAAAAAATGGCCTATTTTTATTTATCAAAATATTAATTCAGAAAATAAAAAGTGTTCAAGACATATTGTGAGTAGTCAGTATACCTACTTCCTCAAAAAGACTAAGACAGGATATTCTTGAAGACACTGAACACTCAAATCTGACAGTCATTATTTGAATGGCAAATTATTATTTTATGCTGATTAGCTGCCCTCTAAAATGATACCATCACACATAACTGACCACAGTAACTGAATTTCAAATCACTGATAGCTCCGATATAAATTATTAAATTATTCTGATCGCAAATGTTGCCGAATTATTCTTTTTTTTCTTTTGAGATTTTGATGTTCCCAGCTTTATATTGAGACGTATATCATTTGTATTCGCTGACTGTCGTGTACTACTATGGGTTTCTATGGTTGAAAGTGGTTGTAGGTGGTTAAGCTGAGGTTTCATGTAGGAAAATTTCCTGTGAATAATAAAAAAGCAAAACATCGGCAAGCAGCTAGTTGGCATTGCCCTCAAAGTTCACAGCAGTTTTGAAGTATATAGTAATACATATATCAACAAATAATCATGTAAAGTTCTTTGTTTTGTTACCAAAAAGAGAGAGAGGTAATTAACAAACGTGAGAAATAAGTGAGGATCGAAGTCCAGAGCCTTGTGGGACTTTATAATGTACCAATCTCTGGTCATAATTCATTGTCATAACCTATTTCTTCTAATTGTTCGCTGCTCATATTAAAATACTTTCTTCTGTCTGTCCCCCTACTGAAATTATAGCCATTTATCCAGTTCCAGCCTGATTCCAAGGAGGCATTATTGTCTGTTTACATCTACATCCATATTTACTGTGAAAGATGGTACTTCTCATAGAACCACGTATTATGGTTTCTTTCTATTCCACATGTGTATGAGACATGGAAAAAATGACTGCTCATATGCCTCTGTGCACACTGTAATGAGACAAACTTTTTCTCTGAAGTCCCTATGGGAACAATACATGGAGGGGTAGAGGGGAGGGTGAAGTTGTTGTTTATTCCTTATATTCCTCACTTAATTGTGGCGCTCAGGATTTCCAGCTTCAAGTATCTGCCAATTCAGGTTTTTCAGCATTTCTGTGACACTGTCTCATGGGTCAAACAAACCTCTGGCCATTCATTTTTCCATATTTCATTATGTTTAACATCCTTTACTATGCCTATTAGTTAGGAGACCCACAGACATTAGCTAAATACAAGGATGGGTCTCACAAGAGTTCTGTATGCAAACTTGTATACCATCTGAGATTAACACTGTTTGGCAGTCATTAATTTACATGAACAGCAAGGCTCCCAACACACTTCCACAGGGCATTCTTGAAGTTACACTTGATCTGTCAATGGATCTCTATCCAAAATAACATTCTCTGACTCTCTACCAACAAATTCTCAATCCTTTCACAAATTTCGTTTGATACCACAAACAACCATACTTCGATTATTACATATTGGTGTGGAACTGAGTCAAAATCTCTTGTTGGAAGTCGCAAAATACTGGCTACATCACTGGTGTCATCCTTGGCTTCCAGGATGTCATGTGATAGAAGTGGCAGTTGGGTTCCTAAATAAGTATACAGGGACTGCCTGTTTACATATCTTGTTAACCTTCCTAAATATTTTGTCTGTGTCAACGGCTTCTAGCCAGTGCATTCCAAAACACCATTAACTTGATTAATAGTGATGTTACCCATTTAAGTCAAATCTTTAGGTATACCACCTCCCCTCCAAATGCTGCATGGCTAGTAGAGCTCTTTGGTACTCAAATGATCCTTCTGGATTACAATGGTTCAACTGTTGTTTACTTATAAGCATAGAGTTAAGCAATATGCTTGAAAATGAAATTATTCTAATGGGAAGCTAGGTTATACATGAACATCAAAATTGCAACTCTTATATTCCACTAGAATTTGTCAGAAAGTTTACAATGAAGTCCCCAAGTACTATGTTTTATGTTTAAATGGGTGTACTAAAAGGAAGAATTAATTGCTTTAAAAAAAAAAAAAGCGCTAAGATTTCTTGAAGATGCTGTACACAACGTTACAGTTGAGCAACGAGAACTATTTACAGCCAATTTCATAGTAAAAAATTGAAAATGCTACTCTCGACAAAAATTATGTACACTGATTGCACTATATGTGACACTGTTCTCAACATAGATACTAGTATCACTTATTTATTACCTATTAAAATAACATTATGTTGCAAAGTCACAATTACTGATCAGAAATTTATTGTAATGTGCTGATGGAATCAGCCCAAACAAATACTTGTCATCATGTGTTCCAAAAGATGTTAAGGTCAACAACAAAAAAAAAGCATTGGTTTCTTCCCTGCACAAATAAGAGGTTTTTAAACTGACACGTTACGCCCTACATTTTAGATATCCCTGACCATCTCTGTTTTTATAATGAACTACTTTTTTTTTTTCAAAGTCTTCATTGTTCTTCAGCATTTGCTTCTGTCCCTCTACCTCTCTGTCTTCCTCTTATCCACATTTCTATATTCTTTCTCTATATCCCCACCCCCCATCTTCCCCGTGTATTCCCTCATGTGTTACTACTATCTCCATGTTGATTTCCCTCATTCTTTTCTAAAGTGTCTCCCTTGACCTGAGCTCCTGTAAAGTTTTCTGTCAAATTTGTGAATAGTCTCATTTCCTGGAACATTTCATCTCTCTTTTTCACATGTCAATCTTGTACATGTGTAGAGACTGCCACCAATTGGTAATTTTTTCTTTATACAAAATACTTTGCAGTAGCTCAGCTGCAACCTATGTTTCCCCACACAACACATAGTACTACCATCAATAATTTTCAAGAGAAATTTAACTCATAAACTACATCGTTCATAATATACTTACTGGTGGAAGAAGTTACAGGCATCAGAGCCTGTCGAATGCAAGTTTCCCAGCTTTTAGCTAAGTGAACTCCTACACCAGAATCCTCTGGAGGAAGAATTGCCACACTTCCTTCCCTTACTACAGGATGCAAGGGGTCTTCACCCACATAGTAATCAATGTTGGCCGTCCGGAGTTCAAAGCAATGCATCACATCTGAAACCAGGTATTGCAAGTAATCAAGATTTAAATTACATCATGACTGCAATAATAAAAGTTTCTTTCACAACAAAGTCTGCAAATGACTGGTGTTTTCTCATTGTGGACTGAATTCTTCTTTTATTCTTCTGCCAGGACAGCATATGGTCTTAAGCAGAGAGATCTCATTCATCAAGTGTTTGCACATCACACAAACATTGTTATGTCTAATGGAAAAGTCACTTCATGATGAAGGGCACTGAAGTAAAAATATTTAGTTTTGTGCCATGTGTGTTTCATTCGACCTACTTCAAAATACATTCAATGGCTTGAAATACATTAACATTTAAATGGATGGGATATTTCGGACTTTAAACAGGACATTCCTATGATAAAAAACCAATCCCATTTTCCAGCTTAATGTATATCAGTGTACTTGGTATGTAGGCCAGTACATTTCTCTTCTTTACCTTATGTGCTGTTTAAGTTATACCTGTGTGCCTATGGATGGATGTAGTGCAGCCTCATCTTCTATCAATGCACGTAACTCATTATGCCTTAAAATGTATTCCCAAATTTCTGTTCTTGCAATGTACAATCACAATTTCTGTTCACAGAATTTAGTCCCTTGGATAATAGAGTTTTCAGTAAATTTAAGTCAACAAAACTACAAGCAATAAAATCTTGAATAATCAATGACCCATTAAATGACAACACTATCTACTGTAGTAATGAACTGTTCCGTTTTTCTATAAATGGAAGTTGTCATGAAATTCTGAAATATTTGTCTAAAATGTTCATTAAGTCTAAATACACACCAAACAAATATTTTTTAAATTCACATGAGAAAGAATGTGAACCACATTTACTCACCGCCATGTGGGCTTCGAGCTGTTTCCACAGAAAGTATCTCAGATAATGGAATCTCTTTGTAATACTTGGAGCTTGTGTCATTTTGGAATAATGTTAATGATTTGGTGTCAAGGCGCCAGTAATGTCGTTTCCTCTGTAAAAAGGGAAACAAATAACTTGACGTAACAACATATGGGAAGTAGAATCACTGTCAAGTGAATTCCTCTGAATAAAAAAAATGTGATTTCATCTATATTCTTGTTGCGTCATTATAGACATATTACTGCTAAATCATACACAAAAAAATTTCTGAATAATTTACATTACATTGTTATACCTCCAGTAAAAACAGCAATATCAATGATATACAGGAAACAAACACAACCAGAAAGATATTCGCTTGATTAATAATTAATGCGAGCACATAAATACAAATTCTGTTATGAAGGTGCTGTGCTTTCTCTTTGTGCAATTGGTACAAGCACACTAGAGATAAAGAGGGTGTGGAAGGGGCAGGCAAAGGGTGGTTTGTAAAGAACTCAAATCTATCAGGTGGTATATTAAAGATGGAAAGTATATGTATGTACAATTACATTTGCAAAATGAGGAGCACTCCTGTGCATAAGCACAGTGGCTTATCAATGCACTTGTAACTTTGGTCTGGTGCCATAAGAGTTGTCGAACAGTTCAAGAAACTACAACGGAAATAAAATGACAATGTTGATGTGATAAATGTCTTGACTGCATTCAGACTCAGGATGAGCACAAAACATTCATCAAAAACCTCTTTGGGTTTATTTTGGACAAAGTTAACAATGTCAACAGTGTCAGATTTTATCTCACAAATACTTTTGTTACAGATGTTGATGTCGTCATCTTCAGAACAAAGACTGGTTACTGTTTTTGTCTCTGGTTTCCCTCTATTTCCCTCTACAATTCACTCACTTCCCTCCAATACTAAAGTGCCAATTCCTTAATGTCTTGGAATGTGCACCATCAACAAATTGCTTTTTATGTGCTCCTTACTTCATCCTTTATGTGTTATTTTGCTTCCAAGATAACAGAATTCCTTCATTTCATCTTCTTTGTGGTCATCAATTTTGATGACAATTTCCTGTTAATTATTATTACTCTTAATTACCCTCGTCTTCCTTAATTTTATCTGCAAATCTCACCGTTGGTGTCCTTTCAAAGTGAATTTTAATCCCACTTTTGCAGTTTTATTTTATTTATGATATTGCTTATTCAATACAGATTGAACAGCAGTGTCTCTGTCTTGCACTCTTTGTAATCCGAGCACTTTAAGTTCTAGGTCTTACATTCTTATTGTTCACACTTGGTTCTCATACATATTGTATACTACTCAACCTATTCTTAAGTTCACTCCTATTTTTCTCAGAGTTTCAAACATCTTGCATCATTTCACACTATCAAAGGCCTTTTCAATATTGACAAAATGAATGTGTCTTGATTTCTGTGAAGTCTTACTTCCACTATCATTTACTGCTCTAGACCTGGCATTTTATCACTGACCTTCTGACCCAAAACAACAATTTAATTAAAAGTCTGAAAATTACCTTCATTTAATATTATATTGTGTCATTTATTTAATTCCGTTTTCTTTGATTTGGCCTGAATATTGCCAGGTAGGCGTCTGTAAAGTGGTAGCTCTTAGGTAGAGCTCAGTGTGAGCAGTTCCAAGGTAGAGCTTTTCATAAAAATTGTTGTGTAGGATTTGTGGGGAAAACATAGTGAAAACTGTTGGACTAGTGCAATGAAATCCATCAGATGCAATACATTACAATGAATTATGTAAAGCAAAGTGGAAAATGTAAGAAATAGAAGAATGTAACTTATTTTCCACACAATAATGAGAAACAAGTTTTGCTAGTTTTTTGACTGCTCCTCAAACTGAGAAGAAGAAATTTCAATGTAAATTGTGCAATTGCAATTACAACCAGAGGATTACACCATTTTAATACAATTTTGCTTGCCAAATTTTAAACTGAAATAAGTTAATCACCAAATATGTTTAACATACATGCAATACTTGATGGAAAGTTTTGGCTAGTTATAAGATCCACTCAGTATGAGTTCATAAAGACTACCGCCACATGCAACAATATAGTCTTAAGCAGTGTATGTGTCAGTCAAAGCTGCCACTTACCGTTGGATCCTTGTTAGTGAAATGCACCATCCACCCTTCTTTAATAACTTTTGAACCCCTCTTTTTTGTATGTTTCACTGACTGCACAATTCGCATCAGAGGAATATTGTTACTAGGGGACATACTGTAAAAAAGAAAGACAAACAAAATCTATTGTTACTGAATAAGGGTTGATTCACACAGGATGCCAACAAGATATCTTGTCACTGAATGGCAGTGTCCTTTACAATGAAGCTGGTTTACTCTACAATGAAAGTCAACATCATCACACATCACACTGCTCAGTACTGAACAATGAAGATGAGGTTACAAGGGAGGTGGGGTAACCATTTTACAGAGTCAGAATTTTGTCTCTGCCTTAAGAACTACAATGATGGTACTTGTATTATGAAAAGGAAAGTTGATACTCACCATATAGTGGAGATGATAAGTTGCACATTGGGTGGAGGAGGGGGGAAGGGGGAAGGACTTTCACAATTAAATGTTTTGGCCATTGGCCTTCATCAACAATGTCATCTACTGTTGACGAAGGCCAATGGCCGAAAGTTTTAATTGTGAGTGTCTTTTCGTTGTGCCTATCTGTGACTCAACATCACCACTATATGCTGAGTAGCAACTATTCTTGTCATAATATTGTTACATTCCATCCTGGATTTTCCATTGTTTATAACATATATAACAAAATTCCCAGAATTATCAGTATGAGGAGGCTAGCACTAGCCATTACTTCTTGTTAGTAGTTCTTACAGATGTTGTCTACAGTGGCTGCTACCACCTGTTAACGTATGGCTTGATTCATTCCATGTCCCACAAGACTTTCCTTCATGATGAGATTTATGAGAACGTGCACGTTGTTTACTAATTAGCATGTGTTCACTTCGCAAAGTTTTATATCAGAATGACCACAACTAAATTAGCTGAATACACGAATGAACATGAAATAACTGTCTGTCATGGGGAGACCCAGTAGCGAGTTACTGAACATGTTCAACAGCATGACTCAAGACTTGAGTGTTTGTTACATGATACAAGCCATTTGGATCCTCCCAGCAAGCTCTAGTTTCCCTGAATTCCATACGTGGGAAGTTATTCACTTACATATTCTCACATTCTGTCAGCTTCCTGGACTCAGGCTCCCATAACATCTCTCTCCCAAATTTATTTAGTTCTCATTCTCACAACTGGTGGGTCCCTTACATTATGATGTCTGAGAAACCTAAACATCCTTTTGAAACTATATAATAGTTGCAAATGCTTGGAGTAGCTTTTTTTTATCTGCTTCTAATTGTGTCTTACAATCACTACTGAAATCTGCATCTCGAAGGTATGTAATGGACAGGCAATTTGTCTTCTTACTACTGGACAATGAAATTAAAATATATAAAAAGGAGAAAAAGAGAAGGTAAGCCAATGTTAACAATATGGAACAACACATGTCCTTTATCACACAATTCAACTGAAAACAGCCGTTAGTAAAAAGTTGAATGTCTAACCAAACCTAACAAACAAGGTAATTAAGACAATCCAAGCATGTCCTATCGAAAATGACCTTTGTGAGAAGATTTAATGTTCATCATAACATTAACATCAGAGTCCCTTGGTGTTAACTTCATGTACATCATTGCATTGACAGGTATTATTGTTAGAAGCTTTATATTTACTCTTGCGCATAAAGCCTTACATTAATTATAAATCTGTAATAGAGCTGTACTTAATCAAGAGAATCCAGGAATCAACATGACAAATGATGTGTTATTTGAATAACTTGATGCCAAAACTGACCTGCACAAAGCTATACAACTACTGTACAATTCTACAAACAGCAATGAGCATTACTAATGTAATCAGATGTAACAGAAAAGCATCTTGTTATCCATCAGTGTAACATGATGAATCTTATGTAGGTAATATTATGTCTCCAAATGTCTTTGTCTTAATTTCTTTTTTACCCAGCAAACCTGGCTAAGGGTATGTTGAGGTACTTCTTATTCAAAATCAAAGTAAAATATGAAAACCAAAATTACAAAATGAAATTTATGGTGCATGGATAGAAGAAACACTAACATTTAGAATATCTGAAATGGTACTTGAATGAGGGATTGAGAGTTTCTTCTTTCAGTCAAAAACAGGTAAGGTTTGGAAGAAAAGATATCTAAGACAAGACAAAGCACTTATTCAGAATGAAAGAGACAGATTAATATAGGAAAATCAGGTTACTTGGTTCTAAAATGTATCACTGATTTGCTGCCATCATTCAGTGGAAGGTTTTATACCTTTACTTGGTGCTGCTGTTTTATCTTTGAGATTTTTGTTGTTGTTGTTAAATCAAGACAATATTTAGATCACTATAGGAACAACTGCCTTCCACAACAAAGCTCTATTCCATAAGAACAAGGATATATTACAAAAGTCGATATTCCACTTGCGCAACTAACACTGTATGCTTGCACACCTGAGTCTGTAAGGAGTACATGAGAATTCAGTAGTACACACTAAATTAAATCTGAATGCCTCATATCATTACATACTATAATTTTGATTATGAATAACATATAATTACCTTGTTGGTCGTTTGATGAGAGGCTCAGCATCATCACAGTTTTGATCCTACAACATGTTAAAACAAAGTTACGTTAGTTTGTTGCAAGCTGAAAAACCTTTAATCATACAACTTCATATACAAATGGGAATTGATAGAAAAATACTTGAATGACATTCAGAAGGGTAAAGCAAAATATTCAAGTATCTCATATCTATTTCAAAGTAATTATTGTCTCATCATAAAAACAGTGATCTTTGACAGTAACTGTGGGTAGTAAGAACAGTAATGTAAATGAATAATTAACCTCTTGATTTTTATTCCAGTACGCACAACACTCTAAAAATCCCTATACATATAACCTACTCTGAACTAATGCACCTGGGGAATTTATCAAGTCAATGAACATGAAAACTATAGTCAATGTACTGTGTAGAAAAATGTTAGATTTATGTGACTTATCACCACATGAGAGAATGCTTGTGACTCCAATGTTATTAAATGCACACACCACCTTGTAAGCCAAGAAATGTCTTGTGAAGCGAAAACTGATACTATCAAGGGACAGATTTCCCCTCTCACTAACAATGAGGTCATTAGCGACAGTAGTACAGAAACTTGCCACCGCTTAAATTTTGATTAATAATCAGCATTGGCAGCAGGAGACTTCTGGCATAAGCAGTCACCCTCATTCTGCCAATGGCCTTGTCAAAGAGGGCGGAGGAGCGGACAGAGGTTCACGGCACGTTCTTGCCCTTGGGGTGGGAAACAGCCTCTAAAGTTGAAAGAATCTACAATGATCATTGGCATGAGGATGCAGAATGGAAACAAGTGCATTACAGACACATAACTTGCATCCACCATACAGCAGAGAGATGTTGAGTCACAGACAGGCACAATAAAAAGACTTTTACAATTAAAGCTTTCGCCCATTAAGGCCTTCGTGAACAACAACAACAACAACAACACACACAAACACACACACACACACACACACACACACAAATGCAACTCGCACTAACAGCCAAAAGCCTTAATTGTAAGAATCTTTTTGTTGTGCCTATCTGCTACTCAGCATCTCCACGATAAGGTGTGTAACAACTTTCCTTTTCATAATATTGTTACATTCCGTCCTGGATTTTCCATTGTTTGGTAACTTGTATCCATAGGACAAGTGGTCTGTAATTGAAAAAGTGTCATCATGATCTCTCCATTGGCAAAAGATTCCAGAAAAGTTCCCCATTAGGATCCCCAGGAGGGGAACACCAAGAGGGAGGTGACCAAGAGAAAAGGTTAAATAACCAACGAAAGGATAATGTTTTACAAGCTGGGGCATGGAATGTCAGATGCCTGAACATGGTAAGGAAGCAAAAAAGTCTGGAGAGGGAATGCAAAGGCTCAATCTAAATATAGTAAGTCAGTGAAGTAAAACAGAAGGAAGACAAGGGTTTCTGTTCAGATGAGTATAAAGTACTACCAACAGCAGCAGGAAATAGTATAATGGGAGTAGGACTCATTACGAATAGGAAGGCAGGGCAGAGAATGTGTTACTGCGAACAGTTCAGTTGCTTGGTTGGTTTAAAAGGGAGGAGGGGGGGCAAACTGCGAGGTCGTCAGTCCCTTGTTCCCAGTAGAACAATTACCCAAGGGAAAGAAGGAAACAAAGAAGACATAAGGCACAATAACAGGAGAAAGGAAGAACAGAAGAATGACAGGAGGTCAACAAACACTGCAATGGACAAAACAGGTTAAGAAAACCACAGAGAGACACAAGAAACAGAGAGAAGACATTAAAAACAAGAAAGCAGATTACCATGGCTCGCTGACCATGAGAATAAAAAAGGAGAAGCCCGCCACTCTGAACACATTAAAACCTCCACCCTAAAAGCCCTAGGGTGTAGGGCACAAAGGGACAAAGAATATGTGCTACAACTCAAATCAAATGATAAAACCCACCCTCACGAATAAAATGTAAAACTAAAGCTGCTGTTGAGGCATTGTCGCCCAACACTGAAGGCAGGGTGCTGCGAAAGTTAAAAGTCCGCCACAGAGCAGCTAAAAGTGGGCAGTCCAGCAAGATATGGACGACCGTCATTCGCAAGCCACAGCAACACCGAGGTGGGTCCTCGCGACAGAGGAGTTAACCATGTATGAGTCACATATGGCCAATGCGGAGCTGACAAAGGACACCCGATTCCCTGTGAGAAGCTCGCAGGGAAGACTTCCACACATTTGCAGTCTCCTTAATCATACGCAGTTTGTTGTGCATACTGTTATGCCACTCTGACTCCCAAAGCCGAAAAACCTTGTGGCGTAAGACAGAACGCAGGTCAGTTTCAGAGATGCCCATCTCCAGTAGCAGTTTCCGAGTAGCCTGTTTGGCCAGCCTAATGGCAAGTTCATTGCCTGGGATTCTGATGTGTCCTGGGGTCCACTCAAACATCACTGAATGACTGGACCATTCCAGGGCAGAGATGGACTCCTGGATGTTGGCTACCAAAGGATGGTGAGCATTGCACTCATCGAATGCTTGTAAGCTGCTCAGGGTGTCAGAACAAAGAAGAAACAATGCACCAGAACAGAAACGGATGTACTGAAGTGCACGAGATATGGCCACAAGCTCTGCAGTGAATACACTGCAGCCAGTGGGCAAGAAATGCTGTTCCATACGGCCTCTCTGGACACAGGTGAAGCCAACATTACCATCAGCCATCGAGTCGTCCGTGTAAACAACTTCAGAGCCCCGAAACATGACAAGACTCTAGAGGAAGTGACAGCAGAGAGCAGCGGGATTAATGAAGTCCTTAGGGCCATGCAAAAGTTCCAGATGAAGCTTCAGCCGAGGTGTACACCATAGAGCTGTACGTGAATGGACCTCAAGTAAAGGTGGTAAAGGGAAGGACTCCAGTTCGGAGAGAAGGGATCACACATGAACCGCAATCGTGTTCCCGGACCAGGGCCGCTGATGTGGGAAATGAATTGCCACAGGTGGGAAAAGGAGACTGTAATTCAGATGCTCAAGAGAACTGTGAATGTGTGCAGCATACTTGGCAAGCAGTTGTGCATGTCGGATCCGCAATAGAGGGATTCCGGCCTCCATCAGGACACTGCTCACTGGACTTGTTCTAAAAGCTCCAGTCTGTAGGTGAACGCCACAGTGGTACACTGGGTCGAGTAAACACAATGCTGAGGGTGCTGCCGAACCATAAACCAGACTCCCATAGTCAAGGCGGGATTGAAAAAGGGCTCTGTAGGGCTGCAGCAGCGTAGAGCGATGTGCACTCCAGTTGGTGTTGCTCAGGCAGTGGAGGGTATTGAGGTGCTGCCAGTACTTCCGCTTAAGCTGACGAAGGTGAGGTAGCCAAGACAACCAGGTGTCAAAAACTAGTCCTAAGAATAGATATGTATCCACTACAGCAAGTGGATTGTCATTAAGGTCAAGTTCTGGTTCTGGATGAATGGTACGATGCCGACAGAAGTGCATGACACACGACTTTGCAGCTGAAAACTGAAAGCCCTAGGATAGAGCCCATGACTGCGTCTTGTGAATGGTTCCCTGTAGGCGCCACTCAGGAACACTGGAGGAGCAATATGAAATGCAGAAGTCATCCACATACAGAGAAAGGGAGACCGATGGCCCTACAGCTGCTGCTAGGCTCTTAATGGCCACTAAAAATAGACACACAGAGTCCTGTGGAACGTCATTCTCCTGAATACGGGGGGGATGGGGGTGGAGGATGGGGGGAGGGGGGGGGGGGGAACTATGGGAGACACCAACTTGGACGTGGAAAGTACAGAGCAACAGGAAGTTTTGAATAAAAACCAGGAGCAGGCTCCAGAGACCCCACTCATGCAATGCGGCAAGGATAGGATTTAGCCAGGTCGTGTCATGTTGTGTCCTTTACCTAAGTCAAAAAAGACGGCAACTAGGTGTTGGCGTCTGGAAAAGACTATTCGGATGGCAGACTCCAGAGACACAAGATTATCAGTGGTAGAGCGACCCTGCTGGAAGCTGCCCTGACATGGAGCCAAGAGGCCATGTGACTCCAGGACCCAACCCAATCACCGACACACCATACATACCAGCAGCTTAGAGAGAATGTTGGTGAGGCTGATGGGCCAATAGCTATCCACATCCAGCGGGTTTTTACCACCAGAATGATGGTGCTCTCCTGCCATGGCTGCCACTAGAGGATGACGTGATTGTGAGACTGGGAAGGCATGAAACACTCAATGAGCCAGTCTACGTCTCAGGGTCACCTGCAGCCACCAACTTATTTCCTGAACAGGCTATATCCATTGTGTCTGAGGGCCTGGCGAGATCTAGGTCCTCAGCGGACACCGGAATGTTCACCTCATTCCCAAACACAGAGCTTGAAGACAGCGGTGGTGTGGGTGCCACTGCAACTCCTTTGATCTTGGGCGTCTTCTTCCTGGATTTCTCTCGCTGATCCTTGGGTTTCTCTGGCTGGGAGGGCTTCACTGATTCAGTCTTCGGGACTCATAACGATCACAAAGCCCTATGACCAGCTGCTTTTGGGCACTTCAGCTACTGGCAGGTGTCATCTTTCCCACTAGCAGATACCTGGGAAGGGAGTGACCCAAGGGACCCCTAGCGAGAGGAGCCGAAGAAGACTTACGCTTCTCCAGTTGAGAAATAAGGACTGGTGTCCCCTATGGTTGGGTGGACAGTGCTCCCAAGGTAGGTGGTGTGGGAGTAACAGAGAGTGGCGTGCCCCCCACCATCAAGAGGGTAGGTGTAGTCTTTCGGCTCAGAGAGCCAAATGGGACTCGCGGAACAGATAGGGCTACAACTGTTCTCGTAGCGACATCATATGAAGAGGTCATGGCCACAGGATGTAGGCACTCAAATTTACTCTTAGTCTCAGTTTAGGTCAGTCAGTCCCAGGGTCTTGTATTCCACGATTTTCCTTTCTTGCTGTAAAATTCTGAAGTCTGGTGAGCAGGGGGAATGATGCTCTCCGCAGTAGACACAGATGGGGAGGGATGGACATCTACCATCTTGACATGTGATGCTGGAAGTACAGCGGGAAGACATATGGCTGAACTTCCAGCACTTAAAGCACCGCATTGGGGGAGGAACATATAGCTTGACATCACAGCGGAAGACCATCACCTTGACCTTCTCGGGTAATGTGTCATCCTCGAAGGCCAAGATGAAGGCACCGATGGCAAACATGATTATCCCTCAGACCCCGATGGACGTGCCGGACGAAATGAACTCCTCATCACCCTAAGCTGGCGCGTAGCTCGTCGTCAGATTGCAAAAGAAAGTCCCTGTGGAATATAATACCCAGGACCATATTTAAGCTCTTATGAGGCATGATGGTAATGGAAACATCCCTCAGCTTGTCACAAACAAGTAATGCCCGTAACTGAGCAGAGGAGGCTGTTTTTGTCAAGACTGACCCTGACTGCATTTTGGACAAACCCCAAACTTGTCCTCTAAATGCTCTACAGAAAACTGAGGCTTCATCGAGGCAAAGGAGTCCTCATCAGCTCTCGTAAATGCGAGGTACCGTGGCAAATGAAGTTCGTTGCCATCCTTACCCTGGCGCTCATTCTATGGTGTGGTCAGGAGGGGAACAATTTAGGATCATACTTCCTTGAATTTTACTGAGACTTGGAACACTTTGAGACTGCTTGTGTTTGATCAACCGCTCTGATGACACTCCAACCAGGGGACCTCCCCACAGGCACCACAGAGCCACAGCAAAGGCCACCTGGCAGGATGGCCATTGCCAGGAGTCCCGATGCCCCAGGGTGACAGGCATCTACTCCATGGCATACATGCGGAGTTAACGGTGCAGGCATCAGCAAAGCGATCCCTGTGTAGTCAGGGGGCTACAACCAACAGGGTACATGGTGGCCCCACCACAATGGACTGGCTACCATGCTGGATATGAGGTGAAAAGCACTCCACAGTCATCATCGGCACAAAAAACGACACTGCATAGTGGGTGGAGGGAAACGCAACCAGGGCGGTGTACTCACCTAAGAGATGGAGGATGAGCGGGAGTGCAATGCCAAGACGAGACAGTGGGCTAAATATCTCAATGCACGATGGACACGATGCACCATGTAAGGCACCCTTCCCAAACTGGCTCGCTCTTCAGGAAGATTTTGAAAAATTGAGGTCAAACCCTACAGGGGACCATCACATAAAGGCTGAAAGGTGTGAGACTCTGTTTAGTCGCTTCTTACGACAGGCAGGAATACCTTGGGCTTATTCTAATCCCCAGGGCCACAGGGGGCAAACAGTTCAGTGATACGGTTGTTCTATCAGACTCAACAGCAAACCAATACTGACAATGATAGTTCAGGTATACATGCTGACGTCGCAAGCTGAAGATAAAGAGAATAGAAAATATATGAGGATACTGCATGGGTAATACAGTATGTGAAGAGAGATGAAAATCTAAGTCTTGGGGCACTGGAATGCTGTTGTAAGGGAAGGAGTAGAAGAAAAGGTTACAGAAGAATATGGGCTTGGGAAGGAATGAGAGAGGAGAAAGACTAACTGTGTTCTGTAATAAATTTCAGCTAGTAATAGTGAATACTCTGTTCAAAAATTGCAAAAGGAGGAGGTATACTTGGAAAAGGGCTAGTGATATGGTAAGATTTCAGTTATATTACATCATGGTCAGACAAAGATTCTGAAATGAGATGCTGGATTGTAAGGCATACCCAGGAGCAGACACAGACTCCGATCACAATGCAGTAGTGATGAAGAGTAGGCTGAAGTTTAAGAGATTAGTCAGGAAGAATCAGTAGACAAAGAAGTGGTATGTAGAAGTACTATGGAATGTCGAGATACACTTAAAGTTCTCTAAGTCTACGGATACAGCAATAAGGAATAGCTCAGTAGGCACTACAGTTGAAGAGGAACAAACATCACTAAAGAGAGTAATTACAGAAGTTGGAAAGAAAAACAATGGTACAAAGAAAGAAACTGTGAAGAAACCATGGGTAACAGAAGAAATATAAAGAATATAAAGAAGGAAGTACAAAAATGTTCAGAGGAATACAGGAATACAAGCCATTTAGGAAATAAATAAACAGAAAGTGAACAGTAGCTAATAGAAAACGGCTGCGTCAAAAACATGAAGAAATCGAAAAAGAAATGGTGGTCGGTAGGACAAACTCAGCTTATAGAAAAGTGAAAACTATCTTCAGTGAAATTAAAAGCAAGAGTGGTAACTTTAAGAGAGCAACAGGAATTCTATTGCTAAATGCAGAGGAGAGAGTGGATAGGTGGAATGAGTACACTGAAGGCCTCTATGAGGGGGAAGATATGTCTCATGTGATAAAAGAAGAAACAGGGGTCAATTTAGAAGAGATAGGGGAAACAGAATTAGAATCAAAATTAAAGACAGCTTTGGAAGACTTAGCAGAAGGGATAGATAACATTCCAGGAGAATCTCTAAAATCATTGGGGGAGGTGGCAACAAAACGACCATTTACGTTGGTATGTAGGATGCAGGAGTCTGGCAACACACCATCTGACTTTCGGAAAAATATCATCCACACAGTTCCGAAGACTGCAACAGCTGATAAGTGCAAGAATTATAGCATAGTCAGCTTAAAAACTCATGCACCGAAGTTCCTTACAGGAATAATTTACAGAAGAATGGAAAAGAAAATTGAGGTTGCATTAGATGACAATCAGTTTGGCTTTAGGAAAGATAAAGGCACCAGAGCGGCAATTGCTGTTGACAATCAAAGCAAGACTAAAGAAAAATCAAGACATGTTCATAGGATTTGTCAAACTGGAAAAAGCGTTTGACAGTGTAAAATAGTGCAAGATGTTGAAAATTCTGAGAAAAACAGGGGTAAGCTATAGGGAGAGATGGGTAATACAAAAATTTACAAAAGCTAAGAGCGTATAAGAGGAGTGGATGACCAAGAATGAAGTATTAAAAAGGGTGCAAGACAAAGATATACTGTTCAATCTGTACATTAAGGTTCAGGAGTAGAATTAAAATTCAAGGTGAAAGGATACCAATGATACGATTCGCTGATGACATTGCTATCGTAAGTGGAAGTGAAGAATAATTACATGACCTGCTAAATGGAATGAACATTCTAATGAGTACAGAATATGGACTGAGAGTAAATCGAAGAAAGATGAAACTAATGAGAAGTAGCAGAAATGAGAACAGCGAGAAACTTGACATCAGGATTGATGGTCATGAAGTAGATGGAATTAAGGAATTCTGCTACCTAGGTAGCAAAATAACCAGGGACTGATGGGGCAAGGAGGACACCAAAAGCAGGCTAGCACTGGCAGAAAGGGCATTCCTGGCCAAGAGAAGTGAGCTAGTATCGAACATAGGCCTTACCTTGAGGAAGAAATTTCTGATAATGTAAGTCTGGTGCACAGCATTGTATGGTAGTGAAATATGGACTGTAGGAAAATCAAATCAGAAGATAATCGAAGCATTCGAGATGTGGTGCTACAGACGAATATAAAAATGTAGGTCAATTGATAAGGTAATAAATGAGGTGGTTCTGCACAGAATCGGGATATGTGGAAGACACTGACAAGGAGAAGGGACAGGATGATAGGATATCTGTGAAGACACGAGGAAATGACTTTCATAGTACTAGGGGAAGCTGCAGAGAGCAAAAACTCGGGAAGACAGAGATTGGAATGCATTAAGCAAATAACTGAGGAGGTAGGTTGCAAGTACTACTTTGAGACGAGGAGGTTGGCACAGGAGAGAGATTCATGGGGGGCTGCTGTGATGAAGGAAGCTGGAATATTTTTACTTCCCCTCTTTTATTGCCATCTGCTTCCTTAAATTCATTTTTTTCATGTCTCACTAATTACCATTCACATACATGAGTATAACCTGCATTTTCATAAAAGAAAAAGGTTGGTCCTCAATTTTAAAGAATATAACACCAGATCTAATTTTGTGCTTAGTTTTATGTATGTAACTGATTTTTCAATTTATATTGGCTATTCCTAGTTAGTATCTCTCATTGTAGGGTGAAATCAGTGATTGTTTTGTAACTTAAATTCTATTGTTGACATATAAACAAATATAAATTCTGTACTAATTACAAACATTTGGAGGAACAACTAATAGTATTCATAAAGGATCTATTTGGTTCTATTCGAAAACATGTTAGCAAAGCCAGCCCTTAATTAATTTCAAAGTAGTTAACAGTGTTGTCAAAAGTATTGTTTGTGTAACGATATTTGTTAATTTCATCATTTAAACAAATAGTACAGCTTAACCCTCGTAGTAGAAGAAACTGTTATAAAGAACCAATTTTTTGATGAATTCAGTTAATTTAATGAGTCAATTTTAATTGTAATTTCTGAAAATAATCTTTCAGCACCTATTATTGTGAGGATGTATAAGGGCGAGTTTCAGATGAGGAACCTGTATTGGTTAGATCAACAACAATGCCTCCGTGAACTAAGTGTAACATAATTAGGTCGTGTGTTAAAACAATGATACTGTCTGCTCCATATGTACCTTTCTGTTTTTCAAGAACTGTGAACTTTGTGGTTAGGTTTCTACTGCTCGCAGATGTTCAATAGTAAACTATTGTAGCGGTAAGTGCAGATTTGCCTGCAAACTATTAATGAGGCTTATGGAAAGTTAAAACAACAGTGCACTAGTCATATATAACTGTGTATTATAGGGGGAGGGAAAGGGGGGGGGGGTTGTGAACAGTGAAAGCAAACTACTGTGCTCCATCAGCTACATTATTTGAAGTAGTCAGTGTTGAACTTCCACACCTTAAGCACTTCATCCTGAGAAGTGATTAATGTTTTAATAGGAGCATTCCTGCACAATCATACAGTAAGACAAAAGGTGTGTTGAATGACTTCTTTTTGCACTGCAACAGATAGAAGAGTGACACTGATAAAAAAATTAGATATAATATCCTGTTAACATTGAGGTCATTAGAGGTGCAGCATACACTCTGATTCTGTCAAAGATGGGAAGGAAATCAGCTGTACCCTTTCACAGGAACCATCCCAGCATTTGCCTGCAACGATTTTGGGAAATCACAGAAAACCTAAATTTGGATGGCCGGATGCAGGTTTGAACAGTCATCCTACTGAATGCGAGTCCAGTGTGCTAACCACTGCTCCAGCTCGCTTCATAAAAATGATACTCAAAATGTGCCTCCAGAATGGAGTACGGATTGCCTTTGCATCCTAGATGATAATTACATTTACATCTACATCTTGACTACAAACCACTGTGAAGAGCATGGCAGAGTGAAGTGCACGGTAGAGGGTACGTCCGACTGTATCCGTTATATTAAGGCTTTTTTGCATTCCATTCACATATGGAGTGCAGGAAAAATGACTGTTTAAATGCCTCATCTGCAGGCATTAATGACACTATCTGAGGTGAAAGCAACTTTTAAAATCAAACTAACCAAAGGATTTTATTAGTAATTCCAGGTTGGAATGTCAAAAAATATTAAGAAAAATACAGAGAGCTACTCATCGTAATGATGAGACATAAGATGAACCTTCGTCTTGAATTATTCAAATTTTTATTATTTCTCTCGATACAGCCTGTACACGGAATTTGCACATTTCAAGAAAATTATAAACTCTTGTTTAAAACTGGAAATTTAGCTCAGTGTTTCTGATGATAGAACACAAACTGTTTAGTGTCTTTTCTAATACTGATGTTAAGACAAACCCCAACACACAGACAGCAGAGAACAGAAACCATATTCCAGTGCTCAAAACGCAGGTCTCAAGAGGGGGAACATTAGGAGCAAATATCAAAAGAATAGTTGAAGCTGTCGAAGAACTTGACTTTTCAAAGTATAACAGTACTTCATGAGCAGTGTGAAAAGACAAAGTGAGATCTGTCATGAGGAAACTGACAGTAACCTGTGTAAGAATTGGGAGATGTTAGTAAAGGTGAAGTGAGCACACTGAAGGATAAACAACAATGCTCAAGAGTAGATTATAATGGACATAAATTATGAAAGTGAATCTAATATTACAAATTACTAATTGTTCCTTCACCCTTCCTCTCCAACTCACGCCTGGATTTTTCATTTATTTATTGCAAATTTAAAGACCTGTTACATGATATTTTAAAACTGGTCTCGCATATTACAATTTTCGTTTGTTATCTTTTTTGTAGTTTTTTTGTTTTGTTTTGTTTTTATCTGCAACTTTTGATGAAGAATAACACTTTTTTTAAAATAACAATAATTTGAGGTTGAAATATAATTAAAATTTTGTTGTTTTAAGAAGAATGTAATAAGTTGAGAGGATAGAGGAGAGACTTGTTAGTGCTGTCACCGACTGTTACTGGTGGTGAGTACCTCAGATTAGTTTCTTTGAGCTAATGACTTCCCGTCAAAACAAAATAGTTTAGAGTAGAGAATTAGTACTGCTAATCCTATGCATTAACAATATGTGATCATCCATGTACAACATTTGGTGCTTTCTTAGCTAGATTGCTAGCACCTTGCACTACATTTACTCTAGTATTTGTTATCCTCAACTATTGTTTGACTTATATGTACAATTTGTCTGTGCATTTTGGCATGTTATGTCTCATTCATAATTCTATGTGTCGTTTTTACTGTTTCATCTTATCTTCCTCTTCAGTATCACTGTTTTTGCTGTCAGTGTGGGTGTTGCTATCCACCTTCTGGAGATTGTTGTTATGTTGCATATAGGCATGTCAGTTGTGTCATATTTGCAGGTATTCTTCTTGTGCTGTTTTTGAAATACTGTTTGTTGATGCAGTTACTTGTGCCCATTGTTTTTCCATCTCTTATTGCTGTGTGTGTGTGTTCTGAAGAACCCTCTTTCCTGCATGTACATGCAGCATTCTGTTTCAGACTCGTGCGACTTAAGTGTGTCGGATAAAGTCCATGTCCAGTTAAGAAATTTACCATATCACGACTGTTTCATTCCCAACTGCTCCCTTATGTCAGGAAGGAAGTCATGCAGTCTATGTTCCTTATCACTTACATCCCACACACCTTGCCATGCATCCAAATGCCAACTTTTAAGGTGGCAACCCGTCTGTATCAGTACACCAGTTATTTTGTCTATTTTATCAAGTTTCCCCATCTTTAACCAGTACCTCGCAGCTCTGTATTCAATCATGATATCTATGGTGCATATTCCGAACACGACACATAGTGCATCTACAGGAATATTACTGAAGACTCAAGATAGTCTATGTAGGACACTTATGTGCCCTTGTCTGACTGATCTTTTGTTGGTGACTAGGTTCAGTCTGTGTGCCCAAGTGCTAACTGCGAAGCTGAGTACTGTTTCTAAATGTGCACAGTAGTATGTCCATATAACTGGTAGAGGTAGTCTTTACTGTTCTGAATTTAGCTTCACAAGCTTATATACTATTTTTCTCTGCTTTGTCTGTTGTTAGCCTTGTGTGTTCATGGAAATTCAATTTGTCATCTATGTGTACTCCAAGACAGCATGTAACATGTACTCGTCTATTGTTTGTGTCCCCTATTTTAAATGAAGGATTGTTTTGGAGTGATCCTGTCAGTAATGTGTATGTTGTTTTGTTTTCAGCTACCCCGAGTTTGTGGTTGTGACACCATTGTATAACTGTTTGAGTATTCCACTGGCTTTCTCTTCTAGTTGGGCTCTGTTGTTTGCAGTGGCGAGATGGCCCAGGAATGAATCCACCCAGCAAATTAATGATGACGGCTGGTGTGCTGGACCTCCTGGATGTGGTTTCTAGTCAGTTTCCTAGGTTCAACTAGTTGAATAACAAGCTGATACTCATGTCATGCCTCAGTTACATGATTTGCAAACACTTCAAAAACATTCTCAGCCCTTTCACAAGGAATAGTACTAGATGCAAACAGATGAGGTACAAAAATTGTTCTTGGGGAGAGGGAGAGGGGGTAGCAACATGAAGGTCATTCGGTCACTGTCTACCACTAAAACAGCCAGATTCATGTTAAATTGCTGACCCAGAAAAAGAAGAAGGATACCTCATATTCAATGCTTTTTCACATTTGGTATTCAATATGCTCTGTCCTTCACTTTGTAATTACCCTCTGCTCCCTTTCAAATGCTCATACTTCTTTGGTATGATCTATAAAGGGAAAGCCATTGACTGCAAATAAGTATTCATATGCATTAATCAAATAATTAAATTGACCTCAATATTTTTTCACTTACAGAAAAGCAGCCAATCTATTCATATGCTAATATTTCTTGAGTCTCTGGAAGTAGTTTTAATTAACTACTGCAAGAGTGATTTTGTTGTACTAAGCAATCAAGTACAAAAGAGGGAATGAATATGCTACAGAAATTACATGAATTCCAATTAATCATTGGTAAAAGAGGGAAGCAGCATTTGTGTAGTAATTATAAGGGTTCCAGGACTGATTAAAGATCAAAATTTAGGTTTGTGGTTTCCATGAACTACTTAAGATTGGCATCTCTATGGAAAAATCATGGACATTTTTCTGTACCAAGTACCTTAACTCTACCTCATACTCAGCTTAACTCACTAATTTCCTTCATAGTGAACAATATTAGGGTCACCATAAAGAAGTGTATGGACAATGGCACACACCTCACAACCATTGCTGACAGGTGATTCTGTAGATGAAGATTTTCGAGCTTCAGGTGGAGAACTAGACTCAGTGTCACTGTCATTATCTTCATTGAACCGACTACTGACTGAGTCACTTCCATTTCCATTATCAGTGCATTCACTTCCTGTAAATAACAGCATATAAATATTAATTAAAAGAAAACTCAAATGATATATAAAAATATGGATATAAACAAAAAAGACTTTGGTTTTTCAGACATTCTACAACCAGCAAGAATATCATTTGCTTACACAATTATTACTACTCATTATTCAGAAGTAAGAGAATACAGAGGAGGAGGAGTAAGAAGAGAGAAGAGGAGAGGAAAGGGGAGGGTGATGAGAGTTGGCAGAGGATGAAAGGGTGGGAGCAGGGAGAGGGGCAGTGAGGGATAGGGGAGGGGAGGGGGAGCATGGGTTGCTTGCAAGGGAGTGGGAGAAGGCTGGTGGCTGCAGCACCACAGTTGCTGAGTTGGAGGTAGAAGCACTCGCTGGTGGAAAATGTCTCGCGAGTCACACTTTGCCAGGCTTACTGCATTTTTCCACATACGTTTGATGAATAATTTAGTGTATCATGCGATATAAATGGTAAATCAGCATTTGTGTGTCACCATTCAGAATTAAACGGGGGAAAAAAAAATTCTCTCTGAATTCCTAAATCACCATAACAATAATGGAAATTCCTGGATGAAGCAGAACACAAAATAAACGAAAGGAAATTACTCTGCTTTAGTAGACATGTAAGGGGCATAGACACATGTGAGAACCTTTTGAGCTCTTACTCTTTTCCTGGTAGAAAGTACACACAGTCTCTCTCTCTCTCTCTCTCTCTCTCTCTCTCTCACACACACACACACACACACACACACACACACACACACACACACACACACACAAGATACTCAAACACACACTATCACAACTACGGGAATGTGTATGTGGCAATGTGTGTAATTCCTGCAAGAAAAAGAGCCATAGCTCGAAAGCTATTTAATACTGTGTTCTATATCCATTGTTTAGCATTGTGTTCTGTAACCTGTGTCTATATATCAAACAAGAGAGATTGCCTTTCTGTTATTTAACATACTGCCAATTAATGTATGTTATGTTGAGTAAATGAATGGAAAAACTGGTAGAAGCTGACCTCGGGGAAGATCAGTTTGGATTCCGTAGAAATGTGGGAACACATGAGGCAGATTCAGAAGGATGTAGGTTGCAGTAGGTACTGGGAGATGAAGAAGCTTGCACAGGATAGAGTAGCATGGAGAGCTGCATCAAACCAGTTTCAGGATTGAAGATCACAACAACAACAACAACAACAACAACAAAAACAACAAGTTGGGTAAGTGCTGCATCTAGTAATATCAATTTACATGTAAACTATCCATGGAAATACAGAAATCAGTTTAACTATTGTTGTTACCATAATGATATTCATACATTAACGCATCTGAAAAGTTGTACCAGACTGGGATTTTATTCGCAGCCTAAGCTATCCCCTTAACCAAATGATCAAACTCAGCATGCGTCTACAATCAGTATAATCTTAAGTTTCCATTATTTCTGAAAACTAAAATCACATATTCGTTAAAGACCACTGCTTAAACAGGAGATACAGTTTTAAATTCAGTTGTTAACTTCTAAATCATTTATTTATTCCATTTTTATCTCCGTGTGACAATGTTCTTCGAATCTCTTGTCCTGGTGATGTATAAGTTCTCATAATATTTGGTTTGTGTGCATTTTACAGCATGAATCTTTTTATGCTTCAAAATGAGCCTCTTATAGAAAACTAGTTACAATTTAGAACAACAGCTGCTGAGCTCTAAAAGACAGTGTTACAGGATGCCCGGATAATCTGTGTCGAGTTAATCTAATTAAATGTACCTTGTGATGGAAGCATAATCCTACAAAATGTGCAGTACAAGATAGACAGAAGTGACCATTTGGAGTTACCTGTACATTTTCAATTGAGATATGTCATGATTAGAAAAAAAATTACTTGAAGTTCAGTTTTAAAGGAAGCTGAGGTTGGTGTGAAATCTTTTCTGTATAGATTGGTCTAGGTTTGAAACCTTTTATGGACAGACCTGGCTGACACAAAAGTAAAAGAATGGGTGTGAGATCTTGGGATGGGGAGGGGTATGGGGAGGGAATGGGGATCCATAGGTGATCAGATTCAGAGTGGTAGCAACAGCTAAAATTGTCAACACCTTTTCAAGAATTTCAAAACAAGGAGAACTGGAGAATACCCTAATTGGAATTCTTCGCGGCAAAATAGCAATAACACTTTCTGAGCAAAAACAAATGATGGACAGTTTAAGACTGCTTTCAGAAACAAATGCTGCAAGGTAAAATTAATCAATGATTCACCATGCACTCAGACAACTCAAAGAGTCTCTAAAGCCAGTCTCAGGGTTCTATTTACATCTAAAAGTAATATCAGGATCACAAGAATGTGCTATACAGATAAGATTAACAAGATGATGTACCAATTGTCAAATCCTATCTTGAGTAAAACAATTTGATACAAAGAGCCATTTTAAATTTGTATAATGCACTCTATTATCCAACAGGGCTACAAAAAGAGATAACAGATAAATTAGATTTTGTCAAGATGATTTTTATTCTTCGTTCGCGTTGAATCCATTAAACAACTGATAGTTGAAAAACTTGGTTGGTTTGTGGAAGTTAAAGGGAGCAGACTGCTATGGTCATCGGTCCCTTTTTCCAAATACTAAAAACACCCACAGAGAATAAAAATGATCAACAGACGATAAGACAGACGACACAGAGCAAGAGAAACGTAGACAAAGACCAGACAAGACAAACTAAAATCATACAGAGTGCGACGATGGTTGGCCGACCATACAAACAAAAAGGGAAAAGCCAACCACCGAGAAACACATGGGGGCGGGGGCAGGGAGGGGGGGGGGGGGGGGGGGGAAGGCAAGGGAAAGGCAAGGGAAAGGCAAGGGCGAGGCAAGGGCGAGGCACACACCATGGGGGTGTACACAGAGGGGCCCGGAAAGGAGGTGGTACAGGGAAACACCCAAGCCCGTAGAGAAGCTGTTTGACCCGTACGGGGATCGGACAACCCGACCGGGGCCAACGTTCTAGTAGATGGACGATGGACTGCGGGAACAGGACACGATAATTTGGATGCCCGGGCAAGCTAAAAACATGGGCAGCATAAGCAGCCAGTAATTGTTGGCGTCATATCCGCAGTGGAGGGACACCTGCCTTCACAAGTATGCTGTCCACAGGACTGGTCCGGAAGGCACCAGTGGCAAGGCGTATCCCGCTGTGGAGGATTGGGTCCAGCACCCGCAACGCAGATGGAGATGCTGAGCCAAAAGCCAGACTCCCATAGTCCAGACGGACTGGATTAACGCCTGGTAAAGCCGTAGGAGAGTAGATCGGTCGGCGCCCCACCTGGTGTGTCTCAGGCATCGCAGAGCATTTAGATGACGCCAACACGCCTGTTTAAGCTGCCGAATATGAGGCAGCCAAGTCAACCGGGCATCAAAAACCACCCACAAAAACCTATGTGACTGCACCACTGTAAGAAGTTCGCCGTCGAGATAAAGCCGCAGCTCCTGGTGAACACTGCGTCGCCGGCAGAAATGCATAACGCAGGTCTTGGCTGCCGAAAACTGAAAACCGTGCGCTACAGCCCAAGACTGCGCTTTGCGGATTGCGCCCTGTAGCTGACGTTCAGCAGCTGCAATGCCAATAGAGCTGTAGTAAAGGCAGAAGTCATCTGCATACAGGGAAGCGGAGACAGAATTTCCCACGGCCGCAGCGAGCCCGTTAATGGCTATTAAAACAGACAGACACTTAGAACAGAACCCTGTGGCACACCGTTCTCCTGGACTTGGGAGGAACTATATGTGGCCGCGACGTGCACACGGAAGGTACGATACGATAGAAAATTGCGGATATAGCTCGGCAGAGGGCCCCGAAGGCCCCATCCATAAAGCGTAGAAAGGATGTGATGACGCCATGTCGTATCAGTCGTATCATACGCCTTCCGCATGTTGAAAAAGACAGCGACCAGATGCTGACGGCGGGCAAAGGCAGTACGGATGGCCGACTCCAGGCTCACCAGATTGTCGACGACGGAACGGCCTTTACGGAACCCACCCTGAGATGGAGCCAGAAGGCCCCGAGACTCCAGTACCCAATTAAAGTGCCGACTCAACATCCATTCAAGGAACTTGCAAAGAACGTTGGTGAGGCTAATGGGACGGTAGCTGTCCACCTCTAAAGGGTTCTTCCCCGGTTTCAGAATGGGGACAACAAGACTTTCCCGCCATTGCAACGGAAACTCACCCTCGACCCAAATGCGGTTGTAAAGGTTGAGGAGGCGTCGCTGGCAGTCCACTGAAAGGTGTTTCAGCATCTGAGAGTGGATGCTACCTGGGCCAGGAGCGGTATCAGGACGAGCGGCGAGGGCACTGTGGAGTTGCCACTCACTGAATGGAACATTGTACAATTCAAGATGGTGGATGCGAATAGAAAGACTTCGACGTTCTATCCGCTCTTTGATGGAGCGGAAGCCCAAGGGGTAGTTGGCAGAAGCGGAATTCAGGGCAAAGTGCTCTGCCAAGCGGTTTGCAATGACGTCGGAGTCAGTACAAACTGCTCGATTCAGTGAGAGCGCAGGGACGCTGACAGGGATCCGATAGCCATAGAGGCGGCAAATCTTGGCCCAGACCTGCGATTGAGTGACATGGAGGCCAATGGTGGACACATACCGCTCCCAGCACTCCTGCTTGCATTGGCGGATAATGCGGCAGCTCGCGCACGCAGCCGTTTGAAGGCGATAAGGTGTTCGATTGAGGGATGTCGCATGTAACGCTGGAGCGCCCGCCGGTGAGCTTTAATTGCTTCAGCGATCTCAGGCGACCACCAAGGCACAATCCGCCACCGAGGGGACCCAGATGAACGGGGAATGGCAGATTCGGCGGCAGTAACGATACCGGTGGTGACCGATTGAACCACTGCATCAGTGTCATTGTTAGAGAGAGGCTCAATAGCGGCAGTGGAGGAGAACAAGTCCCAGTCAGCTTTATTCAGAGCCCATCTGCTACGGCGCCCAGAAGACTGACTCTGTGGTAGTGACAGAAAGATCGGAAAGTGGTCACTACCACACAGGTCGTCATGCACTCTCCATTGCACAGATGGTAAGAGGCTAGGGCTACAGATGGAAAGGTCAATGGCGGAGTATGTGCCATGCGCCACACTGAAGTGTGTGAAGGCACCATCATTTAATATCGAGAGATCGAGCTGCGCCAATAAATGCTCAACGATGGCGCCTCGACCTGTTGCCACCGACCCACCCCACAGATGGTTATGGGCGTTAAAGCACCCCACAGATGGTTATGGGCGTTAAAGTCGCCCAGTAACAAGAAAGGTGGCGGCAATTGGGCTATCAGAGCAGCCAGGACATGCTGCGTGACATCACCATCCGGTGGAAGGTAAAGACTGCAGACGGTAACAGCCTGTGGGGTCCACACCCGAACAGCGACAGCCTCTAAAGGTGTGTGGAGAGGTACAGACTTGCTGTGAAGAGAGTTCAGGACATAGATGCAGACGCCACCAGACACCCTTTCATAAGCTGCCCGGTTCTTATAATAACCCCAATAGCCACGGAGGGCGGGGGTTCGCATTGCCGGAAACCAAGTTTCCTGCAAAGCAATGCAGACGAAAGGGTGAAGGCTGATAAGTCGGCGGAGCTCAGGTAGACGGTGGAAGAAACCGCTGCAGTTCCACTGGAAGATGGTGTTGTCCATGGCTGAGAAAGGTGTGACGGGACTGGGAAGGGAGATTACGCTGCTGGGTCACCTGCTGCCTCCGATTTAGCACCTGTGATAGTGCTTTCCATGGCGTCTGAGGGACCGGCGAGATCGAGGTCCTCAGCAGACGCCAGAATCTCCACCTCATCCACAGGCACAGAGCTGGAAGGTGAGCTCCTCTTCTTGGGTTTCTCACGCTGTTCCTTGGGGCACACTGGCTGGGAGGGCGTCACCGATTCAGTCTCCGGGACGGAGGAGGATCGTGAAGCCCTGCGACCAGCTGATTGTGGGCACTTACGCCACTGTCGATCGTCAGCCTTCTTGCTGGCGGAAACGTGGGAAGTGAGGGACCCAAGAGATCCCTTGCGAGCGTGTGAAGCCGAAGAAATTGGACACCTCTCCGGCTTGGAAGTGGGTACGGACGTCCCCGATGGGTGGGATGGTGATGCACCTGAGGTAGGTGGCGCAGGAGCAACTCGGTGGGTAGGGCCCCCCACTGACGAAGGGTAGGAGGAGTTGTACTACTCGTAGATCCGGCCACAATCTGAGAAACAGATGGGGCTGGCACAGGTGTTGTAGCAGCAGCGTAGGAAGATGTCATTCTCACAGGAGGGAGTCGGTCGTATTTCCTTTTGGCCTCAGTATAGGTCAGTCGGTCCAGGGTCTTGTATTCCATGATTTTACGCTCTTTCTGGAAAATTCAGCAGTCCAGCGAGCAAGGTGAATGGTGCTCCCCGCAGTTGACACAGATGGGAGGCTGGGCATATGGAGTATTGGGATGTGATGGGCGGCCGCAATCTCAACATGTGAGGCTGGAAGTGCAGCGAGAAGACATATGGCCGAACTTCCAGCACTTAAAGCACTGCATCGGGGGAGGGATATAGGGCTTAACGTCACATCGGTAGACCATCACCTTGACCTTTTCCGGTAATGTATCCCCTTCGAAGGCCAAGATGAAGGCACCAGTAGCAATCTGATTTTCCTTCGA
Organism: Schistocerca gregaria; assembly: GCF_023897955.1. Classification (NCBI taxonomy): domain Eukaryota; kingdom Metazoa; phylum Arthropoda; class Insecta; order Orthoptera; family Acrididae; genus Schistocerca; species Schistocerca gregaria. The sequence continues at coordinate 644,459,838 of NC_064920.1, forward strand.
ACCCTGATGGACGCGCCGGACGAAATGTACACCTCAGCGCTCTAAATTGGCACGCAGTTCTTCATCAGACTGCAAAAGAAGATCCCTATGGTAAATAACTCCCTGGACCATATTTAAACTCTTATGGGGTGTGATCATAATGGCAACATCCCCCAACTTGTCACAAGCGAGTAAGCATCGTGACTGGGCAGAGGACTGACCCAGAGCGCATTTTTGACAAGCCCTCCACTTCCCCAAACTTGTCCTCTAAATGCTCCACGAAGAACTGAGGCTTTGTGGAGAGAAAAGACTCCCCATCAGCTCTCGAACAAACTAAGAATCGAGGCGAATAACTGCTGCTGCCATCCTGAGACTTACGTTCCTCCCACGGTGTGGCCAGGAGGGGAATGTTTTTGGATTGTACTTCTGAGCGTTAAACTTAGCCCGAGAATGCTTAGAGACTGCCGGCTGCTGGCCACCAGCGAGAGACGATGTACCACGCTTCATTGCGGGTCATCCGCCCTGATGCCACCTACTCCGACCAAGGGCCCTCCCCACGGGCGCCACCCAGCCACGGCAAGAGCCACCTGGCAGGATGGCCGTTGCCGGGAGTCCCGATACCCCAGGAGGATAGGCATCTACTCCTTGGCATACATGGGGAGTTAACGGCGCAGGCATCAGTAGAGCGATCCCTGTGTTGTCAGGGGGCTACAACCAACAGGGTACATGGTGGCCCCACCACAACGGACTGGCTACCGTACTGGATGTCAGGTAACATGTGGTCCATGGTCGCCGTCGGTGCAGAAAGAGGCACTGCACAGTGCAAGGTGTAATCTGCATGCAGAAACAGAGTCATGCCCAAGAGATGGAGAGCGGACAGGACTGCAATTCAACGGTGTAGCAGCTGGCGAAAGGTCTGATCGCAAGATGGACACAATGTACCAAGTAAGGTGCCCTTCCCCAATCGGCTCGCTCTTCGGAAAATTTTGAGAGATGGAGGTCAAACCCAACAGTGGACCATCAAATAAGGCCGAAAAGTTTGAGACTCCTTTTAGTCGCTTCTTACGACAGGCAGGAATACCAAGGGCCTATTCTAACCCCCGAACCCGCAGGGGGGTATTAATATGCTTAAAAGCATGTAAAGTATTTAATAATGCGTAAAAAACCTGCTTATCAGTAAGTGCAAAAACAGCAGATTTTTTTTTTTCCATCAGCAAATTTTTTGTTATTGAAGTAGTTAATTTCCAACCACTGAAAGCACATAAAGTGTACAGCAAATAGTTTCATTAAAATATTAATAAACTAACAATAAAAATGAAGAATAATTATCAGTTTTAGTCCCTGAATAGCAGCTGTTTGAGGATTATTCTGAACACACATAAATAAATGCAATAAAAATATGATTACCAAAGTTAATCTTATCTGCTGTACACAGATGATGGTGCGTTTGTAAAGCCAAATATTATTTGTACCAACAAAAATAATGCAAAGTATTTTGTACTAATATGCACTCCCATGTAGACATAATCAGATGCTGCACTGTGTATACTGACCTGTAACATCCTTTGGGCTCTCACCAGTACAGTCTTTAGGCACCTTCTCAAGGCACTTTTTGTGCACATTGTAGTGGCAGTCTCGGCACTGTAGCCCTTGTTTAAAAATTCCTTTCAGCAATTTCCGGCATACCTGACATACGGTAGGACGTGTGTACGAGTGAAGTACAAATGTGTGTGGAATACGAATACGTCCTCCAAGTGAGGGTGATCTGTTTGTTCCTTGACTACCTGGAACTGTCTGCAAAAATGAAATGAAGCATAAAGTTAAATGTTTGTTCAATGTGTAGTTAATAGATTACGTACAAGTAAATTAGCATGTGCTGAAACAAACCAAGTATGCACTTCAGCTGCAGTTGTGACAAAGTACTCTGTTATTTGGTGCTTTGCATCCTTGCCTTCACAATGTATATAAAACAGTTCATATGCTAACAAAGTATGTGGTTTAAACTTAATATTTACATAATATTTCACCATATTCATGTTTCTCAGCCCCATTACAATCACGTTACAAAGTTTAATTCATTCATTTTAGCTTAGAACCTCTCTGCAACTCACAGTACTGCAGTGATCCAATGACAGTATTTTTCCTCAATATCTAAGGATCCACAGCACATAATGTTTATTTCCAAATTATGATAACATGTTTTGAACATTATAATATTCTTAATAATTTTGTTTCCTTGCAAGCAACTGAACACCAAAATCATCAAGAATGTTTACGGCAGAGAGAACATGTGTTTCATTTGTTTTTAAGACAAAGTTCAGGAGTTATGATATTCCAGCCTTTCCTTACACTTCCTAAATGAGTTAGTAAACTTCACTTAGTTCTTTGCCTGTACCAGGAAGAATTGATTCTATAAGACTGTCGTGACTGTTCAGGGGATCTTTCAAACAGTTTCTCTGAACTGATCATCTACCTCCATCTGTGTCAATGTTGAAGTGAAACAAGTTGCACAGACTAAGGAGTGTTACTGAGAGATTCGCATGTTTTTACTCATTAGCAGGGCTACAGACTATAAAAAATATTTGAGCATGACTCTCACTATGCCTTCTCCTTATCTCCCATGCCCTGCAGAGATAATTCAACAACTAATTGCAACCAGTCGTTGATTATAATGCCATCCTAGCAACAGATGTGTTTATTTGAAAGTAACTTTTTGGAATTCCTTGTCTCTCATTGTTCATGCCACTGCCTGCTGCAATAACATTACTATTACTTATTTTCCCTTTTCACCACATACTTAATTTTTGTAGCTTCTGATTTTTTCTCTCTCTTGGTTTCTTTTCTACAACTACCTTTTCTCTATTGCTGCATAACTTTGTATGATCTATAACTGTAATTACTGTACGAGGCTTTTCCTTCTCTCTGACTTATTGTTCCCACATGGTCACAAAGCTCATCTGCTGCTGCCATTTTGTTGTGAATTTCTTCCTTGACTTGAGTAAATGAAACTTCCTTACTTATGGCCCAAGTAGTCAAGATTTCTTCCAATGCATTCCTGAATTTGGCTGAATGAAGAAATTTCATGTACTGACCCTGGCACTTTGAGTAATACAGGTGATAATACAGACACTCCTCATTATCTGATACAGATAAAAATTTGTTGTTACCACTTGACATAATATTAGTCTTACTTGCTACGGGGCTGGCATTTAAAAAACACATCAAAATCTTTATAAAACAGAACCAGCTCAAAGCAAACTGTGAACAGAAATACTGAAAATCATCTACTACAATATCAGATTTTGTGCTCTTTTTGAGATACTAATGGTCCAATCCATGACATGAAAAACTGCATAATTTCTGAACTACAACTATTTTGGGGAAAATATAGGAGTGGAGGAAGAGGATAGAGAGAGAGAGAGAGAGAGAGAGAGAGAGAGAGAGAGAGAGAGAAAAGTTCAGCAGCTCTTCATTTGATGAGACAATCTCTTCACTTTCTATTTCTTGTAAAACACAGTTTGTTTTATTTCAGGACATGAAAAGAAACATTTTTCACTTACAAAACCCCACTAAATTATGAGAAGATATTGTATAGTTTCTCATACATACAGAAGATAATAGGAGACAATTATCCCCTATTATGAAAGTAAAATGTGTACAAAATCTCTTTCTTGATGGTCAAGATTTGTATAACAGCCTGAAATGTAGAGTTTGGAGTGAACAGGGGGAAAAAATCAGTACTTTTAACTTCTGAGATAGAACTACATTAATAAAATGCGCAACTACCCAAAGAAAAGTGACAATTTATATATGCCCACTTTTCACTGATGGGAAATCAACACAAAGTTTTCAATTTATGACTGTAAAGTCCAAAAGAACGAGCATGTCCGCTTACGGAATGGGCCAGGTATCACTGGCCAAAGCAATGCTGTCTGAAAAATTTTCCTTCAAGGGAAAAAAATTAATATTGTAGTCAGGTGTAGCAAAGTGAGAAAGAATATACATTCAGGAGTGCCAGATAAAAAAAAAAATAATAAAACTTCATGTGCAACAAGAATGCTGCCTTTAGCATAAGAAGAACAATGAAAGATAATGAAATATATGGCTGACAGTCACAACAAAAATAATAAAAAATCTGAAAACAAATGATATTGGGTGCAACATTTTTAGTAAGCAGTATGTGAATAAATTAGGGAAACCTAACACCTAGTTAATGATTATGACTCAAGATCACCCTGCTACATACTGCCATGCCACTATTTCGGCTTTAGTAACAAAATAGTGCAGTGATTCTTCTGTGTGTTCTGTTCTCAGAATATAGCCTTGCCTATAAGCCAGATTGGTGAAAAAAATGCATTGTAAGTTTAGTCTGTGTCAGCCCCCCCCCCCCCCCCCCAGCGTCACACTTTTCACCACTGCAGAACTAAAATTGTATTAGTATGCCATGAAATGTCAGCCTTTGTACAAGATTCAGGGATTCTGCTGACAGTAGAACTGAATTTCCAATTTTTCCGTAGTGTATGCACAGTCATGTATGTTTTCTTTCCTCTATCTGCACAATATTACTACAATTCATGGGATTAGTCTGCAACACAGGGACTGCCTTTACTTACTTCCCTCTTTGCATCCCTCCCAAGCTTTCATGTCATCCTATTAATGTACAAATATAACCATTTTTCAAATTACACATGATAGCCACATGATGCTGCTATATTGGCAAGTTTAAAGAAGACATTACAAGGGATTGTGAAAGTTTTAATAAACATACAAAAACAAAGTCTTTTGTTTTCAAATAAACATCTGCAGTCATTGTACACACTGAAGTCCCCACACTATATTACTGCAGTGTGTCATTAGAGGAGCAAAACCATAATGTTGCACCCCCTTCTTATTTTGGGGGTGGGGGGTCTCTAGTGCTTTGCTACAGTATTGTGGTGTGGGGATTTCACTGCTACCAGGACCGCAAATGTGTACCTGCAAAGAATCAAAAAATTAATTATGCAACTTTGTTTTTCATGGTGGAAAAATTTTGTGGCCTTCATGTGTTCATGAAAAAGAAAATGTTGCTAATAGTGTAAATCCAAGTGAACAAACTGACACAAGTTGCATTAAAGAAATGTGGAAATGTAGCTTACATTAGATGTTTATGAACTGTGTTGGACACACAAATGTGGACACACAATATGTATGAAGAGTGGAGGATAGGACAGACAGAGTTGAGCAGTTAATGCCATGTTTGTGCAAAATAGATAAGAATCCTCAATTTATTCTTTCCTGCAATCATACATGCACGCCATTGCTTTCTATCCCACAGGAAAAATATTTTGACACTTCTCTATTTCGTTATTGTATATGTTCATAACACTTTAAAATTCTTTTTCAGTAATAAAGTCAGTCTGAGAGAGGAACAGAATGGCTTCTGGACATGATGTACCTGCAGCTGGCAACAAGCTATTGCTAGAAGAAGTGTTCTCGGCATTTTAATCTTAATTTATAGCTGTCTTTTCCAGTGAATGATTGTCTCAGACAATACTTTGATGCACAATATAAGGTTTTTCATCAGTTTTTCCAGTACGAAGTAGAAGTTATAGTATTCTTTATAGGGATTCACAGTTAATTATAAGGTACTTAATAAACAAACAAACCAACCTCATTGCTTCATGTAGCAATTTTAATCCGATTCTGAAGTAGTGCATGTTTTGCATACTATCTCCGTAAATTGTCAGGGACTGAATATCGACAATTCAGATTTTCATTTGCAGCCTCACTCACTGAGGAATTGCATACGGTCTTACCGATGCTATTGGACTGGATTTTTGTTCTCAGCTGTACCAACAAATCTCAATTTGTAATTATTCAAATACTTCAATACCTATACCGTTATATTTACAGACAACCTTTGTGAAACTAGTAAGTGCTAGAATGTGCTTGGCTGTTTAATTGAGCTCATATTAGCAACCATACAACTTTCTAATCACAATTCTAGTTCAGTCACTGGAAAACGGACAGTGAAATGATAATTACCACTTCAATAAAAATTTGTCTGCATCATTTCAATAACACGTGGTGTTTTTCATCACACAAACTGCTTATTTATATTCTGGTGTTGCTACTTTTGTTTCTGTTGATACTGGCCTTTTCTGTACTATGTAAAACTCAGACACAATCTAAACAAGACTCATACTTTCACTGTGCGAATTGTTATAATGTTCCTGGCTTCTGCTTAGTTCTAAATTGACTCTTGACTAAAAGACCTGAAATACAAAACTTCTCTGTATGATCTGTGGTATACCAGTTCTATTTAGAAGACAATTTAACTCAGGCGGAGATAATAGCAAGGATGGGTAATGACAATGATGATGACACAATGTATGAGAAAGATCAAAACCCAATTTATATAACTGCGAGTACACAATACATTTTTGGGAAACTTCTTGCAAAATTTCAAAATGCAACTTTACAGAATAACAATAATATAAAACCACTAAAAACTTGCCATGTAGTTGTAAATGAAGATAACAGAAGAAATCTGTAGAAAGTAAATCAGTTATGGAATCTCTAGAATGTGAAATTTTCAATATATCTAAAAACAATGTTAAAGTATGTCTCAGTAGTTTAAATACACAAGTTGAAAATGAAAAACTCAACAGCACTGTAGCAGATATTCAGGACACTGAATAACAAACAGATGTGGTGAAAGACTGACAAATACACATAAATTGGGCCAGTAAAAACTGAGGTACACAAATGTTTGCAAACTATGAAGAAAAGGCAAAGCTATGATATCTAGGAAAATTTCGCTAGACCACATAGCCATATCCAGAAGAAATATAAAGAAATTTATGAATTTAAATGGGGAATTTAGTTCAGATCATTATCTCAATATGGTTAGAAAAAGAAAATCCTCACTCATTACCAGCAGAGCCAAAATTGCAAATGGAAATACACCGAAACTTGGAAAGAATTTGAAACAACTAAAAAAGAATGATTGGTACAAATTCCAAGAGCAAATTATTAAACTACAAGAGATAACATTAGGAATGTCCAAAATTAAAAACAAAACATAGTAGAACAAAACAGTGAATAATTACTAGAACAAAGGGCTCAAAACAGACACAGTGAAAAATGTATAAAAAAAAGGACGACCTACAAAATTCCTGCAAAAAAGAAAAGAAACATCAAACATAATCTTGAAAATCAGAAAACTCTTGAAAAATCTCAGGTTATAGAAATAAAAGAAAATTTCACCAAAAAGAATACAAGAAATTTATATTAAACTTTTCAAAATATGCTTAAGAGGGTGGGAGGTGTCAGTGAATTACAGCAAATGAAATGTTAATTATCTTTTGTCCAAATGGCTGAGTTGTTTGTACTCTCTTATTAATTGTTTTAATGTTCTTGACAAAGCAGTTTATCAATTGTAAAGTTAGTTTTCGCTTGTGAACAAGAGTAATACAAATAGTTATTATTCAACATTCAACACTGTTTTGGTCTATGGACTTAATTACGAGTTAAACACCTGATGTGATTGAATGGTGGAGAGATGGCATAGAACTCTGAATGTCGTACCTGTACGCCATGATAATTTTTGTGCAGAAGCACTACCACTAGTTTTGTCATTAGGACTGTGTACAGTAGTTAAACCAGACACTGGGGCATCAACCACCAAAATGGTTTTTCGGAGAAAAATTGGTTGTAACATCACAAGTTCCTTTTACAAAATAAAAGTCTATGAGACCAGAGCTGCTGTACATGTTACAGGAAATGAAACCTCAAATAGCCAAGTTATGCCCGGGCCTGGCATCACGTCATGGAGTTTGAAAGGTGTTTATACACAGGGACAAATTTACATATGATGTAACTAACTGATGCTGTATGGACAGCACTGTAACCTTCATTCTTGGGACCTTTCCGGGTAGAAAAGCCATAGCGAACACACAGTTCAAAATGAGTACAACAGCCGGCCTCTGACAGTATCACGGGAACGGGTTAAGCCGCATATGTGCTCTCTATGGTCAGGCTCATGCAACAGCGAAACAATGGGCAGCTGAGCCGCCCTCAACAATTCAACCAGGACTACAAATGAATACAGAGGGTCCAGTGACATATAAGAGCAGGTAAACAAGTACGACATAAGTTCCCGCACATTCCGAGAACTCCGCTCTACCACAGGGAGGCTGTGTGGGAGATGCCAGTTAAGGACAGCAAATGAAATGTTAATTATTCTTTGGCCAAAACTTATTTATTCTATGTTTTAATGTTCTTGACATAGCAGTTTATCTCTCTCTCTCTCTCTCTCTCTCTCTCTCTCTCTCTCTCTCTCTCTCTCTCTCTCTCTCTCTCTTTGCCTGTACACCATATCTCCCGTATTATTTATTTTAATCAAAATTAATGACAGACATAATTTTCAAGATTTATTTCACCACTAATTACAAAAAATACACAAATAGTTTAAAGTTATTGTTTTCGTGAAAATACTTTATTTTGGAAACATTTTTATAAAAACAATGTAGGATGTGCCATCCATTGAAAATCTGGGCTAACATGCACAACAATTGTTGTAGTTGTCCAAATTCTTTATCCAAGCACTGTCTATCATGCGAGTTTGGTCATACACATCACTGGAAAGAATGCAGATTGTGCCATCTACTGACAATCTAATTTTACTGTTATGCACAACAACGGTTGGAGTTGTTTACATTCTTTGAACAAGTGTTGTGTACTGTGCAAAAAAATTATAACAGTGTCCGATAAAAGTTGCCTTCACTATGACCATTCTGCCTTTTATATGTTTTAATTATATTGTATATATTGATATCTTCCCCCACCCACAGTGAGAATAATATTTGTTAGTACTATTCAAAATATAACAACTTTTATAAATAATTATTTGCACTTACTTATTTATCTGTTACTATTTTCCCTATCGGAAACTGATCAGGACAGAATGTGAATTATTCACACGTGTCGTAAAAATAGTTAATATTCAGAATTCGATAGTGTTCTGATCTGAGTTCTACCTACACGGGTATCCAAGTGTCAAGCATTTGTTTCAAAGGTGAAAATGTTCAAACAGAACTCAACAACAATGATAACTATTAAATATTGGCAAATATTGTTGATAGTCTCTTGAATTGTCCAGTTACAACAATTAAATTAGAAGGTAACTGATTTGAATCAGATAAACCATATGTTCACAATTACTGAGGAGTCTCACTCATAACACTGGTATGGAAAGCAGAGTCAAAAATCCTCCTGGTCAGATCTGAAGAAACTTTAGACAAGCAGCCGAGAGAATATTAGGGTGGTTTCCAGAAGGGGGGATCTTGCACATAACAGATTTTTAACTTAAAAATCAGTAATTCTCCATAGAATGCTAACCAAAAAACCTGTAATTAAAAATCATTTACTGATTTCAAGAATTTACTTGATTTAGCAGTAAAAAAATTAGAGAATGTGATATTAAGGCCAAATTAGCAAATGATTTGTGAAATTCTAATAAATGTGATATCTAACATAAATTAGTGGGGATAAAGTAAAGCTATGCAATTAGGAAAGCAGTTGTTCAAATATGTCTTCTGGAAATAAGAGCCAACAGAACTGGTCCTATAAATGCAACTGAAAAAATTACAATACATTAAAAAGCAACAAAACATCTAGAAACACAGATAGTAAGTTCGTAAATTTAAATATCTTGGAGAAACCACACAGCAGAACTGACTAGAACTATTTGCAATAAATGTCAGAATTACTAAAGTGGAAAGAGCATACGATTTAACTGTAGGTACGTACAACAAGAAATGCATCACTAAAAACACAAATCTAAAACACCACACTAGTGGTAAAGACAGGAATATTTATGTACTTATGAATCTTGACAATCAACTATAAGTCAACAGAAGAGATATACTCAAAAGACAGATTATTAGAAAAATAACAAGTGCAATACAGACAACAGAACGTTGACATATGAGAAGTAATGAGGAGTTCTACCAATTTATAAAGAAATGATAAGACTGCTACTCACCACGTAGAAGATGCAGGCACAGGCACAATGAAAATGACCACAAAAATATTTAAGCTTGCAAACAAAGTCCTTCTTGTGAAACAGAGACAGACACATTCACACTTCATAGGAAAGCTAAAATATTTTAGCACTCTTTTGTTGTGCCTATCTGCAACTTAGCATCTCCTGAATGTGATGAGTAGCAACCTGTCCTATCTGCTTTGTTGTTATTTGATCCATACTTCGACATTGTTTAAAATATAAAGTAAATATCGTAGGTAATGGCAAAGTGATGGTTAATCTTCTGCAGGCATCTCTACTCAGTGAATAATATCAGGCTAACAACACAAATATTCTTATATTTCTGGAAAAAAGTCAACAGTAGCATGAATTACAGAAATCTATACTAAAAATGAAACTGTAAGACCACACTGTCAGCCTGTCTATCTATCTTAATATGTGATTTAGATGCCAACTCATTACATTTCGATTTCATTTTGTTTACAAATAAAAGTGCCTAGGAAACAGTCATGTCTTTCTGAATATAACACAACAGCTAAAAAACTGAGGACTATGTGGTGTTGAGATTCCACTGTAGATCATAAGGCGAGACTTGCTGCAGCTCGAGAACGTAACATGTGAGACGCAACAACTCCAATCGAGAGTGTTATCATCTTGCTCCTCACAATCTTTCACTCACTGAAGCTTAAAGTTACTTCACCTCCAACAGAACACCACCAAATCAGAAATTTTGACAGGAAGTGGCATAAGTGAGTAACTTTTTATAGTGCAAATCCGGTATATTCCTAACAATTTACCATTTTGCTTTTGATGTGTGCAGTTCCCGGCGAACGTATGTTATGCCATTAACACAAAGCACAAGTCCAAACACTTTGTGTTGCGGATGTGGACCTTAGTGTCAGTTGCCCCCTCCCCATTAGTGAAGTAAACAAGCTCTTCATTCATGTCTCCAAACATACTACTTCAAGTGTTGTGTATAAAGAAGCTTTATAACCCAAAAATAAATACCACACATACAAAGCCTCTAGCATCATTGTAAATAAACACCTGGGCAACACCACATTTCTCAACTAGTAAGAAATAAATATTATCAATTTTTTTTAAATAACAGAAAGAAACAAGTTTAAGAATAGAATGCTAAAATCAGAAGACTTTCAAGGCAGAAAAATAAAAGACTCAAGAATAATTGGGCTGGAAGAAAGGAAACAACAACATGGAGAGAAAAAGAGGAAACACTAGAAAAAATAAGAAACAACAAAAGAAGAAGAGGAACTGTAGTTTTTACCCAAGACAAACACTGGTGTGTTAGATTTGTTCATTCAGAATATCTAAAATTTCAAATTTCATAATATAATGTGTGGTTAAGTAAATAACAATGCCAAAAACAACAATAATTTTGTGTACCTTAACTGCCTAGTTCAAATTTTTCAATTAAGACACCACATTGGCATCTGGTGTCTCCCTAACCTACTACAGGAATCCCACAATTATTCAACGTATGCTGCTCTCTTCAGTACAAGCCACTGACAAGTTATGAAAATTCTGAAACCCTATTAATTGTACAGTAATTATTTAAACGTTATACATTACAAACCTATGATAATGAAAATAGCAACTCTGACGCTTCAGTTCAGTGTCAGAAGAACAAATAGTTTAAAACTATCCATGAAGTGTTGAGTAATGTAGGAAGTGACAGTTAATACTTTGGAGGAGTGACAAATAATCTCGCACAACGAAAACAGTTAAGGGCACACAAAAGAAACATACATTTGCTCTAATAACAAACATTTAGATTAAAACAAGGAAGAACTGACATGAAATTAACAATAACAAAAATTAAATACGAAAGATAAAATTATTTCTACCTACAATAGTGACACAGCTACTCCAAACTAGTAGCAACAGAAGTCTCACAGTGAGCAAGGTATGTTGGGAAAAAAAAACGAGAGAGAGGCATCATGATAAGAAGTACTCCAAATAAATGAAGTGAATGAATATATTTAACGCTAGCTGCTACCCATTGCTGCACTTGCACATCAGTAGTTTTGTTATGACGACGAATCTTGAGTGAGTAAGCTCCCGTATGTGCAATATCATCAGCTGCACTAACATGTCCACCTGTTCAGGTAAGCATAGTTTGTGATGTGCGCCCTGCTCTCCCAACCTGTCACAAAATATGACGCAGAAGTATGTGCAGTGTCGTTGCCAATCAGTGCATGCAGAGGGGCATGGGCACAAGTGCACATCTACGCATCATGCTATTGAAATAGCTCTATGTTACACAGTGTGTATATTATGCTACAAATTTAATTATTTTTTAACATGGCTTATGTTCACTGATATAATAAAAAAGAGATTCCATTCCCTACTTCACCCTCTCAGCAGTAGATTTTCTTTGCTACTTTCTAAGGTAGCCTATGTCCTTCCTCAGGGTTCAAGCCATCTCCATACCATATTTCATTGCAATTGTTTCAGAATTTTAGTTGTGAAAATGTAACATACAAAATTATTCTCACGTTTATAATATTAGTACGAAGAAAATTATAAATTGCAATGTGTCTTTTCTTCTGTGATCTGATATTGGTAAAATAAAAACTCTTATGTTGCTCCAATCAATGCTTGTTACATGTGAAAACTGAATGAAAATTTGTCCAGTAGTTTTGCAGATTAACCTGTTTCGACAAAGATGCTTTTACAGTTTTATTATTAGTATAGGCACAGATTAACTGTACTGCAAACATTCTTTCAAGAATTTGGCTAGCACTCATTTTGAATTTTATTTAGTATCAGCATTTACTGGCTACCAGTTCAATCACGCTGATGACAAAAATAAAAACAAATCTTAATACTCATTAACAGAGCCACAATGCTGAATCAATGGCACACGTGGCCAGGAGCAAGAAGGGCTGAGCCACAGCCATGTGTTTTTTTCTTCAAGAAAATGATTTAAAGGTTTATAACTGGGTCGTGACTAAAATGGCTAATTACAAGCCACCATTTGTCTTCCAAAATATTAAAAATAACCTTATCTTCAGGTCTAGGACATTTCCCCTCCAATGAGCAATCACATGGGTCCCCTTTTGTCAAAGTGTTTTATAATGTTATTACAGGGGTAAAATACAGCTAATGTATTGTCATACATTGAAGGTATGGCACAATTTTATGGGTACTATACAACTTTTCTGGTGTTGTGCAATAATATTTCATAGTTTTGAGTAGGAAGTTACAACTTTTACAGAGTATAATATTTACTCTCTCATATCAGAATCATGAATGTGCAAGATACATATTTACTTTTTTTTTTAACAATTATTTGCCAAAACTGGTGTCTGCAAAGGAAACAGAATCACTTGTACCAAACTGCAGAGAAATCAAAACTTTAAAATTGTGATCACTTTACAGGAAAGCAAGGGACTGTTGTTTTGGTCTTCAGACTGGTCTGATGCAGTTCTCCACACTGTTCTATCTCGTGCAAGCCTCACCATCACTGAATAACTACTGCAACTGACATCCTTCTAAATCTGCTTACTGTTTTATTTCTTGGTCTCCCTCTGCAGTTTTTATCCCCCCATCCTTCCCTCCAATACTAAATTGGTGATCCCTTTATGTCTCACAATGTTTTATCAACCAATCCCTTCTTCTAGCCAGGTTGTGACACGAATTTCTTTTTCCCCAATTCTATTCAGTACCCCATCACCAGTTATGTGGTCTATTCTTCAGCGTTCTTCTGTAGCATCACATTTCAAAAGCTTCCATTCTCTTCTTGTGTGGACTGTTTACTGTTCACATTTCACTTCCATGCATGGCTACACCCCAGATAAATACCTTCAGAAAAGACTTCCTGACACTTCAACCTACACAGTGTTCGCAAGTTACCATTACAAACATCTAGGACTTTTAGAGGAGAGTGAGTACGTAATATTCTGAATAGGAACTCACGCCTGGAAACAAATCATTTCCTACTTACAAGACACTGTCCATTCCGTTCAACTGCTCTTCTAATTTCTTTGCTGTCTGATAGAATTACAATGTCACGACAAACCTGAAAATTTTTATTTCTTCTCCGTGGACTTTAATTCATGCTCCAAATTTTTGTTTGGTTTCCTTTGCTGCTTGCTCAATGGGCAGATTGAAAAATGTTACACTATGATAGAGAGAAACTATTGCACAACTAGTATTCTAAAATCTAATGGTAAAATATGTAATGGGTGTACAACCAAATGATGCTGTTGACATATTTACTCCATTAATCTTGGAACTAACTCTTGCTCCAGCACTTTCATAAGAGCAACAATTTGTAGCAAAAATATGTCAGTTGTGAAATCAATAATGTTAAGCATGAATCATATTACAGATACATTCTTCTTTATACACAGCGTTAATTATAAATAATGTTTGCCAGAACAACAGAAAATAACTTCCAACTGTTAACAGTTAGATGTAGTGAGGCCCTCTTTTGTCTAATACTTAGCAAATACATGGATGTTATTAGCTTTGTTATTCCTTCATAATGACATGTTTTGGTATTTTTTGCTCTTTTCTTGTCAATGGTTATTTTAGTTTTCATTCCCATTTTCGCTTATTCTAGTCTTATTTCCTGCTGCCTCCTAGTAGTATTGCACCTAACTACCCTCAGTTCATTATATCCATATCCCTTAAACCCTAACAGTTAAATGTACATTTACAAACAGGTTATCATGCTTTCTGAGAGCAACAAAATTAAGCTTTCTAGAACAAAGATATTGGTCATTATGAAAATGGCGTTAAGGTATTATAGTTGTGAATCAATTCACTCCACATCAGCATCTGCCTCCAGCACCCTGATACTTGTAGGTTCAAGATTTTTTGACAATAACAAAATCACTTAAAGGTCCATATGCACCATGTGGTGATGTTGAGTCGCAGAGGGGCACCACAAAAAAGACTGCTAAACAAATAAGCTTTTAACCAAAAGGCCTTCTGAATTACACCAGCTACTGAGGCCAGACTGTAAGCAATTTTGTCAATACTGTAATTATTCCATATTGGATTTTCCACAGTTTGATTTCACTTAAAAGCCCACATCTCCATATCACTGTTTTTAGATTTCTTTAGAGTGTTCAAAAAATTGAAGTTCCACCTGCCTTGCTATTTTTAATGGAAATACTATGCTACCAGAATACTTAAATGTTTCTGAAGTTTGATAACTACACTGAAAAGTTGAAGTTGCCTCACTGCACCTTTCAGAATTGGGTACCATCAACTGATGTCTACACGATAACTAGGGTCACGCCGTGTAAGGAGGAAAAACTCAATACAACTATGGAATGAAATTAATTTGCAGAGTTCCTATTTGAAAACTAAAATTCTGCTCTAATGAGATCTATGCCACATCTGAAGGCAACCATTAGTTCAAAGTTTAAGGCTACTGCGATTTACTTATCAAGTTGGTGCATCAAACAAGACAATAGGCACAGCTCAGATGATGCATACAGTGATTGCCTTAGACAAATCAGTGCCTCTCTTGCTACCATACATCACAGCACCAGCCACAGCAGATTGTAGTACTTTCAATGCATATACATACAGTCAACATATAACAATGACAACTTAGATTAAACAATGCTGGGTCCATATTATGTACATTTAAAAATGGAATAAAGATAAAAGAAGGAAGACTGATATTTAATTTCTTTTAATCATCTACTTGCTTTAGTAGAAACTTACAAGCTCAGCCCCCCCGCCACAGAGGACCTGTTCAAATGAGAATGTATTGCCTTTAGACAGTAATGATACATATA
This sequence comes from Schistocerca gregaria, assembly GCF_023897955.1. Taxonomy (NCBI): domain Eukaryota; kingdom Metazoa; phylum Arthropoda; class Insecta; order Orthoptera; family Acrididae; genus Schistocerca; species Schistocerca gregaria. The sequence continues at coordinate 644,475,624 of NC_064920.1, forward strand.
ATCATTACAAATGCCAAACATGCTATGCTCAGTGTTTGTGTAATGTACCATTCATTCAAAGAGTTTATTTCACACTGCAGTTTCAGATTTTTAAAACTAGTATTGCAAGCCAGCTATTCGTGTGATTTTTCTCTTTACATTGTCCACTGCTAGCATATTATAATAAAAGAGGAATTCATTATTTGCAAATATATAAGTTATCAAACTATGATGATTACACTGCTTAGACATACATATATAAGGCACCTTAATACAACGTAAATAACTACAGCAAAATGTAATTTGTAATAGGAAATAATACAGTGTTAGATAATTCTATGAGAAGGCAAATCAACCCAATCACAGCATTACATAACTAATTTATCCTCCCCTTATGAGACCAGAAGGAGAAGATTGATGGTTGTATAAAGTTCCTGATCAATTGGTCAATTAAAGTTGAATCTCAAATTTTTGCACATGGTCTCACGAATTGGCCACCCCTTGCTGCTATCCAAGAGTAGATGGCAATTTATCCGCAACTGGTTTCACCCTTTTTCTGTTCTCTCTTCATCAATCATCGACAACATAAGCACAGCTTTAATTTTTTTAATTCTTAAAGATACCTAAACTAAGCAGGTACACTTACGACACAATACTCACACTTCTTGGGGAAAAAAAAGTGTCAGTGTTCTGAAGAAAGAAAACCTTTTCAGTTAGGTGACTGGAAATAACCCTGGGGTCTCTCATACAATGATTACCTACAGCTTTAACCTATAGTCATGATATTGAAGATAAGCCTAAGGGCAGAAATATTTTTCACTATTATCATAACGCATCAAAGAATATTTTATCCCTACAATCAATACTAATCTTAAGTAAAGGCAATAGATACTAGCACTAGTGAGGGGGAAACTAAGGATAATATAAATAACAAAAAATTTTGTCAACATGTATACTTCAGCATGTAATATTAGGAACAGTGCAACCAGTACAGTCAATTTAAAGATTACAAAAGAAAGCATACAACAAATGCTCATAGTGTATTTATAGTCTTTTATATTGAACAACTCCAATTATGTGTCAGCTCTTTTTAAATGCCATGAAACAACTGTTTATGTACCCATGCAAAAGTACAATTACATGCTCACATACACATACATCACTTGCAATATTTATTCAAACAAAGCAGACAAAAACGGGTTGTTTAAGTACAGAACACATACACATTAGACTGCCAGTACGAGCACACAACACATAAAAATAAATATAAAATTTTGAACAGCAGCAACATAACAGGCTTGTGGAAATGAAGGAGAGGAACTTAAAGGGGATGAAGTTTATGAAAGAAAATGACTGCGATAACAGAAATTCTTATACTGCTTTCTAACCCATTCAAGTACTAAATATCAGAAATGGCCAAATATTTACAAATAATAGAGAAAGCATTGAAATTTGACATAGTTTATAAATTGTAAAACTTTAAACTTATCAGATTACTTTTATTATCATTATTAATAAAACTGTCATCACCACCGTCTGTATTATTAAAGAGCCTTGTTAAAATCATAATTAATAATTTAATTTTACTTAGTTTAGCTTTTATGTCTTCAACAGTTACAGCTCACAAGCGTACCAGAGAAGTGTCATCTGAGGCAAGTGAGGAATTTGACCCCTGGGAGGATGAACGTGGAACAGCAAGGGTTGAGGATCGTCTGCGATCTCCAGAGACAAGTGCTGCCCCTGAACAGTTGTTCGGAATCTTCACCACACATCGCTTGTGAAAGTTGAGCCCACAACCTGAAAGGACCAACCACAATGAACTTTGCTGATGGTTGGGAATAAAAGTAAAACAAAAGCCTCAATTTTTTTCAAGTGCTAGTCAAATATTCAAATTAGAGAACAGACAAGAAATATATAAAGAAGTCTTTAAACCTCAAACGCTGAAATCAATGCCGCAATTGAGCACAATTTTGTTACAGTTCATTGCGATCATCTTTATTGTTTCAAGTTTCAAGTGTCTAATTCACAAGCACTTTCTCTGCACATTGCAGTAACAGATCGTTAAGTATTCTTGACTCAACTAGTAAGCTGTTGTTGGATGATGCATTGGTCCATAAATGAAAAATCAATTTGAAATCTGGAGATCCAAGGATTTCCAAAAGGTTAACAGTGTCTCTTAAAGCAGCCTCAGGTTTTACTCTTCTACATCTTACAACTTTTGTTTCGCTATTAATTGCACTAACTCTGATCATTCTAAAGCTAATTACATATTTTTGAACAAAGGAAACACACATCCTCTTAGAAGATATGACTGAGTCTACTAGTTATGCAAAATTTTATCACTTGAAATGGAAAAGTTTGAAACAGAGACAAAGAGTTAACTGAAGTGATGCTGGAGGGACACAAAGGAGCTGTATGAGTCAGGGGTTGGGGAAGCAGCTCAGAATTTTTTTACCTTCCTCTCAGTCCTTAACTCCTTTTACTTTTCTGTAATCATTCAATGGCTACTATTGCTCACACCAAGTTAACCATCTCCCTCGAGAGTCTGTAGTTGGCTTTTTAATTCTGGTTCTTTTTTCTCCATTTTAAGGTTTAGAAAAGGCATCAACACAGCATGATATTTAAAGGTAAGCACCACCAAGATTTTCATACAATTAACCGGCCAGTCACTTGCTAGCTGTGATAAAGAGGCGATCTGTGTTTTGTTTATTTTCTCTCCATTTTTTCTTTATAACCAAATCTACATAATAATACAGGAGAGAGAGAGAGAGAGAAAGAGAGAGAGAGAGAGAGAGAGAAGAAGAAGAAGAAGAAGAAGAAGAAGAAATTAAGGCTAGATTCAATATCTACAACATCTTACTAACATCAAGGTCATTGGAGACTGAATATTAGTTCAGTTGCAGTGTGGAGGTTGTAATGCAACAAGACATTGTGTGTCAAGTCATGTGGCATCTGCTAAAAAGGTTGGCAATGTTTAAGTAATGAAAAGGGGGGGGGGGGGGGGTGAAATATAAATCAGACCTACTGTGCGTACTTTCCTATGAGAGGGTGATACAACGAAAGATGTAGCCGCAGTGCGTGGCACCCAGAAGAATGCTGGCTATTTGCTGGGGGTAAGCATACAGTCCATGGACCCAGAAAACGTACACAGAATAAATGGGATCATGACATCATTATAGAATCTCATATGAGAAAAAAATGATGGTTTTTTAATGTAAAGTAAGAAACTTTTGTGTTACTGTTAGATAAGGCGCGCTCTTGTTTGAGTTCTCATAGAGAAAGCATGTATTGGCGTCATGTTAATGGACTGCAGATACAGTTATGAAATAAACAACTGGAAAGGGATGATCAACATTGAAAATAAGTGTTCAGATGACATTTGTTAATTTGGTGCAAGTATTTAGTTGGAAATCCATAGCAATTTCCTGCAGCAGAGAAGACGTTTCACAGAAGTCCGCATGGGAGGGTCACAGCATAGCTGGCCCATAGAATTCTACACAACGGCCAGAATTACATACAAGCCAGATTCGCCAAGAAAAAGGTAATACTACAACAGAGCACGGTTATGCACAGAACAGGACGCAAGTCAAGTAGTGCTGTGATATCAAACTAAACTAAACCAACTAACACAACAAAAGCTGAAATGTAGATTTCTTTCACTGTCAGGTAAAAATGGCCATGACGATTTAAACTGAGCTCACTAAGAGCAGCACTGTTTTAACACGTGAAGCTGCTAGTCAGTTGTGGTACACCTAGTTTCACTGCATATATCAAAATAAACTGCAGAGGCCCTTAATCAACTGTGGCATTGAGAACTCCAGTTGAAAAGCTCAGCTATGCAAAGGGTACAAAACCTCTGCTGTTTACACCCATTCCAAGGCAATCAACATGAAAGTCCTAAAGGTATCCTCTCACAGGACATGAAGGCATTATGAATGAGGAGCTGCACAACCTTCTTGATGTCTTATACTGGAATTTCACATTCTTCTACAATGCGAAGCATGAAAGGAAGTATCTGCCACGTCCGATTTTTGTCTTGTCGAGAGAAATGCATCCAATGAGATGCAACACCAATTTTATGCCACACTGGAATAAGTCATAAGCAGTTGAAATCCATATTTTGCGGTTTCTATATTGCAGAATATGTGTCATGCACCAGTACATTGAGGATCTCTTGAAAACATGTCTATTTTAGAATGAATCAAACAACGGAAACTGCAGGATGGAACAATAACAATTTTATAAAGACGACAGATTGCTACTCACAATGAAGAGACTGCAACACATTTTTTGGCCAAAAGGCCTTTTTCTGGAGTAGAAAACCCACACACATTCACACAAGCACAGCTCACACACACTATGTGTCTCACTACAGTTGTGCTTGTGTGTTCCTACTTTCTAAGAAGGCCTTTTGGCCAAAAGCTAAAACATTCAGAAATACTTTTGTTGTGGCTGACTGCGGCTTAATGTCTTCTTTCTATGATGAGCAGCAATTTATCCTTTTATAATATTGTCATTTTTGTTATGATTTGTTATAATGGCAGGGAAGTACATACTGGTAATTGAAGGCTTTTCATATCTGATCACTGTGTGTGTGTGTGTGTGTGTGTGTGTGTGTGTGTGTGTGTGTGTGTGTGTGGAGAGAGAGGGAGAGTACACATGTTTGTTTTGTCTAATTCAGATGAAGGCCTTTTCGGTTGAAAGCTTACTTGTCTGACCATCTTTTGGTTGGGCCTACCTGTGATTCATCATCATATGGTGAATAGCAGTCTATCATTTTCATAACGCTGTCAAAACAAGATTTTTAAATATGTACAATGTGGGAAGTAGAAAAATATGAGAGAGCAAGAGCAGTGGAGCCAAGACAGATTTAAGTATTAATACATATTTTATAACATAAATTTTGCCAAAAGTGATTTGTGGTACATATTATTTGTCATTGTTAATTACAGCATATTTAGCATTCCTCTACCAGCAATTCGCCATTCAAGTCATTGAGGAGTCTGGAATTTTCTTCAGAATCTCTTTCAATCTTCTTTGGTGATGGCTGACAGAGTTAACATAACTATTTTATGTTTGTCCATTTTTGCAAACAAACTATGATTTGCATCCAATTGCAGCCAACAACTGCTGCTGGAGAACAATGCAAACACAAATCACAAAGAGGAGTATATTCTGCAAGATGCAGCAGCTTATTTCAGAGAATGTAGCAGCCACTAATGGCGTGCTTAGCAATGAGAAACACATCCCGAAGAACAGTGTGGCCACCGTCCGCCACCCAACACTGCAGATGTATATCCCTCCATAATGGTGTTCATAGGCCCCGAGATTGACATTCTGCTGCAAGAACACATTGACAGACCACTTTTAATGCTAATTATGGTTACTTGCACATGGTGACAGGTTCTTTCGTAACAGCATTTTTTAATATTTTTAAACCAACAGCTTCTGTGTTGACTTCTAGTTTAGTGTTGACATCTAGTTTACTGGCAATAGTTTATGCAAGAATAATGTATTGAAAATTATTGCAATTTTCCAAGACTAATTATACAGACCTTTGACATATTTCAAACATAGGTCTACATCACCACATAAAACAAACTTTCAGCGAGACCTACTTTGAAGAAATCTTTGAACTAGAGTTCCATACCACCATCTGTCTTCCAAAACAATGTGTCCTGTCATTCTCTTCATCACCCTGCAGTATAAACAGCATCTCTTTGTGGATGAACCTTTCTCCTCTTTGGGTGGAATCTTCTCAATGATTTGTCCTGCTGTGGGCTGTTCAGGTGTAGTCTTTATTTAAGGTCTCCACATCAAAATGAAGCTATACTCTTTCCATCAGTTTACAGCAGTTTTATTATCAACAGCACTCTGAAATTTACATTTTCTTCTTTGTTTTTCTTCAGGCACAATTGAAAAATTCATAAATTGGTTTTACACTGAAATACTCATAAGCCTAAAGGGTATACGGAATGAGTTTTTTGATGAAAAAAATTGATTTTTGGGTAAATACATTTTCGAAATATTTACTCTCTCCCGTTTAATACCATGTATAAAATATTTGGATGACGTGAATAGAACTATTTTAAATAATTTTTTTAAATAATTTCGACACACGATGTTCCGCACCTTGTATATGAGACGCGAAATATACCTGATATAGACAGCCTTGCCAGAGATATAATTGAGCACAAGAGAGTTAGCTTTTCTGTTGGTTACACTGCTAGACAGTTGACAATAGATTGTGCACCATTTTTATTGTTTCCTTTGTGAGTACATCCATGTGATTGTTGTGAAAGCCATATGTGGAGAAATCATTGACTTTTCTTTCCTTCAACATGCCAAGACCTAGTCTGAAGGTATTTAGAGAGCGTGTACATTGGCACAAGAAAGTTAAGTGTACTAAAAATTCGTCTGATTCATCTTCATCAGTATCTGATGTCCCAGTAGCAACTAACCTCAACACTGGTAGTGATACATTGAGTGATGCTGCTGCCACTACTCCAGAAAGTGCTTCAAGAAGAAAACTAGCTGGAATTGAAGAAGAATACAAGAAACTAAATGCTGGGACTATAAAATATGAGGTAATTAACGTCTCTTTATTATCAGACATTTTGGAGAATAATGTGTGCTGCAAACAATGTGGAAAATGTGGCATTTCATTGAAAACAAACTTACATGTAGGACTTGCTTGTGAATTAGAGTTGATGTGCAGTTATTGCAAACACAGTGTTACTTTCTTCAACTCCTTACATGTTACTGCAGATACAGGTAAACTATACAATATAAACATTAGACTGGTTTATAGATTACGGTGTATAGGAAAGGGCAGGGTTGCAGGTGCCATGTTGTGTTGTGTGATGAACCTCCCTCCTCCACCGTCAAAATTTAACAAACACATAATTGCAATAGGCTCTGCTGTAGAAGATGTGGCATTGGAAAACATGAAAGATGCTGTTGAGGAAGCAGTTGTTGAAAATAATAATAGCACAGACTTGGCCATAGCTTTTGATGGAAGCTGGCAGAAGAGAGGCCACACATCTCTGAATGGTGTATTAACAGCTACAAGTGTGGACACTGGTAAGGTAGTTGATGTGGAAATACTTTCCAAGCATTGCAGATGCAAGGAGAAAATGAAAAATAAACATGAAGAGGAGTGCATGGCAAATTACTATGGGTCAAGTGGTGGTATGGAGGTTGCTGGTGTAAGAAGTATTTATCAACGCTCAGTAAAATGGTACAATGTTAGATACATAAATTATCTTGGAGATGATGACTCAAAGGCTTTCAAAGAAATTGAAGAACTGAGACCCTATGGTAACGATGTGAAAATTTCCAAACTGTAGTGTGTTGGCCATGTTCAGAAAAGGATGGGATCAAGACTTCGACGGCTCAAGGCTAGCATGAAAGGCAAGAAGTTGAGTGATGGAAAAACTTTAGATGGGAAGAATAGACTGACAGATGCTACAATAGATCATATTCAGAAGTTAGTGCTATGGTCTAGCAATAAGACAGAATACAGCAGATGCAGAATTAATTAGAAGAGCAGTCTGGACTCTGTTTTTTCATACAGCTTCAAACAATGAGAATCCCCAACATGGGCTATGTTCAAAAGGAGACGATAGTTGGTGCAAGTATAACAGAGGCAAGGTAACTAAGAAACAATACAATCACCCTCATCACCTGCCACCTGCCATAATGGATGAAATAAAACCAATGTTCCGAGACCTCGCAGATATTAGTCTACTATAGAAATGTCTTCATGGCCGGACTCAAAATCCAAATGAGTGTGTGAGCCATGTGATATGGAATAGACTACTTAAAACTGTGTTTGTGGGTATAACCATACTTCACTTTGGTGTTTATGATGCTGTTTCATCATTCAATCAGGGCAATATAACAAAGTGCAAAGTTCTGCAGAAGTTGGGGCTCTGTGTAGGACTACAAACTGCCGCAGCTATGCTTTGTTTGGACAAGGAACGGCTCAAGTCTTCAGATAATGCCATAAAAATATATTCAAAGATGGCTAGACAGCATAGCAGAGCCATCAAGAGGAAGCTGTTGGACGATTCTGATGATACAAGCTATGGAGCGGGCTTGTACTGAAGTAAAAACTTTGAAGCTAATTTCCTGTAACTTTAGTTTTTGTGTGTTTAAGGTACATTTTCTCAGGGCCTATGTATAGTAGAAAGATGAAATTTTCTGTAGTTGTTCCTTAAGACCTTCTAATATATCTGAATTAAAAGATATGTGGAATTATTTTGTATTAATGGAGGTAAATTTTAAAATACTTGTTAAAATGTATAACTTTTTTAACATTTACAAAAAATAAAATATCTGAAAAACTATACATTATTTTTTCAAAATTAATAATTCAGCATAAAAGTAGAACATATCTCTGCGTTGTGTGAAAAAATCAAGAGTATCGTCCAAATAACAAATGAGAAAATGTTCCTAACTTTTAGCTCCATTTAATTCTCCTTTTTTTCCAAGAACAAAGCTTGTAGTTTCTGATCTTTCAGACACACATAATGGTAAGACAGGTTTGGAAACCAGATTTTAAACTCCAAAACATTTCCTGGGGCAGATGTTAATTCTCGCCAAAATTCATTGGTTATAAACTGCAAATTAAACCACAGAAATAACAGAAAGGTACAAAATCAAGATGGGACCTAGATAAAATAAAAGAATCGAAGGTGGATAAGCCACACACTGCTGACAGTGTCAAAGATAGCATTAGGCAACAATTGACAGAAAGGAGGGGAAGCAGTACAACTGAAAACAAATGAATAGCATTGAGAGATGAAATAGCAAAGGCAGCATAGAATTGATTACCAAACAGGAAAAACAAGATTAGGTAGAAATTGTTGGATAACAAACGATATTAAATTGAACTGATGAAAGGAGAAAATACAAACACAGCAAATGAAGCAGACAAAAGAAATGGCATAGCAGGAATGGGTAGAGAAGGAATGCAAAGCTGTAGTAGATGAATCACTATGGGAAAGATAGATGTTGGCTGCTTACAGGAAAATTGCAGTGACATTTGGAGAAATGAAAGCATCTACATGAACGTTAAGGGATTGAATGACAGGCCAGTGCGAAGCAATTATGCAATAGTGGAAAGGTGGAAGGAATATGAAAAAGATCTATATAAGGAAAACAAATTTGAAGACAAAGTTATACAGCACAGCCATTACCAACTTTTGACAGAGAGAGAGAGAGAGAGAGAGAGAGAGAGAGAGAGAGAGAGAGAGAGAGAGAGAGATACACCTAGACAATGGAAAAGCACATGGTAACTATTTCCTGGCAATGTGCTGGTGACACAAAACACACGAAAGGACGGACACAAACAGAATGAGAAAACATGTTAGTTAGTCTTATCACAGCTGAAATGGCAGGACAGGTTTGGCTGGTGTACACTGAAGATGGTGCTACATGCACTGCAACATCTACATCTACATCTACATCTACATCCGTACTCCGCAAGCCACCTGACGGTGTGTGGCGGAGGGTACCCTGAGTACCTCTATCGGTTCTCCCTTCTATTCCAGTCTCGTATTGTACGTGGAAAGAAGGATTGTCGGTATGCTTCTGTGTGGGCTCTAATCTCTCTGATTTTATCCTCATGGTCTCTTCGCGAGACATACGTAGGAGGGAGCAATATACTGCTTGACTCTTCGGTGAAGGTATGTTCTCGAAACTTTAACAAAAGCCCGTACCGAGCTACTGAGCGTCTCTCCTGCAGAGTCTTCCACTGGAGTTTATCTATCATCTCCGTAACGCTTTCGCAATTACTAAATGATCCTGTAACGAAGCGCGCTGCTCTCCGTTGGATCTTCTCTATCTCTTCTATCAACCCTACCTGGTGCGGATCCCACACTGCTGAGCAGTATTCAAGCATTGGGCGAACAAGCGTACTGTAACCTACTTCCTTTGTTGTCGGATTGCATTTCCTTAGGATTCTTCCAATGAATCTCAGTCTGGCATCTGCTTTACCGACGATCAACTTTATATGATCATTCCATTTTAAATCACTCCTAATGCGTACTCCCAGATAATTTATGGAATTAACTGCTTCCAGTTGCTGACCTGCTATTTTGTAGCTAAATGATAAGGGACCTATCTTTCTATGTATTCGCATCACATTACACTTCGCTACATTGAGATTCAATTGCCATTCCGTGCACCATGCGTCAATTCGCTGCAGATCCTCCTGCATTTCAGTACAATTTTCCATTGTTGCAACCTTTCGATACACCACAGCATCATCTGCAAAAAGCCTCAGTGAACTTCCGATGTCATCCACCAGGTCATTTATGTATATTGTGAATAGCAACGGTCCTATGACACTCCCCTGCGGCACACCTGAAATCACTCTTACTTCGGAAGACTTCTCTCCATTGAGAATGACGTGCTGCGTTCTGTTATCTAGGAACTCCTCAATCCAATCACACAATTGATCTGATAGTCCGTATGCTCTTACTTTGTTCATTAAACGACTGTGGGGAACTGTGTCAAACGCCTTGCGGAAGTCAAGAAACACGGCATCTACCTGTGAACCCGTGTCTAAGGCCCTCTGAGTCTCGTGGACGAATAGCGCGAGCTGGGTTTCACACGATCGTCTTTTTCGAAACCCATGCTGATTCCTACAGAGTAGATTTCTAGTCTCCAGAAAAGACATTATACTCGAACATAATACGTGTTCCAACATCAAATGGTGCAGTATTGAGTGTGGTCTTTTTTTGCAGCTGCACTCACTGTGAAGGTTCATTTCACCTGCTGACAAAGTGGAAGTATGATAGTAATGACACAAATGCTTAGCTCGCTCTTATGCGTGTAGCATAGCTACTGATTGCTGTGGGTGAGGTGTACAGCAGTTGTATGCACAATGATACCCCACAAGGCAAACTCCCTATCACACTTTCTATGCACACTTGGACAGGAAATTGTAAGCGTATCCTTCAGTGAGGGGAGGCAACAACGTGAGCAACCAGTAACAATGGTAGCCATGAGGGCAATGTGCTGGGGTTGATACAGCATTGGGGTTGGTACAGCACAATCCTGGTGCCAGTACTTTGCCCACAGCAGAGGCTAGCAGGGCCTTATGACAACTCTATGCACCCAAATTCCATCCAGTGCATGCAGTTACTGGATGAAGGCTATTTTGCTCCACAAGTGACCCTGGCACCATGGTGCTGACAGAAGCACACAACAGATCCCCATTTCCCTGCCACTATTTTGTTCACTGATGAAGTGACCTCGATGCAGGAGGGAATGTTCAACCCCATAAGGCCCATATGTGGTCAGAGGGGAAGCCACATGCAACAAGAACTCATGCAGCCCAGAGGCAGTTTTCATTTAATGTAAGGGCCAGCATCACTGAAGACCAACCATTGGGCCGTACTTGTTGCCCCAACATTTGAGAAGCACAACCTATCTTGTCTTTCTTCAGCAAGTATAGACACAGCTATTGAACGATACACATTTACCCACTACAATGCGCTCTTGTCATATGGGTTTAGTATAATGGGGTTCCCTCACATTGCAGTCTCATGTTTCAGCCACCTGGAAGCAATGCACTGTCAACATTGGATCAGCTGGGGTGGTTTGGTGCACTGGCTAAGGAGAATGCCAGACCACAGTTGCCGCGACTACTTCCTCTGGGAATATGTCAAGACACTGGTGCACAAAACCACTGTTAATAGTGCTGAGGAACTTGCACATATCATGGCAGCTACTGGGGAAGTTTGGGACGCACCTGCTACATTCCAGAATAACAAACCTTCCATTTACCAGAGACGTGAGCCCCGCATCATGGTCCAGGTCATAATTTTGAACACCTTCTTTGATGATGATTGTTATCTGTTTTTGTTCTTATTTCTTGGTTTCTACTGTACTAACATTGATAAATATAAATGTGTTTTCTCACCCTGTCTGTGTTCATCCATCCTTTTGTTTTGCCTCTTCACTACCCTGCCAGGAAAGCATTTCCGAACATGCACTACTCTGTGATCTTTCATCGTCTAGATGTCCTCTATTTCTCCTGAAAGTTTGTAATGCTTGCTAAGACATCCTGTACGAAGAGAAGAGGAAGTAGATGAAGATGAGGTGGGAGATAGGACACTGCGAAAAAATTTGACATAGACTTAATCTGAAAAAAAGCTCCTGGAGAAGATGATGTTCCATAGAGTTATGAAGGTCCTTGGGAGAGCCAGCCATGACAAAACTTTTCCACTTGGTAGACAATATATACAAGAGATAATAAAACCTCAAACTTCAAGATAAATGTAGTCATTCCAGTCACAAAAAGTATGTGCTGACAAGTGTGAATATTTCTAAATCATCAATTTAATTAGCCATGGCTGCAAAACACAGACAAGTTTCATTTAGAAAAGATGGAAAAGCAGGTACAAGCTGGGCTCCAAGAAGACCAGTTTGGGTTTTAGAGAATGTAGGAAAATATGATGCAATACTAACCCCATGACTTATCTTTGAAGATAGGGCTGAAGAAAGGCAAACCTACATTCACACTATTTGTAGATTTAGAGAAGGCATTTGAAAATGTTGACTGGAATAATCTCTCTGAAATTCTGGAGGCAGAAGGAATGCAATGGAGGGAGAGAAAGGCTTTCCACAATTTGTACAGAAACCAGACTGCAGTTACAAAAGTCAAAGGACATGAAAGGAAGGCAGTGATTGAGAAGGAAGTGGGTCGGCCTATTACTGATGGTATTCAATCTATACAAGCAAGCTTTGATGGAAACCAAGGAGAAATATGGAAAGAAAATTAAAATTCCAGATGAAGTGATAAAATCTTTTAGGTTTGCTGATGACATTGTAATTTTATCAATGACAGCAAAGAACTTGGGAAGTGCACCTGAAGAGACTGGATAGTGCCTTGAAAAGCAATTATAAAATTAATAACAACAAAAGTAAAACAAGGGTAACGCAATGTAATCTAATTAAATCACGATATTATGGGGGAATTAAGATTATGAGGAGTTGTTATTTGGGCAGTAAATAACAGCTGATGGTAGAAGTAGACGGGATATAAAATACAAACTAGCAATAGAAGAAAATTATCTATGTAAAAGAGAAATTTTCTGGCAAGTTTTTTCTGGAGGTATCTGCCTGGAGTGCAACCTGGTATGGAAATGAAATGTTGATGATAAACACTTCAGAGAAGAAGAGAATAGAAGCTTTTGATATGAGGTGTTACAGGAGAATGCTGAATATTAGCTGACTATGTAGATAACTAATGAGGAGGTATGGGGTCAAACTGGGGAAAAAAGACATTTATGGCACAAATTGACTGGAAGAAATGATCAGTCGACAGGAAACATCCTGAGGCACCCAGGAATAGTCAGTCTTGTAATATAAAGAAGTATTAGGGGAAAATTGTAGAGGGACTACATGGAGAGCTGGATCAAATGTCATCTGACTGATGCATGCATGATGACGATGATGGTGAAAATAACAACAAAGCTACACTATTTATGAAAAAACTGCATTACTTAATACATTCACACTTTCTTCCCTCAGAGCCCCGTTAAGGCTGCAGTAATTTTACCATTACAGAATGTAAAAATTAAAGCAATCTGTTTCTTTTCCATCTATTTCAGCACCATAACATCCCGTAAGCAACAGACTACAAGTTCATCTTTGTGCAGTCTTATATGTTTACAGCATCATGTACTCTCTTCCTTATTCATTGAAAGTGTGCCAGCTACATTCATATGTCTTTCCTTAAAAAAAACTGTTCATCAAGGGAGTATGGCCTAAGCTGAAAAGAGGCTCAACATACTTTATGTAATTTGACTTGTTTTTGAGAGTCCCCATACAAAGAAATTATGTTTATATCTCTGTGGAACTTCCTACATAAATCCCAAATGGCTACACATACAGTGATAGTAGGGACCAGGAGGTAAGAGTGTCACTGTTGATGCAACCTCCTTATACACCAACATCCCATACGCCCATGGCCTTGCCATGTTTGAACACTACCTCTCCCAACGCTCTGCAGATTCCAAACCCACCACTTCATTCCTCCTATACCTAACCAACTACATCCTAACCCATAACTACTCCACCTTTGAAAGAAAGGTATAAAAACAAATTCGTGGCACAGCCATGAGCACCCACATGCCACCTTGCTATGGCAACCTCATTGTGGGCCACCTAAAGGAAACATTCCTAGCTTCGCAAAACCCCAAAATACTGGTCTGGCTTAGGTTTATTGATGATATCTTTACAATCTGGACAGAAGGTCAGGACACATTATCCTCATTTCTGCACAACCTCAACACCTTCCTCCCATCCACTTCACCAGGTCCTCCTCCTCTACCCATTGTGCCACCTTTTAGATGTCAATCTCCTCCCCTGTGGTGGCTCCATCCACACCTCAGACCACATCAAACCCACCAATCACCAACAGTACCTGCATTTTGACAGATGCCACCCCTTCCACACCAAGAAGTCCCTGCCATACAGCCTGGCCACAGCTGCTAGACACATCTGCAGTGATGAGAACTCTCTCGCAAAGTATGCTGGAGGCTTCACAAAGGCCTTCAGAGACAGGCAGTACCTTCATGACCTAACACAAACAGATTTCCCATGCCGTACTCCCCCCCCCCCCCCACCTGATCCTCACATCCATCCCAAAAAAAAAAAAAAAAAAAAAAAAAAAAAAAAAAAAAAAAAAAAAAAAAAAAAAAAAAAAAAAAAAAAAAAGAGCGGCTCCCGTCATCCACTACCACCCAGGACTGAAACAACTGAACCATGTCTAATGTCAGGACTTTGATTATCTATCATCATGCCCTGAAATGAGGAGCATCCTACCCAAGATACTTCCACTCCCTCTCAATGTGATTTTCCGCTGCACACCCAACATCTACAACATCCTATAGTTCAATTCTTTTATCTTGGCGGTTCGCGCATGCCCGCCCAGACGCGGGAGATTGCTGCGTTGCCAGTTGTATGCGCCAAGAGAAGCAGCGCCATAGTATAGTTTGCAAATTTACGTTTAGTGGGGGAGCGCGTAGTTTATGAAGTAAAGCCACCACGGCCGCATTAACCATTTCACTGCTACAGAGATGTGCTCCCCGCATTCCGCGATGTGCGCGATTTTGTTATCATTGCACTGCTCGCCTGTGCAGACACATGGTGTTTCGACTGCTTTGACACACTTTATCATTCGATTTCACAAAAACTATTTGGCCCAAAAATTTGATTTTCACACATCATCTTGACTGATACCTTCCCCCCATAAATGACTTAATTTTGTTTCGATGTTCAACGCAGTTATTGTGCAGCATTAGACTTAGTAAACCATTGCACGAAATTTTGAAGAGCTTGCAGAGGTAAAAGTCCATAGCGAATACTTTCCGTATGGTCGATTTTAGTTGCCACTAGAAATTTCAAAAAATTACATTCAAACGAATAAAATTCATGAAGTAAGACACTTCGATATTGTTTTTAAAATAAAGAAAATATTAAGCACCGATCAAGGTTTGAACTCAGAACCTTTCGCTTAGTAGCCATACACTTTAATCACTATGCTAACACAGCTCATCATTCATTAAATCTCCTGTAGGACTTCAAAATATCACGCAAAACACCAACAAACACTGCTGGTCTGATTATGAATTACTCACATTTCGTCTAAGTACAATATGAAATAAACAATTACCGCTCTTCTTTATTGCGAAAAAGTATTTAGGGAGAATGATACAAACACCTTTCCTTGCTATCGCCTGAATTAGGAGGCTTATTGCTTGTTTAGTTTAATTAATTAATAGAGTATGAAGCAATTGGTATAAAGAATGCTTTTTTCAAACTTTCTATAAAAGAAAGTCTGCTATCAAGACATTGCTTTTGTTCAGTTACTTTACTTATGATGCGCTCGCGCGCGCGAGAGTGTGTGTCCTATTTTTCTACAAAGGCCTCGTTGGTCGAAAGCTTATCTGTAACAGTCTTTTTGTTGTACCTATCTGCGACTCAGCGCCTTTGCTATATGATGAGTAGCAACTTTCCTTTTCACAATACTGCTACATTCCATCCTGGATTTTCCATTGTTTGATTAACAGTCTGAGTGGTGTAGACAATCATGTAGTCATTGTGAATGCTGGTTTACTTTTACTTTCATTACACTGGTGGCTGTAAATTTTAATTTTCTGTGGTCAAGAGGTTGTTTAGAAAGAGTCTTTGAACTATCCAAACAACATGAACCATCCAAGTCATGAGGGCAGTGACAAACTTTTCTGAAAAGTTTATTCAGGCTCTTGGCAATTTTAAACCATAGACTTAAATTTCTTATGGTATGATTTCCCAACAATGTGTCTCTTTACGGTAGCTTATTATACAACTAATATGAGAAACATTAAATTCTATGAACCTACATTTTTGGGTACTGACATTCAATTCCAAGCTATATTTTCAGTACATCAAGAGCATAAGTCACTTTTAGCACAAAGTGATGCCATACTCCGTTGCCATGAGCAACACATTGTGTGAAAGTTTAATCATTTGATTTCATGCCGAGTATTTTCAGTTCTTGAGAGTAAATTTAACTTCTCTCTTCTGAAATCATCTTCAATCATAATTGCTTGATTTTTATTCTTAAAACATGACACTGATGATATAGCAAAATATTGAGAGTAAGACAATAAAAGTACTATTTGCTCACTACATTTGGTTTTATAATGCAAGATCTAACAAAATAATTAAAAGACGGCAGTTTATGTATCTGCAAGATAAAATGCACTGAAATTAGACTGACAACAAATAATGCTCCACTTGACTCAATATAAGAGTGACATACTGATTTAATGCTTAGCGCTCTCCCCATCCTCACGGGAACAGCATGCCTCATCAGCCAATTTTTTTATCTGACCATTAGGGCCTGTATACACTTTCCAACATACTAAAACTCAGAATTTCAGAAACTGGAATCAACAAAGCTCTCTGTAATATAAAACTTTGTAACTTTTCTGAAGGTGGCTGTGAGTCAGATGAGAAAATTAATACTTAAAAACAGGTTCCTGTTTATGATGCAGATTTTGTGGATTGACTCAGCAGCCACAACTATTTGATTCTTTCTGTAACTTACCTTCAATAACACCCATTTCATAAATCTGTAGATCTTATTCCATCAATTAACACTAGTTATTTTTACGTCGGCATCTCATACCTCTCAGCTGCTTCTCAAAGATGGACAACACATGTGGAATAAAGGAAGTGGGAACGATAGGTATCGGTGGAATCTCAGGCAGAGAAGGAAAAAAGAGACAGTGCCTCCCCTCCCTTCCCCTCCCCTCCCCTCCCCTCCCCGCCCTCTCAGTCAAAGGAACTTAAACAACATTTACATCTGATAAATATTTTTAAAAAGGATTATGTATGTAAATTAAGCGAAAAGTGAAGCTAGCAAAATAAAAACTGTCTTACTCTCAATCTGTGGAAACATTAGAACCTTTTGTACTTACATTGTGAAAATCATAAATGTTAAAAAGCCATCAAAAACACTTCAGTTTCTTATAGCAAGCACAACAGACTACTGATATTTAAATTTAAAAAAAAAAAAACATGCTAAACAAACAGCAAATCATCAAAAAGAAAAAGCGTTAAAAACTCATACCAGCTACAAATAAAGGCTTACCTTCACATTTCAGTCCTTGACGAACAAGTCCAAACAGCATTTCACCACAAAAATCACAAAAAGTTGGAGCCTTATAAGAGTGAACATTTAATGCGTGTGGCCTTAATGGAGCTGCTTCTGTCGGTATTTGGGCTGAAACAAAGCATATATTGATACTACCAATTCTCACAGTTTTTGGACTATAATTACAATAAGTTTATTATTGTAATAATGGTAATTCTCCAATGGGGACAACAAACCAATACAAAAAAATATTTTTAAATTTCATTCATAGACCAACAGCCAAAATAAACTCAACAATTTCAGTCTGCAAAGACTGAAAATCAAAAGTCTTTACCAGTTTTAATACTCTATACCCTGATAAAAGGAACAAAAACCACAGTAACTGGGGGATCAACTTTGTCACCATGCATGAGCAGTGTCCCTGCAATATCAGACTTTTTTTATTCCTTTAGAATATGTACTATTGAAGTGACTGTCCCAGGGCATGAAACCCTAACACATTGCAGGTTGCCTATCTAATGGCTTGAAGGGGGGATAAAAACTGTGTGTTCAATATTTCATATAAATAATGACTTAATTTAAAAATTTGAAATCCTGACATAATCTGCTCATTAAGAGGTATAGTCTTATGTGAAAGATTCAATGAAGTATGACATATTACAGTTATAAACTGTGTGTAGTGTTGAGGCAGTGTAACTAACCACGGTGAAGATCACCAGACCGTTCATACAGTATTTGAGAATGAGAGTACTAAAAGACTTACAACAAATTACACACATAATTTTAAACATTTTATAAACTTTTTCTCAGTTGTACACTCAGCAAAATGATGAAAGGAAAAGGTCTATCGCTTTCTACAATTTTGCTGTTCAAACAGTAAAACTGCTGTATCAGGCATGACGTTTTAATTTATTACCTTTCAACATGACCCAGGAATGAAGGGCCACTTGAGGGTTGGGTGGTTATGAAGGATCACGGCAAGGATGCAGACCAGTGGAAGATTAACGTCAACTACTTAATTACAATCGCCACAACTACACTCAAATGCAATGGTGTGGCAGCCATGCCACCCTGGGTGCACTGTGCAATAAGCATGTGCAGCGCAGTGATGGTTGCTGGAGGGTCTTGAAATGTGCGCCCCAAGTGCTGACACCAACTTCCAGCTAGCAGCATGCAATTCAGTTAGGTGTGCCACAATGTGAGTAGGTGGCAGTAGTGGTACAGAAGACAACCAGAATACTTGCGGAGGTGCCAGCCTTCTGGTGGGCACTTCTGCCTTAACAAGTGGCTGCGCAATGAATCATGGCGCCCGCTCCAGCATATAAGGGAGAACAGCTGTGCTGCCCTAGTCACAATCCATCACCTCCCGTGCAGGAATCGAGCTGCTGCTGGAGTGAGCCTGGAGGTGGCCCACCAGTGGAGAGGCATCAAAGCTCCAGAAGGAGGGCTCAGTTTTAGAAGATGGTGTTGCAGTGGGAGCTGGCTGGAAACACAGTGGCTGCAGGCTGACCCACAGTGCAGTGGTGCCTGGCTTAGACCACTCATCATACTCAGTCTGCCAGGCAGTGAAAATTTCTGCTAAAAAGTCACAGCTATTCATATGAGATAGTGGCTTATTTTCTGTGCTGTTGCACCACTTCAAGTCACACTTCCAGGACTCAGTGGTGGAGAAACTGCTTGGACCATTCTGCAAGAGGCCTGTCTATCGACTGTGCTGGCAGGTTTGCAGTGCTGGGCCTGGTCTGTCTCGCAATGTGAAAATAGCCATGTTGCTGTAACCAGCATTTCTGACATCCTGTGCTCACCAGCTGCCTATGGCTTCTGCAACACTGCACTGCTATGTTCCCCCAAAAGAATAATGGCAGCACTACAATACCCAAACATTTCCCCTCCAGAGAACAGGCCTCCATGTCTCTACCCTGTATCAGTCTGCAATGACATTTAAAATATATTGCCAAGAATGTACAATATTTACAAAAAATTTCCATTTCGGAAATACTAGGAGACTTGAACTACAAGGTTTAGAGGATGTGATTTTACCTTATCATACTTAGTCTATTAGATGCTTTCTTACTGCTAGAAGATTACATCTGTGTCACACTAATTAACAGTCCATTAGTTCTCATGCAAATGTACAACACAACACCCAACTAGCATCCTGCTAGTTATTCCCATCCTGGAAACTCTCCATATACTGCTTAAAGCCTCATCACACCTTTCAAAGTCCTCATGCCTTCTCAACTGTCTTACAACCTCATAAATGCTAGAAAATACACTTCTTACTATAAGGCACATTACAATGTCGCACATACAACAATTGTCTTTTACTTCTCACTATCATTTGTGACTGAGAATGGCACTGGGAACTCTTTCTCTTTTAATAAATTATCCTGGACAAATCTCCTTTAACAGTACATGGTCTATTTCATTGAACTCTTATACTCCGTATCTCTTTTGTCTATTCAATGGTTTTTTTAACCCTTAGTTTTGGGACATCATTCAGAACTTTGTCCATGCGATACAGTTCTTCTTAGGCTTTCGTAGGAAATACTCACTCACAATATACTGACAGGTAATTCCACTTACCTCTTTCACCACAATATTAATCACAGGCTGAATCTCTCTGAAATGTGCAGCTTTCTGGAACTCTTGCTCACCCAACACGAATTCCTAGTGCCTAGTAGCATTATATTATAAAACTTAAGACTTAGTGGTTTTGTTTGCTGTCTAACTAGCTTGCCCCTTAAGATGGATGAGCCTTGTAACAGTACTCCACTGATACTTTCAGATTTCTCTCTCTCTCTCTGTTGAACTCCTCTTCCCTTCTTTTCCTCCTCTCCAAAATCTTCCTATTCCTCACTTCGCGAGGACTGTTTTCAATCCATCAGTTGTAGAGTCTTCTCTCCCTCTCCTCTGCATATTCAGGAGAATTGGAAAGTAGATCTTTGTTCTTTGTATCGCAAAGTTAGCTTGTTTCATGTTGTTTTGCTTTAGGGCGCAAAAACAACTAAGGTCATACACGCCCATTTCAGAACCTTAAAACACTAAAATGAAAGAGGAGTTTTATAGAGACTATGTATTAAGCCCAATCAATGAAAGGACAGAGAGCTAAGAACAATGGCTTCCTCTTGGAGGAAGGGCATCAAAATATGCCATACAGACAACAGCGGTCCCAAGCTAACGATTAAATTTCCTTTGCCATATTGTTATGGTGGATAAAAAGTAAAATACAGTTGACACCCCATGCATCATCTGTTAAAATGGTTGATAATTCAGATGGTACATATACATTAAAATTTAAGTGGTTAAAAAAAGGACATCCGTAGGAAGTGACGAACCGTCAATGGCTGACAACAATGAGCAGAAAGTGATGGGGAATCACCACTTAACTAATGGCGATGGCTAAAATGACAATACCAAATATTCAAACTAGCTAAAATGACCTCCTATGGCTGAAAGGAGGCTGGCCAAGCAGCCAGGAGATGGTTAATTCCCCAGAGATTGTTCCCATGAATGGTAGACCAGCAGAGACGCCAAAGTGACACCATCTGCAGACAGATGGCAACACACAGATCATAGGAAAGAATGGAAGAACTAGCAGGGCAAGGTAGGAGGGCTGCAGCCTTGGCAGCAGCATCAGCGGCCTTGCTTCGTATCAGACCAACATGACTAGGCACCCAAATAAACATCACACAGTGGCTCGCACAACAGTGAGCAAGTGTAAGCTTGGTGGACCCGTTGGACTGTGTACAGCACACAGAGGCTCTGAAGGGCACGGAGATAATCGGAGCAGACGACACAAATGAAAAGTCTATGTTGCCAGATGTTTTGCGTGGCCTGAAACAGGGCGAAGAGCTCTGGTGTAAATGTTGAGCAGTGTTCCGGAAACCGATACCAAAAATAGTTGGTGCCAATGACGAAGACACACCTGATACCATAATCAGTCCGAGAGCCATTAGTGTACACCAAGGTACTATCACTAAGGCCCACGCGAAGGTTAAAAAACTAACAATGATAGGTCGAATCTGGAGTAGTGTCCTTAGAAAGCAAATGAAGTCCGAAGTGAACAAGAGCCGCCACACTAAGGTGGTAAAGGATTCATATCCATTGGGAAAGTGGCAGATAGTGTGACGTGAAGCTGCCGGAGCAACAGCCGAAAGCACACTTCAGGAGGTAAAAGAAAAGAGGGATGCACCATATACTGGTGGTCAAAGTAATCACTGAGGGAGGGGTGGCCAGGCATAGCAGACAGACAGCATGCATATCCGCTGAGGAGAACATCATGTCAGTATGACAGTGGCAGTTCAGCAGCTTCTGCAGAGAGGCTCTCAACCAGGATAGTGTAAAAGGTGCTAGTGGCCAAACGGATTCCAAGACGGTGGACTGTATCTAAACAACGAAGATGGATGGACGTGCAGATGTGTAAACTAAACACCCACAGTCTAGTCTCGAACAGACAAGTGATAGTTACAAACAGAGGATGGCAGTCTGATTCACACCCCAGAAAGTAGTGCTGAGGGCACATAAGACTTTGAGTCACCAGTTATAGTGGGTGGCCAGGTGAGACATATGGTAGAACTAAGCAAGTTTCCTATCGAACATGAGCCCCGGCATTTCATAGTTTCAGTGAATGGAAGAGCAACAGGCCCAAAGTATCAAGATGGTGGAAGAAACCCATTGCTCTGCCAGAAATTCATACAAACGGTTTTTTCAGCAGAAAAGCTAAAGCCATTGTTTATGCTCAATGTGTAAAGCCGATTAAGACATCGCTGAAGATGCTGCTCAAGGAGACAAGTGCACGGAGAACAGCAATAGACCATGAAATCGTTGATGAAAAGGGAGCCAGAGATTCCCAGCAGGAGACAGGCCATAATAGGGTTAATGGCAATAGCAAAGAAGATGACACTGAGGACAGAGACCTGGGCACCCAGTTTTCTTGGATAAAGATATCTGAAACAGAAGAAATCAAATGTATCTTGAAACTCTGTCTTTTAAAAATTCCTGTAAGAAATGGGGCAAGTGGCCTTGGAAGTCCAACATGTAGAGAGTATGGAAGATACCAGTCCTCCGGCAGGTGTCGCAGGCTTTCTCCAAACCAAAAAACAGTCATGGTCTGGTACTTCCACAAAAAACCATTCGTGACGTGGGTTGACAAAGTGAGGAGACGGTCAACTGCTGAAAGCTGTGCTCTAAATCCACATTGTGCAGTGGTTACTAGATCATGAGACTCAAGCCACTGCATCAGCCGGGCATGAATAACATGTTCCATCACCTTGCTAACACAGCTGATGGGAGAAATGGGGCAAGCAGCTAGAAATAAGGTGTTTGTCCCTACCAGGATTAGGTATGGGTATGACACATAGGCTTCATGTCAGCATCTGGGAAACATGCCATCTGCCCAGGTGCAATTTAACATACAGAGGGGGGGGGGGGGGGGGGGGATCCTTGCCTGCAAGAGAGACGTGCTGCAATGTCTGAATGTGAACATCGTCTGGCCCTGGGGTGGAAGATCGAGATGAAGTGAGAGCATGTTATAGCTCCTGCATAGTTAAGACAGCATTGTAACATTCAAGATTCTGAGATGGCACTGAGGTCCACAGTGACACCATCTGCTACAGTCAGGCCGGAAATTGGGGACTGGACCTTGGTCCCAGAGAGTCATCAGAGGTTGGACCACACGATGGAAGAGGGAGTGGAACTGTTAAAAGAAATAGTAAATGTAATCCAGCAAATTGCATCACAGCATGCCTCAGTCCACCAAGGGACCGGGGCACAGCGCAGCAAAAGTGAGGTGCGACAAATGTAATGTTCTGCAGTGGTAAGGATAACGTTTATGGGTATTCCACCTAGTCATCACAACTAGGGATATGTTGTTTGTTGAATGTGGGCAGGATGGAGTACAGCCTCCAGTCAGCCTATGAAAACCGGCAGTTGGGTTTACACGTAGGTGGAGTAGGAGTCAGTAAATGGATAGCACATGGTAAATGGTTGCTCGAATGTGTGTGTGAGGTAACTGACAAGATGAGACAATGGACAAGTTGGGCAATGCAGAACAAGAGGTGCAAATGGGAATAGGTATGCTTGGAGTCTGAAAGGAACTTGGGTGCTCCAGTGTTAAGGCAGATGAAGTTGAATTGATTGGAGGTCAGCCGCAAGGGCATCTCTCAGATAGTTCTGGAAGAGCCCCAAAGGGGATGGTGCTCATTAAAGTCACCCTAGTGACACCAAATAACGGAGGAATGTAGATGGTACAAAGAGGAAAGGTGAAGCGAGGAAGGAAAATGCGGACTGCAACAGCTTCCAGCTGGATGAGCAGGATTACTCCACTATGAGATGGAATGCCAGCCTCGAATAGGGGGATGGGGCAGGGGAGAGGTCGAGGTGGACCGAAGAGAAATGCAAGAGGTGAAAGCGGTTGCGAGGACACAATTTTGTTCCTGGAAGCAGTAAAAAAGAGGACACTGTGATTCCACGAGCAGCCATGATTCCTCCTTGTTGTATCGAAGCCGAGAACATTCCCCTAAAGGAGAGTCATGATGGAGAAAGGGGAGGAGGGAAAAAATGAAGGGTTGTGACCTCAACAGCTGCCAAGAACCACCCTTTGAAGACTCGTTGCAACAGGGTGCAGAGGCTGGAGGATCCTGCTCCATTAGATCTACAAGAGATATCAGCATTCACACTGTATCAGCCTGTAGATTTCAGGGCAGAAAAAAAGGGGCAGTGCGCACCAGCAAAATGGAACTTGGCCAATGAGGGTATCATACGACAACAATATTGAAGAGTATCTCCACGTTGACGAAGGAGAAGACAGTTTGCCTTCGATTGATTTCTTCGAAACTTTGCAGTTGGCGAATGAAGACTCAGATGTTCATTAACTGGAGGGACATAGAAAGGCTCTGCAGTAGTATTCCTTCTGTCCTTTCTGGCCTACCGTTCTGTAGCAGGTGATTTCGCCTTAAGAGGCAAAAATTTGGGGCTTGTTGCACAGCTGGAGGTGGTGGTGGTGGAGGAGGAGGAGGAGGAGGAGGAGGAGGAGACAGGGATGCTACGATGACACAGAACAGTTATACAACCGTGGTGCTGAATTTCGCATCGGAAGTCTGTGTGGACGTTTCCTTCGTGGAGCGAGGTGTAGCAAGAACAGTTCTGTAAGTGCTAGATGGTAAAATGCAGGGCTTTCAACTAGCTAACAACTTGTGAGTTACAGGGTAAGGCACTTTTACCTTCACCCGGAAATCCTGGATGGCTCGCTGATCAAGATACACTGGACATCCTTGGAATGAGGCTGCACAGTCACCACTGCAATTGATACAGTAGGGAGAAGGAGGTGTGCATTCACCCTCCTGACCATCCCTACCACAAGTAATACATTTGGCTGGGTTCCAAAAGGACATGCGAATGGGAGTTGTAATCTTGACACTGGTAGCAATGCACCGGGTTTGGAATGTATGGTCGAACTGTGACAACTTCACAGCCTGCACTGATCTTTGATGGAAGCACTACTCTATCAAACGTGAGGAAAAGAGTGCGGCAGGCACTTATGATGTGTCAACCTTTTTCATGACCCAATCGAATGCAGTGATGCCCTGATCAGAGAGGAAAATTTGTGTTTCTCCCTCAGTCAGTCCATCGAGCAGCCTCGCGTAAGTAACATCACGTGCAGAATTCAGTGTTCGATGAGCCTCAAAACAAACAGGATAAATGTGGAGGAGCGAAGCTACAAGCAGTTGTTGCGCTTGAGAATCACAATTAGTCTCCAAAAGCAAAGTGCCACTGCGTAAAATAGAGCAGGATTTCTTTGGGCTGGCAATTGCATCAACACCTTTCTAAATGATAAATGGATTAACCATAGCAAAGGACTGACCTCTTTCAGTACGTGACAGCTTGAGGAACGGAGGAGCAACTGGGAGAATCTTAGAATCTTTAGCCTCATTCCATTTACGTTTAGTAGACAGACTGGGATGGCGATTGTCTGATAATGAGAAAATCTGCCACAATTCACAATTGCCAGCGTCTCCAATGGCATGCTCTTTCCAACTGGGATGTGGGGGTGTCCTGTCGGGGCGCGAGGGGGGGGGGGGGGGGGGGGAGGGTGCTCACTCACATTTGGTGATTGTTCACACCTCAGTAGTCACACCACCAGTCCATACAGAGGGCCGAATTGGCAATTTGGAATGGGAACAACTCAGGCAACCCCCCTCCCTGGGCCTGGTCTATACCAGGGGGTATGTGCGAACCCTACCTGTTGACCCGGGGCTGGGAATTACTCATTACCCATTCACCTGTTACGTGGTAGATGTGTGGGCCAATCTTCAAGGGCACACAGGGAGAATCAAGAAACAAAGAGTAACCTCAAACACCAAAGCGGTGGATGGACAGGAGATGGAGGATGAAGAAAGAAAGATGTCAAGCTACCGAAAATTCAGAACACATTCCTAAAAAATATACCAGACATTCCCCCCAAGGAAGAGAAAAAGAATAGCAAGAGGACTGACATGCAGCACGGAAAGAAAGTAGCACTGCAAAGGCTGGGGACCTGTGTTAGCTAAGCAAATACTCATCAAATGGTGGTGAGCCTCCTAGGGGTTGTATCCCAAAGTGCTTCCTATCTCTTAAACAACTTTGTGTTTTGTCTGCTTGTTTAACTGCTAGTTTATCTACTTCATCTGCTACAGTTGTAGCTCCTTGTGTTATTGAAAATCCCACCCCCTGTGGTACTGACCACAACATGATTACCCTTTATCGACCATACACACTGAAGCAACAAAGACACTTGAACATATCACTATCCTAACACTTCATTATTTTAATGCTTACATACCGAGCCATATTTCCTTGCTCAGTAATGTTGCGCTTCCCAAAGACGGAAACCAATACCCACTTCTGACAATTCTCAGCCTCTGACATTGTGAAATCAAAACAAAATGAAACTACTGTATGAGAAGGACACTTGACTATAACACTATGGTAATACTTCTTGCTCTAACTTAACTGCACCCGAGTGGCTGAGACTCAAACCTATTACTTACTCATTGAGAACAATGACTACATCTTTGCAGCATACAGCTTCTTCACTTGAATCATTACACATTGTTAACAAATCATATACTATTACACAATGAGCCACACACCTTGCTTGTGGTAACACACATTGCATTACTAACATACTTATTTACACACCCACAGAACAATGCCTGCAACTACCCACTACATACAGAGCTTACCAATACAATTACGCAGTTGTCAAAAGGCCCATATTTTTCCACGACATCTGCAGTAAAATTGTAGCTTACCACTCACAAAGCTCACACTTTAACAAAATACTCAATAATTTAGCCCCTTATAATCGACACGACAACCAATCAAATGATATAATTTCTTCATTTTGGTAGTAGTTTGATCAGCATGGTTTAACATATATATTTGCCAGAAGACGCTTCCCAAGTGACTATCTCGATTCACAAGCCCGAGGCCTGAAATTTTAACAATATGGTTGTATTAACCATAGAATTTAGTACACAAGGTATCAAAAAGACCAATTAATATTTAATAGTACTTCTTCACATTCATAGAGGCTATGTGTAATGTATTACACGCAGCATTAGCCAAGCACACAGCTCACTTGGCTTAGTAACCAGCGTCAGCTGTGCCAATGTGCGAACCAAAATCTGCTCTCCTCCCGACTCCACGGCAAGATAAGCTTTCAATGCAAGATGACAACTCATAATAATTTGCCACATTACAACAGTTTCCAGATAGTGCCCACGTACAGCACTGAATGCACCTGCGAACTTATACCATTGCACGACACATGGTTTAGGAGAAATTATGTCAAACATTGAGATGCATGAAGAACTGGCTTTCGCATAAAACATTGTGCAAATTACCCAGAATATACTCAATCCAGTGTCTGATAATGAAAGCAGTTGGCACCTTCCACCAAACTTTAAATATAATTTCAAACCATATCTAAGCTTTTCCTCACATAAACACTCAATGTCAAATATTTAAAATATTGACTCATTTGTAAAGTAATCAAAAATTTGAGGCTGTTTTACACATGTGAGTTTGATTCCTTAAAAAATTGGGAGATTATTAGTATATGTTACCATACATGATTAAGAATCCTGTTGATTCAGAACCCTGTTATTCTGAAATTCATTCAGTTCTACTATCATCTCCCTAACTTCTATCTTTTTCTCAAAATACAATAAATAATTACTTTCTTCGCTCTGTTAATGCTGCATATAGAAACATATGACTATGGCTCATATCCTTGTCAACTTCGTTGTTCAGATTATAGAATCATACGCAAAGTTTATCAATTAATTTATTTGTAAATTTAAAATTACTAAAGTTTTAATCACCAACCATAAGACTATGTATGACAAGGCTGATGAACCATAACTACAAACAGCTCATTAATTTTCAAAGTATACAGAATCAACTGTTACAAACTGACTTTTTTCTGGAAAGGACTGCTGTATCCCGCTTCGCCACATGTGTTTAACTTTTTAACCACTTCCCTGAACCAGTTCAGTGATATCTGCAGGATGGTTCCCTCCACAAGCCCAAATTCTTCATGATAATGTTTCCAAACCGACCTACCCCTCCACTATCATGGAATTAACTGTTAGTAAGTCACAAATTATTATGCAGGTCAAGTAACTTTTACTGAACGCTGCACCACACTTCAAAGTGGATAGATCAGTAACAAAATGTTTCCATCATGGTCACCAAATCTATGCAAATAAGGGGCAGAACATATTCACAAAGCCATTTGAGAATGCTTGGTTAACGCCCTCATCACTGGAAACTCTGACACTGTTATGAGTCAGTTCCAACTGTCTAGAAATTGTCATCTGTGGCTGATGTCTACAGCTTTTCCTACTAATCAGAATCACCTACATCCGTGCACCCTTGGTCAAATTGCTGGACCCATTTTGCTATGGTTGGGCATGACATTGCATTTGTCCAAATACTTCAAGAATTTCGTAGTGAATCTGTGTGTACTTTCAATGTTTAGCCCATAAGAATTGTAATGTCCCACGAACTTCAACTTTGGAGTAGGTTTCCAGTTGCCACACCATTTCACCAGCACACTGTGACACACCTATTATCCATGCTGCTGCAGAAAATCCCAAAATTCTACTCTCTTCTGACAACGCACTACTCTTATTGCACAACTGTGTTAGTTTAGAACACATGTAAGTTACTTTCTGATGTCTCTACAAGTATGAAGCACATAATAGATCACAATGATAATCAATGCATAATATAAGGTGTTTATAAATGAATATCGAGGTTTTAACGCTTTATAATATTTATTGTATTAAACTTACAGTTACACATGATAAGTCAAATGAAAGAGCAAGTCAAACAGTTTTACCAAGAACCTTATAAATGTTCAATGTAAGCACCATTCGTCACACGGCACACATCAAGTCTATAGTTGAGTTCTTCCCACACGTTAATAAGTGTGTCTTCAGTGATTGTAGCAACAGCTGCTTCAATCCAGTTTCTTAATTCAGGGAGGTCTGCTGGTAGAGGAGGCACGTACACATGATCCTTGATTGAGGCCACAAAGGAAAATATTGCATGGTGTTAGGTCGGGTGAACATGGAGGCCATGCAAGCAAGCCTTGTCATTGGGCCCCTTGCGGCCTATCCAGCACTTGGGTACAGTGAAGTTCTAGCGGAAACAATGCGTGCTTCACATGCACACTGGTGCCAAACACAACTGTTTGAGTTGCTCTTTCACTTGATATATCAATTATAACTCTAAGTTTAATGCAATACATATTATAAAGCATTAAAACTCCAGATATTCATTTAAATAACCCTGTATATAGCAAAACAGTTAAAAATGCAGTAGTAGACTCAATGGTAAAATAAAAGTACTCTCCAAAAAGCAGCCTTTTAAATAGCAGTAGTAGTGTTCCAAACATCTGATCTTTTGGCAATGCTTTCTCATAATTCTGGTAGTTTGAAAAACTAAGCAGCTGCTTTCATATTCACCACAAATACTGCACAGATTTTATTAATACTTCAGTCCAAAAAGGACAATAGAAATAAATACTTGCATTGCATTAGTTCCTTCTCTCAAAAACCTCTCATTTACAACCAAAACTCTCACTTGGTTCATTTAAAAGCTTCCATTTTATCAGTGCATTACTTATACTGATAAGCCAAAACATTGTAACAGCCAACTTCAAAGCGTGTTGGCCCACCTCTGGAACATAATTCAGCAGTGCTTCTTCTGCATGCCGTGAATTCAACAAGTACTTCAGAGGTTTCCAGAGGTTTGTGGCACCCAGATGCCAATGCAGAGGTCACACATGCAGAGGTCATACACTTACGTAATTTATGGGCGTTTCGTTTGTGGGTGCAGAACTGGCATTCAGTGGCATCCCAGTTGAGCTTCATAGGATTTAGATTTCAGAATTTGATGGCCAAGAAATCACCGTGAGTTCACTATCATGCTCCTCAAACCATTGCAACACGATTCTGGCCTTCTGAGATGGACAGTTATCCCGCTGAAAGATGCCATTGCTGTTGGGGAAGACATCAAAGCATAATGGGTTATAGGAACTCCCTAATAATGTTCACACGGTCCACAGCTAGTCAAGGTGCCTTCGATTACTACTGCAGGTTCCAAGGACGTCCAGTTGAATACTCCCCGTAACGTAATACTGCTCCCATCGGCCTGCACCCGTAGTGAGCAGCGGTTCACCTGGATGCCAGCATGCTCCAAAACACTTGTGCCCGATCCAGCACTGTACTCCGTCATCAGATCTACCATGGATTGCAGCCTATCCTTCTTTAGAGAGCAGGCAACCCCCCAATCCATCCATATGTTCTGTGATGAGGTATGGACATCCAACTTCTTGTCACCTACTCGTGGTTTCAGCATTCTTCAACAGCATTCTTTACCACAGATGCTCATGACAATGGCATGTAAACATGCAACCATCTTCACCATTTCCAAGATGCTCGCTCCCAGGTACTGGGATACAACAATCTGGCTTTTGTCAAAGTTGCTTAAATTAGTAGAATTTCTGCATTTGCGCCACTTATCATTGCTAGATTGATTCCCTGTTCACCTCTGCTTTGCTCATATCTTTCTCTTATCATGTTATGTGCCCTCAGCATCACAACATTGTTGTGGGCAGTGATCATAATGTTCTGGCTCATCAGTGTAGGTAATACATCAGATGATCGAAAACAGTTTAAAATGTGTATTGCAAACTAAATTTAGTAACTGAAATGATAAAAAATGCAGCGAATGAGTGTAGACATATGCCTAGATACATCATGTTAAGACTGTTGATGAATAATTTTAAAAAATCCTTATTTTACTGCCTTGACTGGTTACAAGGTATCATTCATGCATGATAGACCAAAACTGGTCATGGCAGTCACACAAAGCTTTTAAAAGATAACAGTGGCTGGTTGCATTGTCCATCAACAATTCTTAACTAAATAACTGCCATTGAGTTCAACAAGATACAGCATGTATAAAGTAATTATGTAGATGTTTGAGAACTGTAAATGGTTCTGCCCCAAACATAACAGCTCCGCCATTAAGTGCAAAGCAGTGACTTATTACCACCAAGCTTCAACAGAAACAAAACTGGTGTTCTCAGACTAATCATATAATTACTTACAACGGCAAAGAATAGTTTAAAATCTTTTTTTCGGCAATACTCCCATTTAATTAGAATTACTGCATGAAATGCCACTATTTTTAAGTGGATAAATGTGGAGCAGTTACCTGTCAAAACAATTTCCACCAGTGTTTCATCAATAATTTCTGCTGCAGAGTTTACCAACTGTAAGATATTGGCAGAACTGTGGTCATGGCGGAACAGCAGCAGCCTTTCACCAAGGCAAGTCAGACCATGGTCAGGAAACTGTACAGATAAACAAGTGTATTGAAAAAAATTGGTGTTTATACACAAGAATAGATGTTCAATGCAGACAAAGCATTGTGGAATTAAATAACAGAAACATATAAAACCCAAACCGAAACTAATTTTTTGAGAGAGTAATGTTTGTTTGTTTTTCAACAAACAATTATCTATATTTTCCTACAGGAGTATGGGAAAAGAAATATCATGCACACAATTTACGACCCCTAACATGAACACCAGCAGCACACACTCAACTCCTACAACCAAAAAAGTTTGCAACATAGAACATTATCTCTCAGCCGTACACAGCATGGATTACAACTGTAGAAAGTTTTCACAGAAGAAACAACAAATATATGAATAAAGGACAAGTTAAACAATCGTAACAGGGGTTATAATCTTAGCAAGACCTTGGGATGTATGTTTGAGTTAATCAAAAGTTGAATGAACTGGCTTTACTACAGGGAAAGCTCCATCACATACATGTTCCGCACTGAATGAGTCTGTCGTGTAAACCTTTGACAAAGCTGTACTGGAGTTGACAAAGATCACTAGAAATGAGTGGGAGGAAAACCAAGTTGAAGAGCTAAGCCCTACACTACCTTGTTGGCAGTAAATTAATCATCACACCTTGTGGCAATGTCATCACTTACCAAAATACTGCTCCCATTGAACACTGAGTTCCACCCACATGCCTGAGAATTATTCTCTCATCAATTCTGGGAGATATTGAGCAGCAGAGTGGACTCATTACTAAAGGACAAGGTATAGGCGATCCACACTTTAGACAAGAATGTGGATGTCAGATGATTGCTTCTTTGCCTGTTTAGTGAAACTTAATGATAGGATTCTGTTGTACAGCATTCTTCACACATCATTGCAATTGGTGTTCCATATGTGTCCTGTTTGTGCATCATTATTGTCAGTTACAATTACTGTGGGCCCGAGACTGTGCTCTGCACGATGCCAACCTATGCAATGATTGCAACACAACCCACAGTGTTTCTGTTTTGGAACTCAGGCACTGCACAGATTTTGAATAGTGAATAGGTACCCCAATACTAGCAAAACAATGCCATATCGTGCAGATGGCACAGCTGAGTACTTTCTGTCAAATAGGTGAAGTAGGCATGTTAATGTAAGCCCACCTGCTAAGAAAGTGGCTTTGATCTCTTCTAAGTGCTTGTGGGGCAAATCAAAGTCTGCAGACACTCACAAGTTACAGCACTGGTAGCTTTATTTTACCAGATAAGGAGTCACTATGAACTTAGCAAATGACAGTTCTGGAGGACGATGGACTGAGTAATTAAATGGAGATTAGGAAACTGGCCATTTATGCCTTTATTTAAAGCACTGGCGTATATTAATTGGTATATCTTCAGGAATAATACATATTAATAAATGGCCAAACTTCAGGATTTATTGTTCCTAGTTACTTTAGTTTTTTGAGAGATCACAAATTTTAAAATAATTCTGGCAGAAGGTAAAATTATCCTCCCATGAAAGAAGTCCAAGCCTATTTCTTCCTCTTGAGCTTCCAAACTTCTTGCTCACTCAACAAAATGGCTTATTTGCGACAGAATTACAGCAAACTGTGAAACCTAATGGGTACACACAAGAAATTATGTCAATGGGATCAGTTTGGTCCAGCCATTCACTACAGCAGCTGTTATATTCAAATATGTTTCTTTCGAAATAATTCTAGAAATGACATAAGGTAGCAACAATCAAGGAACAAGTCACGAGATGACCGTACATTGTTCCCATACAAAATAAAACCAGTTTTTTTAGTGATAGATGGCTTGCACATCGAGAAAATCATGGCCTCAAATTATACTCTGCATGGTTTTATTAACACAAAGCTGCAGTTTGAGCTATGCTGAACACTGTTCTTTTGATGATAATCTTACAAGAATGGAGATTAAAAATCTCACAAGTTATGAACTTAGATGCTGTTGTATTCTTCCTTCCGGTATTGTAAAACCATCAAAAATGAAGTCCACAGATTTCCTATGCCATGCTTCACTCATTTGTACTATTCCTCACTACATAAGTTACCTCTTGCACAGCAACATTTCTGTTTTGTTTAACTGTTTCACATCTTGGACATTATTTATGCATTTTTACTGCAGAACTGCTAAGAAAACCACCAGAAACCAAAACTCCCACCAACTGATAAATACAGTGACTTGAAGGCACCCACAGAGCCAACTGCCAACCATTCTGGGGTGTATGCAGGAATCTCTCATTTCTGAAGTGTTTCCACAAGTGCTATTCACAAGGTTTATGAAGCTGCCTATGATGCAATAATTACCAATGCAGAACAGACGCGGTGGGTCTCTCCGACCCAGGTAGATTTCGTTTTAAAAATATCTGCACGAGTACACTTTTTACGAGTAAGCTGTTCACTGTAGCTTTCAGTTAACATTCCTAGAGACCACTGCTCATTTCATCATGCTTCTTTGTTCGCCAGTTGATTGCTCACATGGGAAAATACATATTCTGGGTCTGAGATATCCACCCCATCCGTTCATGTGAGCTTTTTCTGCTAATGCACTTTTCT